>NC_090809.1:20058466-20740133 GCF_036512215.1 Solanum lycopersicum
CTCATCTCATGAGAGTTATATTGACCTCCACCTTTCCCGAAAGAAGGCATCACCGCTCATAGCTAGTCTATCGGTGCTTAGTATAAAGTTCCACTACATTTAACTCATACGTCATGGAAGCTGGCTTGTAGTATGAGGACATCATATCTCAAATATTGATTTCTCATCTCATCATTAGTATTATGTGTGTTAATCTCAATACGTTCACTAGTGTGTTCATAAAGACTGGTCTATTCATTAACTTTGCTCTCTCATAGGTTAGTACGTTTTGGTAACATTTACTTAGGCTCATTTAAGATTGCTTTTATCTTTTACATTAGCCTCATATCATGTTGTCACCACATTCATTAACATTAGCGCATTTGATCTTCATAATTACTTACCCCATGTTAAGTGAATGTTCATTTCATCATATGCCAATGCACTTGGCCATTCAGTGTGTTTCACACTCTTACTTAACCCTTCTAGGGTTTCATCATTTCAATGTTCATTTCATCATTTCCTTGTTCATTTTATCATTTCACTATTCATTCCATCATATGCCAATGCACTTGGTGATTTAGTGTGTTTCACACTCTTGCTTAACCCTTCTAGGATTTCATCATTTCAGTGTTCATTTCATCATTTCTTTGTTCATTTCACCATTTCATGGCGTACAACTTCGGTTCACTTATTTTTAAACGTATGCTAGACTTATGGGTCTATACATACAAGCCATGAGGCTTCGTTCATAGTTCATTTAAGTAATTCATATCTTTCTAAGATTATGTGGTACAAGACTTATGCTTCTTGTATGTATGTCAAGATATCGATTTTAATCTAAATAAACAACATTATTCTTGAATATTTAATTCACATATGACTTATGTATCAATACGGAATTTGGGCAAGGGAACCCGATTTCAAATCCCTGGGACAACACTTACATTTTTTTCATTTACTTTATTTGATCCATACGGCTTAGGGACCCAAGTTCGAGCCCCAAAGCCTTCATATTATTTTTCCCTTAATTTCTCTCTTCATTTTTCACTTAATAGAACTAAGAGGATGTGGTATCAAACCCCCACAACCTCATTTACTCTTTATTTTCATTACTTTTAATTTCTCTCTTTTTGCCGAGGGGTTGTGTGTTCGAACCCCCACAACCCTTCTTTAATTTCTTGTAATTTCTCCTTGAATCTGCCTAAGAGGTCATGGGTTCGATACCGATCCCCACGCCTCACATCTCTTTTCTTTTATTTCCTTTGACTCTCCTTCACTGTCTAGAGGTCATGGGTTCGATTCCCACGCCTCACATTTCTTTTCTTTCATTTTCTTTAACTTCCTTCACTTCCTAGAGGTCCTTGGTTCGATTCCCACGCCTCTCATTTTTTTTTTCTTTTACTCTTCCTTAAATCTGATTAAGAGGTGGTGGGTTCGAATCCCACTCCTCTCATTTCTTACTTTTTTCTTTTAAGTTACATTTTCCAGCCAATACTGTTGTTCGAATTTCCATTTCTTTTACTTCTTTATTTTCATGGTTTTTAACATGGTGCGGTCACGGGTTAAATCCTCCATGAACTCACTTGTTTTGAATAAATTTTTTCAACATTTTGAACCCTCTTTGCTGAACGAAATTCATCAATAAAAGCTGGAAATTTTCTTTTAATTTTTCAGCATCCTTTCATCAAGTTACACCGTAGTTGGTAGGGGAATTTCGTAGTGCATTTAGAACATTTTTGGTGCATCTTCATGGATTCATTTAGCAAGAGATTATACCTCAAATCATTTACATTTCAAATCATATGAAAATAACATTTACATCAACATGTCTACATGAAATATAAAGAACTATCATATCATTTCATGTCCTAAATGACGAACAATAGCCACGACAACATACAAAAATACACATAGTTACATTTTCGGAAACATCAACAAAAGACACATAATTCCAAACATACATATAAACACATAATCGTCACAAAAACATGTTTTATACATAGTTTTGTACCAGAAAACATAACCAACCTGTGATTCAACAGGATCTAGTAAAAAGGATATGCAACGGGGAACAATCCTAGTTTTCGGAATGAATATTCTGAACCTTAAGGGGTCTCTTGGGAAATGGACCGAGAGTGAAGAGAACCCATACCTTTTTAAAAATAAAATATTGACTTGCTGCTCAAAAAATTCACACAAGAACACGTCTATGCCTCCTCAATATAAACTCCACTCAAATGACAACCTCCCTTAGCCTAGTGTACGATTAACGTTTGTTTCCTAGTGATGTCGTGTGAGTTATTTAAGGGTGAAGAAATTGGTTTATTTTTTTTTATTTTGTATCTTATTTTGGCAAAGAAAAAACGTGACAAAGACAAAGATAGATTGAGCATGAGAGCGGAGAGATAAACGTGGGATAGTGGGAGTTGTAGGAGGCTTAGGAGTCTCGTTTTTGGACTTAGTCAATAAGGTTTTGCTTATTAAATAAAAATATCATTTTATTTTATTTTAAATCATATAATGAATAATAATTATTAATTAATTACATTCATTCAATAGCTTAAATAAAAAATCAATTTAATTCATTGCTTCCACCTAGGTTCGAACCAGGGTGGAGCAAGACTTCACTTCAAGAGCACAATTTTAGCCCTCTCTCCCAAAAATACCCCTCCACCTTATTAATTAAATAATTTATTGTATATTTAGGGTAATTACGATACTAGACTTATCCTTGAAAAAGACCATTTTACCCGTAGATCCTCAAACCTAAGATTTTCTTGTTTAAGTTTGATAAAGACTCGTTCGAGTTAATCTTCGTATTCGAGAGCCCTACATGGTTGGATATAACCATTCCTAGCTCAACTAACTCCCCAAGTTAGTTGTCTTGGATTTTTCTAGGGTTTTGAGGTCTGGTTCTATGCGCATCAATCCGTGTGAATCCAGTCTAATAGTTGGCATTTTAGACATGTTAAGCATTACTTAGCATATCCATTTTAGGTTTGTTAAATTATCCCCCCTTAGGAACATTCTTCCCTGAATGACACTACTCTTTATTAACAATAAGTAAGTCATGTATAGAATGTATGCATACATAGGTAATTCAATACTCCCCATTGGTGAATATCTAATTCACATATTAACATGATATTGCACATCCTTGAAACCTACTAGTAGCTTTACCTTAATAGACTAAGGAACTCTTTCCTAAAATAGTCTCATCGAAGCATACAACATAATTAAACATGTAATTCATACAAATAAGAAACAAACATGATGACTCAAACATATTAACTTCATAGTAGTGCAAAAACACCATACACAGTCAAATACATGAAATACTAATTAAGGATATGCACCCGAGACTTCACTAGAGGTGCCTCCCATGCACCCCTAGACTTGAGTGCGAAGAATCACTGCCTCCTTGGAGCCTCTTCACTTGGACCATTAGGTTGAACTCTCTCCTTCTGTTGTTCTGGACTTCTTCTATTCGGACAATCGTTCACCATGTGACCCAGTTGGCTACAAATCTAACAAGTATTAGAGCCCCTCATAAAATCTCCTCCATGAATTTAAACACACTTTTTACTCTTAAGTCTAGATTTTGAATCCCTATCATAGCAATCCTTGGAGGAGAGTCCCTTTTTAAACCTGGTCTTATCCCTAATTTCAGTACTACTCTTCCTTGAAAATTTCTTCTCAACTTGTCTTGACCTGGTCCCTGCCCTAGTATGCTTCCTATTCCTGTTTTCCTCCACTTGTTTGACATGGACCATAAGTCTGGAAAGGCCCATGCTGGCATGCAACATAGCTGCCCCACACTCCTCCTCGAGATTCTCAGCAATCTTAGATCTTGTATAAACGGGAGGATTCATCCTCTTAAAATCCCTTAACCTGGTAGCTATGGTGCTGGCAGGTGGGTTCTCTCAGGGAACACCTTGTTGCTCTGCCTTCATTTCTCCTCGTATTCATCTTTCTGAATCTCAAGAGTTGATGTTAGATACGCTCTTACCATCAAGAAACAAACATTAGAGAAGGCACAATAAGATCATAAGAAGGGAATTTTCCTTTGCATTATGCAGTCTCTAATTAAGGATAGTGGTGCACTTCATTACCATGACATAGAAACTACTCAATATGGTTGATGTGAACTTCTTATCCTCAGAATTCAACCTAGCGATTTGATACCAACTTTGTCACGATCGGAATCTAGAACCCAGACGAGACCGGCGTCGTTGACCTCTAAGAGGTAGCAGACATTCTACATATGTCATTCTTACTTCATCTATGTTAATTTTAGTGGAAAATTTGAAACTTTTTGTTTCCTAACATGTTGCATATATAATTGTTCGCCATCAACCATCTAACATTAAGATCATCAAACGAAAGAAACAGTTTATTATAATGATAACGATGTACTTGCCAAAATGACACCAATACAATGTCTGAAAAAACCGATAAAGAAACTCTATTAGAATATACTCCACTAGCTCAATCCTACAACTAAGCTAGAATGTAAATGGGCAAGCATCCTCAAAAGCATGAGGTACTACCAAGTCCAGATGAATGCTCGACGTTCGGATAACTGCAACGTTCATCCTGTACCTCTAGTGTCCATCTGTACCTGCACCTAAAAGTTTTTAGTTGTATAGGGTTAGTACAGACTTGTACTAAGTATGGGTATATGCAAGCACACCAAGGACATGAATGAATAATATTAGATCTTTCCTTGCAACATGATTATAGAAGGTCAAGTCAGTGGACTTGCCAACTTGAGATTAGGAAAGTGAGTGCACTTCCCAAATTTGGATTAGGAAAGTTTATGAGCTTTCAAAATTTGGATCAGGCAAATTATGCCATGAGAGTAACATGTATCATCATACCTAACATTTTGCACAAGCCACAAAACAGCGTACACATAACACATAGCAGAAGTCATATAACACCATAACGTTGTTCATATCATTCATTCGTATGCCATGAAACCTTGGAATCATGAACTTGACATTAAGACTTCCTAAAAGTTAGGGCTCAACATATGGGACCTCAAATAGGGAGTCTGATTTAGCAAACACAGAGTGTGCTTCATTCATTTATACGTACTTCATTTCATTTCATTCATGGGCCAGTAAAACAAGAGCTATACCTAGGATGTAGTTTAAGACTTTCATCGGGTTTGTTGTGCAATGACCAAGAATGAACTAATATCATTACTTGA
Organism: Solanum lycopersicum; assembly: GCF_036512215.1. Taxonomy (NCBI): domain Eukaryota; kingdom Viridiplantae; phylum Streptophyta; class Magnoliopsida; order Solanales; family Solanaceae; genus Solanum; species Solanum lycopersicum. The sequence continues at coordinate 20,063,664 of NC_090809.1, forward strand.
ATCTAACTCACCTCTTGATTATCCTATCCTAACACCTTTGGTGTCATTTGTTTCATATGTGCATCATTTGAGGCTGGCCTCATTCATTCATTGGGAGCTTTAACTTTAATTTACATAGATCATGTGACAATCATGAAATCTAGTGTCATGAAACCCCACACCGAAAAGCGGTGGAATCACCGGCAAAAGTGACCCAAAACATGCTAGCGTACATGGGAATTGAAACCCGCCAGATCCCTATATTGGTAGTATAGGTTCGAAGAATAGGAGATATAAGGAGACCCATACTCGGCATGCCGGACAGTCTCATCTCATGAGAGTTATGTGAACTTCGCCCTTCCCAAAAGAAGGCATCACCACTCATAGATAGTCTATTGGTGGTAGTATAAAGTTCCATACATTCAACTCATACATCATGAAAGCTGGCTTCTAGTATGATGATATCATATCTCAATAGATGATTTCTAATCTCGTCATTAGTATTCAGTGTGTTAATCTCAATACTTTCATTAGATTGTTTATAGAGACTGGTGTCTTCATTAACTTTACACTCTCATAGGTGAGTACGTTTTGGTAACATTTTCTTAGGCTTATTTGTGATTTCTCTCATATTTAATATTATCTTCATATTACGTTATCACCACATTCATTAACATTAGCACACTCGCTCTTCATAATAACTCACCCCATGTTACGTTAATGTTTATTTCATCATATGCCAATGCACTTGGTCATTTAGTGTGTTTCACACTCTTACTTAACCCTTCTAGGGTTTCATCATTTCATTGTTCATTTCATCATTTCCTTGTTCATTTCATCATTTTATTGTTCATTTCATCATATGCCAATGCACTTGACCATTTAGTGTTTCCACACTCTTGCTTAACCTTTTTAAGATTTCATCATTTCATTGTTCATTTCATCATTTCATTATTTATTTCACCATTTCATGGCGTACATATTAAGTTCACTTATTTTTAGACGTATGCTAGATTTATGGGTCTGTACATACAAGTCATGAGGCTTCGTTCAAAGTTCGTTTAAATGATTCATATCTTCCTAAAAATATGTGGTACAAGACTTATGCATCTTGTATGTATGCCAAGATCTCGATTTCGATCTAAATAGGCAGCATTATTCTTGAATATTTAATTCACGTATGACGTATGTATCAATACAAAATTTGGGCAAAGGAACCCTGTTTCAAATCCCTTGGACAACACTTACATTTTTTCATTTACTTTATTTGATCCATACGGCTTGCGGACCCAAGTTCGAGCCCTAAAGATTTCATTTAATTTTTCCCTTAATTTCTCTCTTCATTTTTCACTTAATAGAACTTAGAGGATGTGGGATCTAACCCCCACAACCTCATTTACTATTTATTTTCTTTACTTTTAATTTCTCCTTGAATCTGCCTAGGATGTCGTGGGTTCAATTCCCACGCCTCACATCTCTTTTCTTTCATTTCCTTTGACTCTCCTTCATTGCCTAGAGGTCGTGGGTTTGATTCTGACACCTCACATTTCTTTTCTTTCATTTTCTTTAATCTCCTTCACTTCCTAGAGGTCGTGGGTTTGATTCCCACGCCTCACATTTTTTTTCTTTTACACTTCCTTTAATATGATTGAGAGGTGGTGGATTCAAATCCCACTCCTCTCATTTCTTTTTTTTCTTTTAAGTTACATTTTCCATCCAATACCATGGTTCGAATTCCCTTCACCACATTTCTTATACTTCTTTCTTTTCATGGTTTTTAACATGGTGAGGTCAGGGGTTCAATCCTCCATGAACTCACTTGTTTTAATTCATTTTTTTCAACATTTTGAACCCTCTTTGCTAACCAAAATTCATCAATAGAAGCTGGAAATTTTCTTTTAATTTTTCAGCATCCTTTCATCAAGTTACACCGTAATTCGTATGGAATTTCGTAGTGCATTTAGAACATTTTTGGTGCGTCTTCATGGATTCATTTATCCAAGAGGTTATACCTCAAATCAGCCATATTTCAACTCATATGAACATCACATTACATACATGTGTACATCAAATATAATGAACTATCATGTCATTTCAAGTCCTAAACGATGAACAATAGCCACGACAACATACACATACACATGTAGTTATATTCTGGGAAACATCAACATAAGCCACATGAATCCAAACATACATATAAGCACATAATCATCACGAACACATGTTTCATCCCTTGTTTTCTAACAGCAAACACAACCAACATATGATTCAACTGGGATAGTAACAGGGATATACAACGGGGAACAATCCTAGTTTTCGGAATGAATATTCTGAACCTTAAGGGGTCTCTTGGGAAATGGACCAAGAGAGAAGAGAACCCATACCTTTTTGACGTTGAAATCTTAACTTTCTCCCCAAAAACTTAACCCAAGAACATGTCTAAGCCTCCTCAATATGAACTCCACTCGAATCACAACCTCTCTTAGCCTAGTGTACGATTAATGTTTGTTTTCTTGTGATTTCGTGTGAGTTCTTCAAGGGTGAAGAAATTGGTTTATTTTTCTTCTTTTGTATATTATTTTGGCAGAGAAAAAACGTGATAAACAATAAAAGAGATTGAGCATGAGAGTGGAGAGATAAACATGAGAGAGTGGGAGTTGTAGGAGGCTTAAGAGACTAGTTTTAAGACTTAGTCGTAAGGATTTGTTTATTTAATAAAAATATAATTTTTATTTTATTTTAAATAAGTTAATGAATAATACTTATCAATTAATTACATTAATTCAATAGATTAAATAAAAAATCACTTTAATTCATTGCTTCCACCTAGGTTCGAACTCGGGTGGAGTAAGACTTCACTTCAAGAGCCAAATTTCGGCCCTCTCTCCCCAAAATACCCCTCCACCTTATTAATTATATAATTAATTGTATATTTAGGGTAATTAAGATACTACCCTCAGCCTGAAAAAGACCATTTTACCCCTAGACCCTCCAAACCTATGATTTCCTCTTTTTAAGTCCGGTAAAGACTCCTACGAGTAAATCTTCGTATTCGAGATCCCTACATTGTTGAATATAAACTTACCTAGATCAGTCAACTCCCCAAGTTAGTTGGCTTGTATGTAGAAAGGTTTCTGAGGTCTGGTTCTATGCGCATAAATCCGTGTGAACCCAGTCTAATCGTTGGAATTCTAGACACATTAAGCATTACTTAGCATATCCATTTTAAGGGTTGTTACAAGTGGTTCAAAAAGGATGTCTCAAACAGTGGTACACAACATTCAATCAAGAATGTACACAACAAGACATAATTTACTTATGCCAAAATCAATTGTATACCCAAAGATTCAAGTTGTGACACACCATTATCAAAGTTTCTTAAGCTCGCAATACTTGCTTCAAATGAAAGATCAAGCTCAACAAAAACATTCAAATGCCCTCACAAAAATGATGATTCCATTCTCTCATACATGATTCATAATCATCTAAGGTTTGGGAATCAGATACAACGCTCTCTCTAACAAAGAAGAACACAATGCGTTGTTTCACCCATAGAATTGCCCGTATTTTCCGATCAAAATTTGATCCAGCTTTTTCAAGATCAAAAGGTCTTTCTAAGGATTTTAATGGGGCTGAGTGCAAAGTATGTCCATTTAAGCTTAGTGATTAGGATACTTATGAAATGTGGTGTTCACAAGACTTTCTTTCCTTTATCACGTTCATTAGTGCTCATAAGTCATCCTTTTATTCACTTTTCCATAATGTGTCGGGAACCACTTTTTTTTTCTTTTTGTAACTTTCAAATTTATTTCATAACCCTTTTTTTCTATTTCTCTCCTATTTTTTTTTATATGGATGTCTTCCATTTTTTCAACACAATGGGTAGAGGAGATCCTTTTTGAAGATTCTTGACTTGCCTTCTTTTTTCACCACATCCGAACTTAGGATTTTAGCCTAAGTTAGCTCTTCTATTAAGCACTACTCAAAAGGATGGGTAAAGGGTTAATAGAGGTTGTGTTTTTGTCAAGTTTATTCCAAATAAGGGTAAGACTCAAGGGGTGTTCAAGAGAGATTCACACACTACAAGGTAGGCACAAAAGATATATATGTCAAATCCGCTCACACTCTATAAAGATTCCTAAGATCATATCAAGAGAAAGCCTTACATAGTAAATTGGACAAACTGGACAAATTCTAGGTGTTTTCATGCATGGTTCAAGGTAAGTTTATCACACTAGGCATTCGACACTAAAGTCAAACAAGACTCTATACTTTTGCAAGTGTGCAATGGTCATTAAAAGAGAATCTATTTGACAATTGGATAATCACAACGAGATGCAAAGAGTTCACATATTGTCTTATGAAACTTTGTTTGGCCTCATTGTAGTCATACATTCATGTTCGTTCGATTGCGAGCACTATTCATGTCATCACTATTGATCAAAACTGAGACTTAAATTCAACCTTAGAACAACCACATTTTCAAGTATATATAAGAAGTGGCGAAAGATTTTGAAATATTTAAATTTTTTGAAAGGGTAAAAATCATTTTGCAATTATACCGAAGAGGGAGCTATGAGCTCAAACATGCATAAAAACAGATAAAACACAGTTTTAAAGTAGAACAACAACCCAAGTAATAAAAATAAAACACAAATAAAAATAGAAGTCGCACAAAAGGTATGGACCTCACTCGACCACAATTAAACAATATTTGTCCTCAAATTCAAATAAAAGTTACAAAAGGAGATAGTAGATAAAAACAAAGAATAAGGAAGAGAGGGATCATGTCTACTTATTAGCTTCATCTGCCTAGCCTTTAGTGCTCGACAACAGCTCCCGGAGCCACTTCAGCATATTCAGAGGTAGATGATTTGCTAGAATAATCCAGCCATGAGCTACCAAGAAAGGAGTCTATTACTGTGAGAAACTATGTCTCCATGTGGGAATAGTAGGGTCTTGTGGATTTTTCCTCTTGCTAGAACTCAACTTTTAGCCTTCGTTATCTATTTTGGGATGATTTTTTTTCTTTTTGACTCCTCATGAAATTATTCGCTCTGATTTATCGAGATGAAAAAATTCATCCAGCTACTTTGGGTCTGGCCATATTTGCAATAACCTTGAAAGAGAGTTAGAACAAATATATGGAGATTTTGATTTCAAAACCGTTGGCGAATCACGCAATTAGTTAGGCGATGCACCTAGGTATAATGTTGCACACAAAGGGAGAACAAAAGTAATTTCAGCGAAGAACCAATTGCACCCGACACTTTCAGACTTCTCACCAAAAGTTGTAGAACCTACAATTCATTTATCATGTAACTAAGGGAAAGATAGGGACATATGTCGACCCACCGAGTGGTTCGGTGAGCTTGACCCAATTTTCCAAACTTCATGACGTGTCCATTTTAAACCCAACATTCAAAATTCAACATCGCAACTTTTTAAAATAAAATTAAATCACACACTACACTAATTAAGCCTAGACCCAGAATTGATAATGCAATCCCATGCTTTTTATCTTTTATAAGGCACAGTGTTCATGAATCAAAACATTTTACTCATTACAGTCAAAATTTGAGAAGTTAATTAGGTAACAAACATTATAATCCTACTAGATAGAACCACCACACATCACAAGATAATGCTATTACATTCAAGAAAACAATTTAATAACAAAAAACTTATGATTCAAAAACCAACCTTTCATTCTAATTAGGGTGTATTTGAGATGCTAGGAGGCAATGAAATCCAATCCAAATACAATCCCAAATCAATCAACCAAAATAAAATATTGGTGCAGAAATATAAAAGATAGAGGTGCAAGTGTGAGTTTGGAGATGAAAAGTGAGAAAACCTTAAGGAGTTTAAGAATTTTAAACATTTGAGTGAAAAGATCATCCAATTCTTTCCCATTTGACGATATTAGTTATGGTCGCCAACCATTCAGCGATGCGCTGAATAATTGCTTATCTCTCTGAGTTTTACAAAATTCACGTTCAATGTTGGAAATCCAAACGGCGGTGCATGTTAGGGTCGCCGAAATGTTTGGCGACTCGCCAATAGTTCTTGGGATCACCATGTTTTACAGACTCTAGCTTTGCATTTCCTTGAGTGTAATGGTGGACTAGATCGGGGTGTCGGCATATTGAGTGACCCACCAAATGATACTTTTTCTTGTAAAACTCTATCTTTTCTAGCACTTGCCTCACTTCATCCTCAACAACCAACAGACTATTACTTTATCAAAATACGCATACAAGACAATAAAGGGTTTTGGGTTGCCTCCAAAACAATGCCTAGTTAACGTGGTGGTAGAATGCAAGTCCACTAATGTCCTTAATCCTCAAAGTCGTACATGGTATAGTTAGGCGAGTCCTAGATGAATGGTGGTAAAAAATTATTAACAAATCGGTTATATGAACATCTTGTAGATGAATATTCACGGAGTTTGAGGTTGTCATTTCATTCAACATTTAAATTTTCGCTTTAATCACATTTAGCAATTTGTCATGGGCTTGAAATTTTTGTTGTACGAGTGAAAGATCTGCATTAGTTTGCACACATCCATGATGCTTTCCATTTTTGCATTATTGTAGGGAGAATTTTTACCTCTTTTACATGGCTTGTGCTTCCATTTCCATGACTCAATTGGACAGAACGTCTACTTGTGCCACGAGCGAGTTCCACTCATATTTTTTTGAGCTTTCTTGTCTGTTTCCAACCATTCCATCAAGGACTAAAGATACTACTTCATAGATATTGTGTGGCATACCTTTAACACACAGTTGATCAACATACTTTTTTAGGTCTAAGACCTCTATGGAAACTCTCTAGCAGAGCCTTGTCATTCATCCAATGAGATGGTCATGGTTTTAGCACAACTTTAAATTTCAGCCACATTTCCTCAATTGTCTCAATCCGACTTGTTTGAATATTAGTATGTTGTCCCTGAGAAACAATAGCTTCAAAAAGGGATGATTCGTGTGGTACCCATAATGACTATCCTTTTTTTCCATGTATTGATATTCAAACAAGTAAAACAAAAATAAAAATAAAGTTAGTAAACTACTACTAATAAGAACAAAACATCTACTTAACTTCATGTACTCAAATAACACCACTACTCGACAGCGGAGCCATTTTGATTGGTTTTGTCATCAAAGACACAACTTCCAATGCAAGTGTAGATGATCGTACCATAGTATAGTAATCTAACCAAGGGTTGAGGTCATTTCCACAAGGGCTAGTTGTCAGAATTAATAGGAAAGTAAAATTAGATTCTAACTAGTCATAGCCAAAGACATTATTGAATAAAAACATTTATAAATAAAACATGGGGTGACACAAACGTTAAATATAATTGTGTTTTTATGTCACAAGTAGTAAGTAAAACAACGAAATTAACAAACAGTTTTAAGTTAAGGAGAGGGGGAAGTCTTGGGATGTGACCGTGAATATGGATTAAGTTAAATTATAAGGTACATGATTTTAGTATGAGATTTATAGTATAATTGTAACTAGGATAAGCTTCAAGGGGGATAATATCTCTCTCGAGCAACTTAACCTGTTTCAAATGGGTTCCTCTCAGACTCCCACTAGCCGCATAAATACCACCCTATGCCTTAACCTACTCATCCTCTCAAGCTGAGTGTGTGGGAACGAGACTAGGGCTTACTCTCTCGATCTGAGCCTCATGTCGACCCACTCCTAAGGGTTATCAACTTAGTAGTATTAGTTTAACGACTTCTCTCTCTCTCTCTCTCTCTCTCGAAGAAAATACATACATAAACTTGTATTTGAAACTACAAATTAATTAGATTCATCCACAATTACTAAACAAAATCACAATTAAAGTATAATTAATCTATCAACTAGCAAGATCCAACAACTATCTTAACTCGTTTAGCTAAATCACTCAAAGAATTGGGATTTTTTATCCACACATAAAGAGATAGAAATTTATAACTAAATGAGCTTGCATTCAAATGTGTATGAAGATTTATATCTTGTTACAGGCCAAGAATACAAAATCCAAGAGACCCAAGTCCAAATTCTTGGAGTTGAAACCCTTTGGGGCTTCAAGTTCTTCTCCGAAAATCCTCTCAAACCTAGAAGTCAAAAACTGATAAAAATATATAAGAAATTACTAAAGGTCTTGTAATAATCGATACTAAGATAAAACACTATATAAGTATTTATAATTTTCACATATCTGTTTGTAGTGGATAATTCGGCGCAGTAAGTCAGAATGGCCACACAATTCGGCGATTCTCTTTTTGGTAACCTCATCATTGTCTTGAACTTAATCAAAGCATCTTCATGTTTTGTTTCAATGGGAGATAAGGTACTGCTTCGCGTAAACTCTCGGTGATGTGCCGACTGCTTGTTTTCTCTGCCCATTTGATCCATTCCTTTAGGGCTCAACACACTGGGATAAAAGGGCGATATTAAAACATATCGATGATTAGCCACGTGGACTTGTCAATTCTCTGGCCTTCATTTATTCGTTATTTTAATAATTGTTCCTATTTTTTTTGTATGTAGTGTGCATGCTCTGCTGCAAACTCAAAATTCCTGAAAACTCAAGGTTATTCACCAGTATTTGAGACAAAACAAGCATTTAAAGACACTATTCTATCAAATTATAGCTCTGAGTGGTCAAATATGTGGAATTATCATTGACAATTGGGAACTTAACAACAAATCCCGCAAAATCCTTCTTCATCCCATTCCTCTAATAGATCTCTCACAAGTCAATAATACATCTTGGTTTTTCCCAGGTGAATTGAATATCTAGAACTATGGGCTTCTTAAAAGATATGTTCCCTCAAGTTTCTACAATAGGAAAATATAAATGGCCTTGATAAATAAGTACACCATCTCCCCCATAGGAGAAAGCCTCTACAAATTTTCTAAGCAGCGGTCCCTTTAATCTAACCAAAGTTAGATCAAGACCTATCCTTGCATTCACACCCGTCATAAAATATTTGTTCATCAACCTTTATGAACCAGAACCCCACTTTTTGTAGAGTCTACTAACTGAATACACCATCGGGCCAAACTTTGAATATCTTCAATCAAATCCTTTTTATAATCCTCAATATAAGCTACACTTTCCATGTACAATCGAGTAAGAGCATCCGGCACAACATTTGCTTTTGTAGGGTGATACCCAACAATCATATCATAATCCTTGAATAACTCAATCCACTTTTTTGGCTAAGATTTTGATACTTCTGATTAAACACATATTGAAAACTCTTATGGTCGGTAAAAACATCGGCATAAACACCACATAAATTTATGTCTCTAGATCTTAAGAGCAAATACAATTGCCGCTAGTTCGAGGACATGGGTAGGATAATTATTCTTATATAACTTATGTTGCGTTTAGGAATATATAATGAATTTTCCATTTTTCATAAGCACCCATCCTAAAAAAACTCTCAAGGCATCACAATGAACAACAAAATTATCAGTCCCTTCCGGTAAAGTCAACACATGGAAAACATTAAGTATGTCCTTCTGCTCCTGAAAACTCGTTTCACATGCTTTGGACCATATGAACTTAGCCTTATTTTGAGTCAACATTGTCAATGGATAGGCAATCAAAGAAAACCCCATCATACCTTTTATAGTAACAAACCAAACCCAAGAAACTTCTAATTTCCAAAGAGGATAAAGGTCTAGGCCAACTCTTAATCGCATCTGTCATCTTAAGATCTACATCAATACTCTTTTTTGAAATAATATGAATAAGAAAATCCACAGACCTTACCAAAAACTCACGTTTGCTAAACATCACAAAGAGTTGTTGGTCCTAAGAACTAGCAACAAAATTCTCAAATGATTGATGTGATCACTCTCACTTCTCGAATAAATAAATATACTATCAATCAATAGAATCATAAGCATGTCAAGCAACTCTCTAAACACCCGATTAATCAAATACATAAATGTCGTCGGAGCATTAGTCAAACCATACGGTATTACCAAAAACTCATCATGACTATATCAAGTTCAAAAAGTCATATTCTTTCACCCTCAATTGTTGATCACCGACCAAAGGTTAATCTTGAAAAAGTAACTCAATCCTTGAAGTTGGTCAAACAAATCATCAATCCTTGGGAGAGGGTACTTATTTTTTTTAATAATTACATTGTCGTTTGGTAGTAGCCTAATACACATATGGACAAAAGCATATTTCTTTCTAACAAAACAAAACTAGAGCACCCCATGGAGAGATACTCGATCGAATGAAACCTTTATCCAACAAGTATTTCAACTGCTCTTTCAACTATATTAGTTATGTCAGAGCCATTTGGTAAGGAGGAAAAAAGATAGGTTGCATAGCAGGGAGAAGGTCAATACATAACACCAAGTAAATCATCTAGGAACACTTCCAGAAACTCATAACCACAGGGAACAATTCAAGAGTAGGGGGTTCAGAATTCATATCCCTCACCCTAACTAGATGGTATATGCAACCCTTAGAAATCACCTTTCTAGATTTACAAACTGATTCTTGGGCATAAAATTTCCCCTTTCCACTCTAATACTAGCTCATTTGGAAACTAAAACTTGACTACACAAGTCCTAAAATTAATTGAAGCATAACATACATGCAACCAATCCATACCAAGGATAATATCAAAATCTAGCATATCAAGCTCTACAAAATCGACAAGAATAACTGTATGGGACAAGGAGACAGGACGCTTTCTATAGACCCTCACATCCAAAGTAGAATAACCAATAGACATAGAGAAAAAAAAAGATCTAACAACACTTCTGGAGGAATATCAAACCTCCTAGCCACTTATGATGTCAAAAAATACAAGGTATCCAGGGTTAATTAGGGCATAAACATCAAGTTGGAACACTTTCAACATACGGTAACCACAATAGGAAAACCCTCTTGTTCACTACGTGTCTTCAGTGCATAAAATTGGTTTTGCTTCTGACTTCCACCAGCACCAATGAAGGACTAGGTTGAACCCTTCGATAATCATCTCCATCAGTCTCCCCAATTAAAGGGCAATCTATTGTCTTTTCCTCAATCATACCAACACTAAAAAAAATTAGAACCTGCTAGACATTTGCCCTCGTGCTTCCTCCACACTTTGTACAAGTACGCAGTTAACCTCAACTACCCTTTCCTCCTTGCGGCTTAGGGTTACCCTATCTTTGTAGAACTTAGAAGGAGCATTGGAGGAACCTTACTGGAAAAAATTTGTCAAAACTTAGAACAAACATGTCCATAAGACCTTGAATGTGAGAAATTACCATCACTAATCTTAGCTCTCTTTGTCTCCCTAGACCTTTCCTTAAGTTTCTCCTCTTCAATTTGTTGAGCATGAACCATAATAATAGAAATGCACATATCGTTGAGAAGCATAGTATGATATTCCTTAACCACCATTTTGGACATATCCAAAACAAACTTACTCACCTTTGCCCTGGGATCGGCAATCATAGTAGGAGCCTATCAAGATGATTGTGTGAGCTTCAAAGCATATTAATTCACACTTATACTTCCTTGATGATGGTGATGAACTCTAGCACCTTTGACTCCCTCATGTAAGGGGAATGAACCTATCAAGGCACACAACTTTGAACTTATCTTAATTGAGAGGAAACACATCTTCTGATTTCCCCTTTCTATTGGTTAAACCACATTTGAAAAACACCCTTAGGTTGATAAGTGACAATTCCACCTTTCCCACTAGAGTCATTGCAATGATCATCGACACCTTGTGAACCTCATCAATAAACTCTTGAGGGTCATCTTCACCCTTAGAATCATAATCATCTGGAGGATTCATTCTAGTGAAGTCCCTTACTTTAGATTCTGCCGTACCCATATTTGGGTTCACTTTGACTAAAACCTCTCTATTTTTTGGGGCAATACTTATAAAGTATCCCTAATTATCACATTGGTCACTTACTCGGCCAAAGGATCGACCGAAGCTTAAGAAGGCGCTTCATGATTCACTTTCATATTAGCATAAGCTCTGTGAGTATCCATCTCCACTAGAGCATTAGATAAATATTAAGAGAAAGACCATATAGAGTTAAAATCTATTGCACGACTTTAGATCAATGAAAGTGTAACACTTCAAAAATCTAAGACGTGTTCTAGAGACAAACATAAGTGTCCTAAATTTTAGACACTATTTTGAGGGAAATTTTAATGAATATAAGTCATCTAGGAAGTCTTGAAACCAAAACATCCAAGAACCTCCATGACTTCTGGAAACTAGTTCAAGGAGGTACAAGTGTGCCTTAGCCTTTTTGACTAGCTTTTAGGAGTTGGTGGTGGAAGGGTGTCTATCATGTGTTTAAGTTGATTCATGATCGAAACGTCCGGTTAAGACTCCACAAAGACCAACCAAAAGCCTTTGAGGAGGACCATTTCGTTTTTGGGTCAAAAGTATTGCCTGGGCAGTGTGCACCCACGAAGGGAGTTGACGGAACGTGTGTGGATCGACGGGGTGTTGATGTCATCCATCAACAAAACTTAGACATTTTGTCTAATGGTCCATTTTTAACAGTCTCTGTGTTTACCTACGAATGTGCAGCACGGAGAGGGGGGGCAGGTCGTCGACTCACAAATGAACCGTTGGTTGAGGTCTCATCTGTGAGGGCCTCACTTTTCTGCACGTTTTAATTTAATTCCCGTTAATTAATTAAAGAGTTAGTAAATTAGTTAGGGGACTAGGGAGGTCTAATTAACTTATATAGCACCCTATATAAAGTCCTAACGTAATTAATTCTAAATAAACTCTCATAACTCACAATCCCAAACTCTCTTCCTTCTCTCTTCTTTCTCTATCTAGTGAAGAACTCCATTGAATACCAAGTTTGGGAGGTTTTGAGGTATAAAAAAATTCAAGTTTCACCATATATCTTCATAAATTAGTAAGTTATGTGATTTAATTCACCTTTGAGACCTCTTTCCGCAAAGGATTCCATCAAATAGATTTCAAAAGTTGATTCTCAAGTGGGTTTCATCTAATCTCAAAATTAATGTTATGAATTGATTTTTTATGATTTATTTTATAAATATACTAAAATGTATTCTAACTTTATTATGATTGAAGGTTTGGTCAAGTTTGTAGAAGATGACCTTTACCCCTTAACCCTAGGTTACGGTCTTGATATGAATTAGGGTATATTGGTTCAATTGACTTGGTTATTTGTTGAATTACTGCTAGATGATGTTTTTATACTAATCGTGAATGAATAAGGGTTATCTACAGTCTTTTCATGCTAGTTTGAAGAAGTTATCTATGTTACGAAGTATGTTGTAAGTTTGACTTATGTATCTTGTCATAAGCTATGATCTAGTATTGAATTGTGATGCAGTGATTTTTGTAGCCTTGTTATCATGTTGATCATTGAATTATGATGATGCTATACCCAAATGGTATTGAGTATGGGTTGATGGTAAGAGCTTGATGATGAATTATGAAGGAGACTTGGTAAGTCTTATGATCCCTATCACTTACTTCAAATTATAGTTAATTGTGATTAAGCCATGTTGTTGTATTAGAGTATGACTTGTACAGGGATTGATAGGGTCATATGATGTTTAATTGAAATGTCTTGACTATGATTGTGAGGTGTTGGCTTAAGATGTAAATGTTATAAGGATGGTGAATGATTTACCAATGTGTCCAATTATGAAGTGTAATGAAAATATCCTAACCTCACCTATATGAATTGTAATGAAAGGATTATACTCATGCAGTTCTTTTGAGCTCTAATGATGATGAATATACAAGTGTTAGACCCTATGAACTACATTAATCTATTATGATTATTAAAGACATTATAAAAATTTCAAAACGGACTTAGCTTAGCACCGAGTGAACTTGACAATGGGAGGTGATCGCTTCCCATTGAGGAAATTCACACTATAGTTCCACATGTAGTGTTGACTCCCCAATGAGGGATACTCATCCAATGGATTCACATGAGAGGAAGCTCCAATTTCCAAGTAATATGTAGAGGGATTATGCCTATCTCTTAGTTATTGAACTATATTTCCCCCATAGGAAGACTAGCTAGTGGATCCACCTACTTTGGCCAGTAGACCACCTTCCTTCTGTGTAAGGTTTTACAACACCGGATTCCACACTTGTCTAATGAATTAAAAACCAACTAGGCTAACTTAAGAGGTTTGACTTACCCTAGGTAGGGGTATGGGATATACATATTCCTTGCACTAGTTTGCCTTGAGGGAAGCCATAGGAGGTTTTTCTTATGTATGAATGCTTATAATTTAACATGATATGTATATGATGAACTTGCACATTGTTGATCCTATATGTTGATTGGTGTCACTTATGAATATGTTTTGGTCTACATTGTTAAAGTATGATGATATGTACTCTTAAATGCTATGCTAAGTGAAATAGAAGGTTGGTCATAATTCTTGTTGGGTTACTTTATTGAGGAAGGTAATGGGGCTTTGCTTTGTCATTGCACTTGTTGACTTGATAGGGGTTCATTGGTAATTGTATTGCTTTGATTATGTTATAATGAACTCTTATTCATGCTTGTGATTATTTATCATTTGATGATATAGTTACTTGATTATGTATTCAATTACCTATATGCATGTTGACTTGACTATTTTTGATGTTGTTGGTCTTGTGATGTACATGTCTATGACTTAATGAACATATCATGTTGGTTATTATGGTCTTGTTTAATTTGCATAAAGGTTTTTAATGAAAAGTGCATACTTTATAAAATGTCCCTTTTCTTAGCATGATTTCAAAGTATGTGTGCATTTGGTCTGATACTTAGTATAGGTGGTGTACTAACCCCATTTCTTCCTTTTCCCCAACATTTTAGGTTCAAGTCGTTCAAGAGATTTTGGACATGACTGTGAAGAAGACTTGGAGTTCTTAATCATCCAAGTTGGGTTGGTCCTCACTTTTCGAGGGAAGTGCCAATATCAAGCTATGAAGTTGTTTTAGTATTAAGACTCGTATGTTCTTTCCTTTCATTTGAGTACTATACATTGCATGACCTGTATGTGGTATTATTGTATTGATCTATGGGCTAGGACCAATTTGACATATATGGGTATGAGATGAGACTACTATTTTGAGACTATGTTATATTCGATATATCTTTGTGCAATAAAAGTAGAAGACTAAGCAATCTTCCTATACGAAGGGTCTATGTGTGTGTGTGTGTGTGTATATATATATATATATATATCATGTGTATGTAGATATGTATGTAAACATCCAAGTAGATGTAATGAAAAGTTTTAAATTTTTTCGCGTTTTGACCTATGAATGTAATGATGCAAGCTTAGAGTCTAGTCTTAGTCCTCAGAGAGGACGACGATGCCAGTTACGTCTACAGGGGTATTCCCAGATATGATAGAAAGAAGTGAAGTTTCCTAAACATCTTGTAGCCTCCAATTCATTTAAGGGGCACGCTTCACCCTTATAAACAATACTCTACTAGACGTGGCTTATGAGACATCCTAGGACCTTTTTCAAATTTGTGCTCTAATTACCAAGTTTGTCATGACCCAAGGTATCCCCTGGGTGTAATATGTTGCATAAGACCCCGAGAATCCTCATACAATCGACTTATCTTTCATCATACAAGAATATAATAAAGATTTTAAAAGACAATTTCAATATATCAAAGTTTTATAGAGGAAAGTTGAAACCTAAACATCATCTCGAAGACATATAGTACATAAGAATGAATATGGCCATATCCTGTACATCTTGTTCCAAAAAAAAAGTAACTACAGATTGAAAATAATAAATGTATGATCCTCGAAGCATGAAGACACACCAAAGCTTGTAATCTCCTCAAGGAACTATAGCCAGGAAACTAAACCTTGTGAAAAAGTAGGCAAAAGTATGTGTTAGTACAAACTTGTACCAATTACGATAGCCATCCATAAAAACATATAAAGTCATGCTAAAAAGAAGACATTTTCATTATCATGAAATGATCCGGCTAAACCATAAATCGTGGATGGAAGAAAACATTAGTCGTAAAACATGATAAATGCAAGTGAACAACATCTTAAAAAACATGCGTAAGATAATTCTTGAAGTATTCTTAGTTCATCTTAGCTTGCTTGTTGGAAGTAGATGTAACTGACATGTAAGACCATGTGAGCTTGTAACATGGTATCCAGTGTCTGCCCAACATCGAAAATGGG
The DNA here is from genome assembly GCF_036512215.1 of Solanum lycopersicum. Lineage (NCBI taxonomy): Eukaryota > Viridiplantae > Streptophyta > Magnoliopsida > Solanales > Solanaceae > Solanum > Solanum lycopersicum. The sequence continues at coordinate 20,079,856 of NC_090809.1, forward strand.
TTTTCCTACTTGCAATGGTAAGGACCATAAACATCTAGCTTATGTGAAACCACTAGAAAATGTCTATCTATACACTCCTATGTTGGCACATAGTTTATGGGACACTTGTAAGCTCCACTTGTCCACTCATTACTAAGCTTAGATCCACGGAATATCGCTTAATCATATCATGGGTAGTCACCTTTTGTCTTTCAATTAGCAAGCACAGGTAATTAGATCTTGTCTCATCAGTAGAATAGATCCTTATCATTGGTTTATTTTACGTGAGAAGGTCTTTAAACATTAAGAACCCTTATTACGTGATAAAACCTTTCAGAAATCATGCTTTTATGTTTGTACGATAAATCCTTTCAACAACGCAACAATAATAACAAAATATACACTTCACTCTCAAAGTATCCTTAAAATAGTTACATCCATTTCGTAAGAACATGCATAATTCCATAAATCACCTTTTATGGTTCAAAAACCATTTTTAATCATCAAGATCTAGAAAAAATGGTTTAGGCATAGGTTCATAAGAATTCGTCAAAAAATCATGTAATTATTTCAATGGATGTGATGGATCATAAAACAATTAAATAAATCCATAATTAAAAGGAACCCATGGCATGGAAGAAAATCTAAACTCAATTAGGGAATTCTAACTTTGTAAATTGGAGAATTTTAGTACTCTAAGGAGGAAAGGTCTCCATGGATGAAAATTATCATACCTCAATGCCAAAAGCTTGACTTCAGTGGTGGAATTGTTTGGCTTGCAAATCACAACTTTTTTCAACTACTAGAGAGAGAAATATTCAAGAGGCAAACTTGTTCTTAGTTTATGAATTTGAGAGAACGATTTTAGTTTGGGACATTTGGGGGGGTTAAAATCTTATATCAGAGTTTTGGTGAAGGGTAAACGAGAAACTATTAGGCTAAAATAATCAGGAAAAGACCCAAAAACCCCTAAACAATTAACTGTCATCACCAACGATGACCACACCGATGGCCCATTAGTTAAACCACTGATTATCCTGCTCAGGGGACGTTTGGATCTAAGGCTATAATTTGAGTTTTTGATCTACAAGCCTCATCCACGGACCGTGGGTCCAACTAAGGCTAGTTAATCTTTGTCGTGGATATTGATTTTTATCCTGAATTTTCCTTATGTATGTGGATCGCCTACGTGACTCATCTACAACTCATAAATTGGATGAAAGACTATCTAGGTGATTCGTTGAAAAAGTATTGCAACTTGAAAATTTTACAAAAACTATTTGTCCAACCCCGTACATGGTCTACGTTCTGTAGGTCAATCCACGGGCCGTGGATGGCATCGTAGGAACTTGCAAAATATTTCTCAAAAATTAAATTTTCCTTCCTTTTCAAATCCGAGGTGTTATAACTACAACAAGAATAAAAATCAACAAACCTAACAGTTTTATAGTGCATAATTCACAAGGCTTAACCATATAGTTAAATAGTCATAATTTCAACAAGCAACACATATCAAGTGTGTAAATTCACAAGTAACAAGTAGATCAATCACAAGAAACAAGTAATTTCGTCACAAGTATTAAATGCATTAACTCACATAAATGAAAACTCTTGCAAGAACCATTTCCCTTTGTCTTTTATCATATCACTAGCCAAAACCATTTCCCTTAGGCTTTACATCAAATCACTTCCCGAAACAATTTCTATTTGTATTTATATCAATTTATTAGCTGGAATCACTTCCCTTCGACTTTATATCACATCACTAGTTGAAACCATTTACCTTTGATTTTAAAATCACAAGAAGAAACTATTTCCCTTCGGCTTTATATCGAATTACTAGACGGAACCATTTCTATTCTGTCACTAGACAAAACTATTTCCCTTCAGGTTTATATCAATTCACTACCTAAAACCATTTCCCTTCGGCTTTATATCACATGTATCATCACGATGTTCAGTACGAAATACAAATAAGAATATTCAGATCATAAAGAATAGATAACAATTAAAGAAATTCAAATTCACATTCGTGCCACCAAAATATTAATCAATCAATCACACAGGGGCCACAACAAAGCAATTCATAAAGTAGTGTGATCAATACATATCTGTCACGACTTGAGAGAACCCCTTAGTTGTAACCGGCATAGTTGACTAATACACTCAAATTATACATCCCTAAAGAAGTATAAGCGATCGTATCAAGAAAAGAACACAACTATTAGGTTGGGGTCGATCCCACGAGAAAAATGGTTTAAACTTAATTTCAATGTACATATTCTTCTATTTAGTCAAGTCCTTTCCGAGAAGTAATAATTAAAAGGTGGGGTTTTTTGAAACACAAGTCTTTTAATATTGCTAATTCAAACAAGTAACAGGTGTAAATCTTAGGTGTTTATCAAGTTGTGAGAGAAACTAGGGTATAAGTGTTCCTCATAGGTTCATAACGTCGTAACCCTAGCTATAACAATTCTTCCCAAGTGTTTTGCATTCAAAGTGATAAGTTAGGTATCTCTAGATTCATGGTCCGACATTTAGAGAATTTCAAACCATACCTTGGTCCGGCTACGTGTGTCTAGGTTACTAACCTTTACTTTAACATCATATTAAACATCCTATTCGATGTATGACTTAGTTGTTACTTCGCACCAATCGAGACTATCCTATTAAATAGTATTTCACTAAATATATGTTGATAATTTTTTTCTATTAACTACCCCCTTGGTCCTGCAAGTATCAATAATGCGAGTTCTAATGCGTGTACTACTTAAAATGATTTCTAAGATAAATAATCATAAATGCATGCAATAACCTATGTGAAAATTGTAATTAATCTAGGTTTACTTTGTTAATAAACCATGGTTCCCACAACCTTAGTTGGGATCGTACCCACGAGGAAAATATCTAGACTTAACTTCAACCTGTTATTACTATTGTTTGGTCAATGACTTCCTTGGAAAGTAAAAACATAAAAAGGCGGGTTTCTATTTCTAAATGAGTGAAAATAAATAACGAACTTGAAAGAGACACTTAAAAGCTTTGACAGTTGGATTTTAATCAATTACTCAAAGTAACTAGGGTTTACGTGTTCCCCACAGGTTCATAACTTGATAATTTTAACTATAACAATTCTTTCCTAGTATCTTGCATGCAACATGATAAGTTATGTATTTCTAAATCCTTGGTCTGGCATCTAGAAAATCTCACTCGGCACCTTGGTCCGGCTACGTGTGTTGCTATCCTAACCCTTATCCTTACCTCATATTAAGCATAGTATTCAATATTTGACTAAGTTATTACCTCGTACAAATCAATACTAGCCTATTAGATAGTATTCACTAAATCTATGTTAATAATTCTTTTCCTATTATCTACCTCCTTGGTCCGGCAAGTAGCATTAAGGTGAGTTCTAACGTTGGCCATCCGTTAAAAAGACTTCTAAGTGAAAGAATTATTAATACATGCAAGACACTAATCTAGAATTGTTATTTTAGTTAAGGTTTATCTCATTATTTCCCTATGGTTCCCACAACCCTAGTTATGGAGTTTAGTTACTCATGGCCATAAACACAAAGTTCAAATATATTAAATAAGAGTTCATGTACTTACATCAATAAGAACGAGTAAAATCCAAAAGTTTGCTTGATTAATCACGAAAAATCATTTGCAAGAATCTCAAAGTAATCAATAATCTCACAAAAAGTCTAATGATTATAAAAAATCTTACAATACAATGTTTACCAATACGGAGTTTAACAATCTCAGTATCTAACAATACGGAGTCTAACCTCAAAAATGAGGTTTTTCGTACTATTTATGGAAAATAAAAATCTAATTAAACAAGGACTCTGTTTGCTGGAAATCTGCCAAAGCGCGGCAGGGTCGACGGACCTCGCGACGGATCGTCATGGTCACGACGGACCGTCATGGACTCCGTCGTCCCATACTTATGCAATTTCTTCTGCTGCTCTTCTTCTTTACCCTCGACGGCAAGTATGACGGACCGTGATAGGCACAACGGTCCGTCGAGGGCCTTAGTTTCAAAACATTTCAACTCTTAGAATATGGGTACTGGGATCACTTCTCTGAACTTCATGATGAACCTGCAGGACGGACCGTCATAGACACGACGGACTGTCACAAGCTTTGTAACCCCACACTTGGTCAGACTTCCCTATCTTTCTTCAGCAGCTGCACTATGCTGCAACTTACGGACCGACACAAGCACGACCGACAGTCATAAGCTCCGTAGGTGGTCTCTTCTGCATTTCTTCGCTCAAAATCTATGCATTCAGCTTTGGACAGATTTTCTGCAAAACAAAGAGAAACTTATATAAAAATTAGCACAAAAAAGGCTTTTGGACACACTAAACTTAAGGAAAAAGTATTAATTATACCGTGAAACCACGGTATATCAACACCCTCAACTTAAATTCGTTGTTTAGCCTCAAGCGACGCACTATGACTCACTACACAATCTTTGTACAATAGTATCCATGTTTTATCCTTTGCAATCATTTGGCTATCAATACTGATTAATCTCATCAAATATATGCATGCTATCACTATTCTGCTTGAACTATATGGGATCAGAACACGACACACACTCGCCATGCATTAACACCTATCCTCTTCAATTTCTCACTAAGGTGCTAACAATTCTAGTATTTCAACTAGTGTCCTCACTTCAAAACAAAATCCTCATTTTTCACACAATGATTTCAATTTGAGTATAAGGATTTTTTTCAACACTCGCTCTCAGAACAAAGTCACACTCATTCATACCTATTGCCATAAGCTTGCCCTTATTTTCACTGCCTTAAGTTCGCTATACAACCCTTAGGATCACGATAGGACTTTCTTGGCTTGTAACATAGGATCAGGGTCAGGTAGAGTATGTTTAGGTATACTTTGGAGACTTTTTGCCCTCCTTGACATATCGGCTAAACCTTCCACTTTCTATGATTTTATCTTGCCCAGTTTCTCATATTCTTTCACCTTGCTATTTTCTCTTCTTTCTTCATTTGTGTAAGTGACTCTCTTCTTTTATTGCTTGTATTTCTTGTATATTTTTCTTTTTCTTCACTTTTCTTTCAACTAATTCTTGAGTCACTTTACTTTTGTTATTTCTCTCTCTTTGTTCTTTCAATCCCACTTTGCAGAGCATTCCTCATAATAGCCACCCTCAACTCATGGTTTTGCCATGAGTCAAGGTACACAATACCCAAAATTGGTTCAGGGCCATAATGAAGGTTGTTTACTTCATTAGCCACCCTCAACTTATGCTTTTTGCATAAGCTGAGATCCACATGTTCAAGGAGGGACTAGGGCCAACACATCGTTCCCAGAAAAGATCAGTTGAGGTGAAAAAGAAAGGTCTAATTTAAGCTCAGATTATTTGGATCAAAGAAGGACAAATTTCATTTGGTTTATTTTATTTAGGCTAGAAATGGGCTATATTTTGAATAAGGGCCTGTGATCCTTTCCTAATTGTCTATTACAGCTTACTTTTAGCAGGACTAACCAGGCAAGTTCTAGCTCAGTACCAATAATGGACTTATTCGAATTTTCCTCACACTCACTTGACATCTCATCACTATACCAGATTATCAGATACCTAGTTCGAATTTAAGACTTAGGGTAATGCAATGGTGTAACTCTATGTCATGTTTAGAGCCACACAATTATGAGTTATTATGCCTAGTCATGCATCATTTTCCAGTTTATCAGGATATCATTTTAGCCATCATGATCCAGAATTAAACTATGTAAAAAGGATATAAACATGCTGGTTCAACAGAAAAAGTAATCAGTCTTTGGGGAAAAAGAACACAGGCAAGACAACCCCAAAAGAGGATAGTGAATTGGGCTACTCAGACTTCACCCTAACACTCACTTTCCATTTACCCCACCCCCAACAAAAAGGCATGCAATTGTCCCCAATGCATAAAAATTTAAATACTAGAGTTGTAGGTGAAGCAAACCTGTGGCGCAAAGCGCCGTCGATCAGCAAGCTAATGGGTCCAGTTCCCCGGAACTCACGTCCTCTACAATATGGACACCCTCAATAGTGTCCTCAGCAACAACCGCACTATCAGCAGTGCCTCCTACTATCTCCACAGTACGGGAGCTAGACGCCGTAGCGGCTAATTCTGATGCTCTCATCTGGTACACCTCCTCCTCAGTAAGTGAGGCTCTCCTCTCTCCTTCTTCTGTGCTCACGCTTCATTCTCTGGTCGACCCCTACGCCTCTTGGCAGTCTCTCAAGGGGGAGGTGGTGGAATTTCTGAAGTAGCAAAAAGGGCCGCCAACAGTGTGTCCTCAGCAGGCTCGACAGAAGCGGCCTCAGACTCTGGTACCCTAGACTCTAAGATTGTGTCGGTGTCTGCACGAAGACTGTCGACTGCAACCTGAAGAGTCGACACATCCACCGGAGGGGCTGGTCGGGCTAGCACCCTCAACTCAAAGGCGTCCAAGCGCTGGTTAACCTCAGCGATCTTCCACTCTATAAACTGGACCATTTTCCTCTCTAGGCGCTCTTCTGACTCAGTAATAGACTTCTGCATCCACGGCTGGATATGATTCAGAAGTGTGGCAATTTGCGCCTCTAGATTTTGGACCCTAGTAAGAGGGAACAGTGCCGGTAGAGGGGCTGTGCGAGAGGATCTCGGGGCGGTGCTACTATCGGGGATAGACTCAACCGGGGTAGTGTAAGTGGACGCCGCCTGTGTAGCTATGCATGCCTGGGCTATCGTATCTGGAAGATCATCAGCAAGTGGGGGCAGCTCTTGATGGGTCCCTCTGCATGGAGCCAACTCATTGGCCTCGTCTTTGATGAGGACGATGTCAACAGTGCCCTGTGGGGTCTTAGGCCGATCTACGTGCCATATGGGCACACCTGCAGACCAGTAGAGAGCAAAGATCATGCACGGGAAAGGGTAGGTAGTAGTGACCTTGAATGCCCTCTCGTGCAAGACTGCCTGTAGAAGCCATGCGAAGTCCACCTCGAACCCGGTTAATCATCACCGCCATCAACACTGCTCGATCCTATGTAACGATATTATCTGCAGTTGTGGGGGAAAGGCAGTGACGGACAAGCAGCCACAAGAACATTGTCGTGAAAGTTAGGTTGGCCTTCTTGATGGCCCCCTTTGGCTCAGTCACCCAATCGGCACCCTCTCCATCTACTGACAGGTGCAGGGCCATCCACCGCTTGGTGGTCTCTCTTAGTGATGGTGCATGCAGGAACTGGTCATCTTTAACTATCTGCCAGCGGCAGTCAAACTCGGCAGTGAGAGGGGTCCGAGTAACCTCACCACCCTCGCCGTATAGAAATCGGCGGATGGCAGGCAGTGAAATGTCAACCTGTACGCCCCGTACTCGAACCTGCTCAGGGAGGGGCTGTTTAGCGGGGGCAGCCCGCCTATCTATTTGTGATCGGAGAGTCGCTACGTAGGATGCGTAGAACTCTCAGACCATTTCTTCACTGTAACGGCCCGACGGACATGTTGTCCACGCCATGTGATGCTTGGTGAAGAGACGGTGGATCTCAGGCATCGTCGGGAGACTCCCTGTAAGGACCCGCCGCTCAAAGGTGAGTGTTTGAGTCATCACTCCTTTATCAGTCAGGAACTTGGCGTCGGAGTAGACTTGAAATTGCCCATCGACACACCACCAGTTGGGATGGTCAGTGGCTAGGGTGGGGGTCTGAGCTGGTGAACCTGAGGTGGAATCCGAACTGTCAGCCTCCTCAGACGAGGCCGACGCTGTAGCGGTGGCGGGTGCGGGAACCTCAGCTGATTCGGAGGCTTCCTCTGACCACGATACTCCTAAAGAGACAGACTCTCCTTCTTCATTTGTGGCTGACCCAGAGGGTGTGCCGGTCAGTGTGCGCTCCTCATCAGACAGGGAGGCAGTGACTACGCTGGACGCCACCTTTTTAGGTGTGGCTCTGGTAGCACGTGGTGTGGAAGTTCCTGGGGGCACATACTCAGGGTCACGCTCATAATCAGAGATGATGACCATGCGGGCAGACGGGGCGACAGACTTTGATCACCCACGTGTGTAGATTCGGTCTTGCTTGGGTGCCATAGTAGATAGTACCTGCAAAGAATCAATATTAGTACGAGTAGTGAAAAACAAGACAAGCAAAACCATACGAAATAAAGCATTGAAAATAGTATGTCATTGATATAGAAACAGTGACACACGACGGGCCTGGTGACGGCTCGTCGTGACTATGACGGACCGGCATGAGGTCCATCGTGTTTTACTTAGACTATGTATATATAGTAAACCCTGAAGGAGAGTCTCTGACTAGCATGCCGGTATGTGCAGGACAGACCGTCACAGGTACGACGGTCCGTCGTAGGTGTCCATCGTAGGACACTTAAAAAAATTATGGAAACCCTTAGCAGAGGGGTCTATGAACGTCATGACGGTCGTGCAGGACATACCGTCGTGGGTATGATGGTCCGTCACATGTGTCCGTTGAAGGACACTTAGAAAAAGTTAGAGACCCTTGGAAACAAGGTCTCTGACAACAAGAACGGTTGTGCAGGATGCGCCGTCATGAAGACGACGGTCTGTCACATGTGTCCGTTGGGAAACACTTGGGATAAAATGAGAGACCCTTGAAATAAGGTCTCTTACAACCGGAACGGTTGTGCAGGACAGACCGTCGTGAAGACGCAGTCCATCACATGTGTCCGTTGTGACTGGGCATTAGGGCTTTTGGAACGGACCCTATGACGATCCGTCGTGGGTACGACGGTCCGTCGTGGGTACGACGGTCCGTCGTTGAGGTCTCGTTATGTATAACAGTTACCGAACTGGGGGTACCCCATGCATCCCCGATGAACCCACATCAAACTTGTAGTGTTTTGGACCAACGTTTGTCTATCACAACTACCTAGGAAACTAGCAATGCAAAAGCACCTATGTCTAGGGTTGTCAACATGGCAATTTCAAACATTTTGAACCTAGGTTAGACATAATCATATAAAGGAAACAACATACGACGAAGAACTAAGATAATACTAACTAATAAACAAAAATGCAAGATAAATGAGTAGAAATTAGAGACACATACCTTAGAAATGGAGAAAAACAAATAGACAAGTACTCGGTGGCCAGGCAGACACCCACAGCAGCAGCTCCGACTAGTAGATTACCACTTTTAGGGCTTTGGAGAATTGTGGGGGGGAAATGATTGGTGGTTGATAGAGGAATAGATTGTGGAAGTTGAGAAAGAAAGAGTAATGGGAGAAATAATGAAGTAATGGGGGTGAAATGAGGGGTTGGGGAGTTCAAATGGTGAAAGTTTATATTAAACTCCAAACGGGTCGGGTCGGGTATGCCTCATTAATCATGTGACGCTTCCCTGACGATGGTCTGTCACAATTGTGACGACCCGTCGTTGGTTCCATCGTGTGTTCCCTAGTTTGAAAATAATAGTAAAACGTACCTGGTACGACGGATGCATACGAGGTCCGTCGCGGGTGCAACGGTCCGTCGATGTGTCCGTCAGTGACTGTTGCATAGTAATTTTTCTGCAGAATTTTCTGGTGATGTGCCTGCAAATTTAAAACCCATTAGTATAAAAATGCTACCATTACTGATAAGAATATAAGTATTGGGTTGTCTCCCAACAAGCGCCTGATTTAATGTCACGGCACGACTGGGGACCCTTGATTACTCAGACATCATCAAGATGGTATGCCTCTATCACTTCATTCCCCGATGCTTTATGCCCAAATAAGAGTTTTATTCTATCTCTATTCCTCTTAAACCACACTCCCTCCTTGGCTTTTAACTCAACTGCTCCATGAGGGAATACTTGGGTAATTAAGTAAGGGCCAGTCCATTTGGACTTGAGCTTGCCTGGAAGACAAGGCACCCCAGAACTTTCTACAAGCACCAAATCCCCAACCATAAACTCTTGTTTTGCATTTTTGTGTTTAGTCTCCTTCTTCATCTTTTCTTTGTGGGATATGGCAGATACCGATTGGAGCTCACCACTTTGCCTTATGGTCCTACAAATGTTGAAGGTCGCTTCTTCATTATTCAACCAAAATATCATCTGTCCCTTCTCCATATCAACTAATGCTCTACTTGTAGCAAGGAATGGCCTCCCAAGAATTATAGGCACTTCAAAATCGACCTCACAATCAAGAGTAACAAAATCAGCTGGAAAGATGAATGACTCCACTTTTACTAGCACATCATGAAGTATCCCTCTAGGACGTTTCACTTTCCGATCAGCCATCAGTAGTCTTATCGTAGTGGGTTTTGGATCCCCCAAACCCAATTTCTTTTAAATCGAGAGGGGCATGAGATTTATGCTTGCCCCCAGATCACATAATGTTTTCGCAAAATATAATGACCCAACTGTACAAGGAAAAGTGAACGCACCAGGATCTTCTTTATTTTGTACGAGGGATCTTGTAGCAATAGCACTACAATGCTGCAGTCTATCATCATCCTCGAAAGTGACCAATCTTTTCTTGATGACCAGATCTTTCATAAATTTTGCATAACCGGGCATTTGTTCTAGAGCTTCTACCAAAGGGACATTGATAGAAAGATGCTTCAACATTGTTATGAAACGCTGGTATTTACCATCCTCGGTCTTTTTCACTAATCTCTGAGGGAAGGGTAGTGGTGGCCTAGGCATGGGAATTACCTTGATAGGTACTTCTGCATCTTTTCCATTACTTTCCTCTCCTTCACCACTACCCTTTACCACATTATCATTATCCGTTCTCACATTTTCCTCGGTACATAGGTGGGTTAATGGTTTGCTTACCACCCCGAGTAGTGATTGCCATACAGTGCACATCATTCGTTGGATTGTGGACAGTGTTGATAGGAAGAGTGACCGGTTGCCGTGTGTTCACTGTTGCAGATAATTGGGCCACTTGCAATTCGACCTGTTTACTCGAAATTGCATGTGTATCAACTTTTTGTCCAATACTAGCTAAATCACCCCTTAACTCTTTAATGTGCTCATCACTAGCATCAAACCTCCTTATCATTTTGTGCAACATATCCACAACTCGCACCATACTATCTCCACCATCGCTAGGAGTAACTTCACAATTTTGAGAAGGGACATAGGGCCCATTCCTGTCGTTTCTATTACCATAGTTACCCCTGTTGAAGTTGTTGTCGCGATTGTAGTTTCCATCTCAGACATAATGACCTTCACGATTGTAATTACCATAGTTCCGACCTTGGTTCCCTTGACCTTGGCGCCAATTATCCTGATTTGAGCCTTCGGCGCTTGGTCGGAAATTCCCCATCTGCTCATTTACTGCATAAGTGTCCTTCGCATAATAGCATTCATCATTAGGAGGTGGATGTTTAGCCAAGTAGTTGACTGCATTTATCTTTTCTGCACCCTCAGTGATATGTTTTAGTACCGACCCAAGCTCAGTTCTCATCTGAGCCATTTCTTCACGAATCTCATCTATGGCTGGGTGCGAAGGTGTTTCTCCCTGTATCAGACTTCCTAGTACTCCAAGCTTAGTTATTCCAGGAGATTTTCTCTAATTTTTCGGCGATCTCAGCATAAGGACACTCCCCATAATATCCACCTGCTATGGTGTCCAACACTACTTTATTGTTATCATCTGTGCCCGATAGAAAAATTCCTTCAGTGAATCATCATCTATACGGTAATTTGGAACACTTCTCAAGAATGAGATGAATATATCCCAAGAACTGCTAACTGACTTTCCTGGTAGTGCCACAAAGTTGTTCACTCTGTCTTTGTGGTTTAGTTTCTTGGAGACTGGATAGTACTGTGCTAAGAAAACATCCCTTAGTTGGTTCCAAGTGAAGATTGAGTTGTATGGGAGTTCAGTGAACCATAAAGTAGCCTCTTTCGTCAGAGAAAGGGGAAACACTCTGAGACCTATTACATATAAATCCAAATTAGGCCTCCCTACACAACTTTTACACGCTGCTCTTACCTTAGCTATATGGGCATGTGGATCCTAAGAGGTTAGCCCTGAAAACAAACCTCTGGCAGTGAGCATTTGCATCAGTCTACTAGTTACCACAAAAGTGTGGCCTGTGGGTAGAGGAGGCAAAACCAGTGGCCCATCCGAGTCTGCTATGTTATCATAGCCTCTGTAGTATTCTTGGGGCCGTGGAGCGGGATTTTGTCCCCTCTGTTGGTGTTCACTCGGAGCATCGGGTAACATCTGATCATGAACATCAACCGAAGCTTGGATGTTTCGGTTCGGATCATCATCATTTATTCCCACTTTAATTCATGTTGCGCAGTGTACACTCTAGCTCGTGATCGTAGGGAAACAAGGGTTCTCTTCCTCTCCGTGTATTTGGCATACAAGGAGGATAGTTCAAAAATAAAAAACAATAAAACAAAGTAAAATCTAGAAAATATAAACTAAACTATAGTAATAAGTTCAAGTTAATCTAAAAGATACAATCCCTGGCAACGGCACCAAAATTTGATACGCTCAAATTTACTTCTCAAATAAGAAGTAAAGCGATCGTGTCAAGTAAATAGCCCAACTAGTGAGGTTGAGATCGTTCCCACGAGGAAAATAGTCTAAACTTAACTTCAACCTGTTAATAGTATTGTTTGGTCAATGACTTCCTTGGAAAGTTAAAACATAAAAAGGGGGGTTTCTATTTCTAAATGAGCAAAATTAAATAACGAACTTGAAAGAGACACTTAAAAGCTTTGACAGTTGGATTTTAATCAATTACACAAAGTAACTAGGGTTTACGTGTTCCCCACAGGTTCATAACTTGATAATTGTAACTATAACAATTCTTTCCTAGTATCTTGCATGCAAAGTGATAAGTTATGTATTTCTAAATCCTTGGTCCGGCATCTAGAAAATCTCACTCCGCACCTTGGTCCGGCTACGTGTGTTGCTATCCTAACCCTTATCCTTACCTCACATTAAGCATCATATTCGATATTTGACTAAGTTATTACCTCGTACCAATCAATACTTGCCTATTAGATAGTATACACTAAATATATTTTAATAATTCTTTTCCTATTATCTACCTCTTTGGTCCGGCAAGTAGCATTAAGGCGAGTTGTAACGTTGGACATCTGTTAAAAAGACTTCTAAGCGAAGAATTATTAATACATGCAAGACACTATTCTAGAATTGTTATTTTAGTTAAGGTTTATCTCATTATTTGCCTATGGTTCCCGCAACCCTAGTTATGGAGTTTAGTTACTCATGGCCATAAAAACAATGTTCAAATATATTAAATAAGAGTTCATGTACTTACTTCAATGAGAAAGAGTAAAATCCAAAAGTTTGCTTGATTAATCACCAAAAATCACTTTCAAGAATCTCAAAGTAATCAATAATCTCACAAAAAGTCTAATGATTATCAAGAATCTCACAATACAATGTTTACCTATACGGAGTTTAACAATCTCAGATTCTAACAATACATAGTCTAACCTCAAAAACGAGGTTTTTCAATCTATTTATAGAAAATAAAAACCTAATTAAACAAGGACTCTGTTTGCTGGAAATCTGTCAAAACGCGGCTGGGTCGACAGTCCTCGCGACGGATCGTCATGGTCATGACGGACCGTCATGGACTCCGTCGACCCATACTTATGCAATTTCTTCTGCTGCTCTTCTTCATTACCCTCGACGGCAAGTATGACAGACCGTCATAGGCACAACTGTCCGTCGAGGGCCTTCATTTCAAAACACTTCAACTCTTGGAATATGGCTACTGGGATCACTTCTCTGAACTTCATGACGAACCTGCTGGACGGACCGTCATAGACACGACGGACCGTCACAAGCTTCATAACTCCACACTTGGTAAGACTTCCTCATCTTCCTTCAGCAGCTGCACTATGCTTCCACCATAGGACCGTCACAAGCACGACGGACCGTCATAAGCTCCGTAGGTGGTCTCTTCTGCATTTCTTCGCTCCAAAATCTCCGCATTCAGCTTTGGACGATTTCCTGCAAAACAAAGAGAAACTTTTATAAAAATTAGCACAAAAAAGGCCTTTGGACACACTAAACTTAAGGAAAAAGTATAAATTATACCGTGAAACCACGGTATATCAATGAACAATAAATCATGAACTTACTTTGACAAATTCGAAGAAAATCCATAAATTCAACTTGAAACCACAAAATTATCTTGAAAACCAAATCAAAAAATTGGAATTAATGCCTAAGATTCAAAAACAAACCTCCAAGAACAAAACTAAGAAAGTAGTAATAGAATCCAACCCCAAAAAAGAGGTTTTACACCCTGTTGATAAAAACATTGTCCTAAATTAAATGAAATTCAAATAAGGAGAGTTGTCAAAAAAATATGCACCTCTAATCGACGACCTCCACAGACGGTCCGTCGATGAAACAACGTACTGTCGACTACCTTCATAAGTCCTGACTTAGCTTCTTTTTTAGACTTCAACTAGCATCTTCTCTAACAATCGACGGACCAACAACACGGTCCGTCGATGAACCTACGGTCCGTCAATTCCTTTCGTCATTCCATATTTAGCTTTTCTTCCACTTTTGGTGCTGGGACATTCTCTGATCATATCGACGATTTACCAAGACAATCTGTTGATCGTCGATCCTTCTATAGCTCCACATTTGGAAAGATTTTATTGAGTTTGTCAAGATGCCTGAACTTCCAATCGATGGTCACTATCTGTGATCCGTCGATGGCCTTCTTGGTTCACTTCTGTACTAAATCATAATTGCCTTCTGCGTTTTGGTTTTGGACACCTTTCCTGCAAAACAAAGATAAAAACGTGTTAAAACTCTTACAAAAAGGCTTTAGGCACACACTAATATTAAGGAAAAAGCATTGAAAGTATCGTGAAGCCACGGTACATCACCACACTCAACTTAAATTCGTTGTTTGTTCTCAAGCGATGCACTATTACTCAACACAACACTCCCTACAAAAGTGTCCTCTTTTGAGCTTTCGCAATCACATGGCTATCAACCCCAACTTATTCGTTGCTTTAGTGCATGCTTTTACTCTGAGGCTTGATAAGATCACTCATGTCGATCAGATCATGACATAAACTCATCATGCATAAACACCTCTACTCTTTTGCCTCTCGCCAAGGCACAAACTTTCCGATATTGCAACTAGTGCCCTCACTTCAAAAGATATCCTCCTTTTTCACAAACTGATTTTAACTTCGAGTATAAGTATCATTATTCAACACTCACTCTCAAAAAAAATTCAAACCTAGTTAGTACTTGTCACCATAGGCTTGCCCTTATTTTCACTGCTTAAGTTCACCTTATTAGACTTTTAGGATCACGATAGTACTTTCTTGGCTTGTAACGTAGGTTCAGGGTCAGGTATAGTACATGTGGGTACATTTTTTCCTTGATATTACGGCTAAGTGTCCTACCTATTTCATTATCTCTTATGCCCTACTTTTCTTTTCTTTTCATCTTTTCCTTGCTTTCCCTTTTGTTCTTTCTGGAAGTGACTCTTACTTCTTTTTGTTCAACTCGTTTTCTTTCTTTTCTTTTCTTCATCATATTTTTTACATTTAGATGATAATTTTGGTTTAGTCACCTCTATTAATCACCTTTTTTTTCTTTTCCACATTACTCTTTTCATACCCACTTTTCGGGTCATCACTCATAATAGCCACCCTCAACTTATGCCTTTCAAGGTACACATTACCCAAACCATATCCTTCATGAACTTGGCATGATCGGGCATTTGCTCTGAGGCTTCTATCAAAGGGACATTGATGGAAAGTTGTTTCAACATTGTGATATAAAGTAGGTATTTACCATCCTCAGTCTCCTTATCTTTGAGGGAATGGTGGTGGTGGTCTAGGAATGGGGATCACTTTTTGGGGTACCTTTTCTTTTTTCACCTTTTTGTCCACCAATTCACCACTAGTTTCTCTACGTCTTTATTTTTTCTCATCTCATCTTTTACCACAGACGGCATAGGTGGATCAATAGTTTGCTTACCTCCTCGAGTAGTGACTTCCATGCAATGTCCATCATTTTAAGGATTTTGAATGGTATTTCTAGGAAGACTGCCCGGTTGTTGTGGCTTCACAGTAGTGGAAAATTGGGCCATTTGTAACTCAAGATGCATAATCGAGACTGCATGTGAATTAAACTTTTGCCCAATACTATCCAAATAACCTCTCGATTCCTTGGTGTGCTCATCACTAGCATCAAACCATCTCATCATCTACTGCAACATGTCTTCAAATTGCACCATACTACATCCACCATCCCTTGGAGAAACTTCTCGATTTTGAGGCAGAACATATGGCCCACTTCGATCATTTCTATTACCATAGTTACTCCGATTGAAGTTCTTATCGTGGTTGTAATTTCCATCTCGAACATAATGGCCCTCTCTATTGTAATTCTCATAGTTTTGACCATTATTTCCTTGACCTTTGTGCCGATACTCCTAATTGGAGCCTTGGACATTAGGTCGGAGACCCCCCGTCTGATCATTCACTGCATAAATATCCTCTACATAATAATATTCATGCGCTGGTGGTGGTGGTTTAGTCAAGTAATTTACCGCATTTACTTTCTCTGCACCTCTAGTGACATGTTTCAATACCAAACCAAGCTTAGTTCTCATTTGAGCCATCTCTTCAAAAATCTCATTTGTAACTGAATCGCGTGTAGCTTGCACTAAAAAGGTGTTTCTCCCGGTGTCCGACTTCTTAGTACTCCAAGACTTATTGTTGCAAAAAACTTTCTCAAATTCTCTGTGATCTTTGTATATGTACATTCACCATTAGAACCACCCGCAATAGTATCAAGCACTGCCTTATTTTTATCATCTTGTCCCCGATAGAAGAACTCTTTCAACGACTCATCATCAGTGCGGTGGTTTGGGACACCTCTCACGTAAGCAATAAATATGTCCCAACAGCTACTCACTGACTACCCAGGTAGTGCCACAAAGTTGTTCACTCTATCTTTGTGGTTAAGTTTTTTGGAAACCTGGTAGTATTGTGCTAGGAACACATCTATCATTTGATCCCAAGTATAGATAGAATTATAGGGAAACTAAGTAAAACCATATGGCGGCCTCTCCCATTAGTGAAAGAGGGAACACTCTCAACCTAATGACGTTCATATCAAAGTATGGTATCCCTGCACACTCTTGCACGCCGACCTCAGTTTAGCGATGTAAGCTTGTGGATCCTTAGATGGTATCCCTGAAAACAAACCCCTTGCGGTGAGCATCTTCATCGAGCTACTAGTTACCACAAATGTGTGACCTTGCAGTAGAGGAGGTAGGACAAAAAGCCCATCAGAAACATTGATGTTAATGTTACCCCTATAGAACTTTTGAGGGCGTGGAATGGGAGGCTGCAACCTCAAAGCATCATCAGCTAGATTTTTTGCTACCACTTGATTATAATCATCAACCGGTGGTGGGGGTGGAACTTGATCCGATCATCTAGATTAGTTGGGTTCTATGGATTATTCATTCTTCGAAGTGTATAGTTTATTGTAGAATCAAATGGACATATTAGTTCTCCACGACTCTGTGTACTTGACATACACTAGAGCTAGGCATGAAAGCAACAAAAAAAAAGAAAAAAGTAAAATTAGAAAATTGTTGACTAAAATTCAATGATGTTATTAAAGTTAACAATAAAGTCACTTTCCCCGGTAGCGGCACCAAAATTTGATCTGGTCAAATTCCCTAATAAAGTATAAGCGGTCGTATCAAGTAAAGAACCCATTTATTAGGTTGGGCTCGATCCCATGAGAAAAATGGTTTAGACTTAAATTCAATGTACGATTACTTTTATTTAGTCAAGTCCTTTCCGAAAACTAGTACTTAAGGAGGGGGTTTTGTGAAACAAAAGTCTTTAAATATTTCTATTTCAAACAAGTAACAGGAGTAAATCTTTTGTGTTTATCATCACCTTAACTTCATATTAAGCATCATATTCGATGTATGGCTTAGTTGTTACTTCACACCAATCGAGACTAGCCTTTTAGATAGTATTTCACTAAATCTATATTGATAATTCTTTTCTGATTAACTACCCCCTTGGTGCGGCAAGTAGCAATAAAGTGAGTTCTAACGAGTCCACTCGTTAAAAAAAATTAAGCGAAAGAATTATCAATGCATGCAATAACCTAGTTGAGAATTGTTATCAAGCTAGGTTTACTTTATTAATCACTCATGGTTCCCACAACCCTAGTTGTGGATTTAGTTACCCTTGCATACAAAAACATAATTCATAGTGTGTGAATAAAACATCATGAACTTACTTTGACAAATTCGAAGAAAATCCAGAAATTCAACGTGAAACCACAAAATTATCTTGAAAACCAAATCTGGAAATTTTAATTAATGCCCAAGTTGCAAAAACAAATCTACAAGAACACACTAAGAAACTAGTAATAGAATCCAACCCAAAAATGAGGTTTTTCACCCTATTTATAAAACATTGTCCTAAATTAAAAGGAATTTAAATAAGAAAAGTTGTACAAAAAACATAGATTCAATCGACGACCCCCACAAACGGACCGTCGATGAAACGATGGACCATCAACTTCTTCTATAAGTCCAGACTTAGCATCATTTTTTTGCCTTCAACTAGCATCTTGTCTGATCCAATCGACGGACCAACAACACGGTCCGTCGATGCCTTCCATTTTTCTATACTTAGATTTTCTTCAACTTCGGGTACTGGTACATTCTTTGATCAGATCGACAATTTACCACAACAGTCCGTCGATCAAATCGATAAACTATCGATTCTTTCGTAGCCCCACACTTGGGGTCAGATTTTCTCGAGTTTCTCTAGATGCCTGAACTTTCAATCGACGATCACCATCCACGGTCCATCAATGAGATGACGGTCCATCGATAACCTTCATGGGTTACTTCTGTACTAAATCTCAGTTGCCTACTGCATTTTGATTTTGGATACATTTCTTGCAAAAAAACCCTGTTAAAACTCTTACAAAAAGGCTTTCGACACATACCAATCATAAGGAAAAAGAATTAAAAGTACCGTGAAGACATGATACATCATTGACCTCGCGGAGATCTCATACAAGCCACATGGATCATTTTGAATACCTTACTCAAAAATATATTAGAATTTATAATTTTATTCATAAAAGAAGAATACTTTCATTACTAAGCAGGCGGAAAACTTTATAACATCTAAATTGACAATATGTCTCATAAAACCATCTAATAACTTTCTGAGTACACCATTGGGACTAAGACCATACAAGACTTGAAAATAATGACTAAACGACCATAAAAGAACATGTGGGTCTTGTCCTCAAATCTATGTGGACTCATCAAACTTCACCTTCAACCCTTAGAAACCTATCCATCATCCATAGCATACCAAACCTCCAATTCATACACTTTGGTCAAAAAGGGAAAAGAAGGGGATAGCACAATTAAGCATCAAGTATGGAAGCCATGAAAAAAGGGACATTTAGTATAAAAACATGCTTTCATGAAATTTTGATGAAAACCTTCATCATAAGAGTTTAAGAGACATAATACAAGTCAACATTCACAAATAAGACATATTCAACTAGCATCAACATATAGAACTTAATTCCATATTCAACAAGTAAATAATTTTATCATATTAGATTCTCCACCTTAAGGTTATCCTAATACGCACCTAAGTGGGACATCATTGTGTGCACCCATACAACCTCTTTAGTACACACCTAAGTGTTCGTCAAGACTACAAAACATAGAGACCTTTCCTTTTTCAACATATTATCACCAAGTGAACATCATTCATTTAATCTATTTAAGAGACAACTACACAAATAATGGACTTCACATAATGGTCTTAGAAGACCTAGGAAACTCACTTTAGCATCTTCAAGGACTACTTGTTCCATGTGTAGATAACATTCCATACTACTACCTACACGTCATAGAACATATCCAATAACTAGAATGCACATATCACATGATGAGAATAGGCCTTAACCGACATACACCATACAAACTAGGTATGGAATCTGTTGTCATAAGACCCCACACCGCGGAAGGTCTATTATTCGGTCTACGAGTTCAAGACATACTCTAGAATTATCTCAATTATCATTCATGGAAGAGAAACAACTTTAGGTCTACCAATCATAGACTTCCATCATTCACTTATTCATTCATATCAATAAAGGATGCCTAAGCCTACCAAGTCGAGAGATCATTTTCAACATAACTTTCACGCATCAAGGAACAGGAACCTATGTCTACAAATTCGAAGATTTCATAATCAAGAAGATTTCATGTATCAAGAAGAGGCACTGAAGTCTACCAAATCAAGACATAACATCATCATATAAGGATCTTCATAGTCTATCATCATCACACATGAACATTTAGAGGAAATAAACTCTTCATCACATTATGACGACATTATACAAGAACACATTCACATTACATTCACATTATATAATATCACACATATATCACATAATACCTTCACCTTATAAGTTCCTATATTACATAACACTTTGCACAAGGTCACATTTGACTACAAATAATAAACTTCACATTATACCTTCATGTATGTGCTAACACTATACTACTACAATTGATATAATAGTTCCAACAAGGCCATGATCACAATAAGAACAAAAAGTAAAAGCCGCCACCATAAGTAGACCATACCACCCAAGAGAAATTCTATATCAATTCTCCATTAGCAAGGGAATTACGTCAACTTACCCTTCCAATATCCATAATCATCATTACTTAATACGTCATGAATTCACAACACAATAGCATAGATAATCATAGAAATAAAAAATACAACATAAACTAAACCCAATTCTATCAACATTAGATCCTGAACAATTAACCCACTTCAAAATCCAAATTTAGGGATTTTGTGAAATCAAGGGTTCATGAAGTTTTTCATTTTAAAACATAAATTTAACATCAATAATAACATATCCAATGATTTGAAATCGTTTCATCCAAGAACCCTTGAGTTAAAGTTAAAGTTGGACTTTTTCATAAACTTAGAAATCCTTATAATCACTTTGAAATTGGATCTAAGGTGATAGGAATCCTTAGATAAAGAAATCCCATACCTTATTAGAATAAACCCCATGAGAATTGAACAAGAAATACATTGAATTCCACAACCCTAGCTCCATCTTGACTCAAGTTATCATGGAGTTCTAGAGAGAACTCTTTTAGGAGGGAAGGGTTTTAATTTTAGGAAAAGTGAACTAATGAATTCTAAAATACCAATTAAATGTTTTAATACCCTTTAAATTCCTTAAAATACTTGTAACAAACGTCCATGCACTTAAAAAGACTTGGGGTGAATTTACCACTTCACCCCCATGTTGGCTGAACCACCTGCAAAATTGCATGTTTATCCCACGACACCAGACCACAGACAGTGGCGTGGTCAACGTCCCGTCATTGGGGTCGGTGGTTCTGGTAAGAGGCTCAAAACCTACAGTACTTGTTCTATCCCAAGACCCACGAACCGTTGGTGGCTTGACATGCCATGGTTTAAGGTTGTGAACCATGCTGTCAAGGAAGATTGGTGGTTCAACCTTGAGGTCTTTGGGGTTTTGACTTAAGATCCTCCTCAAGGACCCTTAGCGTTGTCCTTGCGGAGTGGTACAATGACGTCTAACCCTTACACACCTCAATCACTGCTTGGGACAACACCAACCATCAACCAAACATCAACACACCACACAAGAACACATGAGATCAAAAGACTAGTTTCGGAACGTCTTTGTCGTCCCTTGACGTTTGACCTCAAAACTATTCATACCATCCCTTAGAAGTTATTTCTTATTAATTTAGAATGTTATTAACTCAAGAGACCCATGTGAAGCTCTAGTGCATCCTACTTCATTTTCAAGGTCTTACAACCTCTTTTTTCATTAATCCCCTTTTGAAAAGATTTTACCCTTGATGCAACTAAAAAATAGCGTAGAATTCATTCCCGAGACCTTGGTGGTCTTTAAAATGGTTTATTTTATAATTTAAGAATAATCAAGTGGAACAAGAACCCTTTCTCAATTCCATAACACCCGACACACATAATATGCAAAGAAATATATTTACAATGTTAAAATGAAAAGAAATATATTTACAAAGTTAAGAGATCACTTGCCTTAATTCAATCAATGAATCAATCCGAATCTTGAGTTTTCTCCTTTGGATTTTTATAGCATTCCCCAGAATCTATTTCAATAAAGTAACCACAATAAGGCCCTGAAAACAACAACTCCCAATTTAGACATTTGAAATAAATGGGTCTATCAAATTACGAACCCAATTTCGGAATGAAGTTCAACTATGAAAATCTTGACTTGAAATCATTAGCCAACACATTTGAAACTCATTGGTGAAAACCATTTTTCAGATATGGATAAAACTCAGTGCACAATCACAATTTTAGTTTAGAACTCAAGTTCTTGAAAATTATTGCTATCAACCAATCAAAATCCCAAGTTTTGATATGACAATCCATAAACAATCAAAGAGAAAAAAAAGTTTTAGGGTCATTAAAGCTTTCCTAAATTATTTAGCAAAAAATATATCTTCAAAAACATCTCCAAGGATTTTACCAAGCTCAAAATTGAGAAATTAGGCTTAAACCCCCAAACAACAAGTCCTTTATAATGTCGAAAAAATGATCATTGGTTCATAAAAGTGAACACCACCAAAATCTCAGCCTTCACGATCGCGAACTGGTCTTTGCAAAAGCAAAGTTTGTGATCGCGAACAAGCCCTTCATGATCACGATAGTCAACTCACCTGGACCTTCACAAAAGTGACCTATTCCTCACGATCATAACGCTTGCAAAAGCAATTAACCTTTTGCAATAGCGAGGCAGAAATCTTTTATCAGTTGATTTTGAATACATTATTGTTTCAACAGTCATTTCAATTTATTGTTTATATTGTCTCTGTTTGACTAAATTATTTTTTGCATGTTATTGGTTATATTTGTTACATTTGTTGAAATTAATTTTATTTATTGGTTAAAAATAGCCACTGGAGGACCATCATGAAGCTGCGAGCTTCAATCTCTAGCTTTGAGAACTAGAAGCTCGAACCACCGAGAACTAGTCCAAGTTCGTCTAGTGTAACCAACAACAATCATGAACTCCAGCGAGGCTTTGCAAATCTGCAACCACCAGGAGATCCAAGATCTAACCATAACATCACATAGAACCAGCTGCCAAACTCCCATGCACAGGCGAACATCAATCTTGGCAGGAATTGCACCAACTCCGACGAATCAGTTTTCGGACAAAGAAAAATGACTAAAACCCCAAGATTTTACAAGATTTTTTATTTCTCCTTGAACTAATGAGATCCAGCAACCGAAGGGTCGTTGGTGCAAGCTAAAACCCCACACTTGTTCACCCATCTCTGATACGATGGGATACTACCAGATCTGATCAGAAACCGACAAACTTTGGCATGACACCATATTTTGTGAACCACACTATAATGTGCTAAAACTCTTACTTCCGCGAGCTGGATCATTAGCAAATCCATGTTCTTTTTTTAATTAATTTAAATGTTGATTTAAATCAAATTAAATGAAAAACCTAGATTTGTGTTATTTTTGTATTTGTGTTTCTGAGCTTGTTATATTTTCTTGTGAAGATAGATTTAATTTTGTTTCTTGAAGTTAGTTATTATCTAATTCATTTCATACTCTCTGTTGTATTTATATCTTTATTGTGTTTAACAATATTGTTGTATTTATTTTACTCACTTACATGAATTATATTATGGTTGTGTTTCGCATGAAGGAAAAGAAAATCATTTTTCGAAAAGTGTATTCCAATTTTCTCATGGTTGATAAAATGATCTGCGGAATATTTCCAAACCAACTCATTTTTTATCTAAGGAAAATGACTTCCCCTCAAAAATTAAGACTAACATTTTCCAAAACTTTCCTCCAACTTTAATTCACAAATTTTTTGGTTGAAAATAAATAAATGTAAAGTTTTTTAAAAAAAAATTATTTTCAACTTCAATTTTTTAATTTTTTTTAACCACCCACACCCCTCCCCCCTTCTACCCCTACCCACCAAAAAAATTAAAGTCGTTGTTTTAAAAAAAATTCAATTTTCAATTTTATTTTAAGAAAATTTAAGTTTCCTTTGGTTGTAATAGATAATTTCTCTGTCTTGTTATTAATTGTTTTTTAACATATTGTTTTATCTTATGTTTGTTAATTTATGAGTATAATTTTCCATTTAGAAATATTTTCTATTAATATTGTTCACTGAAAAAAAATCCTTAAGTTAATTTTCCAAGTCTCCCAAATTCAAAAGACGGAACATTTAGTTGAAGTTCACATATATTGTACATTAAAATTGGCAGATCAATAAATTTTCATCGATTTTCAAGGACTGCTATAACACCTCGGTTTTAGAAAATAGAAAAAATACATCTTTCCAGGCCTGGTGCAAGAACCACGAAAGTAACGGACAGCCCATGGTCTAACACATGGTTCGTAAATGGGGTCCATTATTGGGCACAAAACAGTTATGGTTTCTAACTCCACCCACGATCGACAACGACGACACGTGGCTGGACCTACGGACAGTAGGTGAGGGTCAACAACCAATTTGAGAGAATTGGTTGTTAGGTCAACTTCAAAATGAATTAGGTGACTCATGACCTATTAAATGAAAGATAATTTATTTCTCTTTCCAACACCACCTAGTTTGCTAAAATTTCATCTCCAAGTAAAACTCTATGCTTGTTTTCGTGAAACCCTATCGGCAGACTTGATCGACGATCCCACGTACGATTTGTAGGTCGACCTACGATCAGTTGGTCCCTCCATGGGTAGCCTTCAACAAATTTTAAGTGAGGGTTATTTAGGTCATGTTCCTATGCTCTAGGCACTTAAACTTTATCGGTTTTTTTTCTAAACTACATTGTTTTACTCAGTCTAAGCTTAATAACTTAGTCAGACTTACCCACAACCCTAATTCCCCTAAACAATTCAAACTTTGAGAAAAAACAAGAAGAAATGTTGACCAAAACTCCCAAAAATAAGTAGTAGTGTTCTTCAAAGTTTCAACCCGAAATACAAGGATATCTCCATAGATTTTGTCACTATGTATTTGTGATTTCAGTGGTGGATTCTTGTCATCCATTAGGTCCATAGAATTCAGTCAGATTCTTGATTTTATTTATCCTGTTTAGACGTAAGGTTTCTAGAACTTTAGAAAATTTTAGCGATTTAGCTATTATAATGTCCTTAATCAGATAATCATTTTTTCATAACATTGTTTCTTAGTTCCTTGCATGAAACTCTGAACCTTAGTTGTGTAGACATTTTTAGTTCACGAATTACACTTGCTACGTTTAAATAGGTATACATGCTCCAGTTAAGAATGTTCCATTTTTAGTATTTAAATGTTGCATTGTCAGATTTGCATGTCAGAGCATTGAGCTATCTAGTATTTCAATTTTGTTGAGTCATACACATTCCAGTTTGAAACAGCCTTAAATTGAGTTTTACTAGGGCTCAACGTACCCTCATAGACTCCGAACAACGTGGCCCCCCAATAGGTTTATCAGTCCCTTCTATTGGGCATTAGCTTTAGTGATCTTGTCATTCATGCCTTTATACCCCTTACAAAGTATAGTGGGTCCTATCGGTATGCAGTATACCTCAAACAATCATGCCTTTATACCCCTTGCAAGGTATACTAGTTCATCTCGATGGATGTATATAATGGACTCCACGTTTATCTCACATGGATTTTATATGTCGGTTAATACTAGCTCCTGCCGTCAGACTTCAGTGCCTTTTGACTAGGTCTTCAGTTATATTTTAACATTCAATCTTAGTATTCCATGTTTAAGATGAGTACTCGGCCATTGAATCTAGCTCAACCTTTAGTATACTTCAACATTTACATTCGGTTGCGATCATGTTATTTCTTAGTATGATTTGTTCAATTATGTATTTCATTCTGCTATACCCTATGTCCTTCATGCTCAGTACACTCCTAGTACTGACACATACTCTCCACTACATCCTTTCATGATGTAGGTTGTAGTATTCATGAGCATCCATATCAAGCATAGATCGGTCCC
The DNA here is from genome assembly GCF_036512215.1 of Solanum lycopersicum. Lineage (NCBI taxonomy): Eukaryota > Viridiplantae > Streptophyta > Magnoliopsida > Solanales > Solanaceae > Solanum > Solanum lycopersicum. The sequence continues at coordinate 20,105,959 of NC_090809.1, forward strand.
CGATCTCAGTTCAACAACTTCAGTGGTAAGCCACCATAGTTTGAGGACAACAAACATGTTTTACACTTTAGTCTTTTTATTATGTTTTCAATTTTTGTAGAGTTAGTTAGGGTATGTCCCAACAACTTTAGTCGATTAAAGTTTTTCTACAGTTACCTAGGGCATGTCGCAACAACTTTAGTCTGTTAAAGGCTTTTTCAGACATAGTACTAGATTCCGTTTTAGTTTTTAGTTTGATCCTCTAGTTGTTATTAGACTCATAGTCGTTTATATATTCAGATTAGTATTGGTTATTCCCTACTTTAAGTTATCACTATTTAATCTTCCGAAAAGTATATTTATTCAGTAATCTTTTAATATGCTTATGATTACCAACTTAGGATTAACTTGGGGTCTGTCATGATCGTAGGTCCCCTGTTTACATCCAGGGGATAGCCTCGAGGCGTGAAACATCCAATATTTGTAGTACGAGTTTTATCTATAAGTCGTTATTCATATTTATTTATTTGATTCATATTTTTACATTAATAACACTTTCATTAAGGAAGTTAAGTGTCTTTATAGGTACAACGTTTCTTTATAAGGAAGTTAATAAAAAGAAGTCTGAATACTATTTTTGGATGCATTATTGTGTATATCACTTACATTAAACAAAATTAGGTTGTTTTTTATATTATGGTTTATCCTATTCTTTGTGTATAATTCATGTTTATTATATTGAGTTCCATATCATATTTAATCGTCAATGAATTCTCGATTGTGATAGAAGAAGGGAATGCTTGTGTAACTAGTCATGATGATGAACCAAAATGTTTTTTTTATCATGATAACTATAGTTTTTGGTGTATTTGATTGGAACTTGAAGAAGGTGATGGAGGGATAATCTCCGCAATTACTATTATTTCTGGACACAAAAATGAAGTAATGAAAAAATGGGTTGGGTAGGTTAGATGAGGAAGTTCCTGTCAAAATTGAATATTTACAATTGGGGATGAGTCAATTAATTCTAAGATTCACATGTGTCTTTCCGTTATAATTAGGGTAAATTTGTGTCACAATACAATGAGAGGGTATATTTGGACCTAAAGTCCAACCGAAGGGGTATATTTGGACACAAGTATAACAAAAGGTATATCTGAACAATTTATAATAAATTCAGGAGTATAGTTGTCCTTTCTCCGTTTTTTGAATTAATTAGTTTCCTAATTATCCTAAAATTCGGTGGAAACCCCCTTAAAATTATTTTTCTTTGCTTTTTAAAAGTTGAATCAATTGTTTCTCTTTTAAGTCACGACGACATTGTGGTTTGTTAGAATAAAATAGGGATAACAATAAAATGCAACCGAGATACAGTGCAACGACATAACATCAATCTCTATGACAAAGAATCTACACGTTCATAGTTGAACAAAGCACATTGATGTTTGCTTCCATTTTATTCTTAATTTGGTTGCAAATGAGGAGATTGTATAGAAGCATTGCAACACTTATAAACAATTAGCTGATATATTTACGAATTCATTGACAGAAAACAAGTTAATCTATTTGAGAGCATTTGCTTGGTATTTGTAACTTTGATCAAAGTGGAATGTTGAACAACACTTTTAGGGTAATATTTACCCGCACTGGGTGTATACACCAATCCAATATATGCATGCCATGTATTAATTTCTTTGTTCTTAAGAATTGAATCTTTTTTTTTATTCCAATATGATTTATTTTATTGCAATGAATCTTTTTCATACATTCAATTAAATTAGGTAGCTTAATTTATTAATAAGTACTAATTTGTACTAATTTTGCTTTTCTGAAATGACCAATTTTATCAAATAAGCCAATCTTATAAAATACTTATTTTTGATTTAACAAATTATGGCTATTTTATGAAGGCAGGGTTATAACCTAAATGAATTCAATTTGATCAATTTTGACAATCTAAGTCCCCTTCAACCGGTCAATCCATGTATGCCATATAGGCAAGCACATGGATTATGCTTCTTAACTTTAAATCCCAACCCTCTATTTTAATTCAACGGTTTTAATTAATTCAACTTCTAATATATAATTATTATGTGTGTATCTATATGACTATAAATTTATTATTAAAAATTACTTTAAACCCTTTATTTTATTAATTGTCCGATCATTTGATCGGACGGTCTAGATCTGTTGTGACAAAAAGATGAAATCGAAAATCTAACAATAAAGAACACCAAGTTTAACGTGGAAAAACCCTTCAATCCGAATGTAACCACCACGGGATCGACAAGATCAAAATTGCTTCACTATAAAAATAAGAGGGTTACAAATATTCTTCTAATGGCTACACAACAAGTGCCAAAAGAGAACAAACAATAGCTACATCAACAACAGATAAATAGAAAGAAACACCACCCAAACCCAGCTTCTTTTCGGGACCTAAAACAGGATCTTGCTGACCTCCGAATCTTATCTCCACCATTAAAGTCAAACACCAAGATGTCAGGGACACTCATTCCCAATTTCAGCCTGATCCAACGGTTAGTTAATCGGAAAACACGATCTGGACGTGACTGGTCGGAGAAAAGACTGCAACAAAAGAACTCTTTTCTTTCTCTCTTTTTCTCTTGTTGAAAGCTCTCTCAAAAACCTCTCTTATGTTCTAATGTCTTTCAAAGACAATACCAATGAACAATTAATTATTCTCTCAAAACCATCCTCTATTTATAAAGTTGTGCTTTTCCTTATAAAGCCAAAACCAACTACAAATAGGATTACTATTCCAATCCTTTTCCTAATAGAATTGGAAAGCAAATAAAGAGAATAATTCCAATCCTTTTCCAAGTAGGATAAGGCCATGGGACTTTGGCTGGAACATGGGCAATAGCCCAACAAACTCCCCCTCCAGCCAAGGGGACAAATGGACTTCAAGTGGAGGATCTCTTGACAAGCTTCCTGCCTGCCACACTACTACAAAACGCATGATTGTCTACGATGAGTTCTTTCCACTTATCTCTATGAGTATCTAACATGACTTCATCATAACCTTCAGTTTCTCCCATATTAGTCAATAGAATATACTCATCATGAGAATAACGTGTTGAGCTTCGCTTCTCTCTATTAGATCTTCTATAAGAGGTTTCTGGAGCATCCGAAGTGATCATCCCAACATCAGTTGGTTGATTATCAACCACAACATCATCAGTAGGAACAAATATATGTTTTACACTCTCATTATTATCTTGATCATTACCTTTGGTTCCCTCATGTGCAGAAGATGTATCAATAATATTAATTGGATCAACATCAACTAAGCTCTCATTAGTATGAGAATCTAGTTTCTCAGCCTTGTCAATATCTTCAATAGTTTGATCTTCAAAGAACACAACATCACGACTTCTAATGAGTTTCTTATCAATTGGATCATAAAAGCGATATCCAAGCTCATCTTGACTATAACCAATGAAGATACATTGCTTAGTTTTAACATCCAATTTCGACCTCTCATCTTTTGGAACATGCACACAAGCTTTACACCCAAACACTTTCAAGTGATCATAAGAAACATCCCTATTAAACTAAACTCTGTTTGGAACATCACCATCCAAAGCAACAACAGGAGACAAATTGAAAACATAAGTAACAGTGTTAAGTGCTTCAGCCCAAAAAGAATTTGGAAGTTTAGCCTCTGAAAGCACACATCTAACTCTCTCAACTAAAGTTCTGTTCATCCTCTCTGCCGAACCATTTAATTGAGGAGTCTTTGGAGGAGTCTTCTGATGAGGAATTCCTTGCGATTTGCAGTAGTTAGCAAAGGGACCAATATACTCACCTCGATTATCAGTGCGAATACATTATAATTTCTTTCCTGTTTGTCTCTCAGATAAGGCTTGAAACTGTTTAAACACATCAAGCACTTGATCTTTGGATTTTAAAGGATATACCCAAATCTTGCGAGAATGATAATCAATGAAAGTAACAAAGTAAAGTGAACCACCTTTTGAATTCACTTTGAAAGGACCACACAAATCTGAGTGTACTAGCTCCAATAGCTTAGACTTTCTTGAAGTAGGATGACTGTGAAAAGAAACTCTTTTCTATTTCCCTGCTAAGCAATGGACATATCTTTTCACCTTTGTTTGTTTCATGCCAGCAAGCAAATTCTTCTTATCCAAACATGTGATCCCCCTCTCGCTCATATGACTAAGCCTCTTGTGCCACAATTCTGATAATGTCTCGCTCTCCACCAAATTTATAGAGTCACCAAGAATCGATCCTTGTGTCACGTATAAATTTGAATGTTTTCTTCCTCTAGCTAAAATCAGTAAGCCTTTGGTGAGCTTCCATTGGCCATTGCACAAGTCATTATGATAGCCATTATCATGTAGTTGTCCTACAGAGATCAAATTTATTGGAATGTCTGGAGCATGCTTGACATTCTGAAGGACCAACGTTAAACCAGTATTGGTTTTCAAACAAACAGTGCCAACACCTAACACCTTAACTTCACCAGCATTACCCATCTTTAACACCTAAGAGTTAACAGAAGTATAAGATGAAAAGAAGTCTTTTCTTGGTGTGACATGTGATGTGGCTCCAGAATCTTTTATCCAACTTGTATCTTGAGATACAAAATTGATGACGTCTTTATCACAAGCGAAGAGAAGGTCATCATGGACAACATCAACAACATTATTTTCATTGTTTTCTTCCTTCTTCCCTTATTTAAGATCTTGCTTCAATTGTTTATAAAATCTTTTAATATGTCCTTTCTTTCCACAATGATAACAGGTAATATTTGAATTCCTGAATTTTGACTTGGTTCTACTTTTACCTCTACTTCTCTGATCTCTTGTCTAATGTCTCCCTCGATCTTCTGTATATAGATCAATCTGAATGTGAAGATGTGTCTTGAGATTTTTTTCTTCTAAACTCTTCATTCAACACACCACTCCTTGCATATTCCATAGTCACCTTTCCACCAGTGGCAGAATTTGTTAAAGAAACACGAAGAGTTACCCAAGAATCTGGTAGAGTATTAAGAAGCCAAAGTGCTTGTATTTCATCATCAAAATTAACACCCAAACCTGATATCTGATCAAGAATACCCTAAAAATCATTTATATGATCAAGAATAGGACTTCCCTCCTTGTATTTAAAGGTCATCAATTGCTTTAAAAAGAACAACTTGTTATTGCCACTTTTTGAAGCGTAAAGCGTCTCCAACTTTTCCCACAATGTTCTAGCATGTGTCTCATTCACAATATGGTTGTGAACATTATCTTCAAACCATTGTCTTATATATCCACATATTTTTTGGTACTCAAATTCCAAATTTTCATCGGTCACATTCTCGGGTTTATGAGTAGAAACAACCGGAAGATGCATCTTCTTCACGAACAATAGATCTTTCATCTTGTTTTTCCATATGTTGTAGTTTCTTCCGTTTAGACATACCATCTTGCTCATATTCCCCTCCATATAGATAACCTTAGCTCTGATACCAGTAGTTAGGACCGAAAATAAGTAGGTGTAAATGCGGAAGCTAGCAATACAAACCTCGACAGACTACGAGTAAGAAGACAACGAGAAATATACCAAAAGGCACAAAGATTTAACGTGGTTCGGTCAATCGACCTACGTCCACAAAGGAGATGAGCAATCCACTATAAATATGAGAGTACAAAATACAGAGAGAAACAATCTCAACCAATTCACTCTGAATACATGGGAGGTTCACACAAGTGATAACATATCAAGCTTGTGACCCACTAATTCTCCCTCTAACCAAAACTCTCAAAGCCTTTAAGACTACATTGTGAATGCAGATTAAGTTAGAAGGAACATTCCTCTATTTATAGCGTTCTAAACCTTTTCCTACAAGAAAAGAATTAGTCAATCCAAAACCTTTTCCTAAAAAGAAAACCTATTTATGGTAAGAAATCGGGTCAAATAAAACCCAAAAAATATCCCCCTTGGCCTGAATTTCTGACAAAATAAATTTGTCCACCTTCTTTACTTAATCTTCAACAACTTGATTCTCCTCTCCATAATCTCCTTTGCAAAATTTGTGTCTCAACACAGAGAACCTCTCTGAAACAATTTCTCCAACAAAATCTTCATTACTGTGAAAAAGGTTGTAGCTAGAACTAGACCCGCCAAGATGAACACCTCTTTTTAACCTGGTTCAATAATCGATTAACAAACCGCTGAACTTGACTTCGTCATTGAATCAAGCTCTGATATCACTTGTCAGGATCGAAAATAAGCAGGTGTAAACATAGAAAGATAGCAAAGAAAACCTCGAAAGACCACGAGTAAGAAGTCAATGAAAAATATACCAATAGACACAAAGATTTAACGTGGTTCGGTCAATCGACCTACGTCCACAAAGGAGATGAGCAATCCACTATAAATATGAGAGTACAAAATACAGAAGGAAACAACCTCAACCAATTCACTCAGAATACATGGGAGGTTCACAGAAGTGATAACGTATCAAGCTTGTGACTCATAAATTCTCCCCCTAACCAAAACTCTCAAAGCCCTTAAGACTACATTGTGAATGTTGATTAAGTTAGAAGGAACATTCCTATATTTATAGAGTTCTAAACCTTTTCCTACAAGAAAATGATTAGTCAATCCAAAACCTTTTCCTAAAAACAAAACCTATTTATGGTAAGAAATCATGTAAAATAAAACCCAACAATATCAAACCAAGACTTTTCAACATAAACTCTACCACCACCGCCCTAGACTCTAATCTGTTATAAGAAGTCAAGTTCACCCTTTCTTCTCCAAAGAGAGATGAAATCAACACCTTTTCATCTTTTTCCAGAGAGCTACTCTTCCAACACCATTGCCATAGCCGTCCACGGCCCTTCCCACAGACCTACACTAGCTATTGTTCCTCCACCATCACTTATAGTTGTTCCGGAGCATCCTCTTCCATTAACCGCTCCACGTGAACCTCCACCTCCATGTCAGAAGAATGACTATGGCTGCCAGAAAAAGGCCCATCGGTCGATCAACCTCTCAAATCGACCTGAAAAAGTTGATTTTTGAGGGATTTTCTTCTCCATCATGACTACTTTGTTATTTTTCTCTAAGACATCATCCTTCATCATCGATAACATCACAAAAAACATTTGGAAAACAGGGAGAAAAACAAGTAAGGTTATTCTCTTTTGTTATCTGTTTTGTTTCTTTTTCAACTTTAAGCACGTTCGAATTTGAAATAACTTGACGTCAAAGCTTTAGTTTGCTGCTCTACACAAGGTCAGTAGATCGCCATTATATTTTATTTTGATTTCGATTGATGAAACGTGGGGGTTGTTTTGAATTCCTGCTTCTTTGGACATTTATATGAGTTTTCTAGGATTTCCACAAATTATTAATTCCTGTATGACTCATGTGTCTCTGAAATCATTTTATGTTTTCTACATGCTTCAAGAATAAGTTCTGAGATTAACATAAAAGTTACTATCTGATAGATAGTTTTTGAAAAAAATCATCCATCAACTCTGACCTTAACTTAAAGTACATCCTTATGTTATATAAGTGAACAAAAAACATCCTTGAACTATCCAAAAAGTTGCAAGATTCATCCTTCTGTCTATTTTTTAACAAAACTCACATAACCAACAAGAAGATAAATGTGTCAAGTTGAATGAATATATGTAAATATGGTTAAGCAAGTCAAGTTCAGTGATATTTTTTAAAGAAAAATTTAGGATTCAAAATCAGACAAAATATGTTCAAATTCTAAATATTCTTGTAAAAATATGGCCAAATGCTACTCCAACTTCAAATTATCAAATACAATAATTTTTTACGTATTTTCATAACTAAACAGCTACGTGATTTCACTAAATTTCCAACATTTCTGTACATTGTATAAAATATGAATTTCCTTGTATATAGAGTATATGCACCCAAAATATTTTACTAAAGAAAATCTATAAATAGTTGAACGGAATACTTTCAATTTTTTTATATTTCAAAACTTATGTGTTTTTGCAAGTTAATTTACTTGATGATGCAAAAAGCATATAAACTGACAACACAAAAAAAATTTAAGTTCAGAGAATGAAAGATTCATTTCCTATCCATATTCATATTTTTTTTTAGGTAACTTTGATCTTCTCGTCGTGACAAGACATGGCCAAAGTTTTTTTTTATCGGTTCAAAATAGTTTCTTATCAAAAATAGATTGAAGGGTGATTCTTGTTAATTTTTTGTATCGTATAAGGATATTTTTTGCGCACTTAGGTAATATAAGGATGTACATTAGATTTGAGTCATAGTTTAGGGATAATTTTAGCCAATAACTCATGTGATTGAACTTCAGAATATGATGAAATTAATTGATGTTGAGTCTGTTCTGCCCTTATTCGTTTAGCATATTAGACATGCTAGTTCATATTAGCTAAACTAAGAATTAGTTACACATGAACTAGATCAGATTCAAGAGGTCGTTACACTTGTTGGTCGGAATTTAAATTAGTTGTTCTCTTTGATTCCCTGAATAATTCATTTTCTTAATTTTGATAAGTTTCTCGCCTTGTTCTCATATCTCGCTTAAGTAATTAGAAGGATCCCATGATAGCTTTGGATTGAACTAAGACATTTTTTCTTCTTCCTCTCATGATTGTTGACGCATAATAACTCTGTCCGTATTTATGTGAAGTCGAGGACATTAGATAAGAATATAGTCACCAGCTTAATGCATGTTAAGTGTGTTTACGCAATGCAGTTCACTACCAGCACAGTAGTTCAAGGATTTTAGTCTATTATGTTTGATTAAGTAGTATGGTCATGGAATTTTTCTCTTTTAAATGAAGAATTGAATATTTACTTAAGCTTGCATGTGTCTCCCTAGTTGCTTGCTGTTAAGAATTCTAAAATGCTAAGTTCAATCTCATTTTTTAGAAAACAAATTGTTTACCCAGAACAATGTATAACCCTTTTATTTTGTGTCTGTACTTGATATTCTTATATAACATCACCATTGCATAGTATATACTAGGATAATCTATAATATCCTCTCTTGTTCCTTATGAACTACGTGTATTAATATTGTTTGTTTCTTTTGTTGGACTCAAAGAATAAATTTATATTCATATGCTTCCGTAGATAGTTTATGTATGCTTAAACTAGTTTTGATGTGATAAAAAACACATTCATAAGTCTTGTACTCCAAATTTGGCTTACACAAGTTTTAAGAAGGATGTTAATTAGTGAAATCATGTCTCTGGAAATATGATTTTTGGTGCAGGCTAACTTGAATTCTATTTAACATGTAACTTCATGGAATATAACTTGATATGTTTTCTGACAATTTTGGAAGCTCATTTGCTAATTTTCTCTTATCTTTTTAACATGTACACTTGGAAGTGCATTTGGAGTTGTGATACGACTCCATTCATCCGTCCAAATCAAACTTGTGCTCGCCTTCGTTATCGCTTATGTCTAGCAGCTTTAATTAAACTAAGTCATTATATAAAACAATTTATCAAAATAATATATTTTTCTAATTTTTTACAAAACTAGTATAAACGTATTTCACGGTAACGTTTTAGGGTATATTTTATTTTTTTATAACTAACAACATTAACTTGATATATGTTACTGTAAGTGACATTTTACTTTTAAAAAGTTATTTTCAGACGCCATCAACTTTTAAAAAATAAAATATATCCTAAAACGTTACAGTGGAATACGTTTATACTAGTTTTGTAAAATTTTAAAAAAACATATTAATTTGGTGAATGACTTTATATAATGACTTAGTTTGGTTAAAACCTCAGCACCCTTTCATCGCATCAATAGTGTCCATCTTCTTTCTCACTCCAAAATTCCCACGTTCTTTATATCATATTTGTTTTTGATATCTTTTGACTAACATTTTTACAAATATGTTCACTTATATTTGTGCTTGCTTTTATTTCTTTGGGTTTGTATGAATCAACTAAGAACGGTGATAAGACGTAGTTGCCCACTTCGCTTCCCTTTAAATATTGAGTTAATTATAGATATTTAGTTTTAGAACGACATATTTTTCCAACTAAGTTTACTTGTTACTTGACACATTTTGGTGGATAAAAAACATAGTTTTTTTTTCTTAAAGAAAATTTAACTTGAATAATGTTATCGAATATCAAGAATCTATTTTCAGTTTTTTCATAACTATTTTCAGTTTTTTCTTAAACAAAGTGTTTAAAGTGTAACTTTTGGTAGCATAAAGTACAAATTTTGGTTGTTCACAGTGCAGATTTTAGAAGTTAAGGAAGTGCAGATTTTAAGGTTAATTATTTAACTTTTTTTAGAGTTTAAGAGTGGTATATCAAGTCCCAAAATGCAGTGTTTTGAGCTCAAAGAATACAATGCTTCAAGAACCAAACAACGTTTTTCAGCCCAAAAGAGTGCTGAATTTGAGCTCTTAATGTGTTTGATTTTAGCATAATATCAAATTTTTAGCTTAAAAATTGCAGATCTTTGGGTCTAAAAGGTGCAACTTTTTTTGTAATTAAAACATCACGTCTAGAGGCTTCAAAGTATAGCAAGCCATGTATTAAAAATCACTATCTTAAAGACAGGAAAACATATTTTTTTGGACTTGTAAAAATAAGAATATTAGTTGTTAGATAAGTCACAATAGTTAGACCTACTTTATATTCTTTTGACATCTTTATGAATAAATTATATTTTACTATAATTACTATCTCTATTTTATAAATCACATGTTGTCAAATAATATTTTTATTTCTTAACATGCTATTTTCAAAGATTTTAGATACGTCAACAGGTTCAAAACACAAGGTACATACACATATATATGTCATTTGCAAAAAGGTACCAAAAAACTATATTTTATTTCTCTCTCTCGCTCTCTCTCTCTATATCCGTGTATATGTATATATATATATATATACACACACACATACACTTAGGAATTATGTTATCGAATATCATGAATCTATTTTCAGTTTTTTCTTAAAAAAGTGTTTATATGTAACTTTTGGTAGTCTAATGTGCAAATTTTGGTTGTTCAAAGTGAGGATTTTAGAAGTTAACGAAATGCATATTTTAAGGTTAAATATTAAACTTTTTTATAGTTTAAGAGTGGTATATAAAGTCCCAAAATGCAGTGTTTTGATCTCAAAAAGTGCAATGTTTTGAGCACCAAAAGTACACGTTTTTTAGCCCACAAGAGTGCTGAATTTGAGCTCATTATGTGCTTGATTTGAACACAGAAAGCATATTTTTAGCTTAAAATTGCAGATCATTAACTCTAAAAGGTGCATATTTTTTTGAAATTAAAATATCACGTTTAGGGGCTTCAAAGTATAGCAAGTCATGTACTAAAAATCAGTACTTTGAAGACAGGAATTCATATTTTTTAGGACTTGTAGAAAATAAGAATGTTAGTTGTTAGATAAGTCACCATAGTTAGGCGTACTTTATATTTTTTGGACATCACTCCTTTATGAAGAAATTATATTTTTTTATTATTACTATCTCTATTTTATAAATCAAATATTATCAAAAAACATTTTAATTTCTTAACATACTATTTTCAAGGATTTAAGATATGTCAACGGGTTCAAAATACAAGGTACATACATATACATGTAATATGCAAAAATGTACAAAACATCTATATTATTTCTCTCTCTCTCTCTCTCTCTCTCTCTATATATATATATATATATATATATATATATAGACACACACTTAGGAATAATGTTATCGAATATCATGAATCTATTTTCAGTTTTTTCATAAAACAAGTGTTTAAAGTGTAACTTTTGGTAGCCTAATGTGCAAATTTTGGTTGTTCAAAGTGCAGATTTTAGAAGTCAACGAAGCGCAGATTTTAAGGTTAAATATTTCACTTTTTAAGAGTTTAAGAGTGGTGTATCAAGTCCCAAAATGCAGTGTTTTGAGCTCAAAGAGTACAATATTTTGTGCACCAAAAATACAGCATTTTTTAGCCCAGAAGAGTGCTAAATTTAAGCTCATTATGCGCTTGATTTAACCTCAAAAAGCAGATTTTTAGCTTAAAATTGCAGATCTTTAGCTGTAAAAGGTTCATATATTTTTTTAAATTAAAACATCACGTTTAGGGCTTCAAAATATAGCTAGTCATGTACTATGTTAGTGAAAAAACTTACAAGATAATAAAATTGCAAGATTACAATTGAAAATAAAATGAAAAAAGTAATCTCTTCAGGCTGAGGCGCGGATATCTCCCTCTCTCTAAGGAGATTCAAGCCCACTGCAGTAAATGTTTTCACCGGTCCAGCAGTAGTCCTCTTTGACTAGTCCCCTCCATGATACAACAACTTTCACAAAGTATAACTCAAAAACTCTGGACAAGAGTTGAGTCCAAAGCTCCACAAAAAAGAACACCTCCCTTCAACTAATAAGAATCTATTTTAGACTAACTCTTTCACTCTTTGTTTTCTCTTGTGTTTTGTGTGTTTCTAAAACCAAATGAAGACTACCACTATTTATTCTACAAGAAGTCTTCCTAGCAATGAATAGGAAGATAATGGAGGTAGTAAATAGTGAAGATAATGACCTTAGGAGTTTCATAGTTACAATGGGAGTTATATAGATTACATAGGTTACAATGGGAGTTACATAGGTTACATAAGTTACAATGGGAGTTACATAGGTTACAAAGAGTAATGGAGGAATTAAGAATGAAATACATTGATGGATAACCAATGCTAATGGATGATGTAGAAGTCATACATTCCAATGTTCATTCTTATAACTCCAAAATAAAGCAATTTAATATGTTAAATATTAATATTAAAATGCTAATAACCTAACAATCCTCCACTCATTTTAATATTTAGATAAGAGAGTATATCAGCTGAAGGAAGACTACTATGCATAATGAAGCATTGAACCTCCACTTAGTAAAACAGTAACTTTTACTCCAGAGTCGTACTGGTCTCAGACTTGAACTATGACTGCTTAAGGGAAATAAAATATCACTGCTCACACATAATAATCAAGGTGTTGACATGAGCTTTAACAGCCAGCACGTTATGGCCATGTGCTATCCCGGTTTCATGAGTGCGTTTGAGAATAAGCCCCATTCTCATAGGAAGCGACCTACTTCCACACATCACATAGGTGAAATCTGTCGAGAGTGCTCATGTAATATTAACACTCCACCTATACGGGCTACAGATATTCATTAAGAGTTTTATCAACTCAACCTTCACAAACTACAGGAAATAATGCACTCACATCATAGGGAGGGAATAATATAGTGCATTTTTCACAACAAGTCATCATATGATTAGTTTTTCCCTTTGAACCTGGTTATAGGATCTCTAGTCCCTAGGTTGGGTTTCCTCATATATGACTCAAGGATTGTAGGCTTCAATCCCATCCTCCTCAATGTGCTCCAGACCTTTTCTCTTGTTAAGGACTTCGTAAGAGGATTTGCAAGATTATTACAAGATTTGACATAATCAACATTAATGGTACCATTTGTCAAATACGATCTTACATTACTGTGTTTCCTCCTTACAGGTCTGGATTTACCGTTGTAATAACGGTTTTGAACTCTACCAATTGCAGCGGTGCTATCACAATGAATTAAAATAGGAGGAATTGGTTTTTCAAAATAAGGAATTTGAAACAATAAATCTCTTAACCAATTCGCTTCCTCACTAGTTGAAGCTAAAGCAATTAGTTCAACCTCCATGGTAGAGTTAGCAATTATAGTTTGCTTTTTTGATCTCCAACAAACAACACCACCACCTAAAGTAAAGATATAACCAGTTGTAGAACGGGAATCACCTGACAAAGTGTTCCAATCCGCATCACAAAAGCCTTCAAGTACAGCAGGATATTTTTTATAGAACAAACCACAATTTTTTGTTCCAATCAAATATCTGATAACTCTTGTTATAGCATGCCAATGTTCATTATCTGGTTTGCTTGTAAACCTGTCAAGTACTCCTACTGCATATGCAATATCAGGCCTAGTGCAATCAGTCACATATCTCAAACTTCCGATTATGCTAGCATATTCCTTTTGATTTATTACATCATTTTCACTTTCAACAGGAAATAAGTGAACACTTGAATCAAAAGGAGCAGCAACATGCTTGCAATCATGAAAGTTATATTTTTTCAAAATTTTCTCAACATAATGTGACTGGTCAAGGAAAATCCCCTCACATGTTCTTGTTATTTTTATTCCAAGAATAAAATTTGCCTCACCAAGATCTTTCATATCAAAATGGCTTCTAAGAATATTTTTAGCTTCATCAATAACATTCATGTTAGAGCCAAAGATCAACAAATCATCAACATATAGGCAAATGATCACATGTGAATTATTCCAAAACATATGATATATGCACTTATCACACTCATTTGTCTTAAAACCATTTTCAATCATGCAGGAATCAAATTTTTCATGCCATTGCTTTGGTGCCTGTTTTAAGCAATATAGGGATTTAGTAAGTTTACATACTTTGCTTTATTGGCCTGCTTCAACAAAACACTCGGGTTGGTCCATATAAATTTCTTCATTTAGGTCTCCATTTAGAAAAGCAGTTTTTACATCCATTTGTTGAATTTGAAAATCAAAAATTGCAGCCATAGCAACTAAAAGTCTAATGGATGTAATTCTTGTTACCGGAGAAAAAGTATCAAAAAATTCTAGGCCTTCTAGTTGTTTAAAACCTTTTGCAACTAGCCTAGTCTTGTATTTATCAATAGAACCATCCGGTTTCAACTTTTTCCTTAAGACCCATTTGCAACCAATTGTTTTACAACCCGGTGGTAAATCAACTAACTTCCAAATTTTATTAGAAATTAGAGATTCCATTTCATCATTTACAGCCTCTTCCCAAAAAATAGAATCATGTGAAGATAATGCTTCTTTCAAAGTTAGAGGGTCATTTTCAACATTAAACACATAAAAATCAGGACCAAAATCTTTTTCTACTCTAGCTCTTTTACTTCTTCTTAACTCAAAATCAACAACATCTTTATTTTTTAAAGTTGAAGTAGAAGAACTAGGTAGTGACAAAATATTTTGTTCAATCCTTTGACCCCCACTCTTTTTAGTATCAAAAGGAAATTTATTTTCATGAAAAATAGCATCACCAGATTCTATTACAATATTATCTTCAAGATTAAAAAATCTATAGGTTGTACTATTTGAAGCATAACCAAGAAAAGCACAAGTAGTAACTTTCTTACCCAACTTTGTAATCTTTGAATCCATTAGCCTCACAAAGGCTAGACAACCCCAAACTCTTCGATAACCCAAACTTGGCTTGTAACCTTTTCACAATTCAAAAGGTGTCAACTTAGACTTTTTATGAGGCACACGATTCAACACGTAACAAGCAGTTAAGATAGCTTCACCCCAAAAATTTAAAGGTGCATGTGACTCAATTAGCAAGACATTAGTCAATTCAACCAAAGTTCTATTTTTCCTTTCTGCTACTCCATTAGACGAAGGAGAATAAGGAGGAGTAGTTTCATGAACTATTCACAATGATCTAACAAAAGAATTAAACTCATTTGATTCATATTCAAAGGCTCTATCACTTCTAATTCTTTTTATTTTTCTTCCAAACTGATTTTCAACCTCATTGAGATAAGTTTTGAAATTTTCAAAAGCATCACTTTTATTTTTCATCAAGTAAACATATGTAAACTTAGAAAAATCATCAATAAAAGTGATAAAATATCTATTTCCTCCACGAGTTAGAATTTCACCAAGTTCACAAATATCAGTATGAACTAATTCTAACAAATCATTTTTTCTTTCAACTTGAAAATGAGGCATTTTAGTGATCTTGGCTTTACTACAAGCCTCACACTTTTCAAAATTCTTTTTAACCATTGGGATTAATCCTAAACTACTCATGATTCCAATATAACGATCATTAATATGACACAAACGAGCATGCCAAAAATTAGTAGAAGAAAGCATATAAACAGAAGTAGAAGTTTTATTCATTTCAACATTCAACTTAAACATCCAATCACATGCATACTCCTTCCCCACAAAAATACCTTTATTCACTATTACATATTGATCAGATTCAATAATTTGTTTAAAGCCTGCTTTATTAAGAAGAAAACTAGACATCAAATTTTTTCTCATAGAAGGAGTATAAAGTACATCTTTCAATGTTAATATCCTTCCAGAAGTAAAACACAATTCAAAATCTCCCTTTCCAAGCACTTGAGTAGTGTGAGCATCACCAAGCATGATAATTTTGGGCTCCTCAAAAATGTGTATATTTTTTAAACCAGTCTTTGTCATAACAGACATGACAGTTTGCACCAGAATCAGCCCACCATCCATCAACATTCTCAACCATGTTTATGTCGGTAACCACTGCCACAAAAGGTTCTTCGGTAACATTTGCCTGAGGGTTAGGGCCACGTTTTCGGAATCTGCAAAATCGAGAAATATGCCCACTCTTGCCACAAACAAAGCATGGTCCCTTTTCTTGAACTTGTTGATTTTGTGCTTGGTGATTTTCACCATTATTTTTCTTCGGAGGTCTACCATTATTTTTCTTGAATTTTTTCTTCTTAGGCTCTAAAGAAGTATTTTTGTGAGTTTCAAGAGTAGAATTATTCGAAGTAATTAAATTTACCTTCGATGTGATGTTGTCCTCTTCTGTTTGTAAAAGTGCATCTTGGCCTCTTGCTTCTTCTTCCATGCGGATTTTCATTATCAAGCTTTCAAGAGAGGTTTCCTTTTGTTTGTGGCGCATAGTTTTTTGAAATTCCTTCCAAGAAGGTGGAAGTTTATCCACTATGCCACAAACAATAAGGTTATCTCCAATTTTAACCTCTTCGGACCTAAGCTCTCCGATAATCATGATGAAGTCTTGAGCTTGATCTACCACTGATTTATTGTCCACCATTTGGAAACGAAAAAATCTACTAGCTGCATATTTTTTCGCTCCAGCCTCTTCGGTATCATACTTACTCTAGAATGCCTTCTGAATTTTCTTTGCACTAGAGTAAGTTCTATCATAATAATCATAAAAATTATCAGATAGACAATTAAAAAGATAATACCGACACGTATAGGAATCACCATCTTACTTTTCCACTTTTTCTAGATGAGAAATAGTTTCATCATCATTCATAGTGGTGATGTCTTCTTTATTTGGATTCTTCCCCGTTAATACATAAGAAACATTGAGAAGACTTAAGTAGAAAATTACTTTACCCTTCCATCTTTTGAAATGGTTATCATTGAACCGAAATGGCTTGTTAAGATCTCCCATCTTGACATCCGCAGTTTTTTCAATTGTAGCCATCTTGAATCTCCTTAAAATTGTTAGTGAAAAAACTTACAAGATAATAAAATTGCAAGATTACAATTGAAAATAAAATGAAGAAAGTAATCTCTTCAGGCTGAGGCGCGGATATCTCGCTCTCTTTAAGGAGATTCAAGCCCGCTGCAGCAAATGTTTTCACCGGTCCAGCAGTAGTCCTCGTTGACTTGTCCCCTCCAGGATACAACAGCCTTCACAAAGTATAACTCAACAACTCTGGACAAGAGTAGAGTCCAAAGCTACACAAAAAAGAACACCTCCCTTCAACTAATAAGAACTCTCTTTTAGACTAACTCTTTCACTCTTTGTTTTCTCTTGTGTTTTGTGTGTTTCTAAAACCAAATGAAGACTACCACTATTTATACTACAAGAAGTCTTCCTAGCAATGAATAGGAAGATAATGGAGGTAGTAAATAGTGAAGATAATGACCTTAGGAGTTTCATAAGTTACAATGGGAGTTACATAGGTTACATAGGTTACAATGGGAGTTACATAGGTTACATAAGTTATAATGGAGTTACATAGGTTACAAAGAGTAATGGAGGAATTAAGAATGAAATACATTGATGGATAACCAATGCTAATGGATGATGTAGAAGTCATCCATTCCAATGTTCATTCTTATAAGTCCAAAATAAAGCAATTTAATATGTTAAATATTAATATTAAAATGCTAATAACCTAACATACTAAATATCACTATTTTGAAGACAGGAATACGTATTTTTTAGGGTTTGTAAAAATAAGAATGTTATCTGTAGATAAGTCAGAATAGTTAGGCGTACTTTATATTCTTTTGACATCGATCCTTTATGAAGAAATTATATTTTTCTATTATTACTATCTCTATTTTATAAATCACATATTGTCAAAAAACATTTTAATTTCTTAACATGCTACTTTCAAGGATTTTAGATATTTCAATAAATTCAAAATACAAGGTGTATATATATATATATATATATATATATATATATATATATATATATATATATATATATAGATAGATAGATAGATAGATAGATAGATAGACACACACTTAGGAATAATGTTATCGAATATCATGAATCTATTTTCAGTTTTTTCTTAAAACAAATGTTTAAAGTATAATTTTTGGTAGCCTAAAATGCAAATTTTGGTTGTTCAAAGTGCAGATTTTAAGGTTAAATATTTCACTTTTTTTTTTAAATTTAAGAGTGACATATCAAGTCCCAAAATGCAGTGTTTTGAGCTCAAAGAGTGAAATGTTTTGAGCACTAAAAGTACATTATTTTTTTAGCTCAAAAGAATGCTGAATTTGAGCTCATAATGTGCTTGATTTGAGCACAAAATCTTAAAATTGCAGATCTTTAGCTCTAAAAGGTGCAACTTATTTTGCAATTAAAACGTCACGTTTAGGAGCTTCAAAGTATAGTAAGTCATGTACTAAAAATCACTACCTTGATGACTGGAATATATGTTTTTTAGGATTTCTTAAAATAAGAATGTTAATTGTTAGATAAGTCACAATGGTTAGGCGTACTTTATATTTTTTGGACATCACTCTTTATGAACAAATTATATTTTTCTATTATTACTATCCCTATATTATAAATCAAATATTATCAAAAAACATTTTAATTTCTTAAAATTCTATTTTCAAGGATTTTAGATATGTCAACGGGTTAAAAACACAAGGTACATCCATATATAGGTAATATGCAAAAATGTACAAAAAATCTATATTATTTCTCTCTCCTTCTCTCTTCTCTCTCTCTATATATATATATAGACTTAGGAATAATGTTATCGAATATAGTGTATCGATTTTCACTTTTTTCTTAAAACAAGTGTTTAAAGTGTAACTTTTGGTAGCGTAAAGTACAAATTTTGGTTGGTCATAGTGCAGATTTTAGAAGTTAAGTGCAGATTTTAAGGTTAACTATTTCACTTTTTTAGAGTTTAAGAGTGGTATATCAAGTCCCAAAATGCAGTGTTTTGAGCTCAAAGAGTACAATGTTTTAAGCACCGAAAGTACAACCTTTTTTAGCCCAAAAGAGTGCTGAATTTGAGCTCTTAATGTGCTTGATTTTAGCACAAAAACTAATTTTTTAGCTTAAAATTGCAGATCCTCAACTCTAAAAGGTGCAATTTCTTTTTGTAATTAAAAACATAAGGTTAGGGGCTTCAAAGTATAGCAAGTCATGTATTAAAAATCACTACCTTGAAGACATGAATATATATTTTTTAGGACTTGTAAAAATAAGAATATTATTTGTTAGATAAGTCACGATAGTTACGCGTACTTTATATTCTTTTGACATTACTCCTTTATGAAGAAATTATATTTTACTATTATTACTATCTCTATTTTATAAATAACATATTGTCAAAAAACATTTTAATTTCTTATTTGCTATTTTCAAGGATTTTGGATATGTCAATGTGTTTAAAATACAAGGTACATACATATATTTGTCATATTTAAAAAGGTACAAGTAATCTATATTTTAATTCTCTCTCTATATATATATACACACATATATAACTCGTAAATCTTTACAGTTTAAATACACATTATTTTTTACTACATATTTACATAGAATTTTATTTGTTTTCTATCAGGTCTTAATTCTATATATAAATAACATGACAAATTTTCATATCCTTTAAATTCAACATTTATTTTTGGTATATTTATATAAGTCACATCTATATTTTTTCACATATAAATTCTCATATATTTTAATACATTTATTCATTTATTTATTACGTGTAATACACATATTAATATTAATTTTCTTTAATGGACATATATATGTCATATCTTTTATTTTTCTCATCTTTTGATAACCTATTAAAATTCAATTACCATTGATTCTAAAGCAAATAAACAAACAAGTTTTCCTAATTATATTTTCCTAAATTGAGTTTAAGGACTATCTTCGGA
Organism: Solanum lycopersicum; assembly: GCF_036512215.1. Taxonomy (NCBI): domain Eukaryota; kingdom Viridiplantae; phylum Streptophyta; class Magnoliopsida; order Solanales; family Solanaceae; genus Solanum; species Solanum lycopersicum. The sequence continues at coordinate 20,126,222 of NC_090809.1, forward strand.
TACACTCTGAGGGATGCTTAAAACCTTCCTCTCTAGTAACCAAAACCCTTACTTAGAATCCATTGATTTCGAAAATCAAAAAAGAGTTTACATTTACATATTTAAAAATGATTTTCCTAATATTTTCCTTAAAAATTTAGGTGACAACTCTAAATAATCTTTTCAAAAAATCAGAGTGTCAGTCATATTATGTTGTTAATTGTTTAGGCTTGTTCGAAATAGGGTGAGACAATCGTAATGCAACAACCTATAATCAAATCACAAGTATATTCGCAAGGTCATACAATTAAGTAAAAATTTATGGAATTCAGCATACATGTATCTCATTTACAACAAGTGTGATCAATATTGCAACATTCACATATAAAAACATATTTCAATGAAGCAAGAACAAACATATATCACAATCATGAAATCACAACCATCACCTACCTTAAACAAAGCTTGAATTTCCTACGAAACTTGCTTCTTCTTTTCGTATTCATTCCACTTGTTCTTTGTCTACAAATGATCAATATAACACACAAATCAATAATCAATAACTAATTACAAAAGTTACTAATAATTTTATCAACCTCACAAATATGATCCCCATACCCAGATTAGTTCTTTCTTCACCATAATTTCCTAATCAAAACCCTTCCCCGTCAATGATTACGTTCTACAAATCAAAAAATGGATTTGGGGTGTGAAATCTTACCTATAGACTAATGAAAGGTGGAAAACCATCAAGAAAACCACGGGTTCGTTCCTTAGCTCTCAAGTTTGAAAGTTTCACAATTAAGGCATTTTGAGGTTTCTTTCCTACATAAATTGGGATTGTCCTGCTATGACAGTCCCAGATTGACACAGGAGGCTGGCCCTAGCGGTAATAATTCCGCCACAATGATTTGCACAGGACTAGTGTGTCGAACCTGTGACACAATGGATTGCATATAATTCTCATTTCACAACTCACCTTCAACCAACGACACTCAAAAAATTGCTTGTTCACACTAATATCAATTTTGGAAATTCTACTCGCCCGAATTCAATTTCGCAAAGTCGTACGGTTATCTAAAATCATAGCTATTTATTCATATGATCAAATATATAATTAGATCACCAAATTGTTATCATATTTCCCTAGAATTTAATAACTTTAATATTAGGTTGTGAATATTTGAGTTACTACGAAAAAGTTTTCAGACCCAAATATTTTCCCCTTTGGCTTTTTTATAACGACAGAACCCGGTCGTTATAATAGAGACCAATTTACCCATCACTCATCCTTGAGTGACAAACTTTGGAAAACATGGTTAGTGAAGGAACAAATAGTACCTAATTGACGAATAATTGGGGATACTTATCTCGCATGTCCTTCTCTATTTCCCAAGTGGTTTTCTTAACCGGACGATGCTTTCATTCAACTTCCATGGACTTTATCTCTTTGGTCCTTATCTTGCGCACATCAAGATCAAGAATCGCAATTGGTTCCTCCTCATATTAGTGGTGTTTTTCCAACACAATTGAGTCCAATTTATTGATATAATCTCTATCACCATGATATCACTTCAACATGCACAACCAGATGAAATCCCTATAGGTTAGGAGGTAAAGCCAATCTAGACGCTATCGGTCCTACACATTCAACAACCTCAAAGGGAACAATGTATTGCAAAATTAGCTTACCCTTCTTTCCAAACTTCATTACACCTTTCATTGGGGACACCTTAAGAAGTACATTCTCACAAGTTTAAAATGTCATGTCTCTCACCTTATGGTCTGCATACTTCTTATGTCTACTCTGGCTGCTTAAAGCTTAGTGACACAAGTCAAACAAGACAAGACACCACATACTTCACCTTAACACATATTTCTAATCATTCTACAAGCACATAGGAATAACCATTATCATCTTTAAGTAATCGTACACACTACCATATCATTATCAATATAACTATTATAGTCTCATATAGCCAAGTAGGAAAAACCATGCATCGACCCTAATACTACACATAGAAGCACATAGTCATGGTTTACATGATTTCCTAACATACATAGAAAGAAGATATACTTTCACATTACTTCCCGAATAGATATACATACTCATACTTCACATAAAACAACTATTCAAATCATCATAATACTTCAAGTAGCGCCGACAAGGCCATGATCATCATACTGCATAAAGCAATACCGACAAGGCCACATCAATTCACATAGCACCGCCACCATAAGTGGACCATACAAATCACAACATAATTCAAGTCTAATTAACATCAAAATAAATGAATTAGTTCAGCATACCCCACTCCATCTTACCACTTCGATTCCAAATCTAAATCATCCAATTCAATATCATAAGGCCCTTACCCAAGGCCATAACCAACAACTAAATACAATTATATCAATTATCAATGAAACTAGGTCAATTCACTATATACTTATTAATCTAATACAACCTCGATATCAATTGAATATAATTATTGCATCATTAGATAGCCCATAGAAAATTACATTCGAAATCATAAGCCTTAAGTCGATATCAATTCAATAAGGTTAGCATGAAATAGATCTAAGAGTATTCATTACTCAAATAATCAAATTGAAACATCGTATAAACCAATTAACCATAATCTATACAATCTACACATGAATTCATGAATATAAAATCATAATCAATTCACCCATATTTTAGTGAAATTTAGAGATTTGAGAAGATCAAGGGTTCATGGAGAATTTAATTGGAAAACATTAGTTATACATCAATTTCATCATATATAAACTTTTGGAAACCATTTATGTAAAAACCCAAGACTTAGAGTAGAAATTGGACTTCTTCATCTTTTTGAAATCTTTGAAATGATCTTTGAAATTGGCTCTAAGTTGATAGAAAGCCTCAGATGAGGAACTCTCATACCTTATTTGAAGAATTCAAAGCTAATCGAATAAGAAATTCCATTGAAGAACCATCTTCAAGCTCCATCTTCACTTTGAATGCTCAAGGAGGTTTTTGGAGAAACTTTAGGAGGGTTGTAGTTTTTATTTCGATGCTAGGGTTTAATTGAGAGTTTAATCCCTTATATACTATTAAAATAATCCTAAACACCTAAAACAACCATCCCAACGTTTTGTAAGACTTGGGGTGAATTTCCCAAAACCCCGAAGTCTTAATAGAAAAACTGCCAACTTTACAGCACCATCGACGTGACCACCGATAGATTGTTTGTTAGGACACGTCCCGTCGATGGGGTCTTGTGGTTCACTCAAGAGGTTCCCCAACCTACAAGATACATGTCCCAACCGATGAGACCATCGACAGGCCGTCTCCTGGTTGACCGGTCGTAGACTGGTCTGTCGTTTGGCCACTGCTTGGGAGTGTTGGTCTCTAAGTTATGGTCCTCCCTTAGGGCCCCTTTGAGGGTCCTATGTATATTTGTAACCGGACATTTCTATACAAAATATGTTTGTATACTATTTTAGGACCTACCACATGATTTTCATAAAAAACAAACACGTAAAACTTGACGAAACATACATAGACATACAAGGTCGTTTCAAGACAAACCTTTCAAACGTCGTGGACGTTTTTTGACATTTGACCTCCGAACATCACAACAGTTGACACACTGACTTTAAACACCATATAAAATCTTTTAAGAATCATATAATATCATTTATCACACATAAACACGTAAAACCACATATGAGGCACTTAGGTGACTTAGTCGTTGAACGTCTTGATCGTCCCTTGACGTTTGACTTACAATGCACCTAAAATCATAGACACTGCCTCAAACCCACATTATAAACAATTTTAGGGTCTTATACCATCACTAAAATCATGTTAGGATATAGCTTTACCTAAGTCATTTTTGGGGTCTTACATAGCGAACCCCACAAAACTTTTAACTTCCGTCATAGAGCAAGGCTGACCCAATTTTTACCCGCCTCAATATTTTAGAGATCTACCATTATAACTTATTTTAAACTACATGCCCAAAAAATGCTACCGAGGTCAACAAAAATTCACACTTAGAAAATTTTGCATACAACTTTTGTTTATGATGATTACCCAAAATGATACGAAGATAGTTGGCATGCATTTTCTCACTTCTCGAATAGAAAAAAATATTATCAATAAAGACTATGAAGAATGAATAAATGAATGGATTTAACACCCATTAATGAAACTCATGAACGGCGAAAGCGCATTAGTCAACCCAAATGACATAACTAGAAACTCATAGTGCCCATAGTGGGCTCTAAACACTTTCTTGGGCACACCCTGAAGCCTAATCTTCAACTGATGGTAACTAGACCTTGGATCAATCTTAGAGAAAACTGATGAACCTTGAAATTGGTCAAAAAAATCCTCTATTCGAGGAAACAAGTACTTGTTTTGAATGGTGACCCTATTCAATTGTCGATAATCTATACACATCTAATGTTGTAGTCCTTTATCTTAACAAAAAAAATTAGAGATGTCCATGGAGAAGCACTAGGACGAATAAATCCCGAATCAAGAAGCTCTTGGATTTTAGCCTTAAGCTCTCTTAATTCAAGTGGACCCATGCGATATGGAGGGATAGGAATGGGATGAGCACCAGGTTCCAAATCAATGCAAAAATATATATCTCTATCCGGGGAAATATAAGGCAAATCACTAGGAAACACTTCTCTAAATTTCGACACAACATGAATAGACGCAATAGATGGATTTTCAATCTCAACATCTATAATATGATCCAGATAAGCTAAACAACCCCGCCCTACCCGTTTTCAAGCCTAAATGATGGATATGATCTTAGCTTGTTTAGGCTTGTACACCCCTTCTGCTCTAACGTTTCCCTTCCAGGAATTTTTGGAGTTATAGACTTAGTATGAAAACTAAGCACAAATTAATAGAAGGACAACCAATTAATGCCTAATACTATATCAAATTCCTTCATATCTAAAATTACTGAATCCGCCCAAGTGTGATGACCTATAAAAAAAATAGGACAAGAACGATAGACATGAGTGAATATGATAGACTATGATAGATTTTTCAAATGTGGTAGAAACATGGATGTGGGAATCAATATATGAAAAATCATAGCAAATATTGCATCAAATCGCATGATCACATAAGACACTAAACAAGTTTAGGTCTATAACCACACAAAATCTAGACTACGCTTGTAAAGTGTTGTCTAAAGTAGTTTCGGGAACACTTTTAATGTGTAGCCAAAATTTTTTATTTGTAGCTACGATAATATTAGAAACACTTCAAAAGTGTACTCTTAATGGTATAATCTACACTTTACAGGTGTTGTTACAATATTATATAACTGGCAACACCTATTTATATATATGGCCGCACTTCTAAAATGTCCAAATTTTATAATTGTAAAAACAACACCTTATAAGTGTTGTTCTAAAAGTTTTCACTAAAGAATTATATTACCTCCAATATTTTTAACTCTACCTCTCTTTTTAATTGGCAAAAAACAAAACATTAATAAATCATAAAACATTAACTTTATGAGATTTCCTTTTTGACTTTACTTTCCTCTTTCACACTTTCTTCTTTCACTGAAGAACGAAAGAGTTGATGAGCAGGCTGATGAACGAGCTGGTGAAGAGAAGTGAAAAGAGTTGAAGAGTGGATTCTCTTCTCTGATGCATATTTATAAGAAAAACACGCTAAAGAATTGAAGTCGCCGAATAACTGAGATGAAGAATTGATGTAATTGAAAACTGATAGTTCAAGTAGTGTTCTTCGATAATATTTCATGAAGTGTAAGTATGATTCTCTTATACAATGCCTATTTTGTCAACCGTAAGTACTAAAATAGTCTTCTAATTAGCTGAAGTGGTTATTTCTTTGTTTTGTGTTTAGAAGTAATTGAATACTTTGGGATTGTTTGGAAGATTATGAACTGAAGCTAATTAGTCTCTCCATCACACTTTTCTGTCAAATTTCTCATTGAAGAGCACGATTTCAGACAAATTTTGTTGGAATAAGTTTTATCTGGTAAGAAATTCTATTTTTAAAGTCTAAATTTTACCTTTAGGTTTTGGATATTTTTATGTTTTATACGATTTTTTGGAGTGCGGCTAGTATTTTAACTTCATCAGTTGATTTTTAAGAGTGTATCTCGTATTTTAGCCTTCCTATATACCTCGTTTTTCACTTTTAGGGGTTGAAAAAAAGTTGGGATTTGTTTGAGCAAAAACATTTTGAGCAGCTGAAGAAAGTATTTAAATACATATATAGAAACATATTCAAGGCAGGGAGAGTAAAGTGTTGCTAAGAGCATCACATTTTTGTTTCGCAGATCAGTTTTCCCAAGCTTTGTTCGAGTCTGAGATTTTTCCCGAAATTCTCATCCGTCGTTACTGTTATTTGTTGCTAATATCACTTCTTCCAGATCTTTCTCTTGGAATGACCCCGTGTTACTACCTAAAATTTGATGTCTTATTCGTTCTTCTTTCGCTTCAAGTTGAGGGAACGAACTAAGGTGTCAATATTCCGGGTTCATGTGCTATTGTTTGCTATCGTTTTGAGTACATCAATCGTGTTTATTATTGCTCGTCTTGATCATTTGATTGGATGTTTTGAGAGTCTATTTCGATGAGTAAGACTTATTTTCCTTCTCTAGGTTTCATATACTTCGTTGTCCAGTTTTTCCTGCAAGTTCATTTTCTATATTTCATATTTTGTCTTTTATAATGTTGCAATTTTGAAGTTCGTATGTTCCGTGGGAGTAAGTTTGTCATTCATTACCTTCACATGTTTTAACTCTTCTAGCCCATGACTTATTTAAAAAATGACAAATTTGGGGTTGTTCTTTAGCTTTTCCCAAATAGTCGTTCTCAGATCAATGAAAGCTCTTTCTTATTTAACAATCTCTTGTTGAAAACTTAATAACAAAATTAAAGACCATTACTCTTATACCTAGTGTTGGGTCTACGAGAAATACCATACATACATAGAAATCCTTCACAAATAAAATTTAAAACTTCACCAAAAACACCACAAAACCAATAGATTGGAAGACGAAGCCTTCTTCCCTTTAATGAACAACAAAAAGACTACACTGAGCAACAATTATAGAAGGTACATCTTACTAATATACTTCAAGTTTCAAGTGCTATCCTAACAAAGTCTTATATTGTATTGCTGTAGAATTTTCAGCTCCAAACCTTAATCTCTAAAACTGTTATCAAAGCTACATTTTGGGTATGGGTTCAGATAAATCTAGTTGCTTTTGCTTGGACTGTATTTGTAACAAAAAATTGTTAAAATATGTAAAAAAAAATATTTAGTTGGGAACCAGTAACTAAGATAAGTAATGGGATCGATGGTAAGTTCCAAACCCATAAACTACGAATGTTCGCTTTGTTTTTGTGAGCATTGCGCATTTTAGCTTTTGTAGAACCTAATAAAATGTTACATTTTTTCTGAAGGTATATAGTTTTGTATGTCACCTAGGTTAACTGGCTGATTATGCTATTAACCAAAATCTAGGTTCTTGTTGTTCCCAAACTAATGTTTGTCACTATCCCACACCTATGTGATAGAGATGCATCATGCCAACTACTGTGTGTATTTCATGGAAAGTAGAATCAGGGAATGCAATCCAATTTAAAAAACAGAGTGAGTAGCATGTAACATATTTCCCTCCAATGGATACTTGTGGGGAATAAAGAAGTTCTTGAGTAAATTTAGGCCGCTAATGGAGGTTTAATATAATCATTCTTATGCTCTCATTATTTTCATGCCAAGTATATTACAAAATGATGTTAATTGGTCATCAACCATACTATTTCTTCTCACTTGTCTAATAAGTGTTTGGTAAGAATGTTTTAAAGGATGTAACAAAGGACGATTCCATTGTAAGGGTTTGGAAAATTTAGATTAAACATTCATCAGCTATTCGTGAAGGAGAGTAAACTAAGGGGGATAACTTGGATAAGAGTTTTTTTTCTAAGCAATTAGCGAGAGAGTATGACATCGGGGAGGAAGTGGGTTGAGGCCAATATGGGTATGTATACTTGTTCTTCTATTGTGAAGAAGGTGATCTGAAAAGTCAGAAAATTGTTGTTCGACTGCATATTGAAATACCTACAATGTTTGATTGTTGAAGTACATGGTGGGAAAAATTGGTCAATTTTATGAGTCTATTTTATTTAATTTAAGTTATGTTGGGGTTTTAGATTTGTTCTCTCCGTATGTCTTGAACACCATTAGATTTTATGACTCCTTATTCTGCTGCCGAGATTCTTTTTTATTCAACTAATATTTGTTTTGTGCTAAGTCTTGCAGTCAGAGTTTGAATCAATGTATAAGGAGTTGGCTATGCAATTTGAATGTGATATGGTGTTTTCCCCTCATTTATATTGGTGGTACGCTTAGGCTGAATAGGATGGTTGGGTTGCTGGATTTTTAAATTAGAGAGGGATATGTTTTTCAAAATTACTGGAGATGTTAGGGAAGGCATTAAGGTAGCTGTTGGGATCAGAATTCCCACCATAATTTCCCTCTTGGAATTGATTCATTTTTCCCTTCTCAATGCCTTGACTCTGTTTATCCTGTTGGTGAAGATTATTGTCCCTCTCTTCCTGGGCCTGTTCTTTCAAACTATCATTATTTTTCACTTTATTGTAAACAATCTCATTGCCATCGCTACTCAAAGATTTAAAATTCTGACTAGAGATAGAATTTGTAGACATTCCTTTTCTATTGAATCCCTCATTTTAATCTTTGCCTTGTGGTTTGGTGATTGCTTCATGTTGCCCCTGCATTTGATCAGTAATAATGGCATTAATATAATTGACTTCTTTATCTAAATTATGTTGTCCTCCTTATTTGTGATATATATCCAATGGTTTAACTCTAAAAGAGAATTGAGAATTACAATCCATATCAATGACTTTCATAGTTGTAGGCTTTAGTATCATGCTGATTATTTTTGCCTGATCTTGGTTTGTGATCAACGCGTTTCGAATGCACTTCCAATTCTTGTTCATGAATTGCGTGCATAACTTTTTTCTGACCATTAAAAGTTGTATGAATATGAGCATGGACCCTTGTTGATTATTTTCATGTATGGTATTGAGTTCTTTAAATTTTCGTTGCTAATTGAGTGCCAAAGTTGCTTGAATTGCGCTTTGACTCCATTTCTGCGCTAGATTAATTGATATGATAGTTAGATGGACATCCTTGTTTGTTCAATTGGTCCCTTTAACTGCGACACCATCGATTTCCATAAAAGCATTTGATATCTCCTCCTTGTCATTTTTTTGGAGACTAGGTGCATATTTTATCTAATGCATATATTTTTTAATAAATGCTAGAACTAAAAAAAATATGCATAAGATTTAACTGATCCTGGAAGATTAAGAATGTAGATGCACTTTAAAAGATTGATAAAAACATGTTAAGTATTAATATGCTGATATTGTTTTAGACAGATTTCTAGAAAGAGCTGAAGAACTTCTCGTTGACGAACACAATATCTGTTTTAGCTGGTTTTACTGCTGCTTATTGGGTGAGGACACAACATTTTTCTCTCATTTATACTTATAACATGTTCTTATAGCTATACAATTGTACGGATACATTTATGATCACAAGTTTTAAGGAAACTTCTGGTGTACTAATTACCTACTGATAATATAAAATATGTGTATTTAATTACCTTTTGGTGTACTAATTATCTTATGGTGTACTAATAATTTTTCTTTAGAAGTACCATCAACATTCAAAAACATTTGTGGAGGATTCAAGATCTGATTTGGCATAGCAAAAGTATCATCACTAGGTAAGAAACTTTTATCATTTTATAACACATGATTCTGATAACTTACTCCGTTACTCAACCTCATGCTTTGATACAAAGTTTGTCACAACTGCGGAGAACCCCCTAGACGTAACCGGTGTCTCCGTCCTCGAAGAGGCCTTAGACTACCCCTTAGCATACATCATGGAATATCGTTGGTTGAGAAAATGTAAAAAATTTAAAACTTTTACACAGGGAAGTATACTTAGACTTCACACTTATCATCTATAGAGTTTACATAGGCTTCTCGTTTAGGATGTGTACTTAGTCTTCTCATGTAGCATAGACAATTCATTTAAGTAATCTTATACTTGTTTTACATATAACCATCTAAAGAGAATTACTAAGTTTGGGCATAGCCCTTACACTAGTACAATATGTCACCGATAGGTTCACAACTATAATCTCAAAATAAGGAAAGAACAAGTGTATTTAGACATAAGCAATAATAATGAAGATTAAAATGTGACATAATCCTCAAACTTGAGGACTCACAAACAACTTGGGGTAAAGTCCAAGTCTTCTTGCAAATGGCCTCTAAGCACCTCAACGGCCCGAACCTACAAGTTTATAGAAAAATAAAGAATACGGGTTAGTACAACCACTTATACTAAGTATTGAAACATATGCACATAAATCATTTACAGACATACACAAAGGAACCATTTCTTTAAATACATGCTAAGTCATTTTTGAAAGCCTTTATGCACACTCAAGAGAGCATATACAATCCAAGGATCACAATAACATAAGACATGTTCATAATCAAGGATAACATCATTATAGAGTCATATTTACATTTGATGTTCAAGATTTATATCATCAAAGCATACAAGACCCTTACCAACAATCCTGTCTCAATCCTACAAGTGTAACGCTCATGTGTAGCCCTAACCCCACACAATCAAGTAAAAAAGAAAACAGATCATTATCATAATATCATGTGTAGTCATTAACATATGCACACACACGCACACGTGTGGGCACAAACACACACACATATATATGTATGTGTGTGTGTGTGTGCGCGTATATATATATATATATATATATATATATATATATATATATATATATAAACTTAGATCAATATCATGTTCATCAAATGAAACCAACATCATATAAGCGCAATATCATATAGGACCAACATGTATATACATTTCAAGATATCACAAGTACATAAGAAGAACCTCATAGGACTCCTCCCAAGTACAACTTGTGCAATGCATAGGTAAAGTCACATACCTTTACCTATACTAAGTAGAACCCCTTAAGTCACCCTAGTTAGTGTCCATCTTTATTCATTTATTTTTATTTTGGGACCAATCTTCTTAAACGACAATAGAGCATGTGAGCTAAACATGGAATCCGCTGTCATGAAACCCTACACTAAAAGAAGGTGTTCTACTTGCCAAGGTAGAACCATAACATGAACATAGCATTCTAGGTGGATCCATTAGGTAGTATTTCTATGGGGCCAACTGATATATCGTGGTTTCACGGTATAATTAATACTTTTTCCTTAAGTTTAGTGTGTCCGAAAGTCTTTTTGTGCTAGTTTTTATATGAGTTTCCCCTTGTTTTGCAAAAAATCTGTCCAAAGTTGAATGCGGAGATTTTGAGTGAAGAAATGCAGAAGAGACCACCTACGGAACTGGTGACAGTCTGTCGTGCTTGTGACGGTCTGTAGGTAGCACCATAGAGAAGTTGCTGAAGGAAAATGGGGAAGTCTGACCAAGTGTGGGGTTACATAGCTTGTGACGGTCTGTCGTGGCTACGACGGTCTGTCCTGCAGGTTTGTAATGAAGTTCAGAGAAGTGATCCCAGTACCCAGATTCCAAGAGTTGAAGTGTTTTGAAATGAAGACTCTCGATGGACCGTTGTGCCTATAACGGTCCGTCATACTTACCGTTGAGGGGAATGAAGAGAGCAGCAGAAGAAATTGCTAAGTATGGGACGACGGAGTCCATGACGGTCCGTCGTGACCACGATAGTCCGTCGCTAGGTCCGTCGACCCAGCCGCGTTTTGACAGATTTCCAGCAATTAGAATCCTTGTTTAATTAGGTTTTTATTTTTTATAAATAGTTCGAAAAGCCTCATTTTTGAGGTTAGACTCTGCTAGATTAAACATCATATTTTTAGACTCTGTGTATTAGTGTTTCGATTTGGAGATTCTTACAAGTGATTTTTGGTGATTAATCAAGCAAATTTTTGGACTTTATTCTTTCTCATTGAAGTAAGTACATGATTCTTATTTAATATATTTGAATATTGTGTTTATGGCTATGAGTAACTAAACTCCATACCTAGGGTTGTGGGAACCATAGACAAATAATGAGATAAATCCTAATTAAAAGAACAATTCTATAATAGTGTCTTGCATGTATTAATAATTCTTTCGTTTAGAAGTCTTTCTAACAGATGGCCAACGTTAGAACTCGCCTTAATGCTACTTGCCGGACCAAGGAGTTAGATAATAGGAAAAGAATTATTAAAATCGATTTAGTGCATACTATCTAATTGGCTAGTATTGATTGGTACGGGGTAATAACTTAGTCAAATATCGAATACGATGCTTAATATGAGCTAAAGATAAGGGTTAGGATACCAACACACATAGCCGGACCAAGGTGCGGAGTGAGATTTTCTAGATGTCGGACCAAGGATTTAGAAATACATAACTTATCACTTTGCATGCAAGATACTAGGAAAGAATTGTTTTAGTTAGAGTTATCAAGTTATGAACCTGTGGGGAACACGTAACCCTAGTTACTTTGATTAATTGATTAAAACCCAACATTAAAAGTTGTTAAGTGTCTCTTTCAAGTTCGTTGTTTAGTTTCACTTATTTAGAGATAGAACCCCCCTTTTTATATTTTTACTTTCCAAGGAAGTTATTGACCAAACGATAGTAATAATAGGTTGAGGTTAAGTCTAGACTATTTTTCTCGTGGGAACGATTCCAACGTCACTAGTTGGGTTATTTACTTGACACGACCGCTTTACATCTCATTTGAGAAGTAAGTTTGAGCGTATCACCAACATAATTAAAGATCTAAGAAATTTCCTAGAAACTCATGTATGCACATCTGCATGGTAGTCTCCATCTTATCAGAACATTAGTGAACCTACCTTCTTTCTTAGAAAGGGATACTTCTCATATCTAGTTCACTCGGTGCTAAACTAAAGTCTCTTTTTGAAATGCCTCTAAGTCATTCTTAATCATCAAATCTTAATATAGGCCATTATGAGACTATCCCTATTTATAATAATGCCATTAACTCATTGGGTCTAGGATAAGAATATCCTTTCATCACCAAACCATCATCATGTGAGAAATACATTCTATCATAATCACATTAATAAGAAGAGAAAGAGAATTCCTTCCAATCCTCATAACTTTAATTCATCATATTCTCACACTCAATATAATCATAGACTAATCATACATACATAGATTCATTATATATTCTTCAATTTAACAATAACATCAAGTATAGGCCAAGATAAAAATAATAGAGTAATCATGATCTTAGAAGACTTACATGTGTCTTCCAAAAATCTCCTTCAACATCTTACTTTCTATTCATCCTAATTATCCAATAATACAATCACCATCATCATGTAATAGTTAATTGAGCAATAAAATATTCAATTCCAATAAACCTAATCATTCACTAGACAAATTCATAGCTAGGGTTAGAGAAAAGCGCTCATCCATGAATTCATCCCAACCATACATGACAATAGGCAGCCCATGAGTGAAATATCATAGTTAACAGAAGTCTAGCAATGAATATACTCATTACTTCCAATCAATTCATAAGCAAGAACCATAATTTGGGGAAATTAGGGAAAGAACATGCATCATAACAAATTCAAATTATTCAGCATCAATTTCTCAACAATATACATTTAATTATTCATAGGTAATCACAATTCGTCATAATCAATAATCAATTTCGAATTTGGAAGAAACCTATTTGTAGAGAAAAATCCTTTAATTTGGCTTATTTAGAAATTAACTATGAATGGACCTCTTGGGGAAAGGAATCCCAAGAGTGAAAGAATTCATCCTTGGAAGACTTTATCCACAAAATTTGAGTTAAAACCTTGGAGACTTTGTCTTCTTCCTTAAGCTTCTTGGTTTCTTCAATGGAGGATGAGGTACAGATAGACTGTAGATAAAAGTGGGAGAAATTGCATTTCAATTGTGTTTGAGTTTTGAAGTGGGAAATGGGTGATAATTGACCAAAAACCAATATATGGTTGACCCTCAAAATACGTGAACTACCCCTCATTAAGTTGGACTTCCAAAAAAGAAGTCCAACTTGACCATAAGTGTGAAAGACCGCCCACATTCACGCCCTACTTCACGAATCGTGAAGTACTTAACGGCCCGTGGTGGTGGTCTTAAAGGGTGAGGTAGTAGCTCCCCAAATATGCCACCTACCATTTATTCGAAGTGAACTTCACAACCCCATTCTCTTTTGTATGAACATGCACCACGGCCCATCAAGTGGCTCGTGATGCCCTTAGGAAGTAGCTTCTCCAACTCCCCTTTTTCTAAAACACCTACCAAAAGCTCACGGCAAGCATTCCTTTTACGTCAAGTGCACCACAAGTTGAGAAGTGGATAGTGCTTCCTTGGACATTAGCTAGTCCAAGATGTCAACTACCCTCCATGTCCAAGCCATCTTCACGAGCTCTCCACTTGGACGTGGTCATAACCATGAGACTTGGTCATGCTCATGAAGGTTGAGGCACTATCCTCCCTTTTGGGAGAAGCCTTGGCCTTTGGCTTTGGCTTGCCTCTCGAGGCTGGCATTCCCCCCTTGGCCTTGATTACTTAAACCCTTTCTTAGTCACTTATAACTACTCCCATCACCTTCTCATGGACAACCCTTTTGAACACCTCTTTAAACCCGTCCTAGCACCACTTGCATGACATTAGTTTAAGTTACTCGATTGTTGGACGTCGTGGTTTCTTGATGTTTTGACTCTAACACTTACTACTTTAGTTCATTACCTTTGTTTAAGCTTATAAACATTGTTTTAAGGCTTACTTCATCAAGTGAGGCTCTAGAATAAGTCATGGACCTTCCGGAGTGTTATATAACTATCTAGAAAGTCTAAGTCCAAAACGTGGACAAAATAGAAAGAGAACTCATGCCAACTTGAAAGAACTGGATCACCCTTCGATTCGATCGGCGATTACTACTCTTCTTAATGAGGTCTGTAAATAGACACCTAAAGATGCCCTGTGCTCAATAAAGAAAGAACAAGTGTGATATTAGTACATAATCACAGTACTAGTAGGATCATGCGGCTATCCAACTAAGTGGAGCATATATAAGTCAATATAACATAATAATAACATGCATACACCGAACATATACAATATCATTATCATTTACAACAATGTAGAATTTCACGTTTCTGAAGATACACATTTATGTCAAGTCAAGGATCCTGTCATCGAACCAAACCCAAAATATTATAATACATGACTGGGTACCCAATCCAATGTTTATGCCGAAATGTGGCACTCGATTCTATATTTATCCGAAACATGGAAACACTCGATCCATTCAACAAGCCACAATTAAATCATAAGTATATTCTCAAATTATACAATTACGTCATAATTTATGGCATTCATCTTCATCTATCTCATGTATAACTAGTGTGATCAATGCAACATTTGCATTTATACACATACCAAAATGAAAGAAGAACAAAATATATCATACAATCATGAATCACAACCATCAACTACCTTGAACAAAGCTTGAATCTCCTAAGAAATATGATTCTTCCCTTTCCAGATTAGTTACGCTAGTTCTTGGTCTACAAATGATCAATATAACACAGAAACCAATAAATAATAACTAAGTACCCAATTTACGGATTTCTTAACCATAATTTGTAGATCAAAACCCTTCTCATAAATAATTAGCCATCATATTACATTTTACATATCGAAAAACGGATTTGGGGAGTGAAAATCTTACCTCTATAAAATAACTAGTTTAATTCTTTAGCTCTCAAGTTCGAAAAATGTAGAAAAAAGACGTTTTCAGGTTTATTTAATTTCATACTTAAATTGCGCTTGTCTTGCTATGGTAGTCCCAGAACGCCACAGCAGCCCCTCCCTAGCAGGAATAATTCCACCACAATGGCTTGCACGGAACCAATGAGTCCATTTAAGAATTCCAAACTCCCATTTCATAACATACCTTCAACCAGCGACCCTTTGAAACTATTAGTTCACGCTAAAATGAATTTTTTGTGTTATACTCACCAAATTCAATTTTTTAATGTCATATGGATTCCTTGATGTCTTAGATATCTACTCATGCAATCAAACACATAATTAGATCATCCGATCTTTACGTGATTTATCTATTCTTTGATTCATATTATTTAGTCCAAATTGGACTAGGTTGGGAATTTCTAAGATACAACAAAATGGTTTTCTGACCCAAATATTTTTCAAGTTGGATTTTCTATAACGATGGAACTCGATTTTACAATATATACCACTTTACTCATCACTCTTCCTTGGGTGAAAACTTAGGGAAAATAGGCTAAAGAAGGAATGGAGTAGTATTTTATTAGTTAACAAAGAATTGGGGACACTTGTCTTACATGTCCTCTCAGTTTCCCATGTAGCTTCCACAATTAGATGATGCTTCCTTATGTTTCAAAGACTTAATATCCTTGGTCCTCATCTTACACACATCATGATCAAGAATTGGAATAGGTTCCTCCTCATATTGTAGGTATTTGTCTTACATAATGGTGGAGTCCCATTTAATGATATAATCAGTCACCATGATATCTTTATAACATGGACACATGAAATACCTGATGAAATGTTCAATTAGGAGGTAAAGTCGATCTATACTCTATCGATCTTGCACATTAAAGAACCTCAAAGGTACCAATGCATTGCGTGCTTAGATTTCAAACCTTATCACCTCTTTCATTCACGATAGCTTAAGAAAAACATTCTCACCAGTTTGATGACATGTCTCTCACCTATGATCTGCATACTTCTTTGTCTACTCTAGGCTACTAAAAGCCTAGTTTTAATAATCCTCACCTAATCTTGCGCTAAATCAATCCCAAAGGTTTCACATCTCTAGCAACGAACAATTTTATGCGTCATCTCCATATAACTCCTTAAACGGTGCCGTACAATGCTGGAGTGATAACTATTATTATAGGAGAACTTACACAAAGGTAAGAACTTATACTATTGCCTTTAGAACTCAACCACACATGCCCTCAACATGCTTTGTTGTACTTGAATAGTCCTCTCCGCTTGCCCGTCACTCTGTGGATGAAAGGCGGTACTAAAAGTGAGTAGTGTGCCCAATTTCATCATGTATTTTCCTCAAAAACTTTAGGTACACTGAGTACCACAGTATGAGATGATAGGAATGGGAACCCCATAAAACCTCACTATATTTTTCATATACAGCTTAGCCAATTGATGATCATTGTAATCTACTCTTACCAAAATAAAATGGTCTGACTTAGTCAATCTATCAACCTCTACACAGATAGAATCAAACTATCCCAAGTTCATGGGAGACCAACCACAAAATCCATGGTTATCCTCTCCCATTTCAACATTACAATTGACATTCTTTGAAAGAACTCTGCAGGCCTTTGATATTCATACATCACTTACTGACAATTTCGACACTTAGACACAAACTTTGTTATATCCTTCTTCATGCCCAATTACCAATAAATTTTCTTCAATTCTCTGTACATCTTGGACACACCCTGGTGAATGAAATACGCGAACCATGAGATTTTGTCACTAATATCTGAATCAAGTCATTAACTAGAGGAACATGAAATCTTCCTTTGAAACTAAGCATACCTTCCGCATCAAGAGTGGTCTCTTGTGCCTTACCAATCACATTTTTTTCTTAAGTTCATCAAATTTTCATCCCTGAATAGCTTGTCCTTGATCTCTTCTATAAATGTGCCTCTTACTTAATTGTTAGCTAACACCCCTCCTTTTTATGAGATGCCCAATTGCATGAATTGAGGTTTGAATTTCCTTCCAAAGGTCGTCTAGTTACACTCTAGCAAGCTAAACTGCTTTTACTTACCACTTTTCAACTAAAAGCGTCTACCACAGTATTAATCGTACCCGGATGCTATTGATTTGCGTCATCATAATATTTAAGTAACTCCATGTATCTTTGTTGTATCAAATTAAGATCCTTTTGTGTGAACACATGTTGTAAACTATGATGATCAGTAAACCCTTCACACTTGACACCATAGAGCTAATGGCACCAGATCTTAAAAGCAAACAGTACCGCTGCCAACTCTAAATTATGTGTTGGATAATTCCTCTCATGGATTTTCAATTGACGTGATGCATAATCTATAACATTCTTATCCTTCATCAACACGGCACCCAAAGTAGAATGTGAAACATCACATCAAATAGTAAAATCATTACCTTCTACCGGTAGTGCTAAGATAGGTCTTGTAGTGAACAGAGTATTGAGCTTTTTAAAGTTATCCTTCCATTTTTTGTCCATTCAAATGGTATCTGCTTTTTGGTAGAATTTGTAAATTGAGTGGCAAAAGAAGCAAAGTTCTTCAAAAATTGATGATAATAGCTAGTGAGTCCCGCAAAACTTCTAACTTTCATCACAAGACTATTTTGAAGAAAATTCTGAACCGCCTTAATCTTTTGGGGATCTACCATTACCCCCTTTTTTTAAAAAAAATATATGCCCCAAAAATGCAATCGAAGTCAACAAAAATTCACACTTAGAAAATTTAGCATACAACCTTTTTTACTTAAGAACACCCAGAATAATATTATCATGGTCACATGTTTTTACTCACTTCTCGAATAGACCAAAATAGCTTCAATAAGATTATGATGAATGAATCAATGAATGGTTTGAACACCACATACATCAACTCATAAAGGCTGCAGGCGCATTACTCGACCCAAATGACTCTAATAAAGATTCATAGTACCCATGGCGGGTTATAAATGTCCTCTTGGGCACATCCTTAGGCCTAATCTTCAACTAATGGTAACCGTACCTTAGATAAATATTAATGAAAACTGATGCACCTTGCAGTTGGTATAAACGATCATATATTCGAGGCAACATGTACTTGTTTCAAATGATGACCCTATTCAATTGCCGATCATCTATGAACCATATTGTTTCCTAACAAAAAAATAGGAGCACCCCATGGGGAAGCATTAGGATGAATAAATCCCTTATTAAGAAGCTCTTCGATTGGATGCTTAAGCTCTCTTAATTCTGCCAGGGCCATGCAATATGGAGTGATAGAAATAAGCAAGTACCATGTTCTAAATCTAACTAGAAGTCTATATCTTTATCTACGGGTATACAAGGCAAATCAGTAGGAGACACTTCTCTAAATTCCGATATCAAATATAAAGACTCAATAGATGGATTATCAGCCTCAACTTCCCTAGCCCGAATGAAAGATATGATCTTGTCTTGCTTATGATTGTTCACCCCTCCCACTCTAACTTTTCCCTTCCTAGAATTTTTTGAGTTACATACTTAGCATTACATTAAGCACAATAGAATAGTGGGACTACCAAGTCATAACTAAGATTATATCAAAGTGGGGCATCTCCAAAATCACAAAATCTGCCCAAGTTTGATAACCCATTAACAAAATAGGATAAGCACGGTAGACAGGGGTGACTATGATAGACTTTCCAACTAGGTAGAAACATGGATTAGGGCATTAAGTAAATCACAAATCATAGCAAATGTTGCAACAAATCTCACAGACTCATAATAATAAGTAGATCACACCACAAATAAAAAATTACCAATCCGGTCACAGACAAGAATAGTACATATGATCACCACGTGAGATGGTTTTACCTTATTCTTGCCTAGAAAGGCATAACATTGACTCCATTCAATTTTCCATGCGTATTTTCTGCCTGGATGCATTGTACCTTTGCCTCCATTACTATTTCCTTTCCCTCCCCGACCTCACTTATTTCCTTCTCGCCCACCTTGTTGACGTCTTTTACCATTATAACCAATTTTTGTGGGTACCACTACTATAGACGACTATTGTACAGAATCTAAAACACTTGGGTGTGGAAAATATCTTCCCATATGCCGAGGTCCTCTGCAATTGTAGTAAGTACGATCAAAAGATTTTCTATTGCCCATCAAATGCTTGATTTCCTCACTATCCTGAACTAAATTATGACGTGGAGTTCATGAGTAATTACGTGTAGACTTGGGCCTGGCAGAATAAATTGTCCTAGCTACTATTGTTGGCCACTCTTCCCTTTGGGAGTAAGCACCTTGAAAGTTACCCTAGTTTTGTCCCTTTTAGACAATGCCTTAGCGTGATCGTCTCACCTCACCCCCTACTCTTTCTTAACAAAGTCTTTTACCTTGTTAAATCTCCTCCCTATAGAGGTAATATGAACAAAAAATTTAGTCCTTAAATAATAATGGATCATCTATTCCTCAGTATTCACCAACTGCGTAGCATATCTAGGTAAGGCATGAAACTTGTCCTCATAAGCAATAAACATACCATCTTGATACAAAGACATGAGCTCATCTTTGTTGCGGTCTCTCAAAGTCCTAAGAATATATTTCTTTACGAACATAGGATGCAACTAGGTCCAAGTAAGTGGACTTAAAACTGAAGGTCTATATTCTGTATAATCTCTCCACCACTACTTAGCATCAGCCTCACCTGAAGCTGAAAAGTCACGAACCCAACCCCATGCTGAAGAACATTTACCAACTTATGAATCCTCTCACAACAATCAAGGATGAATTCATATGCATCCTAACTCTCAAAACAATGGAACAAAGGAGGTTTAGACTTCAAAACTACATCTCATGTTCATTGCAAGTTATAACATGACCCAATAAGGGACAGAACAAAGCATCATTACCTACATTCCCTCCCACCTCTACGACAATGATAACAATAGGAGGATTGGCAGGAGCTTGAGTTTCTTGAACAGAAGGAAGCACTCTAGGATCAACCAACCCTTTCAAGAATGACATGATCTTTTAAGAGAACATTGGGTCTATTAGAGGAATACTTGAAGTCTCATCCTGCACCTCTTCCTCTTGTCCAACCTCCTCAACAATTTCAATCTCAACATTATCCTCTATCTCTTTATTATTTATGGGAAAGGCCTCACTTTGGGGATCATTTCCGAACTGGTACCTCATTACTAGTAGGAACCACTCTTCCTCCGCATCTACCCATAGCTCCTCCTTTATCCTTATCTCGACTGGAACTCCTCCTCAACTTGAGCATTTACGAGAGCTATGGCCTGATGTCATTGAATCTAGTGTTAATGATCTGCGAATAGAAGAGTAAAGGAACCTAAACTAAACCTCTAATGGGAGAAACATTTATACTAATAAGCTACCCAAATTAATCAACATAGTAAAGTATTTAACATTATATAAGCAAGTTTAAATATTTATATACTGAAAGTCCCACAAACACCCAAAATATCTAACAATGAATTGCAAATTGAATGCCTAGAACCTAAAAGTCAAATTACCAAAATTGTTAAAAGATCCATAAGTCTAAACATTTAGGATTACACCCTAAACTAATGAACTCACAACTAATTAGAAAGTTCATGTCTGAAATATGGACAAAGACAGAAAAATAACTCATGGCAACCTGAAAGAACTTTCTCACCCTTGAATTCGACCAACAATCTCTCATCTTCTAAATAGATATGTCAATAGCTCCATGGAGATGTCATTTACTCAACAAATAAAGAGAAAGTGCAGTATCAGTACACAACCACACTACACTAGTAGGATCGCACGACTATCTCATTAAGTGCAACAAATAAGTCAATACAACATAATAATAACATGAATACCCCAAACATATATAACATCATCATCATTTACAACAATATACAAATTTTACATTTCTCAAGATACACATAGATTTCAAGTCAATGGCCCTCTCATGGAACCCAAACCCATTCTATTATAATACCGATACATGGTACCCGATCCAATGTTTATGCCTGAACGTGACACTTGATCCCATATTTATGTCGAAACATGGCAACCAATCCAAGTTAGTGTTTTCGAATGCAATAACCGATCCATTCAAAAGCCACAATCAAATCACAAGTATATTCTCAAGATCATACAATTAATTCATGATTCAAGATATTCATCATTAATCTTTCTCATTTACAACAAGTTTGATCGATAATGCAACATTCACATATATACACGTATTACAATGAAGCAAGTATAAACATATATCTAATGATAAAACCAAAACCACCACCTACCTAGAAAAAAGCTTCAATCCCCTAAGAAACTTGATTCTTCCCTCTGTATTTGTTCAGTTTTTTCTTGGTCTACAAACGATCAATATAACATGGGAATCAATAAATAATAACTAATTACCCAAATTACTCCCAATTCTATCAATCCTTGATCACACCCAGATTAGGGATTTCTTCACCATAATTTCTACATGAAAATCTTTGCAATTGATAATTACCCATTAGATTATGTTCTACAAATAGAAAAATGGTTTTGGGGAGTGAAAATCTTTCCTTTACCCTCAAGAATGGTGGAAAATGTCAAGAAAATACATGGATTCATTCCTTAACTCACAAGTTTGAAAATTGCAGATTAAAGACGTTTTGGGGTTTATTTCCTACCTTAAATTGTAACTGTCCCTCTATGGTGGCCCCTTGCCCATCATAGTGGCTTCATCTTGGCAAGAATAATTGTACCATAATGGCTTGCATAGAACCAATGAGTCTATTTAAGAATTTTAAAATCCTAATTCACAACACACCTTCAACCAATGACACTCAACAACTACTCATTCACGCTAAAATCAATTTCTTGAGTTCTACTGGCCTGAATTCAATTTTGTAAAGTTATACGGGTTCCTTAACGTTTTAGATATTTACTCATGCGATCAAATACATAATTAGATCACCAATCGTTACCATATTTCCCTATAATTTAATGACTCCAATTTCGTTAAAATCAGGACTAGGTTGGAAATTTCCAAGTTACTATAAAAAAGTTTTTTTGACACAAAGTTTTTCCTGTTAGCTTTTCTATAATGACTGAACCTAGTCATTATAAAACCTAAATTGATTGAACTAATAGAATCCTCATCCGATATCAGGATCTCTGGATGTTGACTAAGGTTAATACTTTCATTTCATTAGCCTCCAAAAGGATAAAACTAATACCAAACTCTCCCAACCACCTTGAAAAATGTCTCAACCATCAAACCACCACACAAAAAGGTATATGGAATCTACTGAAAGCAACAAATAATAAAATTATGAAAAAAATACATAAATGACCTGAAGGGTCTTTACAACGGTTACATATATATTAATTGATTAATGATTATTTAACATATATATATGAAATAAAATATCATTAAGAATAATCAATGAGTAAAACTATATTTTTAATATGGCCTAGCCCGGACACACTATAAATATTGGTGATATACATGGTTTTTTCATCAAAAAAACAAACATCACAACATTGATTTCATTGATAGAAGAAGATTTTTTACTTGTCAAAGTGATACCAAGAACTTTTGGTTTGGTTCCTGAATAAAATCTACTATCATAGCAGGTATAGTTGATGTATTTCATTTTTACGATCATATTAAAGCCTAAATTTTCTATTTATTTTCTAGTTTGTTACATAATTATTTTTTAGATTTTTTTTACTGATATAAGATCTTCATCTTCAAATTAAGATGTCTGAAAAGACCATTTTTTAATTATCCAAAATTTAAACGGACAAAATATTTCATTAATGTTTATTAAAGAGAGAGTTTGAAAGGGTAGTAAAGACCCTCTTCATAGCTTAGGTGAAATGAAGTAACCCAATTTGATGGGTTTTCTAGGTTTAATTGTAGGAATATATAAAATGTTGAATGTTTTGACTTTGTGGTAGTTTTACATAGTGTGATATATTTAACCATGTTTCCAATCTAGTTGGAAAAATTAATTTTGTGGAAGAAACTATGTTTTAACATCTATATGGTAATAAATAAATATTATAATTGTTTACTTCATCTCCTTTTAGAATTGTCGGAAGGGGAAAGAGACGAAATCGAAGAAGTACAATTGTGAATGGCACTAACAATCAAGCAAGAAGACAATGTAGAAGACTTCATCGACGAAGGACAATAACTAGTGACGAGTTTGATGTTGATTCTGAAATAATTAGAAATGTTGTTCCAAGATTTATCCGAAATACCTTAAGGGATCAAAGAGCTTGGATGAGGGAAGGTAGAAGAAAATATGAGGAATTTAAACGTATCAAAATGGACCCATCTTCTTCCATACCAGAATATATTCATTTATTTAAGACAAAACAAGAAGAGTTGACTTCCCATTTTATATGGGTATTGGATCTAGAAACTTTATTCATATTTATTTTTTCCCTCCTTTATAACTGGATGACTCTAATGATTAGCTTTTATACCTCTCTTGGTCCAAATAAGGATTTCTTGACGTATATATATAAACTTAAAGTCACACGGAAGCCAAAAAAAAGATTCTCGAAGCTAAAATAAAGAGACATTGGCTTCTAAGGACCTATCCTAGGCCTCATTCTTATCAATCTTCTCCTATAGACAATCTACCTAAGATTTTGGCTGATAGTGTAATAAATCCTCATCACCTACATAATGAGAAAGATAATATGTAATGTAGACTAGTGATCATATAACTTGTGATATTTTGAATATTTTTTTATGAAAATGTGTTCTTTGTTTAAGTGTTTAATTTTTGTGATATTCAAATAAAATTAATAATATGGAATACGACTCAATTAAAAACCTTTAATATAAAACTTACTAAGAAATAACTTGAATTTTGTAATAGTCAATTAATCTGCAAATAACGATAGAAAACATTAAGACCCTCAATTCTACGTTAAAAGTATAGTTAGTATGAAATTTAACTTTCCTGGGTGTGTATCTCACATGTTGCCATAAACTAAAACTCGAGTCATATTTACCCCTACTATAGTGGACTAGTAGGTGAACCAATTTGTTGCTCGGAACGCCTAGTAATAGGAATACATGGTAAATACAACAAAAAATCAGAAATAAAACATAAAACATTAAGTGAAACAGTTGAAGATAAGACCATAAACACTATACATACATATCAAATGAGATCCCACCCTACCCCTGCTAGTCACATGTATAAACATACTATAAAAAAGCACAAGTTCCAAAAGTGCACAAAAAATATAGAGGCTGGTATCAAAAAGCAAAACACTAGCAAAAACTAAA
Organism: Solanum lycopersicum; assembly: GCF_036512215.1. Classification (NCBI taxonomy): domain Eukaryota; kingdom Viridiplantae; phylum Streptophyta; class Magnoliopsida; order Solanales; family Solanaceae; genus Solanum; species Solanum lycopersicum. The sequence goes on from NC_090809.1 coordinate 20,151,401, forward strand.
CAGGAGGAGTTAGGCATGATCTAGAACGCCCTAAGATAACCCTCTATCTAAAGGTCTCCGTTGTGAGCTCGATATCAATCCGGGAAATTAGTACTCAGACCAGCATTAGGAAAGCAGGTCGAAACTCAGTATGATTACCAAAACGACAGGTAGTTAATAAGATTTATAGGCCAACTAAGCATTGGAAGTAAAAGCAATAATGAAATGTGGAAAAAGAAGTGACTAAAATCCATGGAATGAAAATAATAAAAAAAATCCTAACTAAGAAGAAAACGATCTATAGAAAGAATGAACAATGAAGTAAATAACTATCTAAAACCTAACTCGACTCCGTAAGCCAAAAAGGTAGTCTCTCTTTCTATTAAACGTAAAATAACCCAAACAAAAACCCTACAAACCCAATGGATATAAAAAAGATCTATGGAATTGCTAAATGTATTTGAGAACACATCTAGAACTATCACTGGATCTAATGACTTTGACAGCGGCAAAGGCATCCCAAGAACCCTAAATAGAACCTCCTAGTCAGGACTCGAACCTAACTAGGAAGGGTGTGTCTGGACTATAAATGAGGGTAAAACATGACTCAGGGCCTCAAACCACGACTCTGTATACGCTTAGGCCATGAAACCAGATAAATAGGAGGTAAGCCAATGGTCTGGAATAGAATTAGGGTAAAATATGAACGAGGGCCTCAAACCACGACTCTATATATGATAAGGCCATGAACCGATATAAATAGGAGGTAATCCTCAAATCCATTATATCAACACACACATGGACCTTGAAATGTGAAAAAGTACTCCAAAATCCCTAATTTTCCTTTGCTAACTTACAATAGGCCTAAGACACAACGTGGAACCTCCGTTTGAATTGATAGACACACACTACAACTCTAAGAATTGATATGGAATAGTTAGATAAAGAATAAGTAAACCCAAAAACATGCCCGAGTTTATCACAAGAGTAAATTATTGATGAACATGTCATAAGAGCTGAATAATCTACAAGGAGCTAAGCAATCAAAAGTGATATTAGAGCAATTCTAAGGTATCATCACTAGAAATCGAGCCTAGGGAATATCAGCATGAACCTATTCTAAGGCTATTAAAAACCTATTTAAGTTTTTCTTTTAAAAAAACCTACAAATAAACAACCACCAGGAAAGGCATGATCATTTAAAAGAATCCATGCAACCTAAAAATATGACTTAAATAACGATTTAACAAAATTGTTGTGATCAACTATAACCCCACCCCAATTAGATAAAGTCGACATGAATTTACAATCGTAAGATAAATTAATGAGTGGGAAGTCATAGCCTACATCATTGAAAACTATGTTTGCTCAAAAATCATGAGTTTTCCCTTTTGAATATCCTTCAATCGATTCCACACTATCAAAACAAAATCATAACATTAGAATGAATTTTTTGACACAAAATATCCATCAATTGGGGATGGACCCAAAATTAAAAGGTGGAAATTCGGAACCTGTACTGTGAATCCCAATAATTATTCAAAAGGCTGAAATCAACTCACTGAGATTGTATCACAAAATGGGACAACATTAATTGTTGAAACGAATCAAACTACAACATGCAACAGTTCACAAAGTAAAACATCACTAAGCAACTCGATAGTCCAATTCAGGGCAATGTACCCATGCAAATCCGTGAGCACTCTAATTTGAAGACTTGCTAATTTTAAACCTACAACACTTGAAATCACCTAATATTGAGGTGTAAATATCTTTAAAACTGACTTTGAACCTTGCAAATAGAATTTGATCATGCCTAGATCTAGGCCTGCAAATGCGATTGTTTAACCTCCATAACTTTCACACATGCAGCCTAAGGACCGTGATTGCCAAGACTCAATCCACAACCTCCATGAACATAGAAATCAGGTCCACTAGTCATTGGGATGTGGTTTGTAATCCATTTAACGTGAAGAGAAAAGTGGCTTTACCATCTTGTAACACTCTGTATTAAAAGAATAAGACAAATTAAAGTTTTCAAAATATTGCAGGTACCAAACCACATTAGACCCCCACGACCGGTGAATGGAACCACGGACCATAGATGAGGTATGTGTTTGGCCTGCCTGGCCATAGTCTGAGGGACAAGACCTAAGGCCAAACCTACAGACCGTACATCAGACAACGGTTCGTGGTTGGGGTTTGTTGTTCGAGGCCCGAAATCTTAGTCTGTGATAACCAAATGACGGTCCACCAGGACAGACCAAAATTTATATTCCCAGCTAAATCAATAGTCAGAACTACATTCTGAGACCGTCTTCCTGAGCTTTGACTAAGGTCAACTATTCAAGTTTTAAAAGTTATTAGACAAGAAAAGTTATCCAAACAAATGATCAAGTGACCAAGTTGTTAGTTCCAGTAAGTCAGAAAATACTTGGGGTTGCTATAAGAACACTATAAGTAATGAAAAGAAAGCAATAAGAATAAAATAACCTAGAGGGTCATTACAACATCCACTAGTAAAAGTGACTTTCATATAAAAAATATTAAGAGTCAAGATGTACATGAAGGCTCAAACAAGAAAGGAAAGTACTCAAACAAGAAATGAAAGTACTCTCCTAGGTAGCCTCCCCAACAACAAGATACCTCCAATGGACCTTAACCATATGAATGTATCTTGAGTTCAACAACTGAATATATCTTACTAGAATAGCAACTTGCTCCTCTACGAAGTTCAAATCATCATACAACTCAATTCAATCAAACCGGAGCATATGGGACTCTTCATGACATACCAACAAAGCATAGAAGAATAAAAAACCGAATGAATATCTCGAAATGTAAAGGTACGGAAAAATCATAAACGAGCTCACCAATAATCCCCAAAAACTCAGACAAACTTATATAAGTTGGACTAAGCTTGACCCACCTCCTAAACCGCATTACGTCATTCATAGGGACAATCTAATGAATACTTGATCACCAACTACAAATCTCAAAGTCCAACATCTATGGTGAGTATAACTCTTGCACGTGCGCTGAGCTGACCTAAGCCTAATTTGAATAACCCACACATAATCTGAGGTGTCTTGAAGAAAATCAGTAACATGCTCTACACTTATAAGGCTCAAACTGAACAATTGGATAGTGATAACTCTTACCATATAAGGCATCAAAACACCATTTAAATACTCAAGTAATACCTATTATTGTCAATAAACACTACCAAAGCCAAGAATCGGTCTCAGTAACCTCCAAAGTGTAATAAAATGACCCAAATAAGATACTCCAAAACGTGAAGACTATGCTCTGGTTCCCCATCAATATGTAGGTGGCCAAGTTGTGCTAAGATCAATAGAAGTACCTAACTCTTCTTGAAAGAAGCTAAAAAACGGAGACGTGAACTAAGAACCCATATCTGAAAGAATAGATAACAAACCTTTTTAAGACAAACTACTTTCCATATGTAGGTATGACTAAACAAAAGGACACATTAATTATAAATAGTGCCATAAGTTTACCCTTACCTCCGAATATCTACGAGTTTGATAACAAAATTGGTGACTTGTGCTTGGAACTAAATCACAAAAATTGATGTTGAGTGTAATATAAGTATCAAATAAAAAGTTACTCTACGGGCATCATAGGTCGATTAAGCTTTAAAATTAAAAGCAATAATCAAAAGTGGAAACAAAAGCAACTAAAAGCCAACTAAAGAATATAGTAACAAAAATCCTAACTTAGAAGCAGAATAGCAATGAAAAGAACAAAAATTGAAGTAAATAGTTATCTAAAACCTAATTTGATCCCCAAAGCCCATAAGGCAAAATCATGGGCAATTTAAATTAAAATAACTCAAATAGGACCCATAAGCCCAATGAATACACAGAAGATCTAACGAACTAATAGAAAAACTTGAGAACACATCTAGAATTATCATGACCTTCAATAGACTGGACACACAAAAAATGCAAACCAAGAATCCAAAATAGAACTACCTAGTCAAAACTCAAACTCGACAAAAATGGGTATGTTGAGACACAACTATATTCTAAAATATGAGTCAGGGCCTTAACCGTGAAAAACGATATATGCCCAGGCCTCTTACCCAACTATGAAGTAAGTACGTAGGGGCCATAAACTCAAGATAACAAAAAAAAACTTTGAATTGTGGGAAAGAACTCCAAATCCTAGTGTTACATTGCTAGGTCATAAATAATCTAAACCAGATCTCCTAACAACCTCCAGAATCGCAAAGGACCCACTCTAGATCCAGCTCTAACACTAGTTACTAAATATTGGACAAAGCCTTAATTGACCCATGAACATGACTGAGTCGATCACAAGTGTAATTTATGGATATACATTTCATAAGAGTTGATTTTTTACCTAGATAAAGAGCACACTATAATACCAAAGTCTTCTACAATAGTCTACAAGAAGATATGGGTGTAAGGCACCACTAACGTAAATCTACACTAAACCCAATAAGAAGCTTTTCAAGATCACAAAATTGACTACAATTAAACATCCACATGGTAAGGCATGATCACGTACATGAATAACTATGCACGTGTCCTTGAAAATAGGGAAATATGGCCTAGAGAACCATTTCTAACAAAATAGTCATGATAAACTAAAAGCAAACCCCAATTTCACAAATTCAATATAAATTGACAATAGTAAGCTCAATCTAAGGACCGGGAAGCCGAAGCCTACCTTAATGCAAACTGCACGCGCTCTAAAATCATATTTTTTTAGCTTTTCTGTTCCAAATGTCCAATGATTACTACCATGCTTTAAAAAATACAACTAAAATAAAAATATGAACAATTTGACACTAGAAGTACAATAATTAGAGAGATATCCAAAATTTAGTCAAATAAGGGAATATGTGACCCACTTTGAGAATCATAATTTGACTGTGTTAAAAGGTATAACTTTAAAAGTTGATCTTTTGTCCAAAACAAGACATCATTCAATACATTGAACAAAAAAAATGTAACAAATCACAAAGAAAAACACCATTAAAGAACTAGGATGTTCCTTTTAGGATGAAACTTACCTCCAATCGATCTCTCTAAGAAATCCTTAAACTCTCCAATATGAAACTCCAATATTTCCTTACGAATGGATCTTAAAATCATCCAAAATAGAGGTTTAAAACTATGTAAAATTAACTTTGAACCTAGAGATAGAAGTTTATCGTGTTTGGTCTTAATTTAAACGCAATATGCTCATTGATTACCTATGTAAGCTTGTAAATTCCTTCTCTCACCTATTGATGCATCAATTCTTTTGGCTTGATATGAACTCCTATTGTGACTATCTTTAGACCACGAGTTTCTTGATCCAAATGGGACCGATTGACAGAGTCAATCTTGAAATTTCTTTTGTGGATCCCACAATGACTTTTTGACTCATTTTTAGTCGCTCCCTTAAATTATTGTGAATTTAAATGTCAAAAATGCATATTATCATCATGGTCATTTATTTTTGATGTGAGAGCAATAAAATGAGTTGTAGAAGGTTAAAGCTTTGTAGTAGTAGATTTTGGAGCAGGTGCAATCGACATCGAGGCATGTTATAACTTACCAATCTTAGATTGAGCTTGTGTTTGTATTTACTTGTATTTAGCTAGTTTTTGAAGGTTTCTTAGCATGTATCATATTTATTTGATATAAATCTTGTCTTAACCAACTTAGGGGTAATTTCGGGGGAACTAAGCATGTTTTATAAAAATTTTATGTTGTATCATGCAATGGTGTAGCTCTATGCTTTCGTGTATGGATAATTGTGACTTATTCTTGGTCTTAGCCTAGGCATGTTGCTTGTAGATGGTTCTAACTTCTTGAAGAAAGGTGTAGAAGACTTGGGTCTTGTATCATGAATACTAAGATCAATAACAACTCTCCTCTTATTGAATTTATCTATGACATCCCAATAATATGGCCCTAACGTGTTTCAATTGTGATTTTAGGCATTTTTGGTTACATTGGATCAGGACATTGATTTCTAGCTGGAGTGGGTCTCTTGTGATTTAGAAAGATGTCTAGTACTATGAAGTATTCCTACATTATGAATAATATGTGGTTATGGAATTCTATAAAGTGTACTAGCCATAGATTAATGTCCTAACACACTTCTACTAGTCATTGTTTTAGGCCTGTGAATACTTTTACTAGTTGCAATTCGATGTTCGAGCACACTTACACTAGCTATGTTTTGAGTCTTAGCACACAATTATTATTTGTATTGTACTATTGATATCTTGGTTCTATTTGATTCTTTAGGGTGTATTCATCGTGGTTCAAGATTGTGGTCGTTTGAACTCCAGATTATACTAAATCATAGACAGGGATATCATTATCTTATTTGTTTACTCATTGGGCTTATTGAGTCCGTTTGGGTTGTTTACCTTTCAATTTTGCACATGTGTACCTTCTGGGATTATAGGGTCCAGATAAGTATTAGATAGCTACTTTACTTTACCGCTCCATTCCTGCTAGATTATTGAGTTGTACAGTTAGACTTATTGTTATTATTCCATTTGTATGACCTTTACCTACCAAATATTTCTTGGCTTATATATTTTCTTTCCAAAGTCAATAGACCTATGATTCCTACTGGTACATGTTATTTGGTACTCATGCAACACGTTGCATCTATCTTTTCTACTGCAGATCCGAGCGTTAGCCGACAACATTGATTGATGTGCAGCAATGAGGGAAAAATATAATGTTTTTGAAAATCGCACCACTAATTCTCCTATAATGACATATAGGAGGGGGAAAATGTTTTGGTTGAGACATACAGGAAGAGTGAGGAGTGTTTCAATGGGCAAGAAAAAATAATTAGGGAAAGAATCAATCTACATTTGTAAGATTTATAATAAATTAGGATTTGAGAAATTTATAGAAAGAGTGTTAAGTGTTTCACAGGGTTAGAAAATTTTTTTGGAGAAAGAATCAATTCATTTATGAGATTCATATCAAATGAGGTGAAGAATAAGGATACATTTGTTTTGTTATTTGAAAGGAGACAAAATTAATGTTAACATTATATCTTGCAGTTTCTTTATTCTACTTATTTTTTCTATATTTTATTTTCTTTAAAATACTTTATATTTTTTTTCTTATGCACCTTTAATTAAGGTTAATATTTCTACTAGTAATTTGAAATATGAAGGCTAAGCATTGATATTAACATTTTATAAATATATATATATATATATATATATATATATATATATATATATATATATATATATATAGTGATAGGTAAAAGAAAAGTGATGTGGCATCTCTTTTTCACCAAGAATCCTATTTATCTTTTTAAAATAACTTTTCCTATTTATTTATTTATTCGTTTCTTGTTAATATACAAATATAAACGTTAATATTGCTACTCCTTCATCTATTCATTTCCTTAACATAAAAACTTAATTTAGTGAATGAGTGAATTTAAATTTTGTAAACTATGTAACATTGATGATTAATTTTTTTAATTAAAAATCTATCAAAAATCTTATGATCAAACTACATATATTTAGCTTTAATGTTCACATTTATTTGATAGAAAGTGAATAAACAAAGTTAAAAGAGAGAAAAAAATCAGTTTAGAGTAAAATCACTTTTATGCTTTAAGATTTTACACAAAAAAAAATATAAAGAGCAAAAATCCAATGAGTTATGTTAAACGAAATTCGATACAAAAACTTTTAGCTTTTAGTAGATTTATGAAATAAATAAATAGAATTTTTATTAGAATTAAATTAAAGGGAAAAGGGTCAAAAATACCCCTCAACTTTGATTTATTGTGTAACTTTACCTCGCCGTTAAAATAAAGTTAAACATATCCCTCCCCGTTAAAATAAATTTAAAATTACCCCTCATTTGACGGAATCTCCAAATTTTATCTAAATTTACCCAATTTTCCAATTTTTTATTAAAAACTATTTATTATTTTTAACCCGAAAACTCGACCCCTTTAAGCAATAACCCGTTTAACTCAATACCAATACCCATTTCCATTTACCCATTCCCACTCATTAAAGAACAAATCTTTAAACTTTTTTACTTCAAAATTCAATCCTCATAATATTACTATATGCCCATGTCTGAACCTAATGGATTTTTCAATAACTAATTAAGGAATTCTTGAGGCAAAAATTAATAAAGAAGAACAAAGTGTAAAAAAACAAAGATTGAAACTTTTGAGGCAAAAATTACTAAAACACACTCAATTTGTATACCCTTTTGGATTTTATCAACATCATCCTCATTGAAACATGAAGAACCAAAGATTGTAAAACTACTAATCAACTCTAATACAAAAATCTCCCATTTTTCAGCTACGCTATTGTCTCTATCTTCGATCCCCTTTTTCTTATTCAAACTGCTACTAATTTTCTACTTACAACATCACATCCTTTATTAATGCATCTCATCGTTCTTCTGAATATACATTCAAAAATAAAGAACAATGGAAGAAGGAGAAATGAAGAACAATGGAGGAGAAGTTAATGGGCTATATGAAAATTTGAGAGAACGGAAAAAGAGAAATGGGTTATCCTCTAAAAGGTTGGGGCATTGGGATATAAATAGATATATGTTTTTTTGAAAAAAGTTCGGATAACTGGGGTAAATTTTAGGGATTCCGTTGAATGAGGGGTAATTATGGTGAAATAAGTAACGAGAGAGGTAAATTTTACTTTATTTTAATGGAGAGGGGTAAATTTAACTTTATTTTAACGGCGAGGGTAATGTTAAACAATAAACCAAAGTTGAGGGATATTTTTTACCCTTTTCCCTAAATTAAATTACTACTTTTAAATTTTCTTTAAACTTTTGATGAAAAGAAAAAAAAATCAAAAGTCACATAACATATTTAGGGGAATCAAACTCGCGCAAATGACATAGCTTGAGCAGAATGACTAAAATCACATAACAGGTAGTTTCTGAGTGTCGTTGGTCGAAGGTATGTTGTGAAATCGGGTCTTGGAATTATTAATTTTGCTCATTGGTTCGATCAAGCGGCGGAGGCGGTATTGATGCTACTAGGGTGAGATCCCTGTAGCGGGATGTGTACCACCATTGCAGGGCAAACACAACTTAAAGACGTAACTAAACCCCAAAAATATTTTATTCTCCAATTTTCAAACTTGAGAGCTAAGAAAAAGACGCATGGTTTTCTTGATAATGTTTCATAATTCTTGACGCTAAAGGTAAGATTTTAAATCCTCGAATCCATTTTTTGATCTGTAGAACACTATCTAATGGGTTATTATCGATGTAGAAGATATTTGATCTTTAAATTTTTATGAAGAAAGCCCTAATCTTGGTATGGGGATCATGGGTATGATATAGGGTTGTTAGAATTGTTAGTTTTTCAGGTTATTTGTTATTGTTTATTGATTCTTTATTATATTGATCATTTGTAGACCAAGAACAAGCGTAATGAATCCAGAAAGAGAAGAATCAAGTTTCTTAGGGGATTCAAGCTTGCTAGAGGTAGGTGATGGTTGTGATTCTATAAATGTGTGATTTATGTTTGTTCTTTCTTCATTATGATACATGTATGTATGTGAATGTTTCATTATTGATCACACTTATTATAAATGGGATAGATATATGGTGAATGATATGAACTATGGCTTGATTATATGATCTTGATAGTATACTTGTGATTGTGATTGTGTCTTGTTGAATTTATCAAGTGTTGCATTCCAACACACTAACTTGGATCGGTTGTCATATTCCAGCATAAATATGGGATTGCTTGCCACTTTCCTGCATAAATATTGGATCAAGTAGCACATTAGGGTATGCTACAAGTTCGGGTTTTGGTTTCATGAAAGGACCAATGATTTGTTATAATGGTGTATTTTGAGATATGTTAAATTTTGTGTCTTTCACAAATTTTGATAATATTGTATATGTTTTGTAAGCGTGTGATTGTTATCTTGTATTAACTTATATATATTCCACTCAGTGGGTGTCCGCGTGATCCTACCAGTACAATATTATCGCGTACAAATACTGCACTTGCTCTTTCTTTGTCGAGTATAGGATATCTTCAGGCGGCTATTGACATACCTCGTTAAGAAGTTCAGTGATCATCTAACAATTTCAAGGGTGAGCTAATTCTTCTTGCTTTCCATGATCTCTTCTTTTTTCTATGTCCACATTTCAGACTTAGAATTTTCTAGTTAGTTATTAGGCCATTAGCGTGGGGTTATGACCCTTCTTGTTAGTCTTACGGATCTTGTAAGAAGTTTTGGTACATTGAATTTCAGGTTCTAGACATATTTTTTCCACATTGTTTTGTTGTTAATTTTCTGGAAGTTTATGAGAACTTCAGTGTTAGCTACTTAACGTGCTTTCGCAATTAAAATGAATTAGTATTTGGATTAATTTGGTTTGATAATTAGTATAAATGGATCTCCCACCGGAGGATTAATGTGGGTGTAAAGCACAAAGGTCTGGGCTATGACAAACATAGTATCATAGCCTGGATTCGTTGATCTTGATGTACCGAAGAAAGTCTTGTAGAATGTTGTGAAATGGTGTAAAAATGTATGTACTTTTCTTCGAGAGGCTATAGGACTTTAGGAATTCTCCCAGTTTTCTCTTGTGTCCTTTGATATATAAGTTGATTCTAATTGGTATCTGTTGATTTGAATTGGTATCTGACCTCTTTCACTCTTCTGTCCGCAAAAGGTTAACACTATATTCGTCGCGTGTCCAACCTGTAGCTCCCATAAATGCTCCAGCTATGGAATCTACAATGAGAGGTTGCGGTTGAGGAAGGGATAGAGGAAAAGCAAGGGGTAGATCCTGAGGAAGAATGGCCCCTATTAGAGATGGGGTATTGCTCGAAAGTTCTCCCCAGAACGAGGTCCCTCCCGTACATCATGAAAAGATAGAGGAGAATATCGACGTTGAAAATATTAAGGAGGTCGGAAGAGAAAAAGAGGCACATGATCAGATAATATGCACTCTTCCATCGACCCATTGTTAGCTCAACAGATCATTCATTCCTGAGCTGTTTTGTCCTAGATTTCTACCTTCTGTTCAAGAACCTCAAGCTCCCGACAATTCTCCTATTGGTATCAATGTCTAGAAGGTGGGTGAAATTGGAGGTAATGATACTTTCTTTTGTCCTTTGTTGGGTCTTGTTATGACTGGTAATGAAAATACCATGTTCATAAAGTTGTTGAAGTTGAAAACCGCCTATTTTCATGGTTATGAGAGGGGAGACACATATGAGTTCATCTTATATTGTTATGAGAGGCTTCATAAGATGGGCATTGTGCATCAGCATGGGGTTGATTTCGTGACTTTTCAGCTTCAAGGATAGGCTATGTAGTAGTGGAGATCTTATATGGAATACAAATCTTCAGTCTTACCTCCACTTAATTTGACCTGAATTCATGCTCTATTTTTGGAGAAATATGTGACTAGGACTTTGAGAGATGGTAAGAGGGATGAGTTCATGACTTTGGAGCAAGATGGTATGATTGTGGATGCTTATGAGGCTAATTTCCATGCTATTTCTAGATATTCTACTCAATTGGTGACTCTTGAGGATGATAGATTAGTTTATTTAGTAAGGGACGAAGTTTGAGTTGCATGTATTATTTGTTCGTATGACCACTGCAGGAAGGAGATTTAATAAGGTAACAAACTTTGTTTAGAAAGTAGAAGGGGTAAGGCGAGACAGTTAGGTTAAGGTGTTGGCAAAATGGGCTAAAAACTCGGATAACTTTCAAGGTTTTTACTCCAAAAGGTAAAGGAAGCCAATACCTGCAGCTAGGCCAATTCAGTCCACCATGACCGCCTCTACAATTAACTATTTTGGAAGTCTACCTCATAATTTTACTTAGGATAGTCTGGGAGTCGAACCTCTGGCGGGTGGATCACCATCATTTTATCCTACCTGCTATGATTATGGAGAATCTGGGCATATACGAAGAGATTGTCCCAACCTACGTGTGTTGGAGTCCTTGCAGAAAACAAACTAGAATAGTGTTACCCATATGAAATGGTGGTAATAGTCAAGAATGTCCAGAAGGTGGGCGAGGAGAAAATCAGAGAGGCTATGGAGGTAGAGAAATGGTAACACAGGCAGGGTAACGTGAAACCAAGCAGGAATGTCATATGACATGAGTATATGGTTGAGTGTTATGCCTTTCAAGGTAAAAATATGGCCGAGGAGCCTAACAAAGTGATCAGAAGTACTATTCTTATTTTTGATTGGATGTATAATATGTTATTTGATCCCTGTTCTACTTATTCTTATGTATCGATGCGATTTTCCTCAGAGTTTGATATGATTTGTGATATACTTGATGCCCCTATACATGTTTCTACCCTAAGTGGAAAGTCTGTCACAGTCACCCATGTCTATCGTCCTTGTCCTATTTTGTTTATGGGTTTTAAGACTTAGGCTGATTTAGTGATTTTGCATTTTATGTAATTTGATATAATATTAGGCATGAATATTATGTTGTGCTTTATTGTGATACAAAGTATGTAACTCTAGAAATTTAGGGAAGAGAAAAATTAGAGTAGGAAGAGGTGTAGAAGCGTAAGCACGCTAATATCATATGCTCAATTTAGGCTATAGAACTGGTAGAGAAGGGTTATTTGGATTATTTGGCTCATATCCGGGATGTTGAGGCTGAGTCTCCATCTATTGAGTCCATCTCAGTTGTGTCAAAAGTTAGAAAAGTGTTTCCTACATATTTGCTAGGTATGTCATTGGATAGGGATATAGGTTTCTCCAATGATTTAGTGTCTGCTACTCGTCTCATTTCCATCCCTCCATATCACATGGCCCCGATGGAATGAAGGGAGCTTAACGCTCAAATACAAGGGCTTCTTTTTAAAGGATTTATTCATCCTAGTGCTTCTACATGGGGTGCTCCAGTCTTGTTTGTTAAGAAAAAATGGTTGTATAAGAATGTGTTTCGCTTACCGGTAATTGAATAGGGTCACTATTCAAAACAAATACCCTTTGCCTCGAACAATAGATATTTTTGATCAATTGCAAGGTGCATCAATTTTCTCCAAGATGGATATAAAGTATAGCTACCATCAGTTGAAAATTAGGCTTGAGGATGTGTCATAGATGACGTTTAGAACCCGCTAGTTCATAGTTTTGTTGTTTGGGTTGACTTATGCAACTGTCACTTTTATAATTTTAATGAATGTAATGTTTAAGACATCTCTTGTTTTACTCATTATAGTCTTTATTGATGATATTTTGGTCTATTCCAAAAGTGAGAAACAACATGTTGACCATCTTTGTATTGTTCTGGGTGTTCTTGGAAAACAAATGTTGTATGCTAAATTATCTAAGTGTGTTTTGGGTGACTCATCTTGCATTTTTGGGACTTGTAGTTTCAAAAGAAATTGTAATGGTACATCCTCAAAAGAACGAGGCAGTTAAGAATTGGGTTCAGCCTAGCTTTATGACAGAAGTTAGGAGTTTTGTGGGGATTGGTAGCACCTATCGTCGATTTGTGAAGAGTTTTACTTCTATTGCCACTCAACAAATCTGACCAAATAAAGAGATACCATGTGAATGGACTGAAAAATGTGAGGAGAGCTTCCAAAAGCTCAATACTCTTTCGACCACCGCCCTCATTCTAGTATTACCGATTGAAGGTAAGGGTTTTATTGTATATTGTGGGGCTTCACATTCTGGTTTGGGTGTTGTATTGATGTTGCGTTGTGTTGAAAGGAATTATCCTACAGATGATTTGGACTTAGTAGCGGTAGTGTTTGCTCTTAAGATCAGACGGTATTACCTCTATGGTGTTAAGTGTGAAGTGTTTACTGATCATCGTAGTTTGCAGGATGTTTGCTGAAAAGGATCTGAATTTGAGATAGCAAAGGTGGGTGGAGTTACTTAAAGATTATGATGTCACCATTCAATAAAATCGTGCTAAGGCTAATGTAGTGGCACATGCTTTCAGTCAAAAAGTTATAAGTATGGGTAGTGTAGCTTTCTTGAGTTTAACCAAGCGACCTTTGACTAAATAAATTCAAACCTTGGAGTCAAAATTCTTGTAATTGGGCATCTTCGTAAAAGGTCGGGTGTTAGCGAGCACTGAAGTGTGGTCCATGATTTGGGAGGAGATCAAGGCCAAACAATTTGAGCTTGAAAATTTGAAGGAACTAAAGAAGAAGACTACATTTGGTAAGGCAAAAGAGACCACCCTTGATGCAGAAGGTGTGCTCGATTCTAAAGGAAGAATTTTTGTTCCTCGATTTTATGACGTGATTGCGAATTTGTTGATCAAATCCCATAGTTCGTGATGTTTCATTCATCTAAGTATAACCAAGATGTACTAAGATTTGAAGCAAATTTATTGGTGTCCATGCATGATTAAGGATATAGCAGAGTTTGTGGCTAAGTGTCAAAATTATTAACAAGTGAAGAATGAACATAAAAGGCTTGCAGGTTTGCTTCAAAGAATGCAAACTCCAAAATGGAAGTAGGAAAGAATATCCATGGATTTTTGGTTGATCTTCCCCAATACTTTGGGGACGTTTGGTTCTATTTGGAGAGTGGTTGATAGATTGACTAAGTCAGCCCATATTATTCCTGTAAGGATAGATTATAATGCTTAACAATTCACTGAGGTTATGAGAAAGAGATAGTGAGGTTGCTTGGGGTTCCTCTTTCTATCAACTCATATCGTGGTACACAGTTTACCTCAAAGTATTGGAGGAAATAACATGATGAATTGGGAACACAACTCCCTGTTAGTACCGCTTTCCATCCATAGACAGACAGGCAGTTAGAGAGGACTATTCAATTGTTGGAAGACATGTTGAGGGCAAGTGTGATTGCTTTTTTATTAGATTAGCATATGTTCTTACCTTTGTGTGAGTTGTCTTATAATAACAACTATCAATCTAGCATTGATATGGCACCGTTTGAGGCATTATATGGAAGGGGATGCAGATCACCCATACGATAGTTCGAGGCTGGAGATGTGAAACCTTTGAGGGTTGATTTAGCGAAGGATGATCAATATAAGGTTAGGAGTATTCATGTTAAGCTTTTAGAAGTCCAGTGTAAACAGAAGAAGTACGTGGATTGTTACTATGACGTGTATGTCCAATCTACGAGAAGCTATTGGGCATTTTTGTAATACTTCATTGTTTCTTGTTTATTATTATGTGTTGATGGTTGTATCAATATTGGAACTCTATTTACTTAACTCTTTCTGAGATGGTCAGGCTGAGATTGATTGTAGGTGGGGAAGATCCTCCTACACCTTCAAGTGGAGACCCTGCTAAAGGCAGAGCAGGAGGTCGACCCAGAGGTTGAGAATGGAATCAAAACCCCTAGTAAAGGTGGAGCATGTACATCGTCAACAAGAGGGTGTAGGGACATTCCAGCCTCCACTAGGATTTTTTGTCATGCCAGTGCGTGGGGATAATTTTGCTCGAATATTCAACTTCATTAATGTGATGTTTAAGGCGGGTACGACTTTTAGCTTTTCTGTTAGATCTCACATTAAAGATGGTGGCTAATCTAAATCATAATCTATCCATGTTGAGACCTTAATTCTATGAATAATAGTTCTTCTTATCACCTCATTCAATAGACCTCAAGTTCTAATCAAGAAGTCATTAGTCGTATAATGCAATCATCCACTTACTTTTGGTACCATATTCAAGCCTATTACTATGCCCACTTCAAGAAATCCTAGGTAACCAACTCTTTTAAGAATTTTCAACCTTCCAATCATCTCTACCGGCTTAAATATCATTAATTACTAGAAAGGGACATAACAAATACTCTCATCTAGATACTAAATATAAAAAGCCTTATTTCTATTTTCTCACACTTAAAACCTTACAAGAAAAAAGCATATTATGATATTTGTAATAAGGGTCATCTACAATCAGATCTAAACTAACACGAAGATGTTATCAACATCACAATAAATACTGGAGTAGGATCATTAGAATGACTTATAGAGAATAAATTATCGTAAGCACAATTTATTCTAGAAGTTCGATCTTACATTATATATGACGTAGGGTTATATGAATAGATGAACATACTGTGAAAAGAAAGTTCTATATGAATAGATTCATGTAATGTAACACTTCGAAAAGACTTGTTCTTGAGATTAAAATAGGTTTTAAAAGGGTTTTACACTGTTTTAATTTCATAAATAATTAATATAAGTCATTTAGGAAGTTTAGAAATCAAAATGTCAAAGAACGTCCATGACGTCCTAAACTAGTTTAATAAGGTGCTAGTGTGCATCTTTTTAGGCAGCTCGATTTTAAGTTACTTCAGTTAATTGATTAGGGGTTATTTAATTATTTAGGTGTTAATGGAGGTATAATAAAGTTCATTAAAAACCTATTTAAAGACCCTAACCTAATTAAGCTAACCTAACTCTCATAATTCCCAAAATACAAATTCTCTTCCTTCTCTCTTCTTTCTCTCTCCTAAGTTGAAGAACACCATAGAAATCAAGTTCAAGGTGGGTTCTAGGGATGCAATCACCAATGTTTCTCCATCAATCTTCATTAATCAACAAGGTATGAGATTCCTTTCACCTTTGGGAACTCTTTCCCCAAAGGGTTCCTTCAAATGGTTTCAAAAGATGAGTTTCATGTGTGTCTCTTCCAATCTCGAAATTGATCTTTCAATTGGATTTGTTTATGATTTATTTTGATTTTATTGAATATATATGATGAATTTTAACCATATTACAATAGTTATTAATGGATTGGTCTTGTTTATAGAAGATGACCGTTTCCCCTTAACCCTATGTTGTGATCTTAAGTTGAATTGTGTAGTGTTGGATCAATAGACTTGGTTATTGGTTGAATTACTATCCTATGATGTTATTGTATCAATTTATGAATATATTGAGATAAATTGTAATCCTACCAAGCTATTTATTAAGTAATTGATCTAGGTTGTGAAGTAGATTATGAATTTGACCTATGTCTCTAATCTTAAGCTATAAACTAGTGATGAAATGTTGTATAGTATTTTCCATTGACTTCATATTTTGTTGGTTATCATTGTGTGATGACATTACACCAATTTTCGTGCTGATTTTGAGGGTTGATGTTAAGACCTTGATGTTGTCTTATGAAGGAGACTTGGTAAGGCTTGTGATCTCAACTCTTTACTGCAATTATAGTTACTTGTGATTAAGTGGTGATGTTGTATTGAAGTATACCTTATATATAAGATTGATAGGGTTGATACAATGTTGAATTGAAATGTCTTGAATATGGTTTTTGGGGTGTTGGATAAGATGTAAATGTTATAAAGATGGTGATAACTTACCAATGTGTCGTGTCATGAATTATGCAAACCTTACATGTATGAATTGTAATGAAAGGAAAGTATCATGCAATTCTTATTGAGCTATTATAATGATGATTATATAAGGGATAGACTCTATGACCTAAACTAAACTATGATTGTTAATAAAGGCTTAAAGACATTTCAAAACGGGACTCTAGCTTACCACCGAGTGAACTAGAGTGAGGAGTGTCCATTCCCACATAGGGAAGGTAGTATCACTAATGTACTCTTGAGATTGGAGACTATAATGCATGTAGCATAAATAGTGTCCTAATTATATCTCGTAGTTCTTGAACTATGTTGCTCTCATAGGAATACTAGCTGATGGATCCACATAGTTGCTATCATATTATGGTACTACCTTGGCAAGTAGTCCACCTTCTTTTGGTGTAGGGTTCTATGACACAAGATTCCATATTAACTCATGTGGTTTATGTCGGTTAAGGCAATATGCTCCCAGAAAGTTAAAATAAAGTAATGAAGTAAACTTTAACTAGGATGACCTAATGGGTTTAGCTTAGTCAAGGTAGGGGTATGGGATTCTACCTATACATTGCACTAGTTAGCTTTGAGGGAAGTCTTAGGAGGATTTTCTTATGTATGTATACGCTTATAAATGTAAATGTTGATAATGTGATGATATCACATGTAAATGACATTATGTGATGTTGGTTACTATTATGAACATGTATTTGGTCTCTATTGCTAAAGTATGATATTATGTACTTTTAATGATAAGTTATGTGGAGTTGGACATTGATTATGGTTCTTGCTAAGTTTAATTGATTAAGTAAGGTGATGGGGCTTTGCTTAGTTCTTGTACAAGTGGACTTAATGAGGGTCATAAGTAATGGTCTTGCTTTATTATAGTGTGCTAGAATCTTATTCATGCTTGTGATGTTATGACTTGATGATAGAGTTGTATTTGATTATGGGTTCAAGTATGTTAGTATGCATGTGACTTGATCTAACTTAAGGTGGTTTGGTCTTGTATACATGGTATTGACTGGATAAATATGCATTAATGACTTGTATTGATTCTTGAATGTGCATAAGGCTTTCCAAATGTAAAATAGCATGTTTTAATGAAATGTCTCTTTTTGTCATGATTTGACATTATATGTGCATATGGTCTCATACTTAGTACATGTGATGTGCTAACTCCATTTTCTCCCTTTTCCCCAACATTTTAGATTCAGGTCATTGAAAGAAGTCTTGAAATTTCTCAATCATCCAAGTTGGGTAGGTCCTCACTTTCTGAGGTCAATCTCAATATCGAGCTTATGAATGTTTTTTTAGTTTTAAGACTTCTATGTTCATTCCTTTTTATTTGAGTACAAATTGTATAAACTATATGTGGCCTTATTACATTGATGTATAAGATATTCCCAATTGATATACTCTTGTTTTAGATGGTTATGAGATGAGACAGTGTCTTAAGACTGTGTTAAGTATCTTATATATTTATGTGCAATAAAAGTAGAAGACTATTTAATCTTCTTATACGAAGGGTCTATGTATACTCGATATAAATATATATTACGTGTATGCGAGAGGTCTATGTAAACCTCATGATAGATATAAAAAAAGTTTTAAATTTTTCGTTTTTTGAACTTATGAATGTAATGAAGTAAACTAAGAGGCTAGTATTAGTCCTCTCCGAGGACGACAACGCCGGTTACGTCTAGGGGGTGGTCCCTGGATGTTACATGCAATAAGGCTGATAGTAGTAAATTCATGGAATAATATAGAGGTCACTGATCTAAAAAAATTTGCGTCGTGTTCTAAGAACTAAGCATCAAGGTGACATTGTCTGAACTTGATGCACATAGATCATGGGGATATTGCTAATATGCGATAGTATTATAATGATTCAAATTTTAGGAAAACGCTAGTGTAGGAATGGATTGATATTCCATTATAACTCTTATCTAAACACATCAACATTTCATCTCCACCTTAGGCATGAAGCCAACATTCTAACTCTATGGAAATATTTCATATTTCTTAAATTTTGATATGCTTAATTTACTGTAATAATTTGGAAAAAAATCAAGAAAATTATTACAAAAATTTTCTAGGACTATTCTCATAAATACTTCTCTTAGCTTTGCCCCTGCCTTAATAGACACCATTTTATATATTTTACTCCTGTTGATGTGTCCCATTGTTCTAACACTTAATAATTTGACAAGTTCTTCTTAGATCACTAACAGAACTCTTCTAAGTTAATAACTACATATATATATATATATATATATATATATACACACACTAGATGAGTAAAGCTAGTGCTAAAGCACGGGCCCAACATTAATATGAGTGAAATTTCATATTTATATCCAACATAAGTAGTTTTGAACTACATTCAAATGCAAAAAAAAAAAAATGATTTTAAGAAGTTTAAATAGTGCCCAGATTATGAATATTGAACAACTATAAAGCAAATGGTACAATTGTGACACCTATTACACAAATTTTTAGTGCAACATATACTCCTCATATGGTTAATTGCAAAGTTACGTATAGTTCTAAGGGCATATTTAATTCTATCCTCTATTTTCTATTTTATTCTCT
The DNA here is from genome assembly GCF_036512215.1 of Solanum lycopersicum. Taxonomy (NCBI): domain Eukaryota; kingdom Viridiplantae; phylum Streptophyta; class Magnoliopsida; order Solanales; family Solanaceae; genus Solanum; species Solanum lycopersicum. The sequence continues at coordinate 20,171,321 of NC_090809.1, forward strand.
AAAAATAATATTTTTTTTCTCTCCTCAATATTATATTATTATTTCTATTTCATTTTTATTTTCTTATTTCATAATATAAATCATTTCTTCTTTTTGCAAATAATTACCTATAATCTATATAATCTTTGTGTAGTATAAATTTTATTCTCTTTGAATTTTTAGTAAATATAAAATTTTATTTTATTCGAAACTTCTAATTAAGATAAAGTACAATAAATATTATGTATAGTACATACTAACTATCTATTAAAAAAATTGAAATCATTGACGAAATAAAATTACATAATAAATAATGCATTATCGTAAAATTTAATTTTAAATTTTACATAAATCCTCGACTTTCAAGGTTGTGTTGCTCTGTAATGCTCTATTAATGCATTAAGGAGTTAAGAAATGAGTAACTTTTTTTACACATATTCTTTTTATGTGTAGCTGAAAATTGTTTAAATCAACAATTTCATCTTTTGTATTCAATTATTAGTGTACTAATTTACTTCGGCCTATTTCATTTTGAACAATAACAAAAAGTATTTTCATGCTCATTAAAAAGTGTACTTTAATAATTTATCATTATAACATAAAAGTAAATTGTTTGAATTATCATGTAGATTTTGTGTATTCTTTTATAGTGAAAAATAATTATAATTTAAAATCAAATAATTAAAGTGACAATTTTTTATTTTTGAAAAAATTGTTAATTCGGGATGAAAATAGTATATTTATCAGTAGTAACTTTTTAAAAGTTAAATTACTTCGAAAATAATTCAAAAATTAAAAAGTTAATTAATAGTCATATAATATAAATAATACCAAAAAAAATTGAAATTACATATTTAAAGTGACGATTTTTTTAAAAATAAAATAGAAATTTTTTAATTTGGATAAAAATAGTAAGTTGTCAATAAAAAATGTTTTTAGATGTTATATTATATCACAAAATTAATAACAAATAATGACTTAATGAATCATATAGTAGAAATAACACTAAATAATCAAAAAGTGAAATAGAGAGGTGAGTAGTAGTTCTTCAAATTTGGATAACTACTATTCACCTCTCTATAAATGGAGGATAGAGAGTAATATAGAGAGTGGATAGCTCATTCTCTACTTTACACTCTAAATATAGAGAATAGAGAGTAAACTATAGGTGGGTTGGAGATGCTCCTTGGGTCAAATACCTTAAAACTATGTGAAAGGAACAAAATGTCTTTTGTTTATAGTTTGGCTGAAAAATGTCTTTACCCTCAATTTTATGGTTAAAAAATGTCATTGAAGTCAATATTTTTGTCCAACAATACCGCCATAGTTACAAAATGGGTCAAAAATACCCTTTTCGAATAAATGCTTTTCTTTCTTTTTAAACACATCTTCTTCCTAATTACAATATTACTAATAAAGAAAACTATTCTTGTTTTTTTTCTTCTAAAATCACTTTGACAAATAAAAATGCCGAAAATAGTTTTTCTCTTCTTAATTTCATTTCATCAATAAAAATATAATAACTTCATATACTCTTTCGACAAATAATATATGTCATATATAAGATCATAATATATCCATCATTAATTTATATTTATCTACTGATAAAAAATAATGATCATAAAATAATAAATATTTTTATTTTTTATTTTTTCTAAATTGAAGTAAGAGAAACATTTGCTAATTTTAAAAAATACATCATTAGAAAAAGAATGTGTTAAAAAGAAAATAATAATATATTTATTTGGAAAAATGTGCATTTCTTTACACATCAAATAACAATAAGGGCATTTTGGACCAAAGTATTGAGGGCAAGGGCCTTTTTAGACCAAACTACAAACATAGAGCATTTTTGTTCCTTTTAGTTTAGGGCATTTTTGAGCCAATTTATTGGCGGTAAGAACATTTTTTAGTCAAACTATAAATGAGGACATTTTTAGTCCTTTCACATAATTTAAAAGCATTTTTTAAATCTTTTTCCCTAGTTTCAAATAGAAAAGAGAAACCTATGATTTGGAATTAATATAAAATGTGGCGATATCTCAATTCGTGTGGTTTATAATGTCAGTAAACTAAGATATCATTGTTTGAAGCACTGCTACAATTTTTATGAAAATGATTTTATAGATCTCTTTTTATATTTGATAATGAAAATATCAATCGTTATATTGAAACCAAGTAAATAATATGTAACAGCTTCAAACTTCATTTTTAACAATTTAAGTAAATATTAAACAATTAAATGATGGACTAAAAGTTAGAACTTCATTTCCCAAGTGCAAGTAACTTTTAAAGTTTTACAAACATATTATTATTAACTTAAATTTATAACGTGCATTATACGCCTCAAATTAGTTGATAACGAACGCAAAAAGACATGTAGACATCAAAAACATTTGCTAACAAACATATCAAAATTCTAGCACACATGTTATACACATTCATCCCAGTTTCCAACACTCAACAATAACTGTAAGAATAAAAAAACTTACTCGCTATAACTTATACAAACAAATCACTTTTTAACCCTCCTCAAAAAAGAAGTAGATTAAGAACAACGTAATTAGATAGAAAATTTCTCCTGAAAACAGAGAGATATTCAGTGAGGAAAGAAGAAAGCACTTAAGAAATTAAGGAGTAAATATCTCAAAAAGTCACTTATCTTTGAAAAATCAACTTTATTTTGTATCAATAAAATCACTCAACTTTGAATATTTTTTTATAAAATCATTTAATTAAATTTACCATAAAAAATATTTTAACATGATAAAATAAATTAATTCTCTCCCACAAATCTCAACCTTTTATACTTTATTCTTCTTTTCTGTAATAATTGCAAAAAAAAATTACTCTCCATTAGAAAAATTACAAACATGGATCAATGAATTAAGTATAAGATATGAATTTTGAAAAAGAAAATTTGTGAAATTATTTTTGAATATAATACGAACAATATAAAATGGAAAGAGAAGAAACACACAAAAGATATTCGACTTACTTCACAAATTAACTAAAAAGTTCAAAATTCATGCAATTGTTTTTAACTTTTTCATGACTTTCAACTAATTTAAGAAGCTTTTTGTAAATATATTTTAGAAGATAATGATTTTATCTTGTAGAATACTTTTTACGATAAGTTTGATCGTGTGATTTTATAAAAGAAATATTATAATTTTTCAAAATTGGATGACTTTTTGAGGTATTTATTCGAAAATTGAGAGAAATTTATTGTTTTTAAAATTATGAGAGGGTAAGAGGAAAATGGATCTATCCATAGATAATATAGAAAGCATCTATGTGTTATACATAGGACATGTGCCTTTGTGATATGAGTGGAGTAAGCGTAGGCAAATAAGAGATTTAAGAAAATTACAGGTTTATCCTTGTTCTCTTATATAAAAATGGGAGTTGGGAAGGAACAACAAGGAAAAATTTATAATTTTAGCAGTTGGGAAGGACCAACAAGGACAAATTTATAATTTTCTTAAATTTGTTATTTTCCTAAGCTTACTCCACTCATATCACAAAGGCACATGTCCTATGTAAATGGGAGTTGGCAAGGATCAACAAGGACAAATTTGTAATTTTGGGAGTTGGGAATGACCAACAAGTCCTTCCCAACTCCCATTTACATAGGACATGTGCCTTTGTTATACTGGTGGAGTAAGCTTAGAAAAATTACAGATTTATCCTTGTTGGTCCTTGTCAACTACTAAAATTACAAGTTTGTCCTTGTTGGTCCTTCCCAACTCCCATATATATATATGTGTGTGTGTGTGTGTATATATATATATATATATATATATCTTAATGGTACCTATAATGCTTACTTTCGTGTACTCCTCATTGTCAGTTCAAGGATACTAGTTAGGCACTCATAGTAAATCTTGAACTTCGAGCGTTACTTTACTATATATTTTCTTTGGTATGCATCTTAAGGATCTTCTTCATGTAACGACTTAGCAACAATTCATAATTTTTATCTAAGGATCACATATAATATACTAGTACCATCACACTTGTTGTAGGTTAACATCTTAACTTCGCACATACTGCACTAACTTACGACAAGTAGATAAAATCAATAAAACACTAGTCACTATAATAACACGAAAAAATATTTGGTCTTTCATAGTCTATCTAATTACGGACTATGTACACATTCTTTTTAACAACCTTAGTGTTATTTACCCATTCATTATACTTCCTTCCCTAGTAGTTCATATTCTTGTGAGTATTATGGCGCTCTCCCATAAAATCACAAAGGAATAAACTAGATATGTCAACTCCTGACTATATTGTATGTTCCAAACATATACTTGATCTTTACTAAGGCAATGACACATCACAATAAACTCCTTTTTTGGTTCAAGCATACTCTTACTCATTATAACCAGCAATTCTTTCTTTACGTTATATCATGAAATTCACACAAAATATACTATTCATTAGCCAAAACATAAAGGAATATTGCCGCATAAATGACTTATCGAGTACATGACTACAACTACATACATTACATAATAACTATTTCTACTATTTTTTATTATTACACTTCTAAATTCATACTTCTAACTCTATGCACTCCTACAACTAATTGTTCATAATGTCACAAATCTCACTATCTTTCATGTAACTAATTATTCATAATGTCACAAATCTCACTATCTTTCATGTGACAATACTATCCAAGCATTCTAAAACATACTTCCCTCTTAAGGTTATCATTTGAAATAAGGTTTAGAGAAGAAAGTGTGAGAGGACATCTTGCTTTCTTTTAAGTGCACGATTTATTCTAATAAGATGCATTCTTTCAAATCAATAAACTTAAGCACACTAATGGGTTCCTTTCATGTCTTGTGCTGTCTCTTTACTTTCTAATGTCTTTATCTAAGTGTAACTCATTTATATAAAGATGAGATTTTACTTTCTAATTGTGTTATCTAAGTGTAACTCATTTATATGAACATGAGATGTACCACTTCTACCACCTTGAATATTATAGGTAGTTAAATAGTCTTGAGAAATGCATGAATATGAATAAATTTCTTATCGACAAACTTTATTTACACGAAATCATATCTTCAAGTTCCTATAGCCTCATGATTATAAATGTGGTCCACCACACACCCATAAGAAAGAATCTATTGCACACTGATCTGTAGACACCCTAGGATACTTGAACTATATTCTCAAATACCAAGTCGGGCAAACCTCAAGACTATACCCTTGATGTTACAAGCACTCACAACTATGTTGGTCCCAAGGGAAACCTTGACCTAGATGACTACTGAGCTAAAAATTATGCATACATGTGTAAGACTTACAAAATAAACATTCGAAGTCATTTAAAGATAACTCATATAAAAACATCAAATAAATCGCATATAAATAATTAAAACTATAATAATATTTTAAAACTTCTGAATATTAAAGTCTGGACTGACTCACTAAGTTTTTCTACCTATGAAGCATCTACTAACTAAAGATATACATCGAGACAATACCTACATCTACCAGACGATCCAACTAAAAAGATTAAAATAGTGCAATAATATCTATGTTGAGTTAGTACTCAAAAGGACCTCATTAGGATATTATGATCTTTATTTTATTGATTAAACTACTTCAAAAACTATTTATGCTCTTCAGGAATCTCAAATGAAAACACTTCATTCGGAACCATTAGCGTTCCGTTAAAAAAACTCTTCTCAATTGATAACTTTAAATACATGAACATACATTAAGTCAGAAGTCAATACATTAAAATATTTGTGAAAAAGCTTTTAACAACTCTTCAATAAATACGATTCATGTGATAAGATAAGATGAATAATTATTCAAGAACTAAAATACATGAAATACTAAACTCTAAACGAAATGTGACATCTTTGGAGGAAAATATGGTAAGAATTATTTCTTAAACCTTAGAGGTGGATTTTGTTGAAAAACTTATGAATTTAATGGGTAGAAGACTTTAGTTGGTGTTAAAATGAAGAAATTATGAAATTTTATGATCAAATTTTACCCTTGATTATTGATCAACCTTAAAGGAAGATAGTTTATTGACTACTTCTGTTTCTAGGATAAACTTTTTATGTAGGGAGGTGAACTAAGTCTTTGGGATTCCTCAAGAGGCTATTGCAGCACAGTATCTCACAAAAAATGTATCAGGTGTGCGGCCAATATGACGGAAGTCAGTAGACACTGTCTCTCTATACTATCGCGCGGAAGATACCTCGGGCGCGCACCTTGTGCATAGAAGGATAGTGTCTAGTAAAAAGAACATAACTTTTTACTCTAAACTTCAATTGATGAAAACTTAGTGGCATTAGAAAGAATCATTAAGGTTTAATTTGATATATTATTTTCCACTAAATTTTTATAGTCTAGGAGATATGGTCATTTGATACTTAACTAAGTGAAATTGTATCCCATAACTCAATCGATAAAGAATCTCTAATCTCGACTTTGTCCTAGAGGATACTTATGACCTTAGCACATCCAATACACTTCCCAAACATAAGAGTTTATCTTTAAACCTATGTATAAATAGAAATCATCAAGTTTGCGCGTTTACACAATCCTAGAATGATTCATGTCTTTTCGTAGAAGTTTTTGGGTTGTAACATCATATTACGCATATTCCCGTTATCACTAACATGTGAAGCAACTCTTTGGATTCCTTTATAATTCATTTCAAATGTTTGAATTATGTTTGTCTATTGATATATTGATGATTTTATATGATTTTTAGTTGAATTACTCAAGAATCCATGTATTTTCCCAAATTGGATCTGAAAGTGTGGGTATTTGATGTTTGTAGAATGTTTTAGAATCATGCGTGTAATGTATTGATTACTTGAATTATAATACCCCAAAATGAGTTAGGGTTCCTAGAGACTAACATGTTTGTCCTAAGGTTCTAAGGTCCTAAAATGGTTTATAATCTGTTATTGCAGCAGTGTCTAAAGATTGAGGTGAATTGGAAGTCTAACATCAAAACACGACTAAGACGTTCGATGACTAGTCACCTGAGTGTCTCATGTGTATATACGTGCTTATATTTTGTATGTTATGATCTTATGAGGTCCTTATATTAGTAATAATGATGTTTATAGGCAGTATATTAAGCCTTCATGAATTTGGGAGGTCAAATGTCCAAGACGTTCGAAAGTTATCCCTTAAGACGTTCATGTATGTCATTAGTGGTTCTTGCATGTTTGGATGTGTTTTACGTGTATGAATCCTTAATTATAAAACAAAGGAGTGTTGGTAAGGATTTATTTACATTCTCTTAGCCTATGGAGTTACAATGTTATATGCATGATGTGATCTAAGTTCTAGGGTAGGTGAAGCATGATTTAGATTTGGTTATTATGTCTTTAGATAATGCTTTATATTGATATTTTTGACATATAATAAATGTTGATCATGATGATCAAAGCAAGGAATACTAGTAAATGATCTATGTCTCTCTAGTCTCTAGTTTATCGTTGATGCAGTGTACTTGTTAGTAGCATAATCTTGTAGTGACTTAATGCATGGTTTCTTTTATAATTAAAGTACATTTAGCTAATGCCCGAAAAATAAATTGTTGATGAAAAGGTGTATTGATAAATGATTATAAAAGGTTGATGAATTGGTAAGAATGACTCTTCTTCTCTACTTTCTTATAGTATTTATAGTTGATGATGCCTTGTATTGCATTGTGTGGTATGATCCACTTATGGTGGTAATGTTTACTTTATTGTCAAGACATATGTATTGTGATCATGTCCTTAAAGTCAACTGTGATATGAATGTGTGGTGGTGATGATCACCAAATGTGAAGCCCATGTCTAGTTTCCTATTCTAGCTATGATCTAGGTTGTGTTGTCAATGTTATGAGCATGTGAATAGTTATGTTAGAATTATGTATATTTGCTTCCTATGGTGAGGTCATATAATGCTCTATGTAAAGTAACGTTAATATAGGTGCATAATTCTAGAGCTTACTGTAAGGATGTTTTAAGTCTTTAATAAATGAGTCTTCTGCTATGCTATACATTCTATGATGTTATCTGATGCATCATTCACTAGGATGAATTGATAGGTGTACTAGTATGGACAAGGGTATGGGACCTTGTCTATGCATTGCACTTGTGTACCTTGCTAGAATAGTTCCTAGGTGTGTCATCGATGTACAAGAATATGAATGCATGAGTATGTTATAAATATGTCTTATATGTTATAATGTGAAGTCTATGGTATGATGAAGTATGATTATACCTAGTGTATAATTGAGTTTATATGAAAGGATTGTTCATATAGTTACACTTGTACACTTATGCATGAATGAAATGAAGTACGAATATATGTGGCTATAATATGTAATGTGAAATGTTTGCTAACATATATGTATACACACACAAAAATAATTATCTAGTCACATGATTTAGCTTGATGAATTTTCATCTATGACCTATGAGCTAATCATATGAGGAGTTAACTCTCCTAAGCCTATGTTTTATAAAGTAATGAATATTAAAGGCTTTCAATAAAGGGAACTTAGCTTAGCAATGAGTGAACTTGTAGATGAGGGGTGGCAGCTTCCCAAAGAGAGAAGGTAGGGTTCACCATAGTCTTCACTGGGTGGATAGCCTCATAGTCCAAAATTGGCATTGAGTGATGTTTCCGTGACAGCCCCCAAGTTCCATAAACTAAGCTTGCCACATAGGATCTAGCAAGTAGTCTCACTTAGTATGCTAGCATATGTTAATGTTATACCTTGGCTAGGTAAGAGCACCTTCCATTGGTATAAGGCTCTACAACACCAAAATCCATGTTCAAAACCCATGGTATTAGTGTCGGTTAAGGATATAGTTTCCCTAAAAATGGACAGTGAAAGTAAATGACTAGGACCCTAACTAGGATGACCTAAGGTAAGTTTCTTAGGATATGTGAGAGTAATGAACTTACCTATGCATTTCACAAGTATCTCTTTAGGAAGTTCTAGGAAAATGATCTAAGTTGTATGACCATGTTTATGTTCCTTATGCATGACAATGTAGTATGGTCTACTTGTGGTGATGAAATGCACAGTATTAGTCTATATGACGTAGTTTTGTTCCTATGTGCATAATGTTGGTCTTAATGACTATGTGATGAAGGTATTGCTTGGCATGACTGAAGTTGTCTATGTTTGTCATGTAAATGTATGAAGTGAATGTTAAGGCTTGTGGTCTCACGATAGGTTTACTAAGTATGTGTGAGGTGATGGGGCTTCATATGTACATTGCACTAGTATACTTAGGTTTGGATTGTAAGTAAGATCTTATAATGTTCTATGTGAAGTGAAATTAGTATATGTGCAAAGTGAATAGAGTTCACTATAATGCCTTTATGGTCTTGACTTGAATGTGTCTTATGGTCTTCTTTACTTATATGATGGTATGTGTTAGATTATGTAGGATGTATGTATGATTCCTTGTGGCCTTAAGATGATGAATTGTACCCAAGTATCACTAGAGGGTTACTTGTGAGATTTATGAAATAAATAAAAGAACTTCACTAGAAGGGATAAGAGTTCACCGTAAAGATAGTATGCTTACAATAATGTGACTCCGAAATGCCTTAAATGCTATATGTTATTTTTATGATGTATGACTATTGAATATGCCTATGTGAAGTATATGAATTGTATAAATTCTATTGTATCAACGTTTTATGAAGATTTTACAAAAAGGCATGATACATGGTTTTCAAGTAAAATGTCCCTTTTAAATTCATGTTTTTGCATGGTTGTCATACTTAGTACATTTTTATACTAACTCCATTCTTCTGTACCTTTTTACACAAAGTCTAGGTTATGGATGCTTAAAGGATGTCTTTAGATGATGAGGAGCTTGATATGTGATTCCCAAGCTCATGTAAATGAATCCTTAAGTCCAAGGATTTCCTACTTACGGTTTACTATAAAGTCTTTTATTATTTTACCTATGTATTATGTTGTAAGGGTCGTGTCCCTAATGTACTCTAATAATGTTGAGTCAAGGATGGGAAAGAGACTTAAGGTCTAAATATGTACTAAGACTTATATTATATTATACATATATATATATATATATATATATGAAGTGATGTTTCTAGCATATGATGTTCTATGAAAAGTTTTAAATTTTCCGCTAAATTTACTATGACAATGCGATGAATGATAATCATGAGCTTGTATAAGATCTCGGATAGGTCAAGTACGCCATGTTAATTTTAGGGGGTACTCCCCGGTTGTAACATGAATTATGTATTAATTGAGGATTTCTTTTGGTTTTGACATTCAATTTTTCCAAGAACACATTAAAACACCTATTTCTCTAATTTATGACTTGCGGATGCAGTGAATTGTTGATAGATGAGTATAATGAGTTTATATTATAATAGTTAAGTTATTTGAATCATGTTATATTCCACGTGTTTAATGTGTTAACCATAGATGTGGTTAGTTAAATGTGATCCTTGATCCAAGAGGGGTAAAACATGAGAATTATGCCTACTTATGGCTTCCTATGTATACTTTATGAAGATGATTCATATTGTTGTGTTATTGAAAGGTCATTCGAACACACACACTCATGCATGATAATCCTTGCTTATTGGCTATGTTATTGTGTTTACTGAATGTTCGTTCTCACAAACACATAATGAGCATAATGTGAAATTTTTTCTCATATATTAAAGATTGTAGGTTGAAATTCAATTCTCACCTGATTGAATCTAACATGAAGACATGGATTGTAAAATTTTATTCACGCGTGATCTAATGGGTTGTCCTAATACAATAAGTTAAGATTCAATAAATACTTCATGGTAATTATACTTAGTACCAAAGAGAATTTTTAAAATGAAATAGAGGCTCTACCGTTAAGAAAGTCTAGGTTTCTAAAGTTAATCTCATGAGATGGAAGCTCCCCTATTATGTAAGGTTGGGGTTTCTAGAAGCAATCTCCTTATCCCATAAACTACGTGCCCCGGTAGGTTATTTATCTATTAGATTGACCTAAAAATAATATATTTTAGTTTTGACTTAGGCATCTACGACACCTCGTTGTGGTGTGGCGCATGACACTAGATCCCATGCAATATGACATGGTCAATGTCGGTTAAGGTTAATTCTCACAAGGTCAAGTCTACGATGAACTATGGCTACTCAAGAGTCCTTGATTAGCATGGACGGGAGTAACGACTCTTATTCATGCATTGCACAAGTAAGCTTTTAGGGTATTTATGGTAGGGATCCTCTTTTGTTATGATAACTCATGTAATGAATGTTCTTTTGACTATATTGATTAAACAGGTATAATTGTAGGTTAAATTTAAGCCTCAACCATTTTCCTTGTGGGATTGACCCTAACCTACTAATTGGGTGTTCTTTACTTGATAACTATCGCTTATGCTTTCTTAGGGAGGTGTAATTTGAGCGTATTAAATTTTGGCGCCGCTACCGGGGTATATTCACTTCTAGATTAATTTAACTACATATTGAAATTTAGTCAACTATGTCCTAATTTTAATTTTTCTTTTTCATTTTGCTTCTCTCAGATATAGTGCTAGTGTATGTCAATTACATAGATCCGAAGGGAACCACTCACTCCATATGATCCGGAATTGAGCCAAACTTTGGGAAGGATGGACAATCAAGGGGACCCTGCTAATCAAAACACAGGGAACGTGGGTGATGTGGAAGGTCACCAGCCTCCCATACTAGTTGAGGCACATATTGAGAATCAGTTAGGAAATGCCTTGAGGGTGCAACCTTCAGCAACCCGACAACCTTAGGATTACTACAAGGGCAACGTGAACAATGAAGATTCTGATGGACCTCTTGTCCTATCCCCACTACCTCATGGGAACATTTTCGTGGTGATAAGTAGCTTGGTGAAGATGCTCATAGCGAGGGTATTGTTTTCGGGATTGCCACCAGAAGACCCACATGCACATATAGTTAATCTAAGGTCATTGAAAAAGATGTTTGAGTAGACCAGACTATGATATGAATGTCCTCGGACTGCGACGATTCCCTCTAACACTGACAAGAGATGTTTCTATATTGTTCACTGAGCTACCCTACAACTCTATCTATGCTTAGGATCAATTGAGAGATGTATTCTTAGCAAGGTACTATCCACTGTGCAAGAAGCTCAACCTGGAACTACCTAGAGAGTTGGTGAGTAGCTCTTGGGACAGATATAATGCGTTCATGATGGGTGTCTCGAATCATCACATTGATGAGTCACTAAAGGAGTACTTCTATAGAGGTCAAGATGACAACAAAAAAATGGTGCTTGATACTATTGTGGGTGGTACCTATCAGAAATGCACAGATTTGGAGATTACAGAGAAGTTGGAGAAGATATCTCACAACAATAAAGCTTGGAGCACTATAAAATTGGATACTAGGCGAAAAACCTTCACAATATAAGCTACTAACAACCCAACCGCAGATGAGATTCGTGAAAAAATAGCACAAATGAGAATTAGTGTTGGTCTTGAAGAATGTAAGTAGAGGCGCAATGAAGGTGAATGCGGTGAACTATTTTACTAGAACACCACCATTGATAGATGAATATTACTATAAAGGGAATTCATATACAATTAATGATCAGACGAGGTGTTTTCGACCAAACGCTCAAGGTTCTAATCAGGATAATTGGCACCAAGGTCAACAAAATTAAGGTCGGAACTATGGTAATTAAAACTGAGAGGGATAATATTTACGAGATGGGAATTTTAATTGCGACAACAACTTCAATCGAAACAAATATGGTAATAGGAATGAAGGGGTTGGGCCATATGTTCCCCCTCGAAATCAGAATGTTTCCCCTAGGAATGGTGGAGGTGTATGGCGCGGGTTGAGGATATGATGCAGAAGATGATAAGGAGGTTCGAGGCGACTGATGAGAATGTCAAGGAGATGAGAAGTGACCTATCTGGCATTGCACAAAAAGTGGATGCACATGCGATATTTCTAAAGCATCTTAAGCTACAGATGAATGAGTTGTATACTACTGTGAACCCACGACAACCTGGAACTCTCCCAAGCAACATTATCCAGAACCCAAAGAATGATGGACATTGTATGCAGTCACTAGTCGAGGAGGTAAGTTGACCATTGATCCACCTATATCATCTGTAAAAGAAGGTGACATGAGAAAAGAATATAATGTAGAAAAAGCTAGTGGAGAGTTGGGGGATGCAACAATAAAAGAAGAAGATTTATCTCATAAAGTGGTCTCCGGTCTTTATCCCTAGGACTCCACCGCCATTTCAATGGATATTAGTGAAGAAAATAGAAAATGGTTAATATCACTGATTCATCACTATGTTGAATATGCTTTCCGTTCCGCTGATAGAATCTTATGAGAAAATGACCGGATTTGCTAAATTTATAAAGGATATGGTGACAAATAAAAGAACAGTGAGTTTTGAAGATGATGACAGAATACTACATTGTAGAGCTATCGCGACAAGGACTGTTGTGAAGAAGAATGAGGATCCGAATGTCTTCATTATTCCAAATATTATAGGGTTGCTACACTTTGATAAGTCACACTGTGATCTTGGTGCAAACATAAATCTGATGCCACTATCCATTATAAGAAGTTAGGCTTACGAGACCCAAAGCCTACTACGATGCGGTTATTGATTGTCAATCAAACTCTAAAGAGGAACATGGGAGTACTCCATGATGTTCTAGTGAAAGTGAAGTCGTTCATTTTTACAGCCAACTTTGTGATTCTTGACTGTGAGGTTGATTTTGAGGTCCCCATTATTCTAGGGAGATGATTCCTTGCCACTGGGCGTGCATTAGTGGATATATAACAAGTACAGATGAATTTTAAGTAGAGAAAAGAAAAAGAAACCTTCAATATTTGTAGGTCCATGAAGCAGAGTTGTGAGCTCCAAACGGCATTTGCTATATCTTATAGAGTTGAGAGTATATTCGAAGTGAAAATTGAAGAGCGAGTAGGTGCTGAGGCTCTAAAGTGGTCATCATGAATTTTGACATTGATGGTATATAAGAGTATGATGTTTTGGTTGTTGCACTTAAATGAAACGAATATCGATCAAAGCCGAAGAAATTAGAGTTGGATATAAAGCATTGCGAATCTCCACCTGTGAGACCATCTATTGCGGAGGCCCTAATATTAGAGCTTAAGGCTCTACCACCTCATCAGAGGTATGAGTTGTTGGGTGCAGATGAAACTTTGCCGGTGATTATTGCAGCAATGTTGAATTGGAAACATGTATAATGGTCAGTGGCGGTGTTGAAGAGGTTCAAGCGAGCCACTGGTTAGACTTTCGCATATATTATTGGGATCCCTCTCGGTATATTTTTCCCATAAAATCCAACTCATGCTAGATCACAAACCGAGTATTAAGACCCAAAGAAGGTTGAATCCATCTATGCAAGAAGTAGTGAAAAAGGAGATCATCAAGTGGTTGGATATTGGATTCATTTATCCTATTGATGACAGTAGTTGGGTATGTCATGTTTAGTGTGTGCCTAAAAATGGGCGGGATGACTATGGTACCTAATGAAAGGAACGAGTTTATTTCGATAGGGCCAGTAACCGGATGGATAGTTTGTATGGACTACCGGAAGATGAATGCTTGGACTGAAAAATACTATTTCCCTGTGCCCTTCATTGATCAGATGTTAGATAGACTTCGAGGCAAGGGTTGGTATTGTTTACTGGATGTCTATTCAGGATACAACTAGATCACTATCACTCCGGAAGATTAAGAAAAGACCATTTTCACTTGTCCTTATAAGACTTTCACATTCAAAAGGATGTCTTTTGGGTTATGTAATGCACCATCTACCTTCACTCATTTTATGATATCGATATTTTCCGATATGGTGGAGGACACTATTGAGGTGTTCATGGATGACTATTTTTGTGGTTGATGACACCTTTGATCGGTGCTTGAATAATTTGGTTGAGGTGCTCAAATGATGTGAGGATGTAATTTGGTGCTAAAATGGGAGAAATGTCACTTAATGTTGAAAGAAGGCATAGTGTTGGGCCATCGAATCTTAGAGAAGTGGATAAAGTTTGACGGGCCAAAGTTGAGGTGATTGAGAAGCTTCATCCACTCATCTCTGTCAATGGTGTGAAAAGTTTTATTGGGCATATGTGATACGCTCAAATTACACTTCCCTAAAGAAGTATAAGTGGTGTATAAAGTAAGGAACCCAACTATTAGATTGGGGTAAGTTGTACAAGGAAAAATGGTTTAGACTTAACTTTAATGTACGATTACTTCTATTTAGTCAAGTCCTTTATCAAAACTAGTAATCAAGGGGGGGTTGTGAAACAAAAGTCTTTCAATATTTCTAAATCAACAAGTAACAGGAGTAAATCTTTGGTGTTTATCAAGTTGTGAGATAAACTAGGGTGTAAGTGTTTCCCATAGGTTCAAAATGTCGTATTCCTAACTATAACAATTCTTCCCTAATGTTTTGCATGCAAAGTGATAAGTTAGGAATCTCTAAATCTCTTGTGTGGCATTTAGAGAATTTCACCCTGTACCTTGGTCCAACTACGTGTGTCTAAGCTACTTACCCTTATCGTTACTTCATATTAAGCATCGTAGTTGATGTATGGCTTAGTTATTACTTCGCACTTATCGAGACTAGCCAATTAGATATTATCCTACTAAATATATGTTGATAATTCTTTTCCTATTAAATACCTCCTTGGTACTGCAAGTAGTAATAAGGCGAGTTCTAACGAGTGCAGTCATTAAAAACACTTCTAAGTGAAAGAATTAACACATGCAATAACTTATTTGACAATTGTAACTATTCTAGGTTTACTTAGTTAATCACCCATGGTTTCCACAATCCTAGTTATGGATTTAGTTATCCATGCATAGAAGAACACAATTCATGGTTGATAAACAATAAATCATGAACTTACTTTGACAAATTAAAAAAAATCCAAAAATTCAACTTGAAACCACAAAAATCACTTGAAACCAAATCCAGAAATTTGAAATAATGTCCAATTTGCAAAAACTAATCTCCAATAACAAAACTAAAAAAGTTGTAGTAGAATCCAACTCCAAAAATGAGATTTTACACCCTAATTATAAAAAACATTGTCTTAAAATAAAAGGAATTAAAATAAGGAAGTTGTCCAAAAACATAGCTTCAATCGATGACCCCCACAGATGGTCCATCGATGAAACGACGAATTGTCAACTGCCTCCGTAGGTCCAGACATAGAATCTTTTTTCAGCCTTCAATTAGCATCTTCTCTGATCGAATCGACGGACCAACATCAGGGTCCATCGATGCACCTACGGTCCGTCGATGCCTTTCGTCATTCCATACTTATCTTTTCTTCAACAGCCTCAACTTAAATTAGTTGTTTGTCATCAAGCGATGCACTCTCACTCAACACAACACTTTGTACAAAAGTATCCTCTTTTGAGCTTTCGTAATCACATCGCTATCAATCCCAACTTTTTCTTTACCTTAGTGAATGCTTTTACTCATAGGATTGATAACCTCATTCATGTGGATCAGACCATTACATAAAATCACCATGCACTGACACCTCTACTCGTTTTGCCTTTCACCATGGTACAAACTTTCTGATATTGCAACAAGTTCCCTCACTTCAAAAAATATCATCTTTTCTCGCACAGTGATTTTAACTTTGAGTATAAGGATCATTATTTAACACTCACGCTCAAAACAAATTCGCACCTAGTTAATATTTGTCGCCATAGCCTTGCCCTTTTTTTCACTGCTTAAGTTCACCACATTAAACTCTTAGGATCACGATAGGACTTTCTTGGCTTGTAACGTAGGCTCAGGTTAGGCATGGTACATATGGATACATTTTAGTGATTTTTTGACCTCCTTGACATTATGGCTAGGCGTCCTACCTCTTCCATTATCTATGATGACATACTTTTCTTTTCTTGTCCTTTTTTCCTTGCTTTCTCCTTTGATCTTTGTGGAAGTGACTCTTACTTCTTTTTGTTCAACTCTTTTGCTTTCTTTTCTCTCTTTTTATTATCAATTTTTTTCATTCATTCAAATGAAAATTTTGGGTAAGTCAATTCTCATGATCACTTTTTCTTTCCTTTTCCACATTACTCTTTTCATACCCATTTTTCAAGTCCCACTCATAATAGCCACCCTCAATTTATGGCTTTTCCATGAGTCGAGGTACACATTACCCAAAGTTGGGTTAGGGCCAAGCCGATGTTAGTTTCTACATTATCCACCCTCAACTTATGCTTATGGCCTAAGTTGAGGTGAACATGTCCAATAAGGGACTAGGGCCAACACATTATACCAAGGGAAGTTGAGTTGGTGAAGAAAAGAAAGGTCTCTTATAGGCTCAACATATTTGGATAAAAAAGGATAAGAATTTCATTAGGTTATTTTTACTTTAGGCTAGATGTTTTCTAATTTTGAACAAGGTCCTATGATCCTTTCCTAATTGTCTTACACAAATTCCTTTTTGTAGGACTAACCGGGAAAGTTCTATCTCGGTACCAATAGTGGAACAACAAAATTTCCTCACACTCTCTTGACACCTCGTTACTTTATCATAATGTCGGACACCTAGTTTTAGTGTTAGATTCAGGGTCATGCAGTGGGTGCATCTCTATGTTATGATTAGAGAAAACATATTCAACTTCTTTATACCTATTCATGCAAGCATTTTCTTAGAATGGGATATCATTCATATTTATCCATCATGCTTCATATTTCACTTTCATACTTTTTGCTAGTTATGATACATGCCGGTTCAACAATATAGTAATCAGTCTCTTGGGGCAAAAGAACGTAGGCAAGAAAACCCCTAATAGAGGATCGTGAGTTGGGATACTCAGACTTCACCCTAACACTCACTTTACGTTCGCCCTACCCCCAACAAAAAAAGCATGCAATTTTCCACGATCCATAAAAAGAAGAAAGACAGGGTGGTAGGTGAAGGAAATATAAGGCGCATAGCGCCAATAATCAACAAAAAGGCGCATCCGGTTTCTCAGAGCAACAACCTTTGTAGTAGCGACACCTTTAGTGGTGCCCACATCAACCTATGTACCCTTAGTGGTGATCCTCTCAACATCCTCCCACCAGCCAACTCTCGAGCCCTCCTTTGACGGGTATCCTCATCAATCAACGAGGCTCTCCTCGTCACCTCAAAGTTGTTGTGCTCCTTCTTCCTCGCACACACATTCTCCCCATCAGTGGTGCGGTAGGAACGGTGCCTTTTTGCACGCTCACATAGCTCAGGTTGTCCAGTGGGGGCAATGAATAGTGCAGCAAGCACTGTGTCCTCCCTAGATCAACGAGTGCAGTCTTGGGCTCATGTCCCCTTATCTCCAGGATACTGTCACCAGCCCACAAGATCGCCACAGCCTCTTGAAGAGTAGTCAAGTCAATAGTGGGGGTTGGGCGTGCAAGAACCCGCAGCTCATATGCATCAAGGCAGTGGTGAACAGCTTGAATCTTCAACTCCGTTTGGTGTGCAACCATTTTATCTATCTTATCCTCGGCCTCGACAATGGATTTCTGCATCCAAGTCAAGATATGATGTAGCAAGGTGGCCATCTGGGCCTCTAACTTCTGGACCCTAGATAACGGGATCAGTGCTGCAAATGGTGGAGTAGACCAAAAGGAACTGGGTGTTGTACTAGTGCCATGGGCGGACTCGTCCGGGGTGGTGTCACTAGTCTCTAAAGTGGAAGGATTAGCCTCTTGAGCTAACTCTACCGTATCCGCTAAATTCTCACTCAGTGGCTGCAACTCAACTCTAGGCCCTCTACATGGTGCCGCAACATTGGCTTCATCCTTGATAAGACCTATGTCCATAGCCCCGGTCAAAATAAAGAGGGAATCACAGTTCCAAATGGGCACTCCAGCATACCTACATAACTGGAATATCAAATAGGTTAATGGGTAAGTAGTAGAGGTCTTAAAATCCCTCTCATGTATCACCAAGATCAATAATTTTTTGAAATCGATGTCTAACCCGGACACCAATGTTGTAATCAATACCACTCTATCCCATGTAAGAATGTTATCTGCTGCCGTGGGAGATAGACGGTGGTGGACTAACAGCTAGAAGAACTGGCTGTGAAAGTGAGGTTGGCCTTTCTGATAAGGTCTCTAGGGTCCAACACCCAATCTGTTCCCTCACCATAAATGGACAGCTATTGTGCAATCTACCTCTTGATGGACTCTCTCTGATCTCTGCTTCTCTCAAATTGGCCACTCTTGACCAAATTCCTCTTATAATTAAACTCCTAAGTAAGGGGATCCCTCGCAGCACCAGTGGGCAAACTGCACAAGAAGCGGTGGATGGAAGTAAGAGAAATGTCCACCCAGCATCCTTGAAATAAGACCTCTGTGAGTGGGTCCTGTTTGGCAGGTTTCGCCCTCCTCTCCAAAGAATTATCGCCACATATGAACCGTAGAACTCTCTAATAAACTCCTCGCTATATGACACCAGGCTCCTAGCCATCCACTCAAGCCTGTGGCGGGTAAATAACTTATGAACATTAGGTACTGTGAAGACTCCCTGTAAGAACTCTCAGCTTGATTGTCACCAACCAGTCATCACCATCTTGTCGTTCAGCATCTTTACGTCCATGTAGATCTAATGATGACCATAGACGCACCACCTATTTGTCTCATTAGGAACCGGTGTAGGGACATCATTCAAGGGTACCAGAGCAGTCTACAAACTATGGGATTTATTAGATGAGATATGGTGGGAAGGCACCTCTGGTTGAGTGGCTTCAAGTTATCCGAAACCGGAGGTTGTGACCTCATTCAACCCTGTAGAGTGGGCTGACTCTTAACCTGAAGCCACTTCGGAGCTAGACACTCCATTAGAACCCGAGGTAGACTCAGACGGTATGTTGGTTAGTGTACAGTCCTCATCAGACTTAGAAGCAGTGACTACACCGGATGCCACCTTCTTGGAGGTGCCACGAGTGTATCTAGCAACTAGTGTAGGGTGTGAGTTCTTCGAGGCACGTATTTAGGATCCCGTTCATTGTCGAACGTGCCAATCATCTGATGCGAGGGTGCAAGGGACTTGGACCTTCCCTTGGAATAGACGATGTCCGGTTTTGGGGCCATATGTACCTGGAAAACAATTTGTTAGTCTCATTCAATTATGCTACACAAACAAAATAATAAAAACAGAAACCTCAAACATACAGCACAATCAAATGCAGAATTGCAGTACTAGTTGGCTGTTACTATTGACAGTCTATCGATGAATCGATGATCCGTCGATAGTGTCCGTTGTTGGACACTTAGAAAAATGTTTTAGTCTTCATTCCATATACCTACAGTTGGAAATGATGGACGTGCAGAACGTCCCATTGATCAATCGACGAACCGTAGTCTACTTCCGTCATCTAACACATAGAATAATTTTTAATCTCTCACAAATCAGGGTTTCAGTTTGAAACAACGTACGTGCAGAACGACCCGTGGATCAATCGACGGACCATAGTCCACTTCCATTGTCTTAAAGTTCTACATTTTTAATGTTTATCAATTGACGGACCCCATCGATGGTCCGTCGATCAACCGACGGTCTGTATATGGGTCTCGAGTTGTTGGTCAGAGATAGAATTCAGTCCCTATTTTTAAAAGAACATTTTGACAACTTTTAGACCTTTATTAGTTTACCCAACACATAACAACAAGTACAAGACTAATTCTTCATCCTTAGGGTTTGGATTGCACAAGTTTCTATCTAAGATTCTACGGTGCTATTAAACCCTAAGTCGAAACGTCAACAATCATCATTTTTTACACAGAGTACATCCCAACCCATTCACTTTCTATAATTCCAAGGGACATAGCACCCGTAATTTAACAAGTTAACATGCAATTATGTTCCTAAGTCAAGACCCACATACAAATTTTTCATTTCCGACAGCAATTGAATGAGAATTCATTAAGCAAGGGGAATTGAAATACCAGAAACCGGTAGTGGAGTGAATGAGTGGGTGATCTTCTCAACAACCGACCTACTGCCTGCCTTCGAACACCGACTTGAGAAAACAATGGGAGAAAGAGTATAATTTGGGGAGGAGAGGGTTTTGGGATTGTAGGCGAAGTTGGGAGTATTGGGAATTCTAATAAAAATGGAAGCGAGAGATATGGGGAGTTAATGGTAATGGAAGAAAATAAGGGGAGGGAAACGATTAGGAGAGAACTTGAAAAGATCTTTGGAGGTTAACTTAACAGTTTTCTTTTAATATAGCCGGTCAGGTCGGGTCGATTCACTGGTTCTTTGAACTGACGATACCCTATCGACGGACTGTCAATTGTTAGAAAAAAGTACATGACATACCTGGGATCTATGGACACCATCGACAGTCGTCCATAGGGTCCGTAGAACTGTACACTAGACCATTTTTTGTAGAATTCTTAGTTTTGGTCCTTACACAGCGAACAACCATTAATCTATTCTTTTTGTGATTTTTTAGAAACTTTTGAGACA
The DNA here is from genome assembly GCF_036512215.1 of Solanum lycopersicum. Classification (NCBI taxonomy): domain Eukaryota; kingdom Viridiplantae; phylum Streptophyta; class Magnoliopsida; order Solanales; family Solanaceae; genus Solanum; species Solanum lycopersicum. The sequence continues at coordinate 20,192,839 of NC_090809.1, forward strand.
CAAACCCTAAGCTAATATCTAGCAAAAACACTAAAAAATCGTGCAAGATGATGAGTAAAAAAATGAAACAATAGAATGCAACTATTCCTACAAAGAAATGAAAAACCTATTGTTGGCTAGAGGATATACCTTGTGTTGCTACCCAAGAAGCGGTTGATTTAACGTCGCGACACGACGCAAGATCCTTGATTACTCAGACTTCATCAAGGGGATATGCCTCAACCACTTCATGGACACTCTTTGCATGCCCTAGGTAGATCTTGATTTTTTGCACACTTATTGTTCTCAATTGAACCGCTCCATGTGGAAACACTTTAGTAACAAGGAAAGGTCCCATCCACTTGGACTTAAGTTCACCCAGAAACAAGTGTAGCCTAGACTTGAATAGAAGAACCAAGTCCCCTACCGCAAATTCTTGCTTTTAAATCTTTTGGTCATAGTACTTCTTCATCTTCTCTTTGTAGATGGCTGAACTCACATATGCTTTTAGGAGAAACTAATCAAGCTTGTTCAACCAATTAAGTCTCTGTTCTACTGCTTCATTCCGATCCATCTTCAATTTCTTCATTGCCCACATGGCTTTATTATCTAACTCAAATGGCAAGTGACAAGCCTTCCCATATACAAATTGGTACAGAGACATACCTATGGGGGTCTTGTATGCAGTCCGATAGGCCTAAAGAGCATCATCAAATCTCATTGACCAATCCGTTCTATTAGTATTTATCATTTTTAACAGGATTTGCTTGATCTCTCGATTGGATACCCCAACTTGTCCACTAGTTTGGGGATGGTACAGAGTGGCCATATTGTGGAGAACCCCATATTTCTCCAATATCCCATTGAACAACTTATTGCAAAAGTGAGATCCCCCATCACTAATAATGGCCCTAGCTGTGCCAAATCTAGAGAAGATGTTTTTTTTTCAAGAATCTGATGATACACTTCCATTCATTGTTGGAAAGAACTATGGCGTCCACCCATTTTGAGACGTAGTCGACCGTTACAAGTATATATTTCATCCCTTGAGAACTCACAAACGGGCCCATAAAATTAATTTTCCATATATCAAACAACTTAATCACTAGAAGAGGATTTAAAAAGAGCTCTTGCCTCTTCAAAATTCCAACATCTCTTTTACACCTATCATATGACTTGGCGAACTCATGATCATCTTAGTGAATGATTGGTCAATAGCACCCACACTGCAAAATCTTGTCGGCAATCTGGATACCACTATAATGCCCACCCACAGATGAGGAGTAGCATGCCTCCAAAACACTAAACATCTCAACTTCCGGCACGCAACGGCGAAGAAGCCAATCAGCACAACTTCGGTATAAGTAAGGCTCATTCCAAAAGAACTTTTTCACATCATGCATGAACTTCTTCCTCTAATGGAAGGACAAGCCTGATATGACTATATCACTAGCCAGATAATACAAAAAATCGGCGAACCATGGAATCAAGTCATGAGAAGCGGCGAATGCATGCTCATCAGGGAAGGTTTCATCAATTTCCATCTTTTCACCCAACTCTAGCATAGCTTAATCCTCCAATCTGAACAAGTGATCGACAACTTGATTTTCAGTCCCTTTTCTATCTTTCACCTCGAAATCAAACTCTTGCAATAGTATCACCAATCTAATAAACCTTGGTTTTGCATCCTTCTTTGTCATCTAATACCTCAAAAAGGAGTGGTCAGTATGAACTATGACTCTCGTGCCAAGCAAATAGGAGAGAAATTTTCCAAAAGCAAATACCATCGAAAGGAGCTTTTTTACAGTCATATTGTAATTCTTTTATGCTTCATTGTCCCAATACAACACCAAGAGCTACCCCGCATGTCAAAGAAAACTTCTCACACCATTTACAGAGATGGGTGGAGGAAGTCTCTTTGTGACTTTAACTTTTGCTCGATCAACCTCTATCCCCTTCACCGAGATGCGATGTCCCAATACTATACCTTCTTTCACCATAAAGTGGAATTTTTCCCAATTTAGCACAAGAATGAAATCTTCACATCTTTTGACAACCTCGTTTAAGTGACTTTAACAGAGACCAAAGGAGTCTCCAACCACTAAAAAGTCATCTATAAACACCTCAATTATGTCCTCCACCATATCAGAGAATATCGACATCATACATCTCTGGAAAGTGGCCGGTGCTTTAAATAACCAAAAAGGTATCCACTTTAATGAGGAAGTCCCATAACGGCAAGTAAAGGTTGTCTTCACTTGATCCTTCGGGGCAATAGATATTTGATTGTAACCCGAATAGCCATCAAGAGAACAATACCATCCTTTTCCAACGAGTCTAGCTAACATTTGGTCCATAAAGGGCATCGGGAAATGGTCCTTCTCAGTCTATGCATTCAGTTTCTGGTAATCCATACAAACTCTCCATCCAGTCACCGACCTCATTGGGACAAGCTTGTTCCTCTCATTAGGCACTGCTGACATTCCCCCCTTTTTTTAGCACACACTGAATAGGGCATACCCAACTACTATCGTAACTGGATATATGAATTCGGCATCCGAGCACTTAATGATCTCCCTCTTCACTACCTCTTGCATAGGTAGATTCAACCGTCTCTGGTGCTTAATACTTGGCTTGTGATCGGGCATGAGTTGGATTTGTGTGAACAAATACCGGGAGGGATCCCAGTAATATTTGCAATAGTCCAACCAATAGCTCATTTGAACCTCTTCAACACTTCTACAAAACACTCTACTTGTTGCACATTCAAATCCGATGTAATAATTACCAGCAAAGTGCCGTCTTTTCCAAAGAATGTATACCTCAGATAAGGTGGTAGATCCTTAAGCCCTAGTTTTGGAGCCTCCTCAATAGATGGTCTTACGGGTGGAGACTCGGGATGCTTCATATCTAACTCCAATTTCTTTGGATTTGACCGATGTTTTCCTCGTTCAAGTGCCACAACCAAAGACCCATACTTTTCAATAGCATCACTCTCAAAATTCATGATCAATGCCGCTAGTGCCTCAACACCAAGGCGCTGTCCGATTTGTACCTTAGACGTACTCTCAACCATGTAGGATATAGCAAATACTGTTTGTAGCTCACCACTCTACTTCATGGACCTACAAATGTTGAAAGCTGCTTCTTCATTATTCAACCTAAACTTCATCATCCTTTTTTCTATATCAACCAAGGCGCGACCAGTAGCCAAGAATAATATGCACCTGAAAATCCACCTCACAATCAAGAATCACAAAATCGGCCAAAAATATAAATGACTCCACCTTCACTAGCACATCATGAAGTTATCCCAATGGGCCTCTTCACTGTTCTATCGGCCATCAGTAACCACATTGCAGTGGGCTTTGGATCACCAAAACCCAATTTCTTATAAATAATATATAGGCATGAGATTTATGCTTGCACCGAGATTACATAGTGCATTACCAAAGTGTAATAAGCCAATGATACATGGAATAGTGAAAGCGATCGGATCTTCTATCTTCTGCACAAGAGACCTTGTAGCAATAGCACTACAATGCTACATTCGGTCATCATCCTCAAAATGTACCAATCTCTTCTTTGTAACCATATTCTTCATGAACTTAGCATAACCGGACATTTTCTCTAAAGCTTCTATCAAAGGGACATTGATGGAAAGTTGTTTCAACATAATGATAAAACGCCGGTATTAAACATCCTCAGTCTTCTTCACCAATCTCTGAGAGAATGGTGATGGTGGTCTAGGAATGGGGATCACTTTTTGGGTACCTCTGCTTCTTTCACCGCTTTTTCCACCAATTCACCACTAGTTTCCACTATCTCTTCATCTTTTCTCATCTCATCTTCTACCACAGACGACAGAAGTGGATCAATGCTTTGATTACCTCCTTGAGTAGTGATTGTCATGCAATGTCCATCATTTTAAGGATTTTGAATGGTATTGCTAGGAAGAGTGCCCAGTTGACGTGGGTTCACAGTAGTAGACAATTGGGCAATTTTTAACTCAAGATGCTTGATCGAGAGCGCATGTGCATCCAGCTTTTGCCCGATATTAGCCAAATCACCTCTCAATTCCTTGGTGTGCTCATCACTAACATCAAAACTCCTCATCATCTTCTGCAACATATCTTTAACTGGCGCCATACTACCTCCACCATCCCTAGGAGCAACTTCCCGATTTTGAGGATGAACATAGGGCCCACTTAGATCATTTTTGTTACAATAGTTGCTCCTGTTGAAGTTGTTATTGCGGTTTTAGTTTCCATCTTGATGCCAATTATACTGATTGGAGCCTTGGGCGTTCGGTCAGAAACCCCCCCCCCCCCCCGTCTAATCATTCACTGCATAAGTGTCCTCTTCATAATACTAGTCATCCATTGGCAGTGGTGGTTTAGTCAAGTAATTCATCGCATTTACCTTCTCTACACCTCCAGTTACATGTTAAAATACCAACCCAAGCTCAGTTCTCATTTGAGCCATCTCTCCACGAATCTCATCTGTGGTCGGATTGTGTGTAGCTTGCACTGTAAAGGTGTTTCTCCCAGTGTCCGACTTTCTAATACTCCAAGCCTTATTTTTGCGAGAGATTTTGCCCAACTTCTCTGCGATCTCTGCATATGTTCACTCACCATAATAACCACCCTTAATAATATCAAGGACTATATTATTATTATTATCTTACCCCCCCCCCCCCCCCGATAAAAGTACTTTTTCAATGATTCATCATGAATGTGGTGGTTTGGGACACCTGCATGAATGCAGTAAATCTATCCCGAGAGCTACCTACCGACTCCCCAGGTAGCGCCACAAAGTTGTTCACTCTATCTTTGTGGTTGAGCTTTTTGGACACCGGGTAGCACCATGCTAGGAACACATCGCTCAACCAATGCCAAGTATAGATAGAATCATAGGGAAACTCAGTAAACCATATCACAACCTCTCCCGTCAGTGATAGAGGGAACACCCTTAACCCAATGACGTTCATGTTCAAGTCCGGCCTTCGTACACAACTCTTGCAAACCGATCTTAGTTTGGCTATGTGAGCATGTAGATCCTCTGATGGTAGCCTTGAAAGTAAATCCCTTGCGGTAAGCATCTGCATCAAACTACTATTACCACGAATGTGTAACCCTGCGGTAGTAGAGGTAGGACAAAAGGCCCATTAAAATCAGTGATATTGATGTTGCCCCTATAGAACTGTTGAGGGCGTGAGACGGGAGGCTGCTTCCTCAAAGCATCATCAACTAGATTTTCCACAACCACTTAATTGTGAGCATCAACCAGTGGTGGAGGCTGACAATTTATCCCATTAATAAAATTAGCGTGATTCTATTGATTGTACATTCTACGGAGTGTCCGGTTAAGTTCACGATCAAATGGAACCGTTGGTTCTCCTGAGCTCTGTATACTTGGCATAGACTAGAGCTAGACCTGAGAGAACCAAAAACAAAAGAAAAAAAATAAAATTAGGAAATTGTTGACTAAAATTTAATAATGTTATTAAAGTTAATCTAAAAGTCACTTTGCCCGGCAGCAGGGCCAAAATTTGATACGCTCAAATTACACTTCCCTAATAAAGTAGCGATTGTATAAAGTAAAGAACCCAACTATTAGGTTGGGGTCAATCCCATGAGGAAAATAGTTTAGACTTAACTTTAATGTACCGTTACTTCTATTGAGTCATGTACTGTTCGAAAACTAGTCATTAAAGTGGGGTTTTGTGAAACAAAGGTCTTTTAGTATTGCCAAATCAGACAAGTAACAGGAGTTAATCTTTGGTGTTTATCAAGTTGTGATAGAAAACTATGGTGTAAGTGTTCCCCATAGGTTCATAAAGTCGTATTCCTAGCTATAACAATTCTTCCTAGTGTTTTGCATGTAAAGTGATAAGTTAGATATCTTTAGATCCTTGGTCCGGCATTTAGACAATTTCACCTCGTACCTTGGTTCGGCTGCATGTGTCTAAGTTACTAACCCTTACCTTTACATCATATTAAGCATCGTATTCGATGTATGGTTTATTTATTACCTCGCACCAATCCAGACTAGCCTATTAGATAGTAGTATCCTACTAAATCTATCTTGATAATTATTTTGCTATTACACTACCTCCTTGGTCCGATAAGTAGAAATAAGACGAGTTCTAACGCGTCCACTCATTAAAAAGACTTCTAAGCAAATGAATAATCAATGCATGAAATAACCTATTTGAGAATTGTTATTAATCTAGGTTTACTTATTTAATCACCCAAGATTCCCATAAACCAAGTTGTGGATTTAGTCTCCATGCATAGAAGAACACAATTCATGGTTGATAAACAATAAATCATGAACTTACTTTGAAAAAATCAAAGAAAATCCAGAAAGTCCACTTGAAACCATAAAAATCACTTGAAACCAAATCTAGAAATTTGAATTAATGGCCAGGTTGCAAAAACAAATCTCCAAGAACAAAACTAAGAATATAGTAATAGAATCCAACCCAAAAAATGAGGTTTTACACCCTATTTATAAAAAAAATGTCCTAAAATGAAAGGAAATCAAAGAAGAAAAGTTGTCCAAAAATGTGGCTTCAATCGACAACCCCCACAGACGGTCTGTCACCTTCCTCCGTAAGTCCAGGCTTAGCATCTTTTGTTATCCTTCAACTAGAATCTTCTCTGATCCAATCGACAGACCAACGTCAAGGCCCATTGATGCACCTACGGTCTGTTGATGCCTTCCGTCGTTCCATACTTACCCAAATTTCTCCATATGCCGGAACTTCCAATCGACGGTCACCATCTACTGTCTGTCAATGAGATGAAGGTCCGTCGATGGCCTTCGTGGGTAATTTCTACACTAAATCTCAAGTACCTTCTATGTTTTGGTTTTGGACACCTTTCCTGCAAAACAAAGATAAAAACATGTTAAAACTACTACAAAAAGGCTTTAGACATACACTAATCTTAAGGAAAAATCATTGAAAGTACCGTGAAACCACGGTACATCAGCCTGCTGGCATTTATCGTAGGTTTATTAAGGATTTTTCAAAAATTTCAATGCTTTGTGCAAACTGCTCGAGAAAGAATGTAAGTTCTCTTTCAATGAATCGTGTCTGGAATCATTTGGAGAGTTTAAAGGGAAGTTGTTGTCCGCGCCCATTATTATTTCACCAGATTGGAGTGAGTCATTTTAAGTGATGTCTTATACAAGTGAAGTTTCACTTGGTGTACTACTACGACAGAGAACAGATAAAATTCTCCACCTCATCTACTATGCGAGCAAGCCCTAAATGAAGAAGCGCAAAAGAACTGCACTGTAACTGAATAAGAACTTCTTGCAGTGGTAATTGAATTTGAAAAATTTTGATCCTATTCACTAGACACGAGAGTCATAGTGCATGCCGAGCATTCTGCTTTGAGGTATTTGATAGTGAAAAATGATGTGAAGCCAGGGTTGATCAGAGGGGTATTGTTGCTGCAATAGTTCAATTTTGCGGTAAAAGATAGTTTAGGGACTGAAAAACCTAATGGACGACCACTTGTCTATATTGGATGATGAATAGATGTGTGAATTAGGAGAAAAGTCTAAATTGATGATGCATTCCAAGATTAACATGTCTTGGTTGCCTCTCAGGATTTGAAACCCATGGTTCACAAACTTTGCGAACTATCTTGCGAGTGATTTGGTTTCGTCGGATTTAATTTTCCACCAAAGGAAGAAGTTCATGCATGATGTGAAAAAATTATTTTAGGATGAACCTTAATTATATCGGAGGCTTGCCGATGGGATTATTCGTCGTTGTGTACCTGAGGTTGAGATGTTAAGTGTTCTAAAGGCGTGTCATTCCTCGCCTATGAGTGGGCACCATAGTGGTATCCGAAATGAGCATAATATCTTACCGTGTGGGTACTATTGTGCCACGATCCACCAAGATGCTCATGATTTAACCAAATCATGTGATCGGTGCCAACAAGATAGAGAAAATTCAAAGAGGCAAGAGCTTTCCTTGAAATCCATATTGTTGATTGAGATATTTGATGTATGGGGCACTGAATTCATGGTCCCGTTTATGAATTCTCATAAGATGAAGTATATTATTATGGTGGTAGACAATGTACCAAAATGGGTAGAAGCAACTGCGCTCCCTAATAGTGAAGGGAAGAGTGTCAGCGCATTCCTGAAGAAGAACATCTTCTCCAGATTTGGTACACCAGTGGCCATTACTAGCGATGGTGGCTCGCACTTTTATAATAAATTGTTCAAAGGGTTGGTGAAGAAATATGTTATTCGCCACAATGTGGCCACTCATTACCACCCCAGACTAGCATGCAAGTTGAAGTGTTCAATGAGTAAATCAAACAGATTATGGAGAAAACTATAAATGTCAGTAGGACGGATTGGTTAAATAGGCTAGATGATGCTCTTTGGTCCTACCACACTGCATACAAGACCCCCATCGGTATGTCTCCACACAAACTTGTATATAGGATGGCTTGTCACTTACCGATTGAGCTAGAACACAAGACGATGTGTGCATTGAAGAGACTGAATTTGGATTGGACCGTAGCATCAGAACAAAGGATAAATGAGTTGAATGTGCTGGATGAGTTTCGCCTAAAGGCCTGTGAAAGTTCAGCCTCCTATAAAGAGAAGGTGAAGAAGTATCATGATCAAAGAATTAAAAACCGAGAATTTGTGGTCTGTGATCTAGTGCTTCTATTCAATTCTAGGTTGTGCTTATTTTCGGGCAAACTCAAGTTCAAGTGGACGAGGTCATTCCTCATCACTTAAGTGTTCCCACATGGAGCGGTTGAGTAAGAAAACAAGGAAGGCGCTAATTTCACAATCAATAAACAAAGGATAAAGACATATTTATGGCATGCAAAAAGTAATCACGAAGTGGTTTAGGTCTATCATCATGATGAAGCCTAAGCAATCAAGGGATCTGCATCATGCTGCGACGTTAAATCATGCGCTTCTTGGAAGTCAACCCAAGGTGTACCCTTTAGCAAATGATAGGTTTTGTTTTCCATGGAGAAGTAGTCATTGTTTTATTTATTTGTTCTTATTGTTTCATTTTTCTTGTTTGTGTGCTTGTTGGCTAGATATTAGTATAGGGTCTATGCCTAAAAAGTGTCCAGAAAACACAGAAAGAATGGCCTAACTGGTGTTACATATGCAGGAGGCGAAATAAAAAATCTATAGAAAATGGTCCGGCGCAGAGGTCTACAAGCCGTGATTGAATCGACGAACAATCGATGGTGTTCGTAGATCCCAGGTAAGTTTTGAAATTTGTCTAAGTCTAAGTCTGATTGACGATACCAATCGACGGACCATCAATGGGGTCTCGTGGATCCAGATGTACATTGAATCGACCCGACCCGGATGGTTACAATAAAACCCAGCCTTTCAAAATCTTTCCCTCTTTCCATTTTCTCTCAAATACCTTGCCATAACCGTTTCACCCCATCAATTTCCTCCCTATTTCACTCCCCAATTCAATTTCCCATCTCCCAAAATCATTTTTCCCATCATATTCTCCAAGTCCCAAATATATTATCTCCCAAATCCTCTCTTCTTCCATTCTCCAAAGTTTGGTGATCGGGTTTGAAAAGTGTCGGCTACTACTTGAGGTTACACATCACTGTAGGAACACAACGACGACACTCTTCACTGCTTGAAGGGTATTTCGATTTCCCTTTACTTTGAATTCTCGTTCATAGTTGAATATAGAAAGTTATTAGTGGGTCTTGACCTTGGGACTAAATTAATTCAATTTGCATGCTAAAAGACGCGTGGAAACTTCCCTTGGGATGATAAACAGTGGTTGTTTAGAAATTTAACTACCTAAAACATTGTGTATCTAAGGTTTCATGTACGTTTTGACCTAGGGTTCCACTTTTTACTCAGTTGGGTTAGATATTTGTACGATAAAGGAACATAGGAATGACAAACTAGCTTATGTTGTTTGGAAAAGCATGTTTAGTCTTGAATGTGGGAAAATGGGTTACTAAAAGTTTAATTTGAATGAGGCCTAAAATTTGTCATATGCCTAAAGTACGAGACCCCGCCTACGGACCGTCGTTCAATTGATAGGCCATCAATGGGTTTATCGTTTCACATACACAAAAATAAGTTAAATTGTCAAATAACAATCATGGACTACAGTCCTTTGATTCATCAAAGGTACGTTCTGCACACCCGTCGTTTCCATCAAAGAGCCTATTTTCAACCCATCTAAAAATAAGTTTAAGTTTCAGATGAGGATGTGGACTACGGTTCATCAATTGATCAACGGTCCGTTCTGCACCTTCGTTTCCATCAGAGAGTTGGTTTTTGACCCTTCCAAACCATGTAAAGATTCTACGGACCGTCGATGGGTCTCGTCGACCTGACTCTGCAGTAAATATTTGGATTTTTATTTTCATGTTTTTTTCTCTTTGATGTTTTTAGCATGTCGTTAAACTGATATGATACTAACAACTACTCCACATGTACAAATGGCTGCAAAGAGGATAAGTATCTACTCCAAGAAGATCAAATCTAAGTTGTTTTCCCCGACTTATCGACTGATCAATGAAGACACCGATACAGAGCATTACCTAGCCTATGTTCCTCCGAGTACTACATCACCGATACCATCTACTTGAGCCACTTGGGGAACCCCCCAAAAAGTGACTTTCGACGTAGTCACTACCTCTAGTCTGATGAGGAGCGCACTGATCGGTTCACCAATTGGGGCTCCTTCCAGTTCAGAAAGGGGCTCAACATCCAGCTCCGAATTTGCCTCAGCTTGAGGGTTGGCTTAGTCTTCAAGGTCTAAGTCTTCCACTGCATATGATTCCAACTCTCAAGGAGCCACCAGATCATGGGTTCAAGAGCAAGAAGCCTCATCTGATGATGCCACTAGTTCGGATGTTGGATCTGCACCACGAATAGATGACCCCACCCTTGTTGCGAATGAACCAAACAGGTGGTAAGCAGAGGGGCAGTGGCAGGTATCTATAGATTCTAAGATGCTCAATAATAAGGGGTTGATGACCCAAATGGTAACTGAGGATGAGGCTAATGTAGAGGCACACCAAAGAGGGCCCCGGATCGAGGTTCCCCCACTGAGCAAGAATTTAGAATAAAATATGGAGCTTGCCTAAGTGGCTTACCCTTCCATACCAGAGCATGCTGACCTCACTCTACCCTCCTCCTCACATGCAGCCAGCAAGGCCCATATCTCCTTTAGATCCACGCCACCAATTGCAGCAGTAGTCCTTCTAGCATGAGTCCAAACGTTAGAGTAAAGATGGACACCCTTCTCCATCATATTTAGATGCGGATGTAGAAGTCCATAGCAGGGGCAGAGGAACTCATAGAGAAGAGGGTGGCCAAGTAGACGGAGCATCAATTCATGCGGTTCATAAACGCCTTGATGCATTCGAGCTGCATATTCTACAAGACCAGCCCTCGACACTGACCTCACAGCCACAAGACTGATCTTGCCAGCCTGCGAGCTGATGTTGATGTCATCTTAGAGATGCGGGGGGCTGAGCCAGATATTGCTCCAACTGAGCTAGCTGAAGACATTAGAGGCTTGTTCAAGGTACCTAGTGAGCCACAACCCGGGCCACGTGTTTGTAGTAAGAGGCACCACTCCAGCTACAGAATTGATGCAGGTGGTGAGGAGATACGATAGAGGAGGTGCAAGAGATAGATGTTAGGGCATCCATAATTATTCTTGAGAGCGGAACGAGGAGCATTACTAACGGTACATATATAGAGGTGGATGGCACTACCGATTGTATCATCCTTAGAGATGTGGGCACTAGTGATGGTGGCCCTATTTCTAATCCTGCGGGTTCTGGAAAACCGAACCCACCACTTGTTGAGAGATCTTTGGTGCTATGCGCCATAGGTTCGCTTCACCTACCAACCTCTGACTTTGATCTCTTATGCATTGGGGACAATTGCAAAAATTATTTTAGGGGTGGGGTAAATAAAATGTGAGTGTTAGGTGAAGTCTGAGTAGCCCAACTCACACTCCTCTTTTCGGGTTTTCTTGCATGTGTTTTTCCCCAAAAGACTGCTTAAATTTCTATTGAACCGACATGTATTAGTGAGTACAAGTATAGAAGAATAAATAAAGGAAGCATGATGGCTAATAAAAATATGATTCCTTGTCTATTGTAGTGCTAGCATATAGAGGTAAAGATAAGTTGAATGTGTTAGTTCTAAACATGACATAAATAGGCACCCACTGCATGACCTTCAACTAAAACCTGAACCAGGAAATCTAATAATCAGATAGTACAATGATGTAACAAGAGATTATGAGGATATTTGAGTGTTCAATTATTAGTGCCTAATTAGAACATTCCAGGTTAGTCCTGCGAAAGGAATCTACTCTGAAAGCTACGAAGTAATCAAAGGACCTTATTCGAGACAGTCCATTCTAGCCTAAAACAGGTTGTCCTAATGAAATAATTGTCCCTTTTCATCTAAATATGTTGAGCATGTAGTTGACCAATTTTTTAATTCACCAACTCACCTTCCTAGGGTCTAATGTATTGTCCAGTTCCTCATTGGGCATGTGCACCTCGACTTAGGCCAAAATCTTAAGTTTAGGGTGGCTAATATAAAAAGTTACCTCGCTTGGACCTAACTCGACTTCGGGTATTGTGTTCCTTGACCCATGGAAAAATCATCTGTTGAGGGTTTCTATTATGATAAAAGACCCAAAAATGGGCATGAAAAGAGTTGGTTGTTAAAAAGAAAAGCTTAAGTAAGAGAAAGATTTGCCTTGTCGAAAAATGAAAGAACACTTGAAAAACAAAAAGAAGAGTTTTCTGAGAAAAAAATGCTAAAAAAGCGAAAGTCACATCAAAAAGGGGAAATAAGTAAAAAGAAAGAAGAGAAAAGAAATAATAGGTCGAAAGCTATTAAAAGAGGTACAAAACTTAGCAGTAGTATCAAAGAGGGCACAAAGTCACTAAATGTACCCAAAATTACGACTCTAAACCGAAGCCTACCTTACAAGCCAAGAAAGTCCTATCGTGATCCTATAGTCTAGTGTGTGAAACCTAAGTAATGAAAATAAGGGCAAGCCTATGACGTGGAGGAACAACTGTATTTGAACTTATTCCTAGGTGTGAGTGTTGAAACATAGATCATTGTACCTAAAATGCATAAAAACTGTGTAAAAACTGAGGATTTCTTTTGAAGTGAGGGCACTAGTCACATTATGAGAAAGTTGGTACCTTGGTGAGAGGAAAAACAATAGAAGTGTTTGTTCCATGGTAAATTTGTGTCATGATGTTATCTGCATGAGTTAGTATGTCGATACTGAGAGCATATGCTTGAACTCAATAAATAAAGAATCGAGATAGATAGTCACGTGATTTCTGTAGCTCAAAGTGTCTACTTCTATGCATGTGTCATTTAGGGTAGAGTGTGTCGCTTGAGGACAAACAATGAATTTAAGTTGAGGGTGTTGATGTACCGTGATCTCACGGTATTTCTAATGCATTTCACTTAAGATTTGTGTGTGTCTATAGCCTTTTTGTAGTGGTTTTTAAAAGTTTTGTTTCTTGCTTCGAAGATAGATGTTCATGTATATACGAAGAAAACAACTATAAAACTGCAAAACCAAAACTACGGAGGCAATCGAAGGACTTTAAGAGGTGATAGTACACAATTAGGGAAATTAGGGAAGTCTGACTAAGTGTGGAACCTCGAGAGGCGACGACGGCCCGTCGATTGATCGAGGGACCGTACTGTTGAACCGTTGTTTGGTTCAAAGAAGGTTCCGGTACCTTATTTTTGAAGATTCTAAGTATAGAACTACGAAGGAGCATGATAGACCGCATTGTTGGCTCGTCATTTAATTCAAAGAGGGTGTCATCCGGTGGACAAAATATTTCCTAAGTCCTACTGACGAAAGCAAACCACGGACCATCAGTTGGTTCAGCGATTGAAGTCGCGTGCCTGAACAAGACTTTCCTTATTTGAATTCATTTTTCACTGAGACTTTGTTTTCTATAAATAGGGTACTAAACCTCATTTTTGGGGTTAGCTACTATCACTTTTGATACTAGTATATGTATTAGAGATTGATTTTTGCAACTTTAGCAATTCGTTGATTTCCGGATTTGGTTTTGACGCTTGTGATTGGTATTTCAAGTATGATTTCTCGGCTTATTTTTCTTCCTAATTAAGTTCATGATTTCTTCAATCTAAAAATATGAATTGCGATCTTTCTAACATGGGTAACTAAATCCACAACTAGGGTTGTGGGAACCATGGGTAGTTAACAAAGTATGATTAGTAAGTAAGAAAATTCTTGAATAGTATATTTGCATGCATTCATAATTCTTTCAATTAGAAGTCTTCTTAACAATGCCAACGTTGGTACTCGCCTTATTGCTACTCGCCAGACCAAAGAGGTAGTCAATAGGAAAAGAATTATCAACATAGATTTAGTGTGATACTATCTAATAGGCTATTGTCATTGGTCCGAAGTAATAACTAAGTCATACATCGATTATGGTGTCTAATATAAGGTAGTGTAAAGGTTTAGTAAATTATACACATGTAGCCGGACCAAGGTGCGAGGTGAAATTATCTAGATGTCGGACCAAGGATTTAGGAATACCTAACTTATCACCTTTCATATAATACACTAGGAAAGGATTGTTATTGCTAGGAACACTACGTTATGAACCTATGAGGAACACATCTATCCTAGTTACTTTCTCATCTTGATAACAATAAAAGTCCATTTTTATTCACTTGATAATCATACTATTTGAGGAATTTATTTCACAAAACCCCCCTTTACTTACTTTTTTTAGAAAGACATTGATTAAATGGATATAATATGGGTTAAAGTTAAGTCTAAACAATTTTTCTCGTGGAATCGACCCCAACCTACTATAGAGTTCTTTACAACATAATGATCGCTTATGCTTATATAGTAAGGTATAATTTGACTTTGATTATATGTAATATTCCTTCGCCACAGATGGTTAATAGTGCAAGAATAAAAAATAAAGACTTGAATATTATATCCCAATATCATTCGGGTTTATAAGCAGCAAAATCATGTCGTCCCAAAATGAATTGATCATCAACATCCTAAGGAATTGCTATTAGGCACTGTAATAGACAAGGATAAAATCAATGAAAAACCCATTTATTGCCGAGTAGATATTTCTACGGGCGGGAGAGAGAAAATCATCGTTCCATTTCCAATTCTCATTACCCTATTTTGTGAGAGAACATGTGTTCGCTTTCGGGGAAGGCTAATGTAAGAATCACACAAGCCTCTTCCAGTGACATTAGGAGGATTGAGGCTACATATTTATGGGATGTTTCATCTAGGAGGAAGACTCGACCAACAGAAACCACGCTCTTTGTTGATCCACTTACTCTAGCCTATAATGCCAGCATACCTGCTCTTTTTGTGGAGCAGGCATATATATCTTCAAACTCTATCAGGACTTCGTCTTTTCCACTCCTTCTAGTCCTACTGTTCGTGAGGTTTTTTCTATGCTCTCCTCCACTCCAACTACCCGTCCCTCTTGACCTAGTCTTTGATATGCCAAATTGGAAATCTTACCCACTCTGCGGATGTTAACACAAGGGTTGATATATATATATGTTCGAGCTGATCTCTAAGTACATTCATAAGGAATTGTAACCTTTAAGTAAGAGGGTTACACTAGGTGAGGGGTTGATCGAGGCCTAAAGTGTGAGGTTAAAAAACCTCACTTCCAGATTAGAGGCCCGAGAGAATGTCGAAAGTTGTTTTTGTATGTCGGCCTCCATGAGACGTGAGCTTGCTTCCTTGCAAGAAGAAGTAGACCAGTTGTGGTCTACTAACATTTCTATATTGTAGGGCGATGTTTGCCTACATCATGCACCAACCTTCATGCCACTGATGAAGCCCAACTGTGAGCCTACTTTGAGTGTGAAGCAGAGTAGGTAGATGGTAAGTTTCTACTAATGTTGTTAATGTTGAGAGGGACAATGATGATTGCAAAAAGGACACAAATGATTATTAGATAAGAGGTAAGGAGGATGAGCATGGTATTACGCAAAAATTCATGGAGTTACAGGATACTAAGAAGTTGATTGTGCAGGCCACCTTGGAGAGATCCTTTCGGGAGACTTCAATTGTTGATACCGCATTATTGCATCTTGTGATATTATTGTCATGCATTGATGCTCTAGATAATTCTATCCCTGCAGAGACACGAGATGAGAGTGATCCAAAGACTTAGACAGTAAGGTGTACCTTTTTACTCTTCCCCCTATACTTATTACTATTGCATTGAGGAAACTGCATTTTTGTTCTTATTTGGGGTGAGGGACTTCGTGCCAATATTCCCCTTTTGCATTATATTTTTTTTTTATGTTTAAGTTTAAGATTACTGTAGTAGTTTAATTTTGTTTATATTAGAGTGTTTCATTTGCTTTAGTGTTTCTTTTGTCAAGTCTTTTGTTTTCTCTCAACTTTGCAGCTACCCTTGAGTTCTAAAAATTGTGAAATGCTTAAATTTTCATTTATAAATGATTCAACAATTAATTGTTTCAATACCATTGTCTTGAATAGTACTCATGAGGAGTGTGATGTATGTGGCTGCATTTTTGAGTGATTTCTTTGAATCGTTGACTAACTGCATTATAATGTGAGCCTTGCAATTAATATCGCACGTATGCTTTGATCTTTTCAGGTTTTACTAAATGAATGTATGTAGAAGTGTTGTGTGTGGTGAGGCCTTACTTGAAAATATTTTTGTGGAATCCTAAAATTTTTCTTTTAAGTTTAATTGTCTAAACCTCGATAATTGTAAGACATGATCTTGGGAAATTCTAAGAGGGAACCCATATTTTTATCCTTTATGACTACCTTGTGTGGGTGTGCATCCATTTTGGCAGCATTTTAGCCTAAATCATTTGTTGACAAATCCAAACTAAAATCTCTTGAGCCAAATTGTCCCCACATTCTCACCAAAAATCTTATTGAAGCATTGTAATGTTTGAATATCCAACCTAGGGGTGTGTAAAGTAAGGAGGAAAGAAAGACAAATGAAAGGCAAAGAAAAATAAAATGAGAATAAACTTTTAAGTTTGTTGCTAATAGAAGGAATCCCTACTTATTAAAATAATCAATGTGATCAAAAAATTTTGAAACATGAAAATGAAAAACAGAAGACAATGGAATAAAGAGGGATTCAAAATAAAGTGAGTTAAAAGTAAAAGTTTTAGTTCTCAAATGGAAAATATTGAAAAGAACTTGAGAATAGGTGAATATGATTGCAACAATACTTGAAAAGGTGAAGTCATTGAGCCAAATTGACTATACCTTAACCCTCTTCCCCATTACAAGCCTAAAACCCTTTGGATCTTGTATGAACTAGGTTGTGTGATGATTGGAAAATATGGGAAACCTATAGGATAAAGCTCGCATATATTTCTCTTTTGAGAGAATAAGAGTTGCATTGATTCCTAATGTCTTTATTGATTTGCTTTGTGAGAGAATGTAATTGTTCTTGATGTGAGAGAAATTGAATGCATTTATTCAAACATGTTCTGGAATTAGAAAAGAAGCTACAATGAGCTTGAGATTATGTTGAAACCGGCTAGTCATCATTTGAAGTTTTTTTATCATGATTGAGTATACCATGTTGTTGAGGGTAGCTTTGTAATGGTACTTGCATGTTAGCTCTAATTTGATGATTGCTTGGGTAATTTGGGTGATGTATTTAGCCAATGAAGAATATAATCTTATGCTACAGTATGAGAAGTGTCACTTCATGGTGAAACAAGGAATAGTTCTAGGTCATCAGATCTCTAGTAAAGGTATTAAGGTTGATCTATAAAGAGTGTTAAAAGGATTCTACGA
This sequence comes from Solanum lycopersicum, assembly GCF_036512215.1. Classification (NCBI taxonomy): domain Eukaryota; kingdom Viridiplantae; phylum Streptophyta; class Magnoliopsida; order Solanales; family Solanaceae; genus Solanum; species Solanum lycopersicum. The sequence goes on from NC_090809.1 coordinate 20,210,705, forward strand.
CATGCTGACTTTTATCAAAAATTTATCAAAGAGTTCTATAAGATAATGTATCCATTGTGTAAGTTACTCTAAAATGATAAGAATTTTGTGTTTGATGAATCCTCTCTAAATGAGTTTAAATAATTGAAAGAAAATCTAAATTCTACACAAATTATCATTTCACCGAATTGGAACCAACCTTTCGAAGTTATGTGTGATGCTAGTGGGGTGGCATTTGATGTAATTTTATGATATATGTGTGAGAAGATTCTTCATGCCCTATATTATTCTAACAAAGCTCGGAATGTTATTCAAAAGAACTACAAAGTGACCAAACAAGAACTGTTTAACATAGTCTTTGCATTCAAGAAGTTTATATCTTACTTCCTTGGAACCAAAGCCATCATGCACAATGATCATTATACATTCAGGTGACTTATGCCAAAGAAGGATGTTAAGTTAAGGCAGGTTCGTTTCGTGCTACTGTTGCAAGAGTTTGAGTAAAAAAAATGATGGAAAATCATGTTGCCAACGAGTTGTCATGATTACAAGAAGAAAAAAAACAATGTTGAAGTTAGCTAATAAGGTGGAGAGAGATAATAATTTCCCATATGAGAAAGTTTTGGCAGTGTCTACTGATCTGATTCCATATTGAAATGCAGGTATAATTTGCCTACTATTTACAAAGATACTCATGAGTTCGCCAAATCGTGTGATTGTTTTCAAAGAAAAGGGTGTATTTTAAGCAAACATTAACTCCTAATAACATATATTTAGGTAATTAAACTATTGAATGTTTAGGGACTTGACTTATGGGCCCTTTGTGAGTTCGAATTGCATACATACTTGTGGTTGCTGACTATGTGTCTAAATAGGTTGAGGTTATAGCCCTTTCTAATAAAGAAGGCAAGAATATCACACAATTTCTTTTAAAAAAATATTTTCTCTAGATTGAGTATACCGCGGGAAGTAATAAGCTATGGAGGTTCCTACTTTTGAAATAAGTTGTTCAATGTGTTGCCTTAAAATTTCTTGGTCCGACATAGTCTAGCAAATTCTTACCATCCACAGTCGTGGGCAAGTCAAATTTTTAAACAGAGATATCAAGAATATACTGGCAAAGAGTGTGAATGCAAATAGAACATATTGGTCCAAAATGCTTGAGGACACTTTGTGGCCATATCGAACTGCATTCAAGACTCCTATAGGTATGTGTCCCTATAAACTTGTGTTTGGGAAGTCTAGTCATCTACATGTAGAGTTAGAACAAAAAGGCATGTGGGTACTCAAAAAATTAAATATAGTTTTGGGTGATGCATGATATCAGAGAATGAATCAACTTAATGATCTTGATGACTTTCTCCTAAAAGCATATGAAAGTTCAGCCTTGTAAAAAGAGAGAACGAATAAGTATCACGGCTAAAATATTAAAAAAAGTAGAGTTTGCGCCCATAGATTTGGTCCTTCGATTTAACTTAAAGTTGTGTTTATTGATGGAACAGTAAATTCATAAAACTAGGATCATTTCGAGTACTTCATGAATTCCACATGGTGCGGTCGAATTAGAAAATAATGATGGAATGAGGTGCAAAGTGAATGGGAAAAGGATAAAAGGAATGTGGGCATCGCAGATGAAATCAAGCGGAAATAAGTATGGGACCTTTGCAAAGTCTGAGTAACCAAAGATCCTGCCTCATGTCGCGAAGATTAACCAAGAGCTACCTGGGAGATAATCCAATATGTTTTATTTCACTATCTTTCGAAATATTGTCTTTTTAGCCTTAATCTTCTCTTAGCATAGGCTAAATAAGGATTTGTGTTAGTTCAGAGTCAACGAAATGATATATTAAAAATAATAATTGTTGCATTTGTTGCTAACAACAAAAAGAAAAGGAAAATTTAAAGTTTTTGAAGGTTTTATAGATCGGTTTTATGGATCGTAGTTTAATCAATGGTCAATGGAATTTGTTCGCAAAATCCTAGGTAAATGGTATTAGACATGAATTATTCTATAAGCCCCATCTACGAGTCTTAGTTCAGTCAATGAATCATAAATTGTTCTCGTAGAAATCATAGTACATGACCAGGTGCAACTTTAGATCTACAATGCACAGTACAAATCGTACATGAAAGTCTGGTCTATAGTTTGTGTTCGTTAATCCCAGATATGTTTCTAAATTTTATTTAAGTATGAACTCACTCCATGAAGCCTTTCCAAAAACTGTAGAAAATTCTAAATTTGTAGATGAGCTTTATCAAGCCTAGTTAATTTGTATTGCACCTCATCTAGCCTCCCAACTGCATCCCAAACTAACCAGAACCGAGGAAACAGCCAACGGAGGTCATCTCGTTAAAAAATTTGAACAAAGTGAATAGCTTCAATGAACTACTAAATAACCCTAATTGACACAAAATCATTCCAAAAGCTTTGAGGACCGATCCAAAGATTGTTTTAAACTAAACTCGGCGTTCTAGAACAAACCGTGCTAACAAAATTTAATTCTTAGTGCATTCACCAAGAAAGTTGACCAAAGTCAACCTTTAACAAAAACCTAAAGGATAAAACATCTAACTGCACCAACTCCAAATAAAAGACTCAAAACATGAACCGATCACAGACCAAATAAGAATGACCCTCCAAAAGCTGATGAAACAAACAAAATTAAGACTGACATAAAAAATCTTCAAATATTGACTAAAGTCAACTCTTAAATCATAAGGCCACCAAATTGAAAAAAAACTCACACCAAAATCAATTGAGTATTCAGAGAAGTATACCACCCTTCCCAACACCACACAAAATCTATAAAGAAGCTACTGGAAGGCACATATTAGTACAAGCATGCAAAACCATATAAGTGACATTGAAGATGATTACAAGATACATGTCCTCGGGATCATCAACAAACTCTCCATTGAGATCACTACCTCATCATCCTTTGGTGGGACCTCTTTACTTTCATAGGAAATATTTATTATGATTATCAATAGTAGTAGTAGTAGTAGTCCATTAGTACTTTTGAGGTAGTTGTGCATTTTTTCCCGATACCTACCTTCAACTTAGTAAAAGCTTCATGGAGAAAGTTAGAGAATCAGCTCAGTATTTCCTATTAGATGTTTCAAACATTTTTATTAGAGTAGCTTCATCTCAGACGAGGGAGGTGGTTAGAGTAGCTCTTGGATTACTACACAAGTATCCTCTATCACCTAGGTGAGCCTCATGTTGTTGATGATGCTCTGAGTAGGTAATCTATAAGAAGTATTGACCATGTTGAGGAGGGAAAGAAAGAATTGGACAAAGATGTGCACGAACTTGCATGTATGGGAGTCCATTTGTTAAATGCCAATGAGGGTGGAGTAGTGGTGATGAATAGGTCGAAATCATCACTACTATCTGAGGTGAATAAAAAACAGGACCATGAACCTATTTTACTTGAATTAAAAGTGAATGTTCATAAGCAAAAACTGATGGCTTTTGAATAAAAGGAGAGGTGTATTAAGATATCAAGGTAGATTGTGTGTACCAAGGGTGAGTGAACTCCGAGAGAGAATCTGGAAGAAGCTCATAGCTCCAGATATTTGATCCGTCTAGGTTCCACAAAGATTTATTGTGGATTGAGAGAAGTCTATTGGTAGATTATTATGAAGAGGTGTATTACAGATTTCGTTACAAAGGGACCAAATTATCAACAAGTCCAGGTAGATCACCATATATAGACTCGATGGTATGGCTCGGAGTATAGATCTTACTAAATGAAAGTGGGATATGATCAATATGGATTTCATTATTGGTTTGTCATGATCTCGCGGGCAACATGATCCAATTTGGGTGGTTGTAGATTAGATGACTAAATCACCTCATTTATTATTGGTAAAGACTACCTTTCCAATAAAATATTATGCCAAGTTATTCATTCAAGATATATTGAGAATTCATAAAGTTCATGCGCCTATGGTTTCATATAGAGATGCATAATTCACCAAATAATTTTTAAAGTCTTCCAAAAAGGTTTGGGTTCCGAATATAAATTTGTGTACTAATTTCCATCCTTAGTATGATGGTCAAGCATAGAATACAATTTGGACTTTAGTTGAGGTCTTGTGTTCTAATCTCAAAAGTTATCGAGATGACTACTTACCTCCCATAGATATTTATTACAACAACATGTATCTCTCTAGCACCCAGATGGCACCTTTCGAGACACTTTATGGTCGAGTAAGAGTATCCTTCACAGGCGCATTTTCTAAAGGTATAATAGATGTTGGGTCACCTACACGTTTGTTCAACACATAAATGTGAAAAATTGGATGGGCTACTGCAAGTTCTGCAGGCAACCCTAGATCATAAGCTATTTTTTCAACCCTTTTCAAGATCTTGTAAGGGCTTACACATCTACGATTGAGCTCTCTTTCTTTTCAAATTTCATCACCCCCTTCATATGTGTCACTTTTAGGAAAACGCAGTCATCAATTTAGAACTCCAACTCCCTTATCCTTACATCCGCATAGGACTTCTGGCGACTCTAGGTTGTCTTAAGTCTATCTACGATGAGTTAAACTTTTCCATAGCATCATGAACCAAATCTGTCTCTATCAAGGTTGCTTCACCTACTTCAAACCAAATCGAGACCTACATCAACGCCCATACAATTCCTCATAAGGGGCCATTTAAACACTGGAATGATACCAATTATTCAAGGTGAACTTTATAAGAGTAAGATGATCATCCCAACAAGGGGTGTACATAGGTCAGTTCGGTTCGATTTTTTATTTTAAAAAAATTCAAACCAATTATGTCGGTTTATCAAATCTAAAAACCAAATCAAACCATATAAATTTGGTTTTGTTAGTAAGTTCTCTCGAGTTTTTTTGCCTTTTTCGATTTTTTTACAATAATATGGTATTTTGAAAAATGATCAAATATTTTTTCACTTACGCGTGTGATAAACTAAACTTAAAAATGTTAAGTGAATAGAAATTTCGAAGAGACTATAAAATTCACGTGTACAAAATATTTTTTAAGAAAAAAAGCAACATTCATTATGTTAAACTAATAAAATTAAAATCTAGATGCAAAATGAATACAAAAACATATTACAAAGTAAATTGTTAACTTCGAATTGAAAAACTATAACAATATATTTTTAACTTCGGATCTTAATACAAAATATAATATTTATAATATTTTGAGTCCAACTTTGAAATAAAATATATAAACATCAAAAAAAATATAATCTAACTAAAAATATATTAACAAAGTAGATTATAAATAAGATTTATATATAATATTTACAATATTTTACAAGCCCAAATTTGAAATAAAATATATAAAATTAAAAACTATAGACTAACTAAAATTATATCAACAAAGTAGATTATATGTAAATAATTTTTTTATTTATAAATAAAATAAATTTTATATATATATATATATATATGAAATTTTACAAAACAAAATTTGAAATAAAATATATAAAATTGAAACTATGAACTGACTAAAAATATATCTACAAAGTAGATTATATGTAAATAATATTTTTATCTATAAATAAAATAAATTTTATATGTATATATATATATATATATATATATATATAGTTTTGTTTTGGGTATTTTATTTTTTTTAATACCAAACCATACCAAGAGTGGTCGGTTTTCTATTTCAACCCGCCAAACCAATCAAATCAAACCACAAGTCGGGTGTTTCCGATTTGATTTGGTTCATTGGTTCGTTTTGACTTTACGATTTGGCGTGTAAACCCCTAATCCCAACTACCATTGAAGTGAATCACACAAGATCTCAACATGTTCTCTATGGTTTGAATGGTACGATCTGTCTGACCATCCATCTATGGATGAAATGTTGTGTTGAGGTTAACCTAAGTGACAAGACCCTTCTAAAATGACTTCAAGAAATGATAGGTAGACTGAGGAGCTCTATCTTAGATGATAGACCAAAAAAACTCTATGCAAATTGACTATCTCATTAATATAAAGCTTGGTGTAGTCCTCCACCGAATCTAGAGTCTTAACAGCCAAAAATTGAGCGGACTTAGTAATTATATCTAGTATAACCCAGATGGAGTCATGTTGCCTGCGAGTATAAGGTAAGCTGGTAGATGAAGTCCATGTTTATCACTTCTCACTTCCATGTAGGAATGTTAATCTCTAGAGTCATACCTCATGGTTTCTGATGTTCTACCTTGATCACCTGCTGATAATTTGGGCACTTAGCCACAAAATTTGCTATATCCCTTTTCATATCATTCCACCAAAAGACTTCCCCCAGATCACAGTTAATCTTAGTGCCACCTGGATGAATATGATACTGGGAGTTATCGGCTTCTGTAAGAATTTGTTGCCTTTACTCACCCACCTTAGAAAAACATAAATGACCCAAGTAGCGAAGCTCACCATCTCTCCCTCGGGAGAAAACCTCAACTTTCTGTTGATGAACTGCACCCTTCAATTGAAGTAATACAGGATCACTGTCTTTTTTCTCCTTAACCTCTCTTGCCAATGAAGATTCTGACCCATTCTAAACTATTACACCTCCATCTGATATATTCATATATAGAACTCCCAAGTGAGAAAGTCGATGAACATCCTTTGCTAATTTTTTCCTTTCTTCCTCAATATGTGCTACACTGCCCATATATAGTTTGTTAAGAGAGTCGGATAATACATCGGACTTACCAGGATTGTAAAGCACATTCATATCATAGTACTTAAGGAATTCAAGCCATGTTCCCTGGAAAAAGGTTCAAATTCTTCTGGTTAACACATACAGAAGACATTTATGGTATGCGAATACATCTGTTTGAACACCATAAAAGTAATACCTCCAAATCAGTAGGGCAATTACTACGGTTGTAAGCTCGAGGTCGTGAGAGGGATAGTTCTTTTCGTTCACCTTAAGCTTTCTAGAAGCATAAGTTATAAACTTACCTCACTGCATTAGCACACAAACTAGCACGACTCTAGATAGAGTAAAAATAGGAGTTGTAGTTAACCTAGTTGTCAGTTCTGAGAAGCTTTTCTCACAGTTATTGAACCGCTGAAACTAACTTTTTTTATTAGTGAATGGAGAAGTTATGGATAAAAATCCTTCCAAAAAAATTCTTCAATAGCCCATTAAACCCAAGAAACTTATGATATTTGTAGGAAAGGTAGGTATAGGCCATTGTTTCACCACCTCTATCTTTTGAGAATCCACTCAAATCCCTTTTCTAGACATTGAATGACCAAGGGAAGAAAAAGATTACAACCAAAACTCACATTTTCTAAGCTTAGCGAATAAATGGCAATCTTTGAGTGTTTACAGGATAACCCTCACATGAATTGCATGTTCTTCCTCATTCTTAGAGTAAATGAGGATATCATTAATAAAGACGATAAGTAACAAGTCCATATAGTGCTTGAACACCCTATATATCAAAACCGTGAAAGTTTCATAAGCATTGAGTCCAAATGAAATAACTACAAATTTGTATTGTCCATACCGAGTATTGAAGGATTTTTTGGTATGTCACTATCTCTCACTTTGAGGTGATGATAACCGAATCAAAGTTCTATCTTCGAAAAATGGTACCATCCTAAAGTTTGTAGAACAATTCATTAATCCTGGGGATAGGGTACTTATTCTTGATTGTGACTTTGTTCAACTGTCTATAATCAATGGACATTCTTAGAGACCCATCTTTCTTTTTCAAGAACAACACTAGTACACCCCATGGGGAAATATTGGTCTCATAAATCCCTCATCTAGAAGATCTTTCAAGTGCTCTTTCAATTCCTTCAGCTTAGATAGATCCATTTTGTATGGAGAAATAGAAATTGGTAAGGTATCTGGAAGGAGATCGATTCCAAAGTCGATTCCTTTTCAGGATGAACTCCATGAAGATCTCTTGGAAACACTTCATGAAACTCATTTACTACTGGAACTGACTCAAGATTTGAGGTTTCAAAGCCTTAATCCTTAACCCGATGATAAAGATACAATTTTGAGATCATCTTTCTGACCCTAAGGTAGGAAATAAATTCACCAATAGAAATTGAGCTAATACCCTTTCATAAAATTGGCTCACTTGGAAAATAAAAATGAACGATCCTAAATCTACAATAAACTAAGGCATAACATGAATGTAACCAATTCATGCCTAAAATGATATCAAAGTCTCTTATTTCTAACTCTACAAAATCTTATGAGGTGACTTTTGAGAGATTGTTACAGGACAATTTTTGTATAAGGGCTCTGAGATTTTCTGGAATGATTTCAAAGTTTAGTGCCATATAAAGAGTTACAAAGGATAAAAAATCCCCTAGATCGATACAAGCACAAATTTCTACAAGAAATACTTGAAAGTACAAGTGACTTTCCTAGTCTTGAAGAGCGTGAAGAACATACAACCTATTTTGGCACTAACCGTCACCTATACCAGATGAAGCAGCCTCCTAACTTGGGTGACCTATTGGTGCTGCTGGATTTGTAGACTGAGCACCTTCTATAATTGTCTCTTTGACCCTGTTTATAAGAAGGACAATATCTCAACTCGTTACTAGGATGACCATACCCATAACATCCTTTCTTTTTGCACTCATTCGAATGGCTCTTACCATACTTTGGACAAGTTGAGTAGATACTGGTACGTGAAGCACTTCCCTGAGACATAGATCCTAGTGACCTACCTTTTTGATCTTGTATGAACCTTAGGAGATGGAGAACAATCTAATAAAGGTTCTAGAGTTTAAGACCTTTGCTGAAACTGAGAGTGGTTTCCACCACCCATTTCTTGCTGAGAGTAATCATAGTTGCATGTCCTTCCCATTTTATTTTCCATAGCATGTTCCATAAGCTTATCTCCCTCAACCTTCTTGGCATGAGTCATGAGCCTAGAGATATTCATATCCTCTAACAACATCATATTTCTGCTTTGTCTTCACCAAGTTAGATACACCAAATAGGAACTTACTTATTTGTGCCCTGGAATCGGCAACCATAAGTGGAGCATACCTGGAGAGTTGGGTTAACTTGAGTCCTTACACTTGGACTAAAATAGAAATTTCATCAAATGCATGAAATCCTAAGTTTTTGTCTCTCTCAACCCTCTTCGAAAGCTCATTGAGGAGGTAGGATCGGAAATGCTTGGTCGAGTTAGAAAGAAGATCATACCACGCATGATAATAATAACAAAAAAGTGAAGTTTTTTCCTAAAACACTTCGTAGCCTTTGTATCATCAGATGTGGTATACTTCACACCCATGAAAAGGACTCTACTTAGTGCAGATTTTCAGACATCCTAGGACTCTTAAAACTAATGTTTTGATACCAAGAGTGTCATGCCTCGAGGCTATTCCCATGATATAAACATGGAACCTAGGATCACGGGTGACCCCAAGCTAATCCTAAGCTGGCATATCATAAGCATACTAAATAAACTAAATTAAGAAATGCTTTGAGAAAGATTAAATCATATATTAAACTGAAATGGTGGGGAATATGCATTTAAGTCTGACTATATAAGTACTACGGTTCAATAAAAACGGAAAGATCAAACTCAATAAACCTAACTATGTCTGAATAAAAGCCTCTAGCTGACTAGAGATGTTGGACATGCTCCAGCTAACTGACTTGAGATGTTGGACATGCTCCAGCTAACTCTAGAAAAGCTGAAAATGAAAGTATTAAAGTAAAATAAACATGTTTATAACTGATTTATGTGTGATCTGAATGTTGAAGAATTGAACCTGCATTACTTGAAGATGTAATGCAGAGTATGCGTCAGTACTTGAAAGGTAATTAGCATACATGATAGAATAAAATTGAATAATATACATATATAAACAAAGCATATTGAGTAATGATATAAGATGAGCATGATAAATCTACTGAACATACTAAATATGAACTTAATTGATTGCAACGACCAAATTTATAACATGTTGAAACTAAATATTGGACTGTAATTGATAACATGTTCAATGCAATAGAATCAGATTGTGGGAGCTACTAATAACTGAAATTAAACCACGTTAGCTTCACGTGGAGTTCTATGTATACGCCCCATTGAGAGGACCCAATATACCGTGCAGAAGTATAGAGACATGAATCACTAAGATAATGCCCACATATAGGACTTATAAACCTATGGAGCCATATAATTCTGGGACTTTGAGGGTGACTGACCCTAGTTCAACTCGGTCTAAGCCTACTCCGAACTAAAATGTGTAAATTATAGCAAAACTGGAGTAAACTAAATAACTCAATATATTGACATTCTAACTGGAAATGCAACATTAGATAATGAATCATTTGAAAATTGAGGCATGTATATTTTTTTATCTGTCCTAGCTAGTGTAATTTATGAACTAAAAGAACTACATAACTTGGTTTCTGAGTTTCATGCATGAAACTATGCAAAAAGAATATTAAAACATGATAATATAATTAAAAACATAACAATAACTAAATCACAATAATTATCTAAAATTCTACAAACTGTAGGTATAGATGGTACGAAGGAAATCAAAAATCTAACAGAATTCTAGGTACCTAATGGGTGAAACGAACCCACTAATGAAATCTCATATACCTAGTGATGAATTTCACAGAGAATGTTTTCGATTTCAAGGCAAGACCTAAAGAAAATCTTGTTGTTCTTGAGGGAAACTAACGCCTCTTTTGCTCTAAGTTTTTATGATTTTGGTGAATGATTAATTAGGGTAAGTCGTGATTAATTTACTAGGCTAAAACTAAGTCAAACTACATAGCTTAGGTGTTCAATCCATGGGGGATAAGACCAGAATGTTCCCGCATAAAATTTGGCGATGGCCGACCACGGGCCCTATGACGGACCATCATAGTGACCACGGACCATCAAGTTAGTAGTGTTACTTGGCCAGTAGATGTTGGTTTATGGGTGTTTCAATCATGAGAATCTAAGAGAAATTCTATAGAATGTTTGCTATCCTGAAATTTTTTGTCTAGTCTGAATGATAAGAAGAGAAAAAAATTGGGTCACAAGAAAATTCCACTTTTACGGCTCGTGTGAAGAACCAGAGACTATGAAGGTCGATATGTATCTACTTGGGTTAATGGTCTACTAGCTCTGGTCTTTGGTCCCTCCCATGGATCGTCATCAAGACCACAACCCGTGAAAGGCTCTGTTTTCCGATGTTAGGGCCTGAGGTATTCTTCCTAACTACCATGAGCACCAGTACGGTTCTTGTGGTGGTCCACAACCCGTGAAGGGTCCAGTGGTCCTCCATTCTTGGGCTGGGTGTAAACCACTAATAGATCAATGAACTGTGGTTCCTTTTACAATCCGTGAATTCTGTCATGTTCACTTGTTTCTGCTAGTTTTATTGTGAAAGTTCTAAAATTGATTTATGATGTGTTACAACCCCGGTAAGGTATAGGACAGTTTTGGCAGTGTAGGAGGGACGTTATATCATCACTTAACTCACAATGACAGTTTTCTATTAGAGAATCTCCCAAAAAAATTCAAAGTATATTATTGTATATTTATATATATATATATATATATATATATATATATATATATATATATATATATATGAGTTGATATTTACTATTTTAAAAGCTTTATATATCTTTCACCTTTTATTGTTGCTTTCATATTGAATTGAGTTGAGAGAGTTGATTTGAGTATATATTCTTTTTCTATTAGTTCATATATGTATCCATATGTTCAATTTTTCCCTTGCATGCTAATACATTAAATGTTCTGATGTCATTTGGCTACTATTTCTTCATAATACAAATACATGTATTTGGGGATATTAATCAACTCTTTGTTGATCCCATCGCATTCTAGCAAGCGTTGGTGAGCCTCCTTTCTTTGTGGAGGGCTTCACATGATTGATTTGTTTTGTTAATATTTCATGGGTCTTATTATGATATCTATCAAAGTCATTAGAGACTTTATAGACAGTAGTAGTGTGAGGAGTCTTTCATTGTCCTATATTGATGTTTTAAAGACTTTGAGTTGAACAATTATGTCTATTGAGTATTTCAGACTATATTGAGTTAAGCTATTTTAGTAATGAGATGTTATGAGTTAATTTTTGAAATTGAGTTTCCAAAGTTGTTGAGTAAGTCTTCTGTGGAGTATTAATCCAGACAAAGGGTTCGCTTGGGACCAGCGATGGTTCTCAAGTGCTCATAATGTCCTTGGTGTAGGGCTAACAACAATAGCATTTTATCTTCCTTTCTGGCTTAGCCTGTTGCGTAACCGAATGAGTGTAACGAAAAGATAAGTGAGTTGCTCAAGGCGTAACATAATCAAATATACTGTCTTCCTCTATACACTTGCCTATTTAACATTTTCAATCAATCTCATCCATCGCATCTCTTTATCTCTAGGGTTTCTTTCAAGTTTTCCTCTTCCCGATATACTTTTTCAACTATTCAAAACTACTCAATCACCTTCTTCGTTATGTATATTTAGATTTCTGTAGCAATAAGGATTTTTCTGACTCAATCACCTTGATATACTTCTTTATTTATTGCTATATTCTCTTTACCTCCACAAATTATACAATTATCTAATTAAACAAAAGATATCAAGAATAAAGGAATTATTATGACTTATACAGTTCCAGCAAAGTCTAATGACCCACTTCACACTTTTATTTTACCGTATTCGAAATGGAAGTAGAATCATCACTCAAACAATCACAAACTGTAACGACTTGCTCCCGTCATTATAGAAAATCCATCGGGGAACCTTTTGTAGTAACTTGAGAATTTCTAGCCTAGTCCATATTTGGATGAAATTGGAGTCAGTGACATCTAAGGAAGCCTAGTAACAAATGAGAGATATACTAATAAACTTTATCACATGAGTGGATAGCCAAGACGTTAAGGAAATCATACAACTTTACAAATTTAATCAAGGCGAGTAAAACTCCAGAAACTAATCTTAGAGTGAACACATAGTTTGCGAGTGTCATGGGTTGAAGGTGTATTTTAAAATAGGGGCTTGTAAATCTAACTTTAACTCTCTATTTTCGCGCAAGTCGCAAGGAGGGTTTATTCCCGCCAGGGTGGGGCCGTTGTGGCGGGATGAGGGCCACCATAACGGGCCAATCACGACTTAAATCAGAAATAAACTCCAAAAATGCCATTCTTCTGAAATTTTTGTTCTTAAGAGCTAAGAGACAACCCCAGGCGATTTCTAGACAAATTTCCATTACTTTCTATGCAAAAGGTAAGGATTTTACTCTTCTAATCTATTTTTCGATCCATTAAACTTAGAATCTTGATCATTTATTGTTGGGGGAGAATTTTTAACTGAATTGGATGGTAAAAAAAGCCCTAACTGCACTTTAAGATCATGAGTTGGGTCGTAGGATATTGGGTTTGTTATAATAGGGATAAACTAAACCTTAATTATTGATCCTTGCATTGTACTAATCGTTTGAATACCTATAACAACCGGAAAGGAAAGACTCAAGTGTCTTATGAGTATTCAAGCTTGGTTTCGAAGTAGGTAATAATTTGATTTCACGTTTGTGTAATGTATATGAGTATTTGCTTCATTGTAATGCATATATGTATGTGAATTTTGCAGTATCAATCATCAAAAGTGAATGAGTATAAACAAATGATTGTATGTCATGAATCAACACTTGATTGTATGATTATGAGAATGTACATTTTGATTGTGATTGTGACTTTTTGAAGAGATCGGGTATTACATTCCAACACACTAACTTGGATCGAGTGCTACATTTTGATGCATATATGGGATCGAGTGTCACGTCTAACGCACTATTTGGGATCGGATACCACGTTCCAGTACACTGACAGTTTGGGTATGGGTTCCATGAGAGGACCATTGACTTGTTATATATGCAAATTTACTTGGTATTGGAAATGTGAAATGGTATATTGCTGATGAAATGTTAATCGATATTGTATAGGTACTTCGCTTTTGAAATATTAATTGATAATGTGTATGTTTGGTATATGTATGTTTACTTATTGTGAATTGTTTACATATGTTATGCTTACTAAGATAGCAGTGTGATCCTATCAATATAACATAGTTGTGTACTAATACTACACTTGCTATGAAATTGTTGAGTACAAGGCATCTTCAGGCGACTATTGACAGACCTCATCTTGGAGATCAATGATCAATCAAATTCAAGGGTGAGTCAGTTCTTACAGGCTTCCATGAGTTCTTTATGTTTTAGTCCACTCATTATGGACTCATACATTTTTGTTCGATATATCTATGTTTAATTGGGTTATACTTCTTTAGACTTATGGTTTGTTAAAGTTTTGGTATATTGAATTTCAGATTCTATGGGTGTTATGTTTTAATAATGAATTGTTAGAGTTTCGGAGCTTATGGGAACTTTACTTATTCTGCATTTATTCCTACTTTTGTATCTTTTAATGTTTAGTTCTTGGATTAGTTGATTAATATTAATGGCTCTCCCATCGGAGGGTTAGTGTGGGTGTCAATCACATCAGTTTGGGTTGTGATACAAATGTTGCCGATCAAACAATCTTTCTTTGGATTCATCCTCATCATTATGACATATTTTACCGCAGATACAATCACAATCACAGTCACCAATGCGTGAATCACTAGCGACAATGTGTCACTCTCCCATTTGTGACTCTATTGTGTGCATGTATCCTATGCGGGAGCCTATTCATTTATATTGTTCAAACCAACCATTTATACATATTAGGCATGGTATCTGAGCTAACCATTAGTCACACAAATACAATCACAAGAAAAATAAAGTGCAACCACATTTGTAAATAAAAGTAAACAAAACATCCATACTAATGAAATTATGAACAATTCATCATTTCACATTCAATCCTTCTGTTTTTCCAAACATGTATTACATAGGTTTCACTATAGAAACAGTAAGCATGTATACATGTATAAACTTGGAAAACAACAATCACCACCTACCTTGAATCAAGATTTGGAAGCTTTATTAAACATGGGTCTTTCCTTCATACGATTCTTGACTTGTTCTAGGTCTATAAATAATTATTACACACAAAATTAACCCAACTTGGCCTAATTATACCCGAATTATAGCTATTTCCTAACTCCAAACTGTTTACACGAGCATCCCACCCAACCCAAGATATTTTCCCCCATAAATACAACAAAATCTCCCCTTTAATACAACTCATCAAGAATTCTAAGACCTAAGAATCAATTATCGAGGTATAAAAGTGAATTACTTACCTTTACCGGAGAAATTGGTGGAAAAGTGAAAAAAATGCATTAGATCGGCCTTCTTCTTCCCAAAAGAAAATTTGTAGAATAATGAACAATTTAGGAGAATTTTTGCATAAAATGTGATTTAACCTGATATAGTGACCCCAACCTACTATAACGACACCATTGTAGAGAGATAACCCGCTATAAAGAAAATTAATTCCCCTGCTATATCTATTTGACACTCGTTGTAATGGCTTGCACATGACAAAAACTCTGAAATTCCTTCAAAATTATTCATTTCACAACATACCTTCAAACCTTGATGTCTCAAACTAACCTTTTACGTTATTTTTATATTGAGAGTTTTGTTCACCCGAATTTGATTCGAAAAGCTTTATTGGATGAGTAATGTCTTAGTTAGTAGAAAAATTAACCCAAGCTTTGACAGTTTTCCCCATTCAGATTGCCTTACACCTCACCTATCTCAGGTTTCTTTTAAGCGTAGCCTAACCTAGAATTTTCAAATCACTATTTTGAAAGTAATTTTGCCCAAACTCTTTCACCATTCATTAACCCTTAACGGCCGGATGGGTCGTTACAGAGATGGAATGTTAGAAGTTAGACTTTTGACAATCAAACCACAACTAGACTTTCTTTGCGATAAATAATTATTTTGGACATTTTCTATCTAATATACTAGAGAAATAGCAAAAATATACTTAAGCAAGAGGGGAGAGGAAGAAATTCCGGTGATGAGTAATGAGGGAGAAAAGAAATTCAGCTATAATTATGTCTCTAATTTTGAAAGATACATTATGTAAATGGTATAATTGTTCAGATTCTTTTTAATTAAGATGTATCATGACGAATTAGATTACGTGTTTTTTATATAATTTTGTTGGTTTGAAATTTTTTCATCCAATTAGAAATATAAGTGATAAGTTCGATGTTGCTGGAGTTAAATATGGTCAGCTAACATAACAAAAGATAAAAACATCAAGTAAATAAAAAAAATGAGGGATATATTTTACCCTTTTACCTATTTTTATTACATCATACTAGAGGAAGAAAAAAATGAGAGAGAACTACAGGGTGGAAAATTTAACGCTAATAACAAAATGAAATTTTAGAGAGTCACATCCATTTAAACAAGCAAGATCCCCAAAGAGGTTTCTTAATATGAACAAGATACAATACACAGAATTGAAAATCAAAATCAGAAAAATATCATGATGTACACAAGATTATATGTTTTATGATTTCTCAATATACAAACAAATGTATACTAAATGAAGCAGTGCATACATAGTTTACTTAGGATACAAATTTCATATCACATATTAGAAAGAAAAATCTCACTTAAATAATTGGAAGGAAGAGCATTATATGTTTGAACTTCATCATACTTATAACTTTCCTCGTTTTAATTAGGTTTTATTATGAATATGATGTGTGCTATAGTTTTAATTTTTGTACTCCTTTTTGTATCACAATAATTGTTCGCTATTGATTTGACATAGAGATTTAGAAGTAATATAAGACTGGGATAATTTTACCACATCAATTTTATTGAATATAAGTCATCTGCACATTGAAAAAAGAATAGCAAGGATAAAATAGACATAACATAGTAAATTATTCATTGATTTTATAAAGTAAACAAGTATTATTGGACATCCCAAATAGTATATTGAACAAGTAAAGATGGATGAATGGAGTATTGTTTAGGGCAGGTTCAACCATGCAAGTCATGATTTCAGATCATGATGCAAAATCATAACGTAAAATCATGTGATGAAGTTGAAGTTTTGTTTGGAAATGGAATTTGGACTTTATGTTTTATGTTTTCTCATAAACATAACAATCACAACTTGTAAATCTATAAAATTGTCCCAATAATTTATAACTGTGCCAAATATGTAAAAAGTTTATAAGATTACATAATACACTATCATTGTAATAAATACAGTAAATGTCTATCTTTTAGAATATTTTGAAACCTAACTTTGGGAGCAAGTCGATTTTCCCCTATAATTGGAGGGGTTCTCTTCATTGTACAACACACCTCAAGAGAAATATTAGGTATTTTTCTCTTCTCTCTACTTTTTTCTTCTTATTTTGTAGCTTTATAACACGTTATTAACACGAATTATTAAATTTTCACTACAAATCAACGATAGACATTTCTTGACTTTTATGAATCGGTTTTCTCGTAATTTTCTGGCCACAAGTTGTTGTGTTGTGCTATCTTTTGTTGATTACTTGAAGTAAAATAGTGTTACATATATTGAATGATCACGATACGAGGTGATGTCATGGTAATTATTTCCATAAACTTGAGTTTTACTCTTTTATAACATCTTTATAATTCATAAGAGATTTTCAATCTAAAATATATTTAAACAAAAAAAAGATTAGCTATTTGTGGGGAATAAAAATTGAGTATCTACTTTGAATACTCAATTTAAATTTGAGGTAAAGATGAATCTTGTTGATCAATTAAATTTCTCAATATTAAAAAAAAAAGAAGTTTGAGGCTTGAGCTAAGCACTACTGGCTAATTAATAAAAGGAAAAAGAAAATTCAATTCAATGTTTATAAATTTTTCTTTTCTTATCATGCTGGACCATAATGTAGCTTGCCAAATTCGTCTTCAACTGTCATTGTTTTGTGGGCTAACATCTCTAATACTCATCGTATACAATACTGGTTTATTGAATATTGATGTGGTACTTTGTTATTAAAGGCTCGAGGGTGTGTCTCAATTAAGGGTAAGATTATAGATTTGTGTCTAATCCCACCAATGAGGTAAGACAATATATTATGTTCAATCACACCAAATGGGGTAAGTCGATGGATTCATGTTCAATCGCACCAAAAGAGTAAGATGATGAATTTATGTCCAATTGCACCAAGAGGGTAAGACATCATGTTCAAATTTTGATACACCATGATGATTAGATGTTGAATTCAAATACTATCATTTATAGATAAAACATTGAATTTAAGTGTCAATGCACTAGATTGATGATATATTGACTATTAAAGCAAACAATGTGATTAAGTCATGAAATATATTCCATTGTAATCATTTCATTCTCTAAAATAAATGTAGTAGCAGTGCATCATATATTTGAAAGAAGACAAATATTTCATGAATAACACACATGAATGTGAAATAAGGTAGTAAGCTATCATAAGATGATATGTTCATATGATTGTAATTCATTCATAAAAAATGAGAACTTTTGATAAATGTTAAAAAAAAACATACAATTCATTCTCTGAAGTAAACAAAATGTAGTATACTAGGCTAGGCAAGAAGAAGGTTGTGGTCTTGATCTTAGACTTGTTATTACCAAGAATGTCTTTGAACACACATGTGTTGTAGAAAGTTTTATACTTTATATATTGACTTGATTTGGATAAGAAGTAATGTAATTAAGCTACATTCTATAGTAAATAAGAAACTTACTAATTTCAATACTTCCGCATTTTGACATAATTGTATAAGCCATCATGAGAATATAATGATGAGACAAATTATAGAAAATTGAAATGAAAAATCCATTATAAAAATTAAATATCTTTTTAATGATGATTTTTTATGACTTGTTATTAAGCCAAGTTAATTATGAGACCATGATCAATAAAATATAAGATTGAGTCCTCTGCGTTCTATAAACATACATATGGGGAATTATGTGTACCTATCCACCCACCAAGTGGGTCGTTTAGATGTTTTGTGATCCTAATGAGTTCGTCTTGTAGTGGTATCATGTGTCTAGATTTACATCAGTCATTACAAAATTTATGATTTACAAAAAAAATTGACACGAATAATATGACTACATGCATCGATTTTTTATAAAAAGATTAAGTGCATTCCCCTTAATAATAATGTAGAATTTTCATCTCAAGAATTGAATGATTAATGTCTATCGATTGAGATTGAATAAACAGAATACTAAAGTGAATGTTATAGTGTAAAATAAATCTTATTATCGTAGCATGATCACAAGTCATCTTTAGAAGAGGTAGAGTATTTGAGGAGAAATAAATCTAAAATTTACTTTAAAAATGATAAACTTGAAATTTTTTCATATAATAGTACATTAGAAATTTACTTAAGCAACAGGCACATCTCATAGTAGAGTTGGAGTTTAATAGTAATAATAATTTTATTAGTTAACATGAATGATTTGATCATCTCAAAGATATGCATACTGAGTAATAGCCCAACATTGAAGAACTAGAAGATTCTTCAAGAATTCTTTATGTTGATTGTTCTCGTGATAAGTTGATTGGATCAACTAACGTTGAGATTAAATTCCTAAATTTTAAAAAGCATAAAAGGTGAATATGAGCTCGTTTACGTTGCATATGATATGATAAAGAGATGCATCTATAAGATAATCACATGTGCGTTTGTTGTCAACTTGTAGTTTGACATTAGCATGTCGGGTCGTGACACTCGTTTCAATATTCATGTCAGTACGTGTCAATTGATCCTAGTTAATGCGTCGAAATGCAACACCTGATCCAATCAACAAGCCACAATCACAAATGACAAGTATATTTTCATAATTTTACAATCAAGTCATGATTCATGACATTCAATTATCTGTCTATCCTCATTTATGATTAATGTGATCAATAATGTAATATTCGTACATCACTGTATCACAATGAAGTAAGAACAGACATATATCACACAAAATGAAATCACAATCATCACCTACCTCAAATAAAGCTTGAATCATATAAGAAACTTGATTCTTCCTTTTCCAAATTTTTCCCCCTTGTTCTTCGTCTTTATCCTCAAGAAATGTGAAAATAGTCAAGAATGTGTTAGGGGTTGTCTCCTAGCTCTCAAAGTCGAAAAGTGCAGAATATCATTTTTGGGGTTTATTTTCATCTCGCTACATCAGCCCCGCCATAGTGGAAATAATCCCACCATAGCGGCTTGCACGGAACCAGTGAGCAAATTTAATAATTTCAAACCCCTATTTCACAACACACCTTCATCCCATGACACGCAGAAACTATCTTCTCGCGCCAAGAATGACTCTAGGAGTTCTACTCGTTCGAATTCAATTCCATAAAGTCGTATGGACTCTGTAATGTCTTAGTTATGTACTCATGAGATCGAATTCATAATTAGATCTCCCATTTGTTACCATTTTCTCTAGATCTCTATAACTCTGATTTCTCCCAAATCTGGACTAGGATGAGAAATTTCAAGTTACTACCAAAAAAAATTCCAACCCAAAAATTTTTCAGTTGGTTTTTCTACAACGATGAAAACCGATTGTTACATC
This sequence comes from Solanum lycopersicum, assembly GCF_036512215.1. Taxonomy (NCBI): domain Eukaryota; kingdom Viridiplantae; phylum Streptophyta; class Magnoliopsida; order Solanales; family Solanaceae; genus Solanum; species Solanum lycopersicum. The sequence goes on from NC_090809.1 coordinate 20,231,229, forward strand.
TACCAAATACAACTTTTACGAAGATGGTACACAAGCTTAGAATGAGAAAAATCTAGAGAAATAATGTCATCTCTCTTCTCCATATTTTCTTCTCATTATTTTTATATAGTTTCATAACAATCACAAAGTTATTCTAAAAAATACAACATTTATTGATCAAAATTTAATTCAATGAAAAAAATTTGAGCATAATTTATAGTGTACTAGTCTTTAATATAAACCTCCCACATAGTATAACAATCTTTCCACATTGGACTTGCATTTCTCGATCATATGATCGAGAAGACGAACCAACAATGTTACTTTTAGTCATTTATTGGTGAATAAATTTGATAAAAAAATATAGTAATAAATTTGCTGAATACAAATGGTAAAGTACGAATTTATTTAAAGTAATAATATTTTTTGTTTCATATGAAATAAATGGGTAGTAGATATAAATGCTCGGTTATTTTACAACAGATAAACTTGTGGGTTCATAGTTGCATTTGAAAATTTTCAAATCATGAGTTGAAATTCTCAAATCATACTTTTTGAGAATTTGGAATTGCATCTCATAGTGCATGATCAACGCGAGATGAAGTGTTCAAACTCATTTCATTTCATAATTTTATATGATGAATTGAAATCACAAGTTCATTTCATAATTTTATATGATGAATTGAAATCACAAGTCCAAAATGCTTAGGACCCATTTGACCATATATTTTTCAAAGTAAATTTTGGAAATTTTTTGACAAATAGTGTTTGTTCATAAATTTGTCATTATTTGGTAAATAACCCAAATTCCTAAATGCTAGAAAAAAAATAGTATTTTGATCAAATCTCAATATTTGAAAACTTTCAGAAGTTCAAATTCTACCCCAAAATTTTTTATATATATAAAAACAACATCTATAATAGTTGTTTGCGCTATATTACATAATTTTTTTTACGTAAACACCAAAAGATCGATGGAATATTAAGTGAATATGAAAGTAATGTTGTAGTTATTAATGAAAATGACGAACAACCGCTTAAGGTAACAAAGTCACGTGTTTCGTCTATCGAATGATGATCATTGGACAAACTCTGAACTATCCCATTGCTTCAGTGTCATGGACAACACTTGTTATTTGTTGCAATTATGATTTTTGGTTCAACTTGTTACAAAGTCATGAATCTTGTTATTCCATCTTGCTTTATAAACTTATAATTAGTTTTGATAATTTTTATAACTTATTGGTATAAATCACAATTTAAAAAAATAAAATGTGTTTTCCAAATAGTATGGTCAAATTTATGATGTTAAAAAGGGTAATATTGGGCAATAAAAAGAAGTGTCAAGTCTCCCATGTGCATCTCCGGATTCAGGGATTGTAAATCAAATAAACTTTCTTCCTCTATGCACTTTGCTCTTTCACTTGGTGAAGCCTATCTCATTGCCTCTCTTTCTCTCTGTCTAGGGTTTTCTCTTCCCCAGATAACTTTTCAGCAACTCAATCTTGCTTTATATGTTTAGATTTCAGTCACAATGAGAATTTTTTGGACTTGATATACTTGCTTATTTATTATTCTCTTCTGTTTGATTTGAAGAAAAGATTTGGATATTCTTGTTTGTACTATGACTTCTACAGTTCCAGCAAAGTCTAATAACCCACTTCACAACTTTGATTTGCCATATTTGAAATGGAAGAAGAATCAGCATTCAAACAATCACCAACGCCGCCGATCCAATAAGCTTTCTTCAGATTCATCTTCCCCCTCGCCGCAGCGTCACTCTCCAATGCGTGAATCCATGGCGGCGGCGGCGCGTCAGTCTCCTATGCGTGATTCTGTTGCACGCCAGTCTCCCATGCGGGAACCTATTCCGGGGTTTCGTCAGTCTCCCATGCGCGAGTCATCCTCTCCGATGCGTGATTTGGTTGTGGCAAATCACCGGTCTCCGATGCGTGATTCTTTTGTGGCGTCTCGCCGATCTCCAATGAGTGATTCTGTTGTGGCGTCTCGCCGGTCTACGATTCATGATTCGAATGCGGCGGCATCTCGACGGTCTCCGATGTCTGAGTTTGTTGCTGCGGCTCGCCAGTCTCCGATCTCGGAATCCATTACGGCGTTTCGCCAGTCTTCCATGCGTGATTCCGTGCCTCCACGTCAGTCTCCGATGAGGGAGTCTGTGCCGCCGCGTCAGTCTCCAATGCACTGTGAATCTGTTCCTGAATCGGACAAGGACACAAGTGTTGTTAAGTATCGTAGACATTCACGAATTTCAGCACCTGAGAGTACGAAGAAAGGGATCTGTGAGAAATCAGATAAGAACCATAAAGTTTTAGAGGTGGATGCGGCTGGGAGTAAAGAAGGTAGATCGAAAATCTTGCTCAAAATCCCTCGGAAAAATCATGAAGAGCATAGGGGTGATGAATCTCAAGAGGTTACTGCAGAAGAGGAGGCTGCTGAAGATACAGCACTAAAAACGTGGAATCTGAGACCCAGAAAGGCTGTACAAAAGTCATCAAATCTGAATGGAGGTCCATTTCGAGCCAGTGGATCGGCTATACAGGAGAACAAATTTCAATCGCCTCACATGAATGTGAACAAGCCACAAAATAGTGAATCCAACCCTCCGAAGAAGGAAAAGAGGCCTAGGTTTTCGATAGCCCTCTCCAGAGAAGAGATTGATGAAGATATATATGCTATGACTGGATCAAAGGCTACAAGAAAACCTAAGAAGAGAGTGAAGAATGTTCAGAAACAACTTGATGTGAGAATTTATTATCACTTTTCTCTGTCTATATAAATTTCTGGTTATGAAATGATCTGAATTTCTTTTCTTACTTCCTTCTTTGCAGACCCTCTTCCCTGGTTTATGGCTAACTTCAATAACTCCTGATTTGTATAAAGTTTGTGAAAATGTTCCAAAGGTATGGTTCACTGTTCAATAAAATTACATCTCTTTGTATTCTCACTATGTTTTTAACAACCTGATTTTCCTTGCAGGGTTAAAAGGAATCCTTCAAAGTTGGTGGTTGTCCTTCGAATGTCCTTTGCTTTTTGTGGAAGTTTGAAGGTGATGGCTTCCAAATTTTATGATTTCATTTGGAGGTATAATCAGTTCTTATCTGTAAAAGAAAGATGAAAAGGAAGAATAAACCTTTTTTTCCTAGCACTAGTTTTTCATTAGGTTTCAGAAATAGCTGCTGAAGTTTTTTTTATGATAACGAAAGCTGAAGTTTAGTTCTTTGATTTCATATCCATAGTTGCAGATGTAAATATGGCTTTCTAACAAATTATTGGAAATTCTCTTTTGATATCCCAATGCTGTTTATACTTGTTTCAATTGTCCTTTTCTTGGTTGCCTTTATTCTATATATATATTGTAGTGGAAGGTCATTTGTCAAGATGCAAGGATAGTGTCCTTTATTCCTTTTTCCTTTCCAGATGAAAATGATGCAAATATTTTTACGGGTGGCTGATACATGATCTTAATTCGATCAAAATAGTTTGTCAAAGGACAGCTTCTTGATTTGGTTTTCTGAATGAATTTTTTGTTGTGGGTTTTGGATTTTTTTAAGGTTCAGGAATATGAGACTTCCAGCCTTAAAAGTTGTTATCCAACACAAATTCTCTTCTCCCAAAAACATTATTTGAGAGGTAGGAGGCAGTTATAAGCTGATATATGTGAAGGAGGGACCATTTTGAATCCTTCATTTTAAGCATCATCATCCATCCCACTTGAGTAACAATCAGTATATCTGTTGAAGTAGGTCAGTGGGAGGTAATTCCTTTTGAATATATCAAAGTAAAAATGTTTTCTTGCATCTTGAGCTGCTACATATTTGTACGTTACAACTTACTCATGGTTTTAGGCAGCCTTACACTGGACCTGGCTTGGTTAAGTTACGAAGATGAAGAACATCATCCAGGTTCCAACTTTGTGTATTTTTCTCATAATAGAGGTTTACTTCTCATCATAAACATTATTATTTCTTCCCCTGCTTCATTCCTGATCATCTCTATGTTCAGGTTGCAACATACTGTGTGATTGTATGATTGCAGATTTAGGTGTTTGGGCACACATGCTTTGTCATTCTCTTTCCCCTCTTTGTGCATCTGGGTGGGTGGGTGGGTGGGGGGATTGGCTTAATTAGAGATGATATATAAACCTGTCATCCTCTTGTTTAGAGTTGCAATTTACTCTTCTAGTTGTTTAGTGCTTGTGCTAGACAACGTTTACAGTAGAGTACTCAAGGTATAGAACAGTCTATTATGAAGTAAGCAAGGTAATTAAAAGCGATTTCTTGATTGTTTTGAAGCCATGAAGCCAGGGGCGCTTAACTTCTGAGAAATGTGCGCGCTTCAAACAGTGAAATGCAATATTATCTTGAGAAGTAGCAGCCAACTATTGAATCTTATCTCTGAGGAGTTGGATTGATATCAGCATTTGAAAATTAATTCTTATAGTACGATTATATTGTGTTAATTGTCTCTCAGTTTATGTGTTCTGCTTCAATTAATTGTAAGCATCATTGCATGGATTTGTCGCTTTTTCGCGCAGTTTGTTTTTAAAAGCATCGAAACATGGGATAAGAGGGTGCATTTGATACGAAGGTACGAAGGAACTGTTCTTCAAGAAAATATTTTCTTTCTAAGCAAAAGGTTTTTGTTGTGTTAGATTCTGAAGTTAATGCAAAATGTTCTCTAAACTATTTATATGAAGTTAAGCACAAACAAATATGAGTATGCGCAGGAAGATGCACTTCCCCATGTAGAGTTTATAACAACAGAGAGCTACTAACCTTTTAATTTAAAATTAAAAAAAATGTATTTAAGTGTTTGTCAATTCCGAAAATTACAATTTAATTAGAACACTCATTCATACGTTTAGAATATGAAAAGTCCCATTGGGACAATATTTTTCTTCAATTGTAACAGCTACTTTTAATAATAACACCATCCCACAAATGGAGAAAAAAACTTGAAAGAAGAAAAATAACAGAACATTAAGTATTTTTTTTAGAGTTTTTGGTAAAAAAACATTCTTCAACTATACCTCAAACATAAACTACATCTTTAAAGTATCATTTTTAGCCGAACAAAATCCTTTTGTTAGATATTGTTAAAAAATTAAGGGATCTTACGAAAAAATGAGTAGTTAAGTTGACTATCAACAGAAGTTTTTTTGCAAAATTTTATTACTTTCTACAAGTTCTTTAACAAATAAATCTTAGACATTGTTACTCATGGAGACTAAAAATGATTGGAAGGTGTGAGTGCACATGATTTGTCTTTTTCGTGACGAAAAGAAGTTGGAGATTAATTATTTTACCTTTTACTTAACCAATTAAATTAATAGATTTTTGGGTCAATTTAATATCGAAGTGACCAAAATATTGATTGTCTCCTATTTGAGTTTCGTTTTACATTATTAGAAGCGGAAGTCTCTAACAAATGTCGCTTCTAGCATATTTAATTGAGAAGAAACATATATAAACTAATAATATTTTTAATTAAAATTACATCAAAAATGAATTATAAAACGGTCAAATTAAAAGATTTTGCATAATTCTTAACTCAATTAAAAAAAGTTAGGATAATATTCTTGGCATATTTAAGAACAATAATTAGGAAGGGACAACTTAATTTTTGTGGGATATATCAATTAGTTTTCTGATAAATTTAATTTGAAGGACGAAAATTGTTTACTTTCAAATATTTGAAGGATGTTTTCTCCTAAAAATTATATTTTAAGGATGTAGGTTAAGTTTGGGATATAGTTAAACAATGTTTTATGCTAAAAATGATACTTTAAGCATGTAATTAAGTTTGGAGTATAGTTGAAGGATGTTTTTGGCCAAAAACTCTATGCGTAAATAAAAACTAAAGTATATATTTAAATAGTTTTAAATGTAGTTTGTAAATATTGAGATAAAGACATCTCAAAATACATTAAACCTGGTAAATGTCGATAATTATATAAATCATGCATAAAATTCATATATGTCGAACCAAAGAGAGTCAGACATTAATAGTATTAATCATTCAAGTCTTTCCTCCTATATTACGTCGTTTTGATTAAGTTGTGAATCATCACTTGTATTTGTTACTAAAACGATCTCCAATTAAGTAATTTTTAAAAATTGTTATGTTTAAATAAAATTAAACTATATAATTTAATCATTTTAAAATGTAATTTATAAAATATTGAGACAAAGACGACTCAAAACACATTACACTTGGTAAATATCAATAGTTATAGAACTCATGCATATAGTTCATATGTGTCGAACCAAAGAGAGTGAGACATTGATATTATTAATGATATAACTTTTATCTCCTATATTATGTCAATTTAATAAATTATGAATCATCACTTATGCTTGTTGTTAAAATGACCTCCAACTATGTAATTTGTTTAATTATTATGTTTCAATAAAATTAATCTATATGAATAAATAATTTTTAAATGTACTATATAAAATATTGGGATAATGACAACTCAAAACACATTGGACCTAATAATTGTCAATAGTTATAAAAATCATGCGTATAGCTCATGCATGTCGAACCAAAGAGAGTCATATATTAATAGTATTGATCATTGATAGTATTGATCAAATTAGACTTATCTCCTATATTACATTGATTTAATGAATTGTAAATCATTACTTGTATTTATTACTAAAATGACCTCCAATTAAGTAATTTTTTTAGTTATTATATTTAAATAAAATTAAACTATACATTTAAATAATTTTTAAATGTAATTTGTAAAATGTTTAGATAATGACAATTCAAAATACACTAGACCCGATAAACATTCACAATTATAGAAATCAAGTGTATAGTTCACATATGTCGAATCAAAGAGAACAAAATATTAATATTATTAACCATACATGTTTTATCCCTATATTAAGTCGATTTGATAAATAATGAATAATTACATATATTTGTTACTAAAATGACTTTCAAATTCTAATTAAGTATTTTTATTATTATTATGTTTAAATAAAATAAATTATTGTTAAGTAAATTCAGTTAACGCAAATATTTTGACCATAATATGTTGTAATATCACTTAAGTAATTTTTTTTTATTATAATCCAATCAGCAAGAATATAATGTGATTCAAAAGATATTTTTTTTACTATTGATGTCATAATTATTATTTTTAAAACATAATTGAAAATATTTTTTTCACAGATTGGGTCATCTAATCTACTAATGATCAATGTGATATTTGGTAGAATTTGTGGTACTTAGGGATTCCGTAGTACATAATTGATTATGGAATCCTCAATAATTGATGCAATTAATTATTTTTAATATGTTGGAAATTGATGGAAGAATATAGAGATCCCAAGAACGGATTCCCCAAAAATATATTTAATTTTTAAGTTAAAAAGGTAAGAATATCTAAAAAAAACCAGTTTATAGTATGAATGAGTCTTTTACTATTCTGGTCAAATTATGCCAAAATTTTCTAGCCAAAAGGATTTTTCCTATAACAACATACCCATTGTAACAACATATTTTGTATTTGCACAAGTGGGTTACGAGGAGGATAAAGTGTGTGAATTTTACTACAACCTCGTAAAGATGTATTATTTTTGAAAGATCCTTAATTTAAATTAAATCAAATATCCAAATAATTTGCAAACGAGAATAAATAAAATGTGATATTTGAAGCATAAGAGCACGGTATATCTGAAGAATGAATAAACTATTAACTATATGGAAAATTGTTTGGAATGACAAACTAATAATCAAATTAAATGTTATAATCACACTTTGATTTAATTCTGTCTTGTAGCAAACCGTTTGTCAGTCACCTTTCTCCCTCAAACTCTCGCTCGCCACTCTCCCTCTCTCGCTCGCTTCCTCTCACTTTAATACAAACACAAGTGTATTAAATGTGTTTTTGTTTGTATAAAGCGAGAAAAAAATTGTATATATACATATATTTTTGTTTTCCTCTCTCCCCTCTCCCAGATTTTGCTTGCCACCCTCGCCTCAATCGTTTACAAACAGAAATGAAATGTTTAAATTGTGTTTATATTTGTATAAAGCGAGAGAAAATTGTATATACACTTGGAAATACATATATTTCCGTCCTACACACTTGTAGTTATATAATACAAATATTCCTCTGCCAAATTTCTTTTGTCTTTCTCTCTTTCTCGTTTTATACATACACAAATTACACAATTGATTTGTATACAATACTTTCTTTTGTACATGTATAGTGAATCAAACAATTGGTTTCTTTGTATATGTATAGCAAACTATACATATTTATGTTTGCTATGGAGTGCAATTGTGCAAACATTGATATAACATACAAATAGGAATTTTGTGTTTGCTATATATGAAAGTTGTTCTTAACTATAATGCTAATACCATAGGCAAAAATAGAAGTCTAAGGGGTCGTTTGGTAAAGTGCATAAGAATAATGCAAAATTATGGAAGCATTATTTCTTATACAATGTTTGGTTGATGCATTAGAAATAACAAATCTTGCATAATTTCTATTAGAAAATATGTGTTTACAAATATACCCTTCACACTTCCTTTGCAACAAAGTTCTTTGCTAAAACATCAAAAAAAAAATATGTGCTAAAACACCATTAACTCTTCTTCGTCTATTTTTCAAAATTAATATTAAGTAGATGTACTATTGCGTTAAAATATTTTTATGAAAAGTTGGCAATAATTTTTTAATCAAATATATCGTTACAATAGTAAAATTGTATTAAATTATATTGAAATTAGATACTTTTTTATAAGGAAAAGATACTTAATAGGTCATAAAGTCTATTAAGACACCAAAAAATAAAAGACACCGAAAAACAAATCAAAATAAAAGCAAAAACTTATGACAACAAAGAAAATGAAAAGACTTTTTATGGATAGTTTTGTTATTTAATCTAATGCAAGTATTAAATGTTGTGTATTACTAATACTTAGAATTTCTTGGTATTAATACACAACCTAATACACAATAGAGTGTATAACTGATGCTTGCAATAGTTATACATAGCATGAAAAGTGTACCAAACAAGGTACTACTAATACACATCTAATGCATGCATTATATTTTCTAATACACTCTACCAAACGACCCCTAAGTATGATCATGAAGTCTATTAAGCAGGAAAGCGAGAGAGAACACTCAATTACCACCTAAACTTTTATCTTTATCAACAACTTTCAAACCCTATTTTCTAAGGTAATGTTTTACAAGATACAACATGTCATATCTAATTACATGCCCTCAATACTTCTTTGTCTTATCTCTCTATTTTTCTTGATGCTCACCATTGGCTATCTCTGACACTTCTCTAGTGGAGCAACTACACTTCTCCTCTATACATGTATAAATTATTTCAGGCTCGCTTTTCTCATCTTGTCCACTACGGTAGTCACTCTTACCTTCTTTATGATATCTTCATTCCTAATATTATCTCTCTTAGTATGTCCACACATTCATCTTAACATCCTCATATTATAGGGCAATGGAAATATCATAATATAGTGACTTTGTCTTTAAAGTGTAGTTTCGCACCTTACTCATCATGTTATTGTCACGCCCCGAGCCTACACCCTGGACGTGGCTGACACCAATGACCATTGTTGGCATTGAGAGACCCCTTGGTCTGACTTACTTAACTCAACGAAAGACTTAACTCAGTAAATAGCAAGAATCATTCACACAAGAATATCTTAAAATAAACTGTCTTGGCCAAAGCGACACTCAAGTCTCAAAATAAAAATATCTGAAATAAAGAAGACTCAACTGAACAATCTGACTATCTGTCTATGAAACCTTTAAAAGTACTATGATGAATGTTGGGAAAAACCCACAACATTCTATTAATGAAAATACTGGAAAGCAATAACAAGGATCCTCCTGAATGAAAGGAGGCTCACCAATTGACTCTGAGCTGCTCACTGGATCAATGGTGCGCCTAATGCTGATCCTAATTACCTGCGTCTGCATCATAATACGATCCAGGACAACTGACATCAGTACATTGAATGTACGAGTATGCAAGTTGGAATGCTAACAACACTTAAGCTTGAAATAGAGTAAGAACAAACACGTACCTTGACTCTGCTCAACTCATGGATAACTACTCAATTCAATATAATGCAATTTAAAAGTAATGCGCAATATAAAGAGAACAGTCTGGAACATGCTGAAACTTCTGAATGTATGCAAGATACAATTAACTCTAACATTTATTAAAAATACAAGTAAATTGATATATATAAGAATACAATAACTTTTTTGGGAGTTTCTCTAACTAACAACCATCACTTAAGAGTTATAGTGATGATAAAACGATCTACCTCTCGCTGCCAGTGCATCCTATATCTGACTAATGGTATAAAACCTGAACTGCCTAATGGATCCACTAGTTTACTATGAAAAGGGTTCATCTAAAAAGTATGAACCTTTTCTACTCATAGTGGATACATGATTTATGGGGGGCTGTGAGTTGTATGAACTCCTCCCCATATCGGTGCTCAATACTACTTCCAAATTATGCTGACTCTTATATTTAATAAAAACATACCGATTCTGTGGTTTTGAGATTGGTGCTCAAGATACTTAGCTCAAACATATCTTGGAAATCATAGTTCCCCTGCTTGCTTCTTTTAGAAAGCTATAGTTCTTTTCTGAAACCTCCTTGGAAATCAAAGTTTCCTTTCTTGTTAAATGTTAAAACATTTTAAGTCTCTTTGGAAATACTTATTCCTCATATACATTACAACAAAAGAAGTTCAAATTACTTTTTACTTAGCTTGAAACTTGAGCCTTAAAACAAAGTTAAAATGTTTAAATAAGACTCATGAAAACCTTTAAAAACTTTACATTGCTTACTTCTTGAATTTAGACTTCACTCTTAACTTCCTTGACTTTGATCTTAACTTTTCTTGAATTGTATAATGAATTCAAGGATCATGATCTCAAGTTTATGGATGATTTCATGATGCTAAGATGTACTTTAGAGTGTTGAAATCAACTAGGAATAAAGGTACATCACTTAGGAACTTGTACAAAAAGATAGGGAAAAATGAGATCTCCGGGTGATGCTGGTTCTCTAAGAGGCACGGGGCCCCAGAGCCTGACAGATAGAGACTATCCTAAGGGGCTCTGGATAGCGTGTTGGCCAGGCTCTGTTAGACAGAGGCTTCGCAGAGGGACTCTGGCAAACACGGTATTCCAGGGCTTGTCAGACGGGATTTTTGATTTTTTATCTCCGATTTTCAATTCTAAACCTTCTAAACTCCCATGGATCTCACCCAAACACTTATGATCACTAAAATCCTCAATACCCAATAGTTAGACTCGTAAAACAGTCCGAAAACATGAAATCAAACAACCAAAGGTATACTACAACTCGATCAATAAGAATTCAATGATTTTTTCATCAAAACTTCAATAGTCATCATTCATCTACTCTAATTCGTTGAATTAAACATATTGTTGTGTGGGTGGAAGAACCCTTAACAGAATGATCCTACATACCTTAAAAGAATCACCCCCGATGAAACTCACTAAGCGATCTTGGCGAAATCTTGGTTTTTTTTTATCTTTTCTCCTTCTTCTCTTCTCTTTCTCCCAAGCACTAAGCGTATTCAATATTCTAAAAACTGACTTAAGGCTTAATTTTACCCCTATCAAACCCTAAAAACAAATTAGGATATAGTAGGATGAAAAGACCACTTTACCCTTACTAAAATCCGCATTGAATTTTCCTCAATCCAACAACCCAACTTCCGATAGGCATATCTCCCTCATACGATATCGAAAATGTGTAAACTTGGTTGGTTAGAAAGATCCCTTTAAGGGATTTCCAACAATATAAAAAACTGGACCCAACTCATCCTGAGCTACAAGTTATGGCCGTTTGAAATTGACCAAAAACTTACTTTTACACTTGGAAATTTTCCAGATTTCTCCTATTCTTACCAAAAATAACTATTCTTAGTTTTTTTGTTTAATCCTAGTTATTTCGGTTTGCGATATATTATTATTATGACAATGTGTCTTCACCTATAACTTTAATCTTTTGATAATGTGATTTCTTGACTAAACAACACTTCATCTCATACAATATATTCACTCTAACCATTACTTTGTAGAACTTACATAACATTTTTTGCGATACCTTTTTATCATAGAAGACTCTGGATTGAGCCTCCATTTTGCGATCATGCACCAACACAATAGGTGACATTATTGATATCCTCATTACCATAAATTAAATAACCCAAATATACTCGCAACATCCTCTCTTCAACGGATGACCTGAGCATTAAGGCTTATTTCCGCGCCAATTCAATGCATAAAATCACTAAACTTACACTTCAAGTATTCAATTTTGACTGTGAATAATATTGTAAAAGATTATGAAGATTAAAATTCTACAATCTATAAAACATATTGACATAAAAAATGTTCATCAAGTGAAAAGTGAAATGATGTATCTTGATAAGTGTAATTTTATTTGACTTGCAGTCTAGACACTAGAAGATGTCATAAATTGAATGTTGTCACCTGAAAAAACTGATTTAAAAGAAATTCAAATTTTTGAAAACTTGTTTATAATCCTCATGTGGATTAAATGAAGAATATTTTATACTATTATGAAAGTTGATAACTTGAATTGGAACTATTAGTTTCAAAATATAATGAATTATTTGCTTAAAGAAGTTGAAGTGGAAACTTTTTGGATATTTTTGATCCTAAATAGATGATTTATAAAAAGAGAAAGCATTGAAACATAATTCACCAAATCTTTTTACATACATAAGCTCTCAAGAATGGTGATATCAACGTGCAACAAATTTGCTCGAGTAATCATATGATTGATTTATTCATCAAGTTTGTACTAATTATAACTTTTCAGGTTATGTTGCACACGCTTGGAATATAAAGATTCAAGTCATTGGATTTATGATCTCATTCAGGGGAGTTAATACCTGAAGTACTTTTTTTCTCTCGCAAGGTTTTGTCCCGTTGGATTTTTCTTGTAAGGTTTCTCATGAAACATTAAAAATGTGTATTATTAGACATGTGTATTCTTTTTTCTATTCTAGAAGTTTTTTGTGTAGATTTTTATCTAATAAGATTTGAACACAACATACAATCTATCAAATAGACATTCAAGGGGAATATTATAAATATATTTGAATGTGAATGTCTATTTATAGAGATTCCTTTGAGAGAAGTTAGGAATCCTAGTTGGAAACTAAATCAATTTTCTCCAATAAATAAAGAACTTTTCCTACATTGAAATGATTTTGTAGGTATACCTCAATTTCTAAATATTATTCAAGATGAATAAGAAGTTCCTCTCTTCTGTACTACTTTATTTTTTTTCATTTTATGTAGTTTTATAACTAATTATAATCGCATGTCTAAAGTTTTGCACTGTTAAATTTTACGAGTGTTTTGAAACAAGATGCAAAATTTTTTCTTAATTGTTTCTATTTTAGTGAGCGTACACTCGATTTTTGATATTCACATTGAAGCCTTGAAAGACACATTACAGAATCCATTCTAAGAATTTTATAAATAACGCTTCCAATAAAATTTAATTAATTTAAGAGTAAAATAATTTATCATTACACCACAACTCATATTAATATCTCAAAAAGAATTATTTGGATTCTTCTTTGACTATAATCCAAAAGCCTCTTAATTCTCTAATTGACTAGACCTTAATTAGTCATTATATGATTCTTAATATTTATAAGGAAAACTTACGTAAATATACCATATTAAGAAAATATTTATTATTTATAACAATAATAATTTTTTCACTAAATCACTTTTAATACATTTATAATACAATTTTAATACATATTACAAAGAACAAATTATTATTCACCTATAATACATGTTTTATTGATAGATAATACATTAATCATACGTTTTAATACACTTATAATTCAATATGTCAATTTCTTATCAAACAAACATAATAAATTTTTAAAAGAAGTTATAATACATATATATTGCATACATAATTCACTGTTAATGCATATTACAGATTTAACATAATATTAGTGTAGTCACTTAACATTTATTAAATATAAATTTATAAAGTTGTTCGGATTATATTAAATTAATGAATATATAGTCCAAATAAATATTTTGGATTAATATAATTGATTTAATTATTTTAATTCAATAAATATAAATTTAATTAAAACCCGCTTCATAAAGCCCATATGATATTTCACTTAAATCTGATTGGCCAAAGGGAATCCTGTTTCAATAGCAACTCCTTTATTCTAAAACTATAAATAGGGGTCTCATAATTCATAAAAAGATAACCAAAAAAAATTCTATACAAGAAGCTAGAGAAAGCTTGTGGATCAAAAGCCATAAATTTCTCCACAAGTTCAAGAATTCAAGTGTTCAAGTTCAAGATATGACGAAGTGAAGATCAAGTTCAAGAACAATCAAGATCAAGACCACCGAATTCAAGATCAAGCTCCAAGCCGTTGAATTCAACTAGAAAGTCAAGATCAAGATAAAGTTCAATTCAACTAGAAAGTCATAAATTTTTGAACTTGATCTTGACTTCTTCAAATCATGAACTTGAACAGTTAAATTCTTGAATTCTTGAACTTGTACAGGAATTTATGACTTTTGATCCACGAGCTTTCTCTCGCTTCTTGTTTAGAATTCTTGGTCCTCTTTTTTGAATTATGAGACCCTTATTTATATTTTAGAATAGATGAGTTGCGATTACAACAGGACTCTATTCGGCCAATCAGATTTAAGTGAAACATCATATGGGCTTTATGAACTGGACTTTAATTAAATTTATATTTATTGAATTCAAATAATCAAATCAATTATATTAAAAAACTTCTTTGGATTAATATATTCATTAATTTAATATAATCCGAACAACTTTATAAATTTATTTTAAATAAAAATTTTAAGTGACTATAAATGCTCCCTTTTTCAAGTATTATCGAGATATTTTATCTTTCAAAGACTAGGCTTAAGAATTTGAAGACTTCAACTTGAACACCTGGAGATTCTTAAGACTTTATCTTGAATCAATTTATTCATAAGGGTATGCCCCATTGAGTCACTAATATTCGCTGCAAGTCTGAAGTTTTATGAATGATTACTCATAGTTTTAACTCATACAACAGATCAAGTGGGAACATTTATTTTCTTGACACTCATGCAATTGAACATAAAATATGGTTCTAAGTGGCTACGTACCTCAATGAAGAGGACCAAGCCACAACGTAATTCTGGAGGAGTGAGTGATTTTTTTTGTTGTGCCGTACACAATTTATACTCTTGTGGTTTAAGAGTAACATGCAGCTTAGGCTCTTACCTTAAGAAGCATTTTAAATCAAAAATTTAGCTCAAATTTAAAGAGCTTTATGATATACAGTTTAGACTCATGTCTCAAGGATCCTTTTAACTCGATAATTTAACTTAAATTTGAATATTTAAGGGACATACAGTTTAAGCTCGTGTTTCAAGGAGCATTTCAACTTGAAGATTTAACTCAAACTTGAAGATTTAAGTGACATACAATTTAAGCTCGTGTTTCAACGAGCATTTCAACTTGAAGATTTAATTCTAACTTGAAGATTTAAGTGACATATAGTTTAAGTTCATATTTCAAGGAGCATTTTAACTTGAAGATTTAACTCAAACTTGAAGATTTAAGTGACATACGTTTAAGCTCGTGTTTCAAGGAGCATTTCAACTTGAAGATTTAACTCTAACTTAAAGATTTATGTGACATATAGTTTAAGCTCGTATTTCAAGGATCATTTCAACTTGAAGATGTAAGTCAAACTTTAAGATTTAAGTGATATATAGTTAAGCTCGTGTTTCAAGCAACTTGAAGATTTAAGTGATGCACAATTTAAGCTTGTATTTCAAGGAGCCTTTCAAATTGATATTTAAGTCAAACTTTAAGATTTAATTGACATACAATTTAAGCTCATGTTTCAAGGAGCATTATAACTTTCAATTTAAGCTCATGCGTTAAGGAGCATCTAGATATACATTGACTCTTCAAAGTCATCTTCGAATGCAGACTTGCCCCCATTTCGGAGTT
Organism: Solanum lycopersicum; assembly: GCF_036512215.1. Lineage (NCBI taxonomy): Eukaryota > Viridiplantae > Streptophyta > Magnoliopsida > Solanales > Solanaceae > Solanum > Solanum lycopersicum. Next base: position 20,247,326 of record NC_090809.1, read on the forward strand.
CTATATCTTCATCTTCATGAGGTCCATAAACAGGAGATTGTTGATATTCTCATAAAGTCATGCTCAATTCCATTTCATGTGCACGAGTTTCTAACTCTTCGAATGTATTGGGCTTTAATCCTTTCAAAATATAGTGAAGACCCCGATTCATACCTTTGATACACATTTCAATGCTACAAATTTCACTAAGGCAATCTTTGCAGTTGAGGTTCAGACTTCTCCGGCGATTAATAAAGTCAACAACTAACTCATCTTCACCTTGACGAACCTTCATAAATTTCATCATACTAATGACACGTTTTGTGCTATAGAAGCAATTAAGGAACTCTTGGTCTATACGCTCCCAACTATCTATAGAGTTAGGTTCAAGATCTGTGTACCAATCAAAGGCATTTTCTCTGAGACATCGAATAAACTCTTTAATAAGATAATCATCATACGTCCCAGTAGCATTGTAAGTATCGATAAAGTGCGGTATATGTTGTTTGGAATTTCCATTGCCATCAACTTGTTTAAGCTTAGGAGGTATATAACCCTAAAACGTTTTAAAGTTATCAATCCTTTGTATATATGGCTTTGCATATATGGTAGAATATTTGGATGAAGAGTCAGATTTGTCTTCGATAGCCTCTATGATAAAGTTCTTTAACTTATCAATTGGAATCAAACCTTTCTGAGATATGAATCTCTTTGATCTTTGTTTGTTTTACGCATGACACTTCTTTGTCTTGAATTTTAGAAAGCTTCAGAGGTGATTGACTTGATCTTCTTTCAATCATGTTACCCGTCTTATTTGTTAGCTTGGAAAGTTTAGCATTTTCTTCGTGTGCACACTTTGTCAGGCCTTCAATTGCTTTAGTTAATCTTGCTAGTTGTTCTTTTCTAGTGGAAGACATTTTGATGTTCTTGATACTTGAAAAGTTGAGATGAGAGGTAGAGATGGTCCCACTGGGCGTGCCAGAATTTGTTTGCAACAAATTTTAAACATATGGAAAACAAACAAACCATATAAATAAAATATGAAGAAAACATGATTTTCTTGATAAATATTGTGGGTACAATTTTGTTGATCCCTTGATTCTACTCTCCTAAGATTTATCCATGATTCGAGGGCCGTTGGTGACGTATTTCTCGAACTAGGATGATTTAGATTTGACCTCTCTATATGAATAATCCATCAATTAATTGCAGATTATTCGAGATCTTGATCTCTTTATAGAATTTCCGAGATGCCTTTTAAGGGAATTTAGTACCCTTTATATAGGCATAAACTAGGGTTTATGGTTAAGTATCTTCCAAGAATTCTTATTTGAGTTGAACACAATTTGTAGAGTCCCAACTAGAATTGAGAGCATCTTATAAAGTCCCACAAAATTTTAATGTCTACAAATTTCCCCTGCTTCAAGGCTTGACGAAGTGTAGATTTGATGAAAAGCAAAGACGAGGCTTGAAGTACTCATTCTTCCACCTTTGCAGCTTCAGAGTTTCAAGCATCCAAGAATATTAAAATGTCTTCCACCATAGAAGAACAACTATCAAGCTTAACCAAAGCAATTGAAGGCCCGACAAAGTGCGCACACAAACAAGATGCTAAACTTTCGAAGCTAACAACTAAGATGGATAACATGATTGAAAAAAAATCAAGTCAATCACCTTTAAAGCTATCTAAAATTAAATATGAAGGAGAGTCTTGCGTAAAGCAAAAAAAGATAAAAAAGATTCATATCTCAGCTGCAGGTTTGTTTCCAATCGGTCAATTAAAAAACTTTATCGTAGAGGCCATCGAAGATAAATCTGAGTCTTCATTCAAATTTTATCCAATATATACAAAGCCATATACACAAAAAAAATTGATAACTTGAAATTTTTTTAGGGTTATCAACCTCCTAATCTTCAACAATTTGATAGCAAAGGAAATCCCAAATAATATATAGCGCACTTTATTGAGATTTGCAATGCTGCTGGACGTATGGTGATTATCTTGTTAAAGAGTTCATTCAATCACTCAGAGAAAATACCTTTGATTGGTACACAGATCTATAAATAGTTAAGAGCGATTAGATCAAGAGTTCCTTAATCATTTCTATAGCACGAGATGTGTCGTTAGTATGATCAAACTTACAAAGGACCGTCAAGGTGAAGATGAGTCAGTTGTTGACTTTATCAATCGCTGGAAAAGTCTAAGCCTCAATTGCAAAGATCACCTTAGTGAAATTTCTAGCATTGAAATGTGCATCGAAGGTATGAATTAAGGTCTTCACTACATTTTGCAAGGCTTAAAGCCTAATACATTCGACGAACTCGTGCACATGACATGGAATTAAGCATGACTTTAAGAGAAGACCAACAATCTACTGTCTATGGATCTCATGAAGGTGAAGATACAGAAGAACTCCAAAATGGAGGCAAATCTGCATCAAAAGATGACTGTGAAGAGTCAATGTATATCTAGACGCTCCTTAACGCATGAGCTTAACCTGCAAGATACAATGCTCCTTGAAACATGAGACTAAACTGTATGTCAATTAAATCTTCAAGTTGAAATGCTCCTTGAAAAACGAGCTTAAATTGTATGTCACCTAAATCTTAAAGTTTGACTTAAATCTTCAAGTTGAAATGCTCCTTGAAATATGAGCTTAAATTGTATCTTAAATCTTCAAGTTTGAGTTAGATCATCGAGTTGAAATGCTCCTTCAGAGACGAGCCTAAACTGTATATCATAAAACTCTTTAAATTTGAGTTAAATCTTTAAATTAAAATGCTTCTTGAAACACGAGCTTAAACGGTATGTCATTTAGATCTTCAGTTGAAATGCTCCTTGAAACACAAGCTTAAACTGTATCACTCAAAAATTTAAGTTTGAGTTAGATCATTGAGTTTAAATGCTCCTTCAGACACGAGTCTAAATTGTATATCATAAAACTCTTTAAATTTGAGCTAAATCTTCAAGTTAAAATGCTCCTTAAGGCACGAGCCTAAACTGTATATCTTAAAGCTCTTTAAATTTGAGTTAAATCTTTAAGTTAAAATGCTCTTTAAGGTACAAGCCTAAATTGCGTGTCACTCATGGACAACAAGAGTATAAACAGTGTACGACATAACAACAAAAAAATAAAAAAAATCACTTACTCCTCCATAATTACATTGTGACTTGATCCTTTTTATTGAGGTAAGTAGGCACTTAGAACTATATTCTAAGTTCAGTTGCATGAGTGTCAAGAAACCAAAAGTTCCCACTTGATCTGTTAGATGAGTTAAGGCTATGAGTACGTTTTCATAAAACTTCACACTTGCACCAAATGGTGGTGACTCAATGGGGGAAAATCCTTATGAATAAAATTATTTCAAGATGAAGTCTTCAAATCTCATAGTATGCAAGTTGAAGTCTTCAAATTCGTCAAGCTTAGTCTTTGAAAGATAAAATATCTCGACAAGACTTGAAAAAGGGGGCATTTATAGTCACTTAAAATTTATTAAATATAAATTTATAAAGTTGTTTGGATTATATTAAATTAATGAATATATTAGTTCAAATAAATACTATGATATTTAACTTAAATCTGATTGGCCGAACGGAGTCCTGTTTCAATCGCAACTCCTCTATTCTAAAGCTATTAATAGGGGTCTTATAGTTCAGGAAAAAAAAGGACCAAAAGAATTCTAAACAAGAGATTAGAGAAAGCTCGTGGATCAAAAATCATAAATTTCTCTACAAGTTCAAGAATTCAAGTGTTCAAGTTCAAGATTTGAAGAAGTCAAGATCAAGTTCAAGAACGATCAAGATCAAGACCACCAAATGGAAGATCAAGCTCCAAGTCCTTGAATTCAACTAGAAATTCAAGGTCAAGATAAAGTTCAAGTCAATATCAAGATAAAGTCCACGTATAAATTTCAAGTCTAAGATCAAGTTCAAGAACGATCAAAATCAAAACTATCGAATTCAAGATCAAGCTCCAAGACCTTGAATTCAACTAGAAAGTCAAGATTAAGATCAAGTCCAAATATAAGTTCAAGTTCAAGAAGAATCAAGATCAAGACCATCGGATTCAAGATCAAGCTCCAAACCCTTGAATTCAGCTAGAAAGTCAAGATCAAGATAAAGTTCAAGTCAAGATCAAGTTCAAGTCTAAGTCCAAGTCCAAGTCGAAGATTAAGTTCAAGAACAATCAAGATCAAGATCACCGGATTCAAGATCAAGCTTCAAGCCCTTGAATTCAACTTGAAAGTCAAGATCAAAATCAAGATAGAGATCAAGATCAAGATAAATCCCAAGTTCAAGATTAAACTTTAAATTCCTTTAAATTATATTTGAAAAGGCGAATTCAGAAAAATCATAGAGATTGTAACACTCGCACTTGAAATAATAAATCGATTGTTGCTATAATTTTTTATTCTTGATTATTGTTTTTTCGACGTGAATTTTACTATCTATAATTATTATAAATGATAATAATAAAAAATGTCGCTAAAATAAGTTATTATTTATTAAAAGATACCAATCGAAGTAATTTTTCCTATTCATAATGGCTGGACTGTTGCATATCTTTTTCATTTGTCTTGATGATTCTTTAATAATATTTCCTCTATTAATTTCTCAATTACTAAGAGACATTATGGCTACAAAAGGAACTTTGATTGGCTGATGTTGTGGCCAACAATTTGCTTATTGATCTTTCTTATACAAAAGGTCGAGCAAGCTTGGTGATACATTTATTGTTTTATTTATTTTAATTTATAGGGATAATGTTCAAGTACCCCCTCAACCTATGTTCGAAATCTCAGAGACACACTTATACTATACTAAGGTCCTATCACCTTTCTGAACTTATTTTATTAATAATTTTTTACCCCTGTTTAGCTTACGTGACACTATCTTGTGGGCCCAATGATGGTTGACTTTTTTTTCGAACTAGTGCCACGTAGGCTAAAAAGGGGAAGAAAATTACATATAAAATAAGTTCAGTGGGGTAATAGGACCTTAGTATAGTATAAGTGTGTCTCTGAGATTTCAGGCATAAGTTGAGGAGTACTTAGGTATTTTCCCTAATTTATATGATATTGATAAAATTAAGAAATTAATCAATTTTTTAGCGTTAATTATTTTTACAATACTTTTAATGTACTTTTCAAATAATGTTTGTGACACATGTGATATTTTTTTATTATTGTAATTTATCATATTTTTAACGTTATTTTTAAATTAATATATTTTATTCACTCTATCACAACTTATGTGACACATATGAAATTTGAAATTCAATCAAATATGTTTTTTTTTAAAATTATTTAAGTTGTTAATTATTGTGAATTATAATACTTTTAATTTAATACTATCTTCGTTCGATATTGTTTGTCATGGTTTTAGAGTCAAACTATAAAAATTTGATTAATATTTTAAGATGAATTTTTTCATCATATTAATATGCAAAAAATTGTAACTTATAGTACTTTTCATATAGTTTTAGAATATCTAATTTTTTTCTAAGATATTAAATTGATGTGATCTAATTTACCTTTGAAAATTAGTCAAATTGACTTTTGATAAGCACAACATGACAAACAATTCCGAACGGAGAGAATAATTTTTAAATAATATATGCTATTTTCTTTGTCCAAATTTACATGACACATGTGAATAATTTAAGTTTTAATTTTGTTACCATTAACTTAATTTTCAAATGATATATATAATTTCTTTTGTCCTAATTCATATGATATATGTGAAATTTTGAGAGTTAATCATATTTTAACATGTTTTTCAAATATTATAAATTGTTTATTATTATAATTTACGTTACTGGTAATGTATTTTTCAAATAAAATATTTTACTCTTAGTCCACTTATACCGTACAAGTGAAATTGAAAGTTGAACAAATCTTTAATATTTTAAGTTGTTTTTTAGTATTATTTTTGTAAAATATATGACATATAAAAATAAAAGAAAAATATATATATTAAAATGAATTGAATACTAAATATAAATGGAGAAAATTAAATGAGAAAGGCAAATCAATCAATTGACAAGCTGAGCCTAAGCACTTCAACATGAATAAAGATTTTGTCAAATATAATTAGTTCAAGTAATATTTAATAGACTTATGAATTCATGTCATTTGTGTTATAGAATAATTTATTATATATTCATTATAGTAATAAAAATGATAAAATTATCAACTTTTTTATTTTTTAAAACTATCAAATAAAGAAATTAAGCATACCCAAACTAGTATTTACAAAAAAAATAATTAAAATTGACGGGAATAAGCGAATTTCCTGAATTTTTACCCACCAAACTTCTTCGGATTAACTTCATACATGCTTTCTCCAAATTTTGAAGCAATCTTCAAAAATAGATCAAACTTAAAAACACCATTGATTTCTAATATAAAAATTCAACTGAAGAACATATAATACATTTTTTAAAAAAAATTAAAATTATTTGGAGGTTTTCAAATATTTATAAAAATATATTTTATCGTATCACAAATCACCTTAAATCTAAGAAGCTGAGTCGGTGGGTTGGTCCGGGTGGAGAGAAAAAAAAAAAGAATTGAACTGAAAAAATTCTATAGGTATAGATTTGATGAATCAAAAAGAATGTGAAATAAAGATACCAGTCAATAGAGAACCTTTTCTTTTTTACGATTATGAATGTTTTAGGGAATAGAAAAACTTGAAAAAAAAAATATTGGCCTTCTTTTTTTATTTTCAGTATTCTGCAACTTTCACATAGCTTTTGCCTATCTCGATAATGTTTTATTTGGGGAGGACACTATTAGCTCGAAAATAAATAGTAGTAAAAAGAATTCGTTTTGAACAATAGGTGTCTTTCACATCCAGCTATAACAATCAGTAATTTTTTAATTTCTAAATGGCAGTTCCAAAAAAACGCACTTCGACCTCAAAAAAGCGTATTCGTAAAAATATTTGGAAAAGGAAGGGGTATTGGGTAGCATTAAAGGCTTTTTCTCTTCAAAAGTGTCGAATTTTAAATTAATTTAATTTAAAAAATTCAATACAAGTAGAGGTTTGACAGGTAAAAAAGTCGGAAAGTCCGCATATTTTTGCCAATTTTATTTTTTCCTTGAAAGTATTAGGTAGAATACACTTAATTATTTTATTTGATATTTTATAAAATAAAAATAATTGACGACTTTATTATTTTATTTATTAAGATGAGTATATAATATAAATAGATCTTAATCATAAATTATTTTATGATATACATGACATGAATCTATAAAATCATTAAACATTACTTAACCTAATTATACTTGAGCAGATATTTATCCACTCAACATTCCGTCTTATATTATAGAAGTGAAGTCACAAACTCTCGACTCCTTTTCTTTTGGTAAAAGAGATATAAACATTAAGTTCTTTCTTCATATTTTATTGGTGTGTTGAGTTTTTTGCTTTAATTTTCTTTTGGTTAGATTTTGGCTTCTAATTTTATATTAAAAGAATTTTTTTTCAAAATATGAAATACATTTAAATAAAATATCTTTTAACATATTTCAATTTATAAAAAGTTACTTATAAAATTTATAATAAAATATTTTCTGTAATATTTCAACCGGTGATTCTCAATTGAGTTTTTCCTTAAACGGGTGCACTGATGAGGAAGTTGCTGAAAAATTTAATACAAATGATTAGGTTGATATATTCAACAAAAAAGGATATGATTAGGGGTGTCAAAAATGAACTCAAATATAGGTAATCCGTCAAAAATTTTAAAGGTCAGTCTCAAGACAATTTGAATTAATTTAAATTTCACTCATTCAAGCATTACCCATTTGATGAGAAATATCAATTCATGTTTTAAAACTTTATATTTAGATATATTTCTATATTTAAGATTGAATTATTATTTATTTTACATCTTTTAGAGTTTATCTATTCATTTGTTATTTTTTTAAAAAAAATTGAACTAAAATTCAATTGTGATTGTAAAAGTTAAATTATTGAGATTAATCGAGTCAAATTGGGCGGGTCAAGACCTAACCCATTTTTTAGTCATTTAAGCCCAAAGTAAACTTGAATGGGTCAAGACCTAACCCAACTTCTATTTCAATCTAATTTAATAATCTCAATTAAGTCCAACCCGTCTATTTGACACCCCTAAATCTGATAATTAAAGAGAAAAATTGTGTCCAAGAATTCAGGTTAATAAATATAAATTAAGGTTTAATTATACCAATAAATTAAATCAATTCATATATGTTAGATAATTTAATATTATTATATTAATAGATAACTTTTTAAAAAGAATTCCATGCGTTTAATCGCTAGTTTAAGAGTTTTTCGTAAAAAAGATAACCAAACATTAAAATTACGTAATATATATATATATATATATATATTTTTTTTTTTGAAATAAATATATTTTTAAATGGCGGGGGAGTGAAATGAGAAATGAAAAAAATAAGTAGTGGATTCAAAGTTTACGATTAGTTCAAAGTTCAAGCACCAAATATGTTGAATTAGTCAAAGTTTCTCCACCACATGTTCTTTGGATAATACCTTTGACGTGTACCCCTTTTTCTTTATTGATTTTACTTGCATTATTGTTGTGTTTTTAAAAAAAGTATAAACGTGGGTGCCACCAATTTTAGAGACTTGTATTTATTAGCATCACACACAATTTAACATGTAGCAAATTTTGGAATTATCAAGAGGCTAGAAGTAAGTATCATGTCAAGATGTCTGCTTTTAATAAAGGGTATTAGTGTAATAATTATACATGCTTCAAAAGAATCTAACCGTCATATTTCCTTTATTTTATTTTATGTGATCAATTTTTACGGTTCATCTCAAAAAATCTGCTTTACTATAATTAAATAAAATCTATCATAAGTTTTAAAAGTTTTTTTAAATAAAAAAATATTACATAGAATTAAAAAAAAGAAGCATAAAGTATGGCTGAATATTAATTAGTATTTTTGTTTTATATAAGAAATAATAATTGTCTTTTCATGATTCTTTAGATTATATATATTTCTTTTTTATCAAATGAATATGTGTTGGTCGACAGTAAATGAGATTGCATTTAAATTAGTGTAAAATATTAGTTTAAACGATAAATAATAAATTAGTGTATAATATTAACTTAAAAAGAAATAAAAAAAGAATGTAAAAATTTGGTAATATATTGTAAAATTTAAGAACAAAAGAAGCAAAACAGAAAGAAGAATATAAGACAATAGAGAAACAATATACATTCTTTTTTTTTCCCAAGAGTATCAACATTATTCTCAACACCACTATTTATAGGATTACATTAAGGAATACCAAAGGGTGTCATAAACATTATATTAGACCTTGAATATTACTATCTATTATGGAGGAAATAAAGTTAGGAGTTATGCTCATCCATTTGACCACATTATTAACAACATTACTACTCATAAAGAAGGGAATTAACCAAGGTGTCATGATCATCCGTTTAACCACCAAAATGATTTACAACACTCCCCCTTGGATGACCATTGATAAATAATATGTCTCGTTAAAACCTTAATAAGAAAAAATTTCGTGGAAAAAAATCTTAGTGAAAGACAAAAGAGTACACAAATCTTGTTCTATGCTTTATTTGCTGCCTCGTTAAAAATCTTGCCAGTAAACCCACTGGGATAAAACCTAGGCCAAGGGAAAAAGAGTGGCGTGTAGTTTAATCCCCCTGCATTAAACATCATTTAATTTCTTTGAGATGACGCATTTCAATCTTGGATACAAACTTTTCAAATGTTGAGGTTGGTAATGCTTTAGTGAACAAGTCCGCCAAATTATCAACTGAGCGAATTTGTTGAACATTTATTTTCACATTTCTTCTCAAGATCATGAGTGAAAAAGAATTTTGGTGAAATGTGTTTTCTTCTATGTCCTTTAATATATCCTCCCTTTATATGACCTATACATGCAACATTGTCTTCGTACAATATAATGTAGTTGAAATATCCTTTTTCATAGGAAAACCACACAATTCATAAATATGTCGAGTTATTGATCTCAACCAAACACACTCTTAACTTGCTTCATGGATGGTTGCATGATGCTTGCTTCATTGAACGTCAAGATATAGTTGTGCCTCCATATGTAAACAAATAGCCTATCAGAGACTGAGCTTTATGTCGATCAGACAAATATCCAGCATATGCATAACCAATCATTTCGGATTTAGATTTATTATAATAAAATAATCTCATATCAATGGTTCCTTCAAGATATCCGAGTATATGTTTGACTCCATTCCAATGTCTCTTTGTTGGGGCCGAGATGAATCTTGTCAATAAACTTACTGCAAAACAGATATTTGGTTGAGTATTATTGACAAGATATATTAGTGTCCCAATACCACTATGATATGGAGTTTCATCAACAAGTAGCTCTTCATCATTTTATTGAGATCGAAATGAATCTTTATGTATGTCAAGCGATTTCACAATCATCGGGGTACTCAATGAATGTGATTTGTCTATGTAAAATCTCTTTAAAACCTTTTCTGTGTATGTTGATTGATGTATAAATATTTCATTTTTCAAATGCTCAATCTGTAGGCCAAGACAATTTTGTCTTACCAAGATCTTTCATTTCAATTCTTTATTTAAACGCTCAACAACTTTTGAAAGTTCATTAGGAGTGCCAATGATATTTAAATCATCAACATACACAACTATTATAACAAAATCAGATTCAGACATTTTCTAAAATCACATGGACAAATACGGTCATTTTTGTACCCCTCCTTTAGCAAAAATTTGCTAAGACGATTGTACCACATCCGTCCTGATTGTTTTAATCCATATAAAGAATTCTGAAGCCTTATCAAACAATTTTCTTACAAATTTTTATATGCTTCAGACACATTGAATGTTTTAGGAACTTTCATGAAAATATTTTGGTCCAATGAGACATATAAATAGGTTGTGACAACATCCATTAGACGTATTTCAAGCTTTTCATGAATTGCCAGATTTATTAGATACCTGCAGGTAACTGCATCTACTACAGGAGAATATGTCTCCACATGTGAGACCTTTGCGAAAAATCTTGTGCCACAAGTCATGCCTTATATCTTACAACTTCACCTTTTTCATTTTATTTTTGCACAAAAATCATTTGTATCACACTGGCTTGACACCTTCAGTTGTTCGGACCATTTGTCCAAAAATTTCACGTTTTTTCAAGTGAAGTCAATTCTGCTTGAATTGCCTCATTCCATTTTGTTCAATATTTCTCTATCGGCATTCATTGACAGATTTTGATTCAAAATCCTCACCATGTTGTATTATTTCAACGACAACATTATAGATAAAAATATTGTCCACTACAATATTATTTAGATTTCATTTTTTTCTCATCGGGACATAACTTATTGAGGTTTTTTCATTCTCATTATTTTCAATTATTTGAACCTGCTCTGTGGTCTTGTCATTTGCTATGTCCCAGAGCTCTTTTTGAGCAATTTCCTCCATGATATAAACTTCATGATCATTTACTCCTTTTCTTATTCGAGAATTTTTATCCTTTGAACCAATTGGCCTATCACATTTTAAACATGGTTTAGACTCATTTACTTTAATAATTTATTTTATTGGCACATCAACTCAAACTAGAGCATTTGCAGCTGTAATATAAGATTTAGTAACCCTTCGAAGTTAGTAAATGCATGTGACAGTTAATTTGCAACATTTTGTAGATAAACCATCTTTTTAACCCCTTGCTCACATTGATTTGTTCGAGGATCCAAATGAGATAGAGATATTGAATTTCAATCTATCTCCTTTTTCAATTGTTTATGTTCTCCCCCTAATGTTGAGTATACTGATTCATCAAAATGACAATCAATAGATCTTGCAGTAAATATATCTCCTTAATAGAATTTAAATATTTAATAATAGAACAAGATTCATACCCAACATACACTCCTAACCTTCTTAGGAGACCCATCTTTGTGCGTAGCACTGAGGCAATTGGAACGTATACCGCACACCCAAAAATTCTAAGATGGAAAATATTTGGCTCATGACCAAAAACCAACTGTAATGAAAAGAATTCATGATAACTAGTTGGCCTTATGTGCACCAATGCTGCTGCATGCAAAATAGTATGCCCTCATATTGAAACAGACAAGTTTTTTCTCATTAAGAGTGGTCTATCTATTAATTGGAGACGCTTAATCAAAGATTTCGCTAGGCCATTTTGAGTATGAACATGAGCAACTGGATGTTCATTTTTTTATCCCCGTGGACAAACAATAATCATTAAAGGCATGCAATGTAAACTCACCAACATTATCAAGACGAATTGTCTTTATTGGATAATCCGGAAATTGTGCTCTTAATCTTATAATTTGATCTAACAACCTCGTGAAAGTCTTATTGCGAGTTGATAATAAGCACACACGTGACCATCTTGTTGATTTATCTATCAAGTCCATATAATATTTAAAATGACCCAAATGAAGGATGAATTGACCCATATACATCACCTTGTATACGTTTCAAAACTGCTGGGGATTCAATCCCAACCTTAGCTACTGATGGTTTAATAGCTAACTTTCCTTGAGAACAGGCAACACAAGAGAATTTATTTATTGAAGAATCTTTTGATTATTCAAAGTATGCCCATATGAATTCTCAATAATTTTGCGCATCATATTATAATCGGATGACCCAACCGGTCATGACAAATGATAAAATCATTAAAATTAGTAAACTCTTGTTTACTATGACATGTGATTCAACCATACTAATACTTGTTGGTACAATCTAAAAGAAAATGCGGGTAATTTTTCATGCACATATTTTCCCCCAATTTTACTATAGTAATATAAAGGTATTCAATCTTTCCTTCATTGTAGTCTCAACATGATAGCAATTTTGGCGAATAACCTTGAAACTTAATAAGTTTCTTTAAGACCTACTACAATACAATGCATTTTCAATATTTATTATCGTTTCCCAAGGTAGTACTAAGGCCGCTCTTTCAGATCCGTCAATTATTTTTTTCACTATCAGATATTGTATTAACATAAGTCTTTTTCATAATCAAATTAGAGAAATATTTTCTTTCTCTTAAAATAATATTAGTTGTAGCACTATCAAGAAGACACAGTTCTCCATTACTCATATTGAACTAATTGAGAATTGGGGAATTTTATTTATATTCATAAAATAAAAGTACATCATAAGAAATATGAAAAAACAACTTTGTAAGAAAAGAAAATTACTTATTTTTCCGAATATAAAAATAACATAAGAAAAAACATAACAATTAAAAGCACATAAATGAAGAAACATAATTATTTTTCCCCAATCAAATGATCAAAAAAAAGTTTCGGTCTCTAAAGAAGTCTTTAACTTTCAAATGAGTAATATTATCAAGGTCATCAAAATCATCATCTTTTACAGCCAAATTTGCTTCAATATTGTCATCATATTTTTGTGAAGACCCTGCCGCGACATCATTTTTACAAGTTAAGTGTGACTCCACCCGAGCATTAGAAGAATATGCATCATTTTTATTTTCTTTTCTTTTCAAGGAATCTTGATAAAGCCTAACAAAATGATCAGTTGCTTAACATTCATTCTTCCAATGCCCTTTCATGCCACAACGATGACAATTGCCTCTTGAAGGATTGCTTTGAGAATCCATATTGTACTCCTTTTTGTGGCGACCATCACCATGACGATTTATATCATCCTCTATCATTTCTATGTCCACACACATTATTTTGACCTTGATTTTTTTTTATTTTGTCTTCTTTTAGACTGGTCATATGCTTCAACCTTTACTTCTGGTAACAGAGCAGTTCATGTAGGACAAGCCTCATGATTTTTCAATAAAAGAGTATTATGTTGTTCAGCCACAAAAAAGCATGAGATCAACTCAAAATACTTTTTAAATTCCCTTTCACGGCATCGTTGTTGTAGTACCAAATTTGAGGCATGAAAAGTTGTGAGAGTTTTTTTCCTACATGTCCTCATCATTTATATATTTCCTACATAATTTCAATTGGTAGTATTTTTGTATACATCAGAATTATATTCACATATAGTTTTAAAATTCTGTAACTATAAGTGAATTCATCCAGCCCTTGGCAATATCGTTGCCTTAAGGTGGTAATACATTTCCTTCAAATCAATCCATAATTCAAGTGGATCTTTCATCGTAAGGTATTCAAACTTCAGTCCTTCATCCAGATGATGAGGAAGGAAAATCATTGTTGTTGCATTGTCCTGACTCGACGTTGTATTACCATTTGCAATGGTGGCACCAAGACCTTTAGCGTCAAGGTGAATTTCAGCGTCGAGTATCCATGACAAGTAACTATTTTTAGAAATATAAAGTGCCACGAACTCCAGCTTTGATAAATTCGATATGATAAAATTGTCATAGAAAATAATTAAGTTAGAGTAAAATAGACAATGAATAAATATCTAACTAGCAAAACTTTTTTTTCCATCAAAGTAAAATTAGCATACAATCTAAATTAATATTGTGTCTCACAAGTAGCACATAACTTTTAGTAAAATTGTTAGATAAAGTTTTTTCATTATAAAATAATCAATAATATAGATAATTCACTTTTTCCAATGAGAACAAAAATCCTAAAATTTGTAGTTCATTCATTTTTTTTCTCAAAACAATGACCTTCATCTTCTCTGTGCAAAATTGATAAATGGTTAGTTTTTTTTTCTTCTCATTCATTTATAAATAAAATACAAATTAGAAAAAAGTATAACCACAATTTAATAATTTCAACATTAGATTATAAATGAATCCTCACAAGAAATTTTGTTCAACCTTGAGACTTCGTGTTGATAACGTGTTGTAAAACTTAAGAACAAAAGAAAAAGAGAAGAAGAATATAAGATAATAGAGGAACAATATAAGCTATTTTTCATTCTTTCAAGTGTATCAACGTTATTCTCAACACCACTATTTATAGGATTACATTGAGGAATACCAAAGGGTGTCATAAACATTACATTAAACCTTGAGAATTACTACCTGTTGTGGAGGAAATAAAGTTGGAAGTTATGTTCTTCCATTTGACCACATTATCAACAATATTACTACTCATAAAGAAGGGAATTAACTAAGGATTTATGGTCATCCATTTAACCACCAAAATAATTCAAAAAATAATAAACTTTAAAGATAGAATCATCGATAAAATTGAATAAATGACAAATTTAAATTTTGTTATTACTTGTTTTAACAAATTTTTTAATTTTTCAAAGTTTTAACTCTAATACTAACAACATCTAACATAGTTAATTTTATTAAAAGATAGAGGCAAACAATAAATAAAGAGCAAACACATAAATTCACTACTTTAGGTCTTAATTACTAGAATTTTTAATAGTTTCAAATATTATTTTCTAGATCATAATTCGTCTTTTGGATACATGTACCCTTACTCGCCAAATAAATGTATTTGTCGGACGTCCTTTGGATACCTATATAATTACTCGCCAGATACATATATCTGGTAGCAGTGGTGGAGCCAGAACTCTTAATAAGTGGGTTTAAAATTCATAGGAATAGACACACGGAGTAGTCGAAGGGGGTCGACATCTACTATATATACATAAAATATTATTTTAACCATGTATATAAATAGTATAATTTTCCGTTGAAGGGGGTTCAGATGAACCCCTTCTACCAAGATGGCTCCGCCCTTGTCTCGTAGGGTTGTACATCGAGTTGGTTCGAGTTTTTCAAATATCAAACCAAATCATTCATGTAAAATTTTTAAACTTAAACCAAATCAAACTAATAAAATTTAGATTTTTTTTGGGATTTTCAACCTCGGATCGGTACGAGTTTTTCAAATACCAAACCAAATATATAAATCAAACCAAACTAATAAACTTCATATTTTTCTAGATTTTTTTTGAATATTTTGGATAAAGATTGCATACAAACATATCATTAACTTGTGCTCCAAATATTTTTTAGGCCCAAAACGGGAACAAAAAAGATGAAAAGAACTGAAGTTGAGGCCTGAGCATCGACAAGTATACTTGGCGATCAACCGAAAGGATTCATTTCAAACTTTGTTCCAGCAAGCGAAGGCATGAGGGAAGTGGATCAAAAGACGATGAAAAGTAGTAGTCGATGCTTCACTGATAAGTTCTACGAAGTAGAATTATTCCCCCCAATGATCCAGAACACATAGATACTGAAGGCAAAGCACAAACGACGATGATCTAGAAGAAGGGCGAATTATCGAATCACTCGACGTTCTCGACTAACATTGCCGAATGGATTCGCCAGCACAAATACTGAAGTCAAGAATACAATTATCTAAGGTGTTCGTTTAAAAACAACACAAAATATGAGATGAGTATTGATGACACAAAAATATTCAATAGAAAATAATAATGAAATCATCATATAAAATAAATATTATAAAGTCATAATGAATATAATCATATTTTAAAAGTACTAAATCATGTTAAAATAAGTTTAATAAGTATTATTTACATTATTAAATATTTAAGGAAAATTAAAATTAAAATATGTATTTTAATTGTCTAAATTAATGTAAAACTAAAGAACAAATATTCAATATTATTGTCATTCTTAGTGTTGAATTGATTTTCTTTTTGCATTAGTATTTATTTGATTTTGATTTAAGCTTTATTATAATTATGAACATACAGGAACTATAATCTTTGTTGGACCATTCCGAATTCTAAGTTCTAAACTTAAAATAATATATTAAAATATAAAAACTATGAAATAACATATGAAATATTTTAAAATGATATCAAACTAAATATTTTTGTAAGCAACTTACAAAAATGACTACATTTATAGGGTTATTGAAGTTCAATAGCTATAAATATGTTATTTACTAGAAATGACTACACTTGATGTCAATTTATAGCTGCATGTTTGTATTAAATATTATTTTATTTTATTGTTATTATTATTATTTATACAATGCACTAAATAAGGTATGATATGTTACCATAACTTCCAAGTACCAACCATTTATTATGTTCCTAAATAACTAAAATTTCCATTATTAAATTATCAACTAATAATTACATATTTTATGCAAATATGATTGACTCACATAATACAAAATGTTGTATTGATATTCCTAAATACAATATATTCACTAAATACTAATCATAAAGGTATTCATTAAATTTTTAATATAAAAGTTTATTCATGTCTTTTCTCGTTGTATTTTTATAGATATTTTTATTTTTAATTTATTTATACACTAATACAGTTGTAATTACAATAACTAAATAAGAAAAATGTATTACTTATACAATTAACATATCAATACTTTGAATTCAAATTGGTGTTTCTATTTATAAAACTTAAAGTATTAATATATCAAGGATACAAATATTTATAAAAATTTAATGTATTAATACATCAAACAAGGTAATGTAATACAATTTTAGAATATGAATACAACAATTTGAAAAATGGATATACTATTGTTAACCGAAAAATGAATACACCAGCATACTATAATATGAATACACTGTTGTTAAATAACAAAATGAAAAAAACAATATAATACTTGAGGTTTGAGGTTAACTTAGGTATTTATTTATAAAAATTTAGTATTGGTGTATCCAACTATACTTGTATTTCCTAATCATATTGGATAAATTACTTGTGTATCCAAATATGTTTGTATTCACAATCACTATTTTATTAATATTACAATACAATTATCTATTTATATAAGTATTATTAAAAATAAACATTTGAAATTTGATTGAACCACAAATATAAGTATAATGAATTGAACCACAAAAATCATACAAAAGGATCTTGAATTGGAAGGAATTGGAGGGGGGGGGGGGGGATACAAAAAAATCTGTAATGTAAGGATATTCATGAAATAGAAGATATGAATACATAATTTATTATGAGTTTAGTAATAATTTTCTTATTTATTATTTATTTATATTAAATATAAAAAAAAGATTATTAATATACACTTAAATTTGTTATTTATTGTATAGTTATAGTCATATAACATAAAAAATAAAATAAACTATAGTTATATTATTTAAATGTATATAGAAGTTTGTCATATTATGTAGTTTTTCCTATTTTTTATGTTTAAAATAAATTTTAAAATTACGTATGTAATGTCGGGTTTTTTTTTAGTTAAAATCAAATCAAATCAAATCAAATATAGTTTATTATTTTTTTCAATACCAAATCAAGTCAAACCAAACCACTAGTCGAGTTTTTTTAATTTGCGTTTTGCTTCAATTTTGTACCCCTCTAATATCTGAAAGTTTGAATATTCGAGATACATATTTTATTAGTTTTGAGTTAAATGTGTGTAACTGCTCTCCTTAATTAAAGGAGTCATTGAGGTTTAATTAACAACTCTAACATATCTAGAGATTCCTTACTGTATAACTTTAACAAATCTTTCTAAAATAATAAAATCATAAAACCAAACAATTTCTCTAATCGTAAACACCATCTTCTTGGCATTAATCTTTTTTTTTCTTCCTTGCGGTTGTGAGTTTTTTCAACAATGACCAATATCATTATATTACTTTCTATGCCAGATTTTGTCCTTTGGATACACACATTATTACTCATCAGATACATGTATCCATCAGTTTAAGTATTGGAGATACATATACACTATCAAATTAATTAATGCTTTATATTTTATATACAGGAAAAGGAAGAGTCGATTTGAATAATCGAGATACGTGTTTACAATACCAAATTGATTAATGCTTAATATATTGGATACACCAAAAGAAAGATCTCTATACAAAATACATTACAATAATGTAATAATAGTAATAACCTTTATATATAATGATGATTATCAAAGAATCAATTTTAATAGTTGAAAAGGAAAACGTGATTTGAGAGGATGAAGGAAGAAATGATGGAGCTAAGTGGGGTGATGACTATGGTTGGACAAGGTGATTGGCATAGAGATATGACTAGAGAGAGAAAATATATGATAGTTGATGTATGTCTACTGTCTAGTACTCTAGTTAGTAATTTTTTCATAAATAAATTAAGGCTTAGGTTATGGATAATTCCTTAAAGTTGTCCGTATAATTTACTTAGACATCTTAATTAGGATTTGTACCTACTGGACCCCTCTACTAATTCGAATTTGAACCTTTTGAATACTTTTGTGACAATCAACTAAAACTATGAAATGTGTGTAATACACTCGCGATGATGCGGAAAATTGACAAATCAATTACGTACATGTGGCATTTTTATGGAAAAAAAAAGAAAAAATTGAAGTGTTGTCATCACTTTGAAATCCTATTCTTCACCGTAGCCCCCTCCTCTACCATAATTGTCATCACCTTGAAATTCTCTTAACCCACTATTCTATTTTCAGATCTGTTTTTTTTTAAGTTGAAAATAACAAATTGCATATACATAAAAATTAGTGAATACATGAACCTACAAAACATAACCATTTATAATTTTAGATATCAATTAAATCATTGACTAAATAATCATCTAAGCAAATTCATTTTTTTTTAATTTTAAATCTAATTTGTTATATATATTTTCGATAAGAAAAAAATGGAAGAAGAAATAAAGTAGTCATTGTATGAGTCTATAGTTTTTCCCGTAAATAAGATCACAATATCAAATAAATTTTAAAAAAATGGAGAAGAAAATTCTAATGGTGTTTTCATAGTTGAATATGATAGAGGTTAGGGGGAAGGAGGAAGAGGAGGCAGGAGAAAAGAAAAGGGTGGAAGGTGTTGGTGGCAACATCATCGGCGGAGATGGTATTGGTTTTGGAAGAAATGACTAAGGAAGAAGGAAGAAGGAAGAAGGAAGAAGAAGAAATTTTTTAAAAAAATAATCAAGAATACGTTCTAACACGCTGAATGGATGTGTATTACACTTTTCTTGCCATGTCTGCGAAAAGTGTCAAATAGGTACTTATTCTAAAAAATAGAAATGTTCAATAGATACCAGTCCTAGTTGAAGTGTCTAAATGAATTATGCAGACAACTTTAAGAGATCGAATATGACTTTAGCGATAAATTAATAATATGTTGAAGATAATATGTACATGCCATAAATTTAGGAGTGCATAAGTGTTGGAATATTGCATTCCAAAAATTTCTCTCAATTAATTTGTTTTGCCCTAATAAATCTGAAAATTTTATTTTTCTTACTTCTTTGTATTGCCATTTTTTAAGTATTGTTTTTCGTGGTAGATGATTTAAAGTGCTAGGTATGTTCTTTTAGTATATATATTGATTTCTTTCTTCTTCTTTTTTCTCTGGAATAATCATAATATTTTTTTTAACAAAGTAAATATATTGAAAATTAAAACATGGTATTGCATGTTAATTACAGTATCGTATATAATTGATATTATGTGAATGAAAATTGTTTGTATATAATATTAATGAAAATAGTTTCTCTAAGTATATATATAGTATGCAATAGATATTAAAATAGTTTTTTATGTAATGTAGGATTAAGGAATACTAATCCTAATAGGACTAGGATTAGTACACAGTAAATACTAATATTATTTTATACTATTTATTTAATACTATCTGTTATTAACCCCCCTCAAGCTGAGCTGAGCGGAAGCGAACGGAAGCTTGGAACTGAGGTAATCGTGCTGTCGGCTCGGGAGAGGCTTGGTGAGAATATCATCCGATTGTTCTTCAGTGGGTACATACTGCACAGTCATGGTGCTGGCCTGAACTTCATCGCAAACAAAGAGACAATCGGTATCAACATGCTTCATTCTGGTGTGTAGGACGGAATTCTTGGCCACACATATGGTTGATTTGTTGTCACAATAGAGAGCAGGAACAGTGTGAGTGGCGCGGAGTTCGCGAAGAATATACGTGACCCACATGGTCTCAGCAGCAAGAAGAGCAAGGGCGCGGTATTCAACTTCAGTCGAGGACCGAGAGACCTTGGGTTGTTTTTTGGTACACCAGGAGATCAGGTTAGGCGCCAAAAAACGAGAAACCCCGATGTAGATTTTCTGTCATTTTTATCATTCGCCCAATCTGAATCTGAGAAACCCCGAAGCTCCAAGTCCCCGGGTCGAATGAGTAAACCACGACCAAGAGTGCCAAAAATGTACCTGAGAATGCGTTTTAGACAATAGTAATCATGTTCACTTGATTGATGCATGCGCTGAGCAACTCGGTTGACAACAAACTGGATGTCAGGACGGATAATGGCCAGATACTGTAGAGCCCCAATGAGGCTGCGAAAGTGGGTGATATAGGCAAAGGGGGTGTCGGCTCCATTCGTAGACGAAGAGACTGCCATCGATGTTGGTTGACTAGTGCATTTCTCCAGTCCAGCTTTCTGCAACAGATCTCGAGCATATTTGGACTGATGAAGAAACAAGCTGCTGCCTGTCCGAGAAACCTCCATTCCCAAAAAATACGAGCCAAGGTCCTTCATTTTGAAGGTAGTATGCATAGCTCGAGTGACATCCTAAATGAGAGCTGCAGTAGAGCCTGTGATAATGATATCATCTACATAGACAAGAAGAATGACTGTACCGTGTGCTGAATGTCGAGTAAACAGACTCGTGTCGTGTACGCAACACGTGAAGCCGAGTCCTTGGAGGAACGTTTTCAGACGTGTGTACCAAGCACGGGGGAGTTTGCTTGAGCCCATACAGAGACTTCTGGAGTTTGCAAACATGTTGAGGTAAGCGGGGATCAACATAGCCTGGTGGTTGCGTTATGTAGATAGTTTCATCAAGTATGCCATGAAGAAAAGCATTGGAAACATCCAACTGATTGATGAGCCAATTGTTGGGCACGACGAGTGACAGTACCAGGCGAATGGTTTCCTGCCGAATAACAGGACTGAATGTCTCGGAGTAATCAAGCCCATACTCCTGATTGTAGCCTTTAGCAACCAAACGATCCTTGTACCTGGAAATACTGCCATCTGCATTGTGTTTAATTTTGTACACCCATTTACATCCCACTGGGTGCCGCCCATTGGGCTAGGTACAAGAACCCAAGTTTTCTGATCAGTCAAAGCCTTAAACTCGTCATCCATAGCATGACGCCAATAAGCATTTTTTGAGGCAACAGAGTAGGTTGTTGGTTCATTATCGGGAAGGGGTGTATTTGGTAGTATAGTAGCCTGAAAGGTTTTGGGTTTAAAGATACCTTCTTTGCCACGGGTTAACATGGGATGAGTATTGGGGGGTGGCACGGGCGGTGGTGTTTCGGGGGTGGCCGGGAAGGACCCAAAACGGATCGGGCTGGAGATGTTGTGGGTATGGGGTGGTTCGGGTTGGTTGTGAGTGTGGGTGGTGGTTGCGGGTGTATTGTGGGTGACGGTCGAAGGAGTGATGAGGGGTGGTTGGATAGTGGGTGGAGGTGTGGGGGAAGGTGGTGAGGGACCCTGTGAGTATGTTGGAAAAAGGGGAAGGACGCCAATGAATGATGTATTTGTGGAGGAGGAAATAGACTCGTAGGGAAACTCATTTTCGATAAATTTGACATGACGAGATATGTAGACTTTATGAGTTTGTGGGTCAAGACAGTGATAACCCTTGGAGGTAGGATGATAGCCCAAAAAAATACAAGGACGGGATCGGGGTTGTAATGTGTGAGTAATATGAGGGCGTAGCCAAGGGTAGGCAAGACACCCAAAGACTCGGAGGTTGGTATAATCGGGAAGTTCTTGGAAAAGGAGTTGACAGGGTGATTTGTTGGAGAAGGTGTGACTGGCATTCTGTTAATGAGGTAGTTTGCGGTGGCTAGAGCTTCTACCCAAAAGGAGACACGGAGATGAGATTGATGTAGAAGAGTAACCACTGTTTCAATGAGATGGCGATGCTTACGCTCAGCCACCCCGTTCTGTTCGAGAGTGTATGGACACGAGGTTTGATGTATAATTCCCAGGGATTGCAGAAACTGGCTAAAGATGTTATTTACATATTCCTTTCCATTGTCACTTCGAAAAAGTTTAACATGAGAATTGAATTGTGTTTTGACCATTTTTTCAAAAGTGACAAAGGTGGTGTATGCCTGTGATTTGTGTTTTAGTGGGTACAACCAAGTGTATTTTGTAAAATCATCCACAAAACAAATATAATAGCGAAAACCAGCAAATGAAGGAACAACAGTAGGACCCCATAGGTCAGAATGAATAAGTTGAAAAGGTGCAGTTGTACGCTTCGCAGATAAAGTAAAAGGTAATTTATGAGATTTAGCAATTGAACAGGACTCACAATTGTTTACATGAATGGAAGAAAAACCTAATTGAGACATTAAAGAATTTATTATTTGAGTAGACGGGTGACCCAGACGACTGTGCCACAACAGACTGTGGCCATCAGCCGAAAGAGCCACCGGAGCCACAGGAACGCTTTCTGAAACTGGGTGGGCAGACGAACTTGTGCCAGGAAGAACGTACAGACCATGCTCACAGGGGCCCTGAAAAATCACCATCTTGGTAGTACTGTCTAGGATCTGAAAATAATTAGAGGTGAACAAGAGTGAGCAATTATTGTCTTTTGTGAATTGGTGAACTGAAAGGAGATTGGTTTTAATAAAAGGGACGTGGGTAAGGTTACTTAGGTGAAAGATAGCGGTGTGGATTTTAATGGTACCCGTGCAGTGTGAGAAATATTAAGGGACTCACCGTTGCCAACAGTAATACCATTGGAGCCATGATATGGATTTGGAGCGTTAAGCTTGGATAGATCAGAAGTAACGTGCATGTTGGCCCCAGTATCCAACAGCCATTCAGAGGAAGAGCCGGCTTGAGATGCATAATTGGCACGATTATCACTATTTCGGCTCTCCTCATACCGAAACCAGCAACGAACAGCGGTGTGTCCTATTTTCTGACAGATTTGACAAGTTGGACGATCCCGTTCGTAAGTGCCCTGCCCGCCGCTGCCGAAGGAGTGCAGCATGTTGTTGTTGCCGTGCTGCTGACCGTCGTACGGCGGACGACTGCCCTGCCGACCGCCGCGCCCGCGGCCTCCGCTGTTTCTGCCGTAGCCGCCGCGGCTCCCCTGCCGGCCGCCACCACGCCCCCCGCGATAGTTCTGGCTTGCGGTGAGGGCGGTGGCTGGCTCCATAACAGCGGCTTCTCAGAGAAGAAGTTTGCTCTCCAGATCCACGTTGATTTCTTTACTTTTTAGCCACGAGGAGAGAATAGCCAGGTCAACGGGCGTTGGACTGATGCGAACCGCCTGTTCAATGGAGGAGTAAGCTGATGGGAGCCCCCAAACGACGCACATGATAAGATCTTTTTCGGGAATGATTTCGTTCACGGTGTCGAGGTCTGTGATGATGGTGGAGACCTCGTCTAAATACTCCGCCATAGTTTTCGTGCCTTTGGTGATTGTGTGGAGACGATCACGCAATTGAAAAATATGAAAGTGGGAAATTGATTCGTAGCGTGTTGCGAGGGCCGTCCATAGGGCTGAAGCAGTTGTGTAGGATCGAACGTGTTTCTGAACCGTGGGAGAGATGACCGCAATCAAACATGATCGGATCTGGCTATCAACGGCTGTCCAGGCGGCATGGGCCGGATTGGTTTTTTCTTATTTGTCCATGGCGGTGATGACTGCCGGCGGCGGTTCTGTGCTTCCATTGACGTATTTGAGAAGGTAATTGGCCTCAAGGGCTGTAAGAACGGTGGTTTTCCACGTAGGATAATTTATGTCTGATAATTTTTTGGGAATCAGGGCATGAAGATGCCTGAGAAGGAGTTTAACGCGAGAAGGAAGTGAATCGAGAGGATCCACCTCGGTTGTCATGGCTGCCGCTGCCCAAGAGAAGAGAGGGAACGATTGGTGCCCTAAAGAGAGAAAAAAAACCTAGAGAAAAGAAGATCTAGGTTTTCTGGCTCTTGATACCATGAAGGAATGTTGATTGTATTGAAGTGTTAAGGGAATACATGGGAGATATATATAGGAGATATAAGAAGGAGTACTAATCCTAATAGGACTAGAATTGAGGAGTACTAATCCTAATAGGACTAGGATTAGTACATAGTAAATACTAATATTATTTTATACTATTTATTTAATACTATCTGTTATTAGTTAATGGAAAGCGTTTCACTAGTTTATTCATTAAGTTCGAATGTATATGTTAATGAAAACTGCTTCACTAGTTTATTCATTAAGTGTATACTTTTGGTATATAAATTGATAACAAATGATGAATTATACTTGAATCAATTTGGATATAATATTATACACTTTGAAGAAGGGTTAGAAATATTTTTAGTATAGACTTCAAACATTATACAAACATAAAGAAAGTTACCTATTTTAATACCTACTGGATTTAGTAGTATAGTCACAAATTAAAACTTATATATAATATTAATGAGATTAATTTACAAAGGATATATTATATACGGTAGAGTATATAATTGGTATTTAAATAGGTTTCTTACTCATTAATAAATTATACACGAAGTGTATAAATTTGACATATGAATCGGTAATAAGTGGTGAATCAAACTCAACCAAATGGGAGCTAATTATATACCTTTAAAAAGGTGTTGAATCTATATTAATATAGATTTCACATATTTCACTAAAATCATAAGTAAAGGTATAAAAATGCACCTTTAATAGATAGATTATTTACGGCAGGATAGATACTTGGTAATAAAACAATTTTTTTAAATAAATCATTAATAAACTATACACAGCGTATAAATTTGATATATAAATTGGTAATAAGTGGTGAATCGAGCTTAATCAATTGGAAGCTACTTTTATACCTTTTAAGAAAGGGTTAGGAACCTACATTAATATACATTTCACACATTTCACTAAACTCATAAGAAAAGTAATAAGAATGTACCTTTAAAATACCTACTTCACACTAACATTTACCAACAATGATTCATAACGATATATAAAATCAGTTTTATTATAATGAAATAATGAGAAAGCACTTTAATACCTACTTCATATTCACATCTACCAATAACAAAAGAAAAGTCCATTCCCATACTGTTATGATCCTGTTTATGGATCTCGTTGTGGGACGCTTCAATATGAAATCTGGAGTTTTCTTCTTACGACCTACGGTGTTGGTTCGTTAAGAAGAAGTTGTAATCTCTTGAGTTAAAGTACTTGAAAATTGAAACTACTTTTTTGTTTTCATTTCCTAAGACAAACAGACAATTTAAATACATAACGGGAATGAAAAATTATACTATTACTGGAAAATAACTACTACTATAAGGAAATAACTACTGCTAAAAAGAAAAAACTAATGTTATAACTATTGGATGACTAAAGAGTGATAACATTGCTCTCTTCTTTCAAATCGCACTTGTCTTCAAGAGCTAAGTGCGGAAATCAGTATTTCCCTTCTTTCCAACAAACTCTTCCTCATCATCTGTAAAGTCAATCCATAATAATTTCTTGCATTGATGACCTCGGATGAATGGTTCATCATAATTGAAATAAAGTCCTTTAAGACGCCTTTCCTCCATTTCAGATCTCGTTAGCTTCTTCACAAATTTGGCATGATGTTAAGGTGAGAAATATGTTGTCTTGGATTTGCAAGCCTCAAACGATTGCGAATAAACGAATTGTTTCTTGCGTTCATAAAGTCGAGATAAACTCATCGATGTAGCCAAATCTGGAAGATTATGCAACTCAACCTCAATTGCTATATAATCAGTTGATCATTGATATAAAGTTTTATTTTGCGACTGAGTGAGTGTGTCACCCGCGAGATTAATTACTCAAACTTTTCTTGGTAATTTGTCACAGACCTGATCTAACATAACTTATACAATGCTCCCAATTTCTGACTTCTAATTGGTGGCCCAAAGTGAAGGCTACATTGACGTTTCTATTCATCCCAAGATGGTTGAGACAGATCTATCTTTATCAAAGTTTTGCATTTCCTTCTAAATGAAAAGAAGCAAGTGCAACCTTTTCTTCTTCTGGAGTTTATTGGTGTCGAAAGAAATGTTCACATCTGTTCAACTATCCCAAAAAGTCCTCTTGGCTATCAAATCATAGAAAATCCAACTTTGTATGTCGAGAAATGATGAACCTTCCTCCTACTTCTGAACCTGACCCTCCAACCACTTTATTTTCCCCCTTCCAACCGCGATTCTGACTTGCATTTTCATTTGAATCATAATTGACCATAGATATCTCTAAATCCTTTGCGAGTGCATCCAACGAGCATTTATTGCTTTTCGTCTGTCTAAATTGGTTGCACGTTCTTCGTGGAACAAGTTTACCAATTGTGCTAGTTGATGTTGAATTTGGTCTCCTAACTCCCGTCTCTGATACCAAGTTGTTATGGTCCCCGATTATGGATCTCGTTATAGGACATTGCAATGTGAAATCTGAAGTTTTATTTTTACGACCTATGTTGTTGATTTGTTAATAGAGAATATGCAATCTCTTGAGTTTAAGTACTCAAAACCTAAAATTACCTTTTTATTTTCATTTCCTAAGACAACAAATAATTTAAATACAATACTTAAAAGATAACTACCCCTAGAAACTCGGACATGACTTCCTAACATAATTGAAATGAAAATCTGTACTAGTACTGAAAAATAACTACTACTAAAAGGAAAGAACTGCTGATAAAAAGAAATAACTAATCATGTAACTATTGGATGACTAAAGAGTGATAACACATACCTATTTTTTCATACACATGAATATATATGAAGTTCATTTATAATATCTATGACAAAGATTGCATACAAAATGTATATCACTTAATAATACTATAAAATATGACATATAAGTTCCAAATAATAAAAATCACCAAAAAAATTGAAAAAAAAGACAATAAGCTGTTAATACATTTTGAACAACTTTTTCTTTAGACTTCGAATCCTTCTAATTGTTCTTTACATCCGCACTAGGCTTGGACTTTTTTGCTTATGAAAACTCACCCTTCACAAATTTTAGAATAGAAATAAGCATATAGATTCCTAGTTAAAATAGAAATAGGAATAGAAATCCTAGTTGAAAAGAATTTCAATGTAGGGTGTGCTTGGTAGGAAGGAAAACATTTTTCAATTTTCTCATGTTTTGTTAGGTGAAATGTTTTGGAAAATGTTTTCTAAATCAACCTATTTTCCTCAAATTTAAGGAAAATGACTTCCCTTCAAAACTTATGGAAAATATTTTTCAAAACTCTCTTCCAACCTCCCCTACTCGTCCCACTCTACCCACCCTACCAGCCCGCAATCCACCCCCTACACCCCTAAAAAAATTGAAGTTTATTTTTAAAAAAAAATATATTCAACTTAAAAAATTCATTTTTTCACCCCTACCCTCGATCCTCTTACCCACCCCCTACCGCCACATCCCAAAAAATAATAATTTGAGTTTATTTTTATAAACGTATTTTCAACTTCAAAAATTCAGTTTTTGCCCCTACCCTCGCCCCCCCCCCCTCCCCCCCCCCCCCCCCAAAAAAAAATAAATTAAGTTTATTTTTAAAAAATATTTTAAACTTAAAAATTCCATTTTTCACCCCTACCCTCGACCCCCACCCCACTACTACCTCCTACCAGCCCCCCCCCCCAAAAGAAAAATAAATAAATAAATAAATATTATTTTTAAAGAGAAAATCAACTTCAAATTTTAATTTTTTCACCCCTACCCTCGTACCCCTCCATCCCCACCCCCACCCCCACCCGCAATACGAAAAAAATTTAATTTTTGTTTTTTTTAAAAAAAATTCAACTTCAAAAATCATTTTCTACTCTAGTAAAAGATAAAAGATATTTCCAGAAACACTTTTCATTCAAAAACCAAACACTAAAATATTTTTTTGAAAAATATTTTCTACTCACCAACCAAACATTAGAAAATAAGTCAAATATCTACTTGTTTTCCAGGAAAACATTTTCTTTCATACCAAACACACCCGTAGTGTCTATAAATAGGGTCTCAATATTATAGTTTAGATAAGCTTCCAAAACCTTATTTAAGAAATTAGCCTCAATTCATCACAATTTTCCAATAATTCAATCACCATAATCATAATATAGTGAATTATACAATAACATAGTCAATCCAAACAACCCTAATCGTTGGCAATCGTTGATGGACTGCCTCCATCCGCAATTCACTGTTAAGTTGAGGGGTAAAGTTGTAAATTCACCCCACGTTAAAATAAGAGTATTGGAGGTTACCAAAGGGTATTTTGTATATTTTTAATATGTTTATAAGCCTAAAACACTTAGAAGATTTCATTCTTCAAATCAGAACTCAAATTCCCTTAGAAGTTCTCTAGAATTCCGTTGGAGCCAAAACTCAAGGAAAGGGCTTGGATTGGAGAATTGAGTGGAGGCTCTTCATCAATGAATAATTAGCTTCATTGAGGTATTGTTTTTTATCCTTTAAACTCTATTCATCAAGGAGCCCAACTTTTAAGGATGTTTTCTAAAGTTTTCAAAGTTGAATTGTCCAATATCATGATCTATGCATGGGTTCTTGCATTAAAGGTTTTTAAGCATTGATTATTGATGGAATTTTTATTAATTAGATGATTTTAAATCAATTAACCTATTAACCCATGTAATTGATTAACCCTAGTTTTTGACTACTTTATGGTTTAAGTAATATTGATCTAATGCTTATGAATTCTAGTGTAGTTTTCTATGGGCTATCTTTTGATGTAATAATTATATTAAATTGATATCTAGGTTGTCTTAGATTGATGAATATTTATTGAATTGACCTAGTTTCATTGAATATGATAGTTTTTATATTGAATTGATGTTCATGGTCATTGGTAAGGGTCTTATGGTATTGAATTGGATGATTTAGCATCGTATTGAGGTGTTGAGGATTGAGTGGTGTTACGCTGCCCTATTTCCCTTTATTTTTTTTTATTATAGACTTCTATTACATTGTGATTGGTATGGTCCACTTATGGTGGTGGTGTTATGTGTTTTACTTGCAATTTATGTGGCCTTGTCGCCGTTACTTTATGTATTATGATGACTATGGCGTTGTCGTGAAATACTTGAAGTAATGTGGTTATTTTTGAAGTTGATTATGTGAAGTATGATAATATCGACCTATATGATAAATAATGTGAAAGTATATGTGATTTTCCTTTATTGATGTTGTTAGGTGATCATGTTAGACTATGACTATGGCTTTGTGTATATATTCTAAGGGTTGATGTATGCTTATTCCTAATTGACTATATGAGTCTATGATGGTCATATTGATGATGATATGATATTGTATAGGATGACTTAAAGAGGATAGGCCTAACCCATCGGTAGCCCCTTAAACTTGGCACAAACTTTCACTTAGACACCTTAACTGATCAATATTCATAATAGACACCTCAAGTAGGAAATTATTGTCATTTAAACACTTTTTGCTTACATGGCTTAGTGAGTCTAATACACTCGTTGATCGCGCTTGAAAAACCTATTTTGTTGACTTTTACTTTTTTTTTCTTCTTTCCCACCTTCAACCACCATTTCTGAAACTCAAACATCCAACTATGGTGAATCAAATTATTTACCATAAACAATTGAAAAATGATGAGAATCTTTTTAGAAATATACCCATTTTAAGATTTACTTAGTAAATTAATTCATGAGATTCTTTCCCTAAATAATTAAAATTTTATATAGAAGTAATTTTTTTGTAATATGCTCATATGTTTTTGTATAAGAAAATACCTTTGGAGTTGGGTTTGGGTTGTGAGGGGGCTGGGGGGAGGGGGGGAGATCTGGAAAATCGACTGGAGGAGGGGGGGGGGGGGAGAATGGGGTGTGTACTGCAAAATGGATGGGGTGTTTGGAGAAGAAGGTTGTGTTTGGAGAAGAAGGTTGTGGGGGTGGGAGTATATTGACTTACTTGTTTAAAAAAGTTATTTGGGCATAAATTCACATGTCATTAATTCGGTCTATTTTTTATTTTTGCTCAAAATTTATTATTTAAGGATTGTTTTTGACACAAATGACAAATGTCACAGTTTAATTTGTCATTTTACACGTCATTCGCGAGTGTAATACACATACCTCATATATTTTTGTTGATTGAAATAAAATGTCAAAATAACACAGCGATACCGTATATGAAGTGTCTAAAATAGACATCGTTCAGTTGAGGTGTCTGACTTAAACTTCGTGCTAAGTTTAAGGGGACACCGATGGGTTAGGCCAAGAGGATATGATTATGTCAATATGTTTCTAGAATGACACGTAATAAGTGTTAAAGTGAAGTACATTGTGTCTTGTCTTAGTTGACTTATGTCCCTTACTTGATGCATGTTTGAATGTGAATATTTGATGTCTTGACTTACGATGCTAAAGCCTCTTAGTATTGTATGTGTGAATGACATGAGACCTTAAATGATGTTAAGAGGGTCGTTTATGTGAAACATTGAACCTAGTGGTAAGGTTATGAATGTTAAAGTCGAAAGTCGTAATGGTATCATTCAAGTAAAGTAATGATAGACTTAAGGTTGATTGGTTGGAATGACATTATATAAAACCTTAGGAAAGTCATGATGAGCTTCTTGTCGCCATTGTAAGGTAGCCCTAGAGGACTTCTTTTGTAGGGTAAATGTGATTGGGTTATGAACTTTTGATATGGAACCCCTTTATATGAACCTTAAGTGTAAATTACTCCATGAGAACAAAGGCTAGCACCGAGTGAGTATGGTAAGGGAAGTAGTTCTAGCTAAAGAATGAAACTAGATTACAAAGCATGTCCTTCATATTCCTTAACTGTGTGCCTACATGGGATGTGTCTAAGTTCTATCATTGGCAAGTAGAACACCCTCATCGTAGTAGGTTAGAACTTTGGATTCCGTGTTTTTCTATCATGGTCTATGTTGGTTATTGCCTATTCTCACCATATGGGATACCTACTAGCATTAGAGAAGTTTTATGAAGTTTAAGTGGTGGTATGAGACGCTATCTAGGTATTGTCCAAGAGCATTATTTGAATGTCTTTATGTGAGGTATGAGTCTTAAATGAACCAATGGATGTAATGACTTTAGTAAGAAAGTATGTTAAATGAATAAGTACTTATCTAGAGTAGTTAAGGGTTGTCTAGTTAAAGTGTGAATGGGGCATAGGAATGGTCACTTGTTATCGTACATTTATAAGTCTTAAGAATGACTCTAGTTAGGGAAAATGATTGAATATGTAGACATGATCTAAACTTAGGTAGTCTTAAGGATTACTTAAGTAATCTTGAAGAGGTCAATCATGGACGTTATCTTCTTGATTTACTTAAGTAAGTCTTTTGATATCCTTTGGAAAGAAAATGTCATATTAGCTATATGTTGTTGTGTTAAGTGAGAATGATTCTATCCTAGGTAGTCTATAGGATCTCTTAAGTGTGTGTGTAAGGGATTGTATGGGCGGTCTCTTCACAACTCACTCAAGTGAGACGTAGAATCACCTTTGGTAGAAGAATCTCATGTTGATGTGTATGGTGTCTTGTAAGTGTGCATGTGTCTTATTCTAGTAGTCTTGAGAATCATTTACGCATGCCTAGATAGGTTGTATGGGCGGTCTCTCTTTGTGTTGCTTAAGTGAGTCTTAGGATAGCTTTTGGTGGGGAAAATTATATGTTAAAAGGTGTTTAAGATGAAGTGAAGAGGTTTCATTGTAGTAGTGAATAACTTCAATGTATAGTGAATTAAACTCACTGTAAGGTTGCTCTTAAAAATGCTATAACTTGACTAAGTGATTTCTTATGTGTTTCTAAGTTGATAAATGTTATTCTTATGATTATATTATGATGTTTAAATGAAAAGATGCATATTTCCAATAAAAGTTTGTTTTCATGATTTTCATGCATTATGTCATACTTAGTACATGTGGTTGTACTAATTCATGCTTTTATCTGTCTTTATAGTGGTTGGTAGGTGAGGAGCATTTGGGAAGCAAGACTTGGATCGTAGCATTCATTGTATGGGAGAAGATGTAGGTCTCCCATTGGGTGGTTTGATGCATTTGAGGTTAGACCTTGGGGTACTGATCTTTTGAGGAAATCGTTAGATAAAGTGAAATGCATTCAAGAAAAGCTTTTAGCGGCTCAAAGTAGGCAGAAAGAATATGCAGATCGAAAGGTTAGAGACATGGAGTTTATGGAGGGCGAGCAAGTTTTGCTGAAGGTTTCACCCATGAAAGGGGTGATGCGGTTTAGTAAGCGAGGTAAGCTTAGTCCGAGGTATATTGGTCCATTTAAAGTTCTGAAGCGCGTGGGGGAGGTAGCTTATGAATTAGCCTTACCCCCAGGACTGTCAGGAGTGCATCCGGTATTTCATGTGTCTATGTTAAAAAGATACCATGGGGATGGAAACTACATCATTCGTTGGGATTCAGTTCTTCTTGATGAGAATTTGTCTTATGAGGAGGAGCCTGTTGCCATTTTAGATAGAGAAGTCTGCAAGTTGAGATCAAGGGAGATTGCATCCATCAAAGTTCAATGGAAGAACCGACCAGTTGAAGAGTCCACTTGGGAGAAGGAGCTGATATGCAAGAAAGATACCCACACCTGTTTACAGATTCAGGTACTCCCTTTTCGTCCTTGTTTTTCTTCTTGTGATCGTTCGGGGACGAACGATGGGTAAATTGGTATCTATTGTAACGACCTGTTTAGTCGTTTTGAGCAGTAGAGTTTATTTCTGGTAATAACTGCCTGAGTCGACGGATCCCACGACGGACCGTCATGGGCACGACGGACCGTCGAGGGTGTCTCGTTCCAAAACACTTAGACTCTGGAAAAATTGGGTACTGAGAACAACTCTCTGAACTTCGCGACGGAAGAGCAGGACGGACCGTCGTAGGCACGACGGACCGTCACAGACTGTTTAATGAATTGAGTCTCTGAATTTTGTGATGGAAGCAGCAGGACGGACCGTCGCAGGCACGACGGACCATCACAGGCTGCGTATACCTGACTGGGTCAGATTTCTGTTAAAAGTTTTAAGGGGCGTTTTGGACTATTCTTGTTTATAATTATAAAGTTAGTGGTTGAATGTTAATAATTCAATTAATTGGGGGTTAAAGCAGATAACCTTGAATTAATTTGTGGGTTACTTTGGTCATCTTTTATACTTAATTATATGGTAATTAGGATAAAAGAAAAAGAGTTTGAATAAGGAAAAATCAGAAAAAGAGAAAGAGAGGGAGAACGATCGAGAGAAGAGAGAAACGAAGAGGAAAGCAAAGGTTTTGGGGGATAGCTTTCTTGATCGCGAATTCTTCAGTGGAGGTAGGTTATGGTTTTTATGCTATTTCATAGTAAACTCTTAATAGCGAATGATATGTATTGGGTAGTATTGTAAACCCTTATATATGCTTAATTGTGTGCTTGCATGATGTGATTATATAATTATGATAAAATAAGCATGATGAGGATGTTGAATCTTAAATCTTAAAACCTCTTTGTTAATGATGATGCCTTGGTATAAAAGAAGGCTTGATGAACTAAAAGAATGAGGTTAATGGATCGGGTGTCACGAAACGACACGTAGTATTAGGGGATCGGGTGTCACGAACCGACACATAGTATTAGGGGATCGGGTGTCACGAACCGACACGTAGTATTAGGGGATCGGGTGTCACGAACCGACACGTAGTGTTAGGGGATCGGGTGTCACAAATCGACACGTAGTATTAGGGGATCGGGTGTCACGAATCGACACATAGTATTAGGGGATCGGGTGTCACGAACCGACACGTAGTATTAGGGGATCGGAGTGTCACGTTTCGACACCAGGATAGTAAAGAGAATGAATCTTGAAATATGTTAATATACTCAATTTAATGAACCTATGTCCCAAATGAGTATGGTATGAAGGCTTGAGTCCTCATGGGTGTACTTGGCGTTATTTATCAATGATTCTCGTACTTGTGTTGCTACCTGTTGAGTATTGTAGTTGATTTTATGATATTATCTGATATATATTGCTTTCTATTTTGAGTTGGCCGATGATATCTACTCAGTACTTGTGTTTTGTACTGATCCCTACTTGTATGTTTTCTTTTTGTTAATTGTGGAGTGCAACAAACGTACCGTCGTCTTCAACTCAACCGCAACTCTAGCCAGCCTTCATCACGTCAGATTTCAGGGTGAGCTATTGTTCTAGCTTGGACTGGATCTTCTTCTTCACGTCTTGATGCCTTGAAGTTCTGGCATGGACTACCTGTTTAGTTATTTTAGCTTCTTAAATACTCTTAGACTTAGTAATTCGAGGATAGATGTTCTTGTGATGATGACTTCCAGATTTTGGGGATAATGATGTATTTTGAGTTTTAGAAGTTAGTTATTGATTTCGTTAATGAGTTTTAACTCTTCCACATTATTTTTCTGTTTATTATGTTTGAAATGTTGGGGTTTAGATTGGTTGGTTCGCTCACATAGTAGGATAAGTGTGGGTGCCACTCGCAGCTCGTTTTGGGTCGTGACATTATGTTTTCCTAATCATTCATAAATTCTCAAAATAATCGTAACATACATCACAAATTAATATTACATAATAATAACATGTCATTCAAAGAACTTCATATCATAGGAATTAATTCTCGTACAAGCATTCAATTTAAATCATGCGAGAATTTAGAGTTACCTCTTGTGAATATTGATACCACAAAACAACTGTTATGATCTATTGATTTTCAAAGTTAATAACCAATATTAACTCTAAGGAGCCACGAACTTGGAACCACAAGCAAAACCTTTAACTCTAGATCTTAATTCTCAAAAGAAAAACTCATTTTTCTTCTCTTTGCTTTTTTTTTTTTCTCTTTGTATTTTAATCTGTATTTTTTATCTGTATTGAGCGTGCACTTTTATAATAGTATTAGGTTGTGGTTATAGGGTTAAATTAAAGGAATGTGATGGAGAAATTTATTTGAAAATTTTAGAATTGAAATAAAAGAGGTAAATAAATAACTAAATAAATAAATAAATATTAATAATAATTATTTTATATGAATAAAGCAAAAACAAAACGAACAAAAAAATAAGAAGATTAAAAGGTATGGTTTGGACAAAAATAAAAATCGTGCAATGTGGGAGGAAAAAGAATTAAATAGGAAGAGAATTTTTAGGAAAAATAGCTATGAGAGTTTGAGGTTAATTACGATAAGTTAACACAATTTGAAATTTTTAGAATTTTTTTTTACTATTTTTCATAATATATTATTATCATTATTATTATTTTAAATTAGTTAAAAATTGAAGGATTAAAATAAATGCATTTAACTCAAAAACTTTTTTTTATTAAAATTTAGAAATAAAGTGAGCTTATAATTTGTTATAATTTAAATTATTATTATTATTATTATTCATGTATTAAAATATAACCCTACTAAAATAATTTAAATATTGAAATTGATGTACAATTTATATTTAGCCAAAAAAAATAAGTGTTCACACTTATAATTTTTGCTCATCTCTATCTAATCTTTTTGAAGAAAAATACGATAGTAGCAACTAACAAAAAGAATTCCCTTTTGCATTTTAACAATTGACTAATTGAAACTAAATATGCTGAAATATGAATATTATTTTTTAGAAGGTTGGAGTCCAGAAATGATCCAACGTACAGTAGCGATTTTAATTTTTTCTAAAAAAAAAATTAGTTTATAACGAATAATAAATTTCATAAGTTAGTAAAATATTTAAAATGAACAATTTATCATTTTAAAAAAAAAATAAGTTTAAAAACAAAATATGTATTTCAATAAAAATTTAATTAAAAAATATTTATATTAGTTTGTTGACTTTCTATCTAAAATATCAATATATAATTGAGAATTTTTTTTAAAAAAATTGCAAAAGTTAAGTGAATTTTGAGTTATAAAACAAAATTTAGTGATCAATTTAAGTTGAGTAACTTTCTAATTTACCATTTTAAGGTTGAGTAACCATCTGACATCTTATCACTACATACTCTGACTGATTTGACTTTTTCTCTTTTTCCTTCACTAAAGATATGAATTTTTCATTTCATCGTTTTTATCAAAAATGAAAAATATCAAATACTTAATTTGAAGAAAAAGTCATTAACGTCACTCATCTTTGTGAGAAAACAAATAAATATAGTATTCGTTTGTCATTAATTACTTGTTCATTATGACATATTAAGAAAGAACAAAAAATTTAACCTATTATACCTCCACTTTATTACTTTGAAATAGATATAACTTTTTGAAAATTGTAAATTTTGAATTCATCAATTTCATAACAAATAGTGATGAAATAATAGATTTACTGTATTATTTATTAATTTATTAATAGATATGACATCTTATAAATGGAGAAGTAATTAGAAATAGATCCGATAATAATTTATTTTGCCCAAACTTGGAACTATTAAAGCATGTATAATAATCATGCTCTGTCCATACGTTAGTTGTTAAATATGTCTACGGAGCAATTTAAATGGACTAACATTCTAAGTTATCTTATATCTGTATGACGCACGATATTACGAATCTTTACTATATCTATATATGAAAATTTTATAGGTAATGTTAAATGTCTGTTCACTTATGTATGCTATCGATCTTCTCAATTGCCATCGTCTTTTTTTTTTACCTGATTTTTTATTTTATTTGTTTTCTCTTTTTTATGGTTAAAAGTTCAAGAGAAATATTAGGCGTTTTTTAGTATTATTTTTTATTTAATGAGGTTTTGATTATTTTTATTTTCTAATTAATTGAATAGTTTAGAAATTGTTAGAAAAGTAATTTAATTTATGTTCTTCATATATATATATATATATATATATAACTCTTATATTAGAAAATGCTTGTTTCAACATGCCTGTTTCATTGCTTTCAAGGGCATTTTTGTCTTTTCAGTTCTAAATGTAATTACGTGTCTTTTTCATGTGTCATAAATTTTGTCTTTTCAGTTCCCGGTGAAAACGTGTCTTCCTCCTATGTTATATCACTTCATTATACTCCACCGTCTGTGCACTCTTCTTCAACATTCTTCAGGTTAATGTTAACTCAGAAACAAATGGCAAAACTGCGCTCGCGGTCGTTCCGACGAAGAAGAAGAATGAGTTATCCGTTTCATCTAGCAAAGACAGGCATACAAAAGTCAATGGTAGAGGACGGCGCGTAAGGATGCTGGCGTTATGCGCGGCGCGTGTTTTTCAATTGACGAAGGAGCTAGGTCATAGGACTGACGGAGAAACGATAGAGTGGCTTCTCCGTAACGCTGAACCAGCAATCATCGCTGCTACAGGAACAGGTACGGTTCCGGCGACTTAAGTCACTACGACGTCGGAGAACATACCGTTGTCTCAGTCACAACCGTCGGTTTTAGCTCCATTAACACGAGCTACGCCTGTTTCTGGATTTCCGGTAGGTGGTGGATTTTTCTCTATGACTCCACAATCGCAGCCAAATTGCCGGCTTGATTTATGCCAACCGTCGTTAGAATTTTCCGGCAATGCGTATCGGCATATGCCGTTCACGGCGTTGCTTTTACAGCCGGTGACCGCCGATGACGGCGAAGAGAAAGTCGCCGAAGAAGATGAGAAACAGTAGAGATATGGATAAGTTTTAGGGCCCGTTTGGATGGGCTTAATAAAAGCAGCTTTAAAAAAGTACTTTTAAAAGTGCTGAAACTTATTTTTAAAATAAGCAGTTATGCGTTTGGATAAAAGTGCTGAAGTTGTTATGTCAAACGTGAAAAGGTAAAAATGGAAGAAAGAAATGTTAGGGTTATATGGGTAATTTGGAGATTGTATACAAATATTAAGCACAAAAAAGATAAAAATGTGGTCAACTTAAAACAGCTTATAAGCTAAAAAAAAAAAGCACCCCTACCCCAGCTTTTAACTTTTGGCTTAACATAAGTTTTTTTTAACTTAAAATAAGCTGTTTTGAGTATTGTCAAACAACTAAATAAGTCAAAAACCAGCTTTTAAGTCAGTTTGACCAGCTTTTAAGCTGAGCCAAACAGGCTCTTAATCCTTATCTTTTTGTGCTATAGACTAATCACAACTTTTTTTGGACTAAATGTGTCAGTTACTAGACTTTTGTAGGTCCTTTTTTGCTAATATCTAAAAGATTGGAAAAAGGATAAAAAAAGGGTACAACTTTTTGGGTTTGGGGTGAATTTAGTAAAAATAGGTTAATTTAGGGGTTAAATGTTAAATTTTATATATATATTTTATTAGTAGTAA
Organism: Solanum lycopersicum; assembly: GCF_036512215.1. Classification (NCBI taxonomy): domain Eukaryota; kingdom Viridiplantae; phylum Streptophyta; class Magnoliopsida; order Solanales; family Solanaceae; genus Solanum; species Solanum lycopersicum. The sequence goes on from NC_090809.1 coordinate 20,286,507, forward strand.
CTCTCTTTTTGTATTTGTAAAAATAAGTATTGTTCTTCAACAAAAACGTATTGGAATTAGTTGTTATTAATTTTATCTTCTGTTGACAAAATTTACTTGGGTGTCTTCAAATTTGCTTCTTTCTTTATTTGAGTTTCTTGTTGATGTTCGATTTTTCGACCGCAAAAAATTGAATCAATGGTGTTGATTATTCTTGAAATTTATGTTATTTTAATTTTTGCTTCAGGCTGCGCCATTAATAGCAGAAGTGGTTATAGTTCCTGCTCCATATGTTTGAAGATATGAAGTTCAGGCATGACAATCATTCAAGGTCAGACCTCCCACTGCGAGAATGCGCAAAAGGTAATAGTAAGGTTTGCATATACTACACCCTCCATAGGCACCACCTGTGTAGAGGGTATAGTATACACATGTTTCAACTCTTATACAACAATATTACTGCTTTGAATCTTTCTCATGCCTTCTTGAACCTGTTAGATTTGCACCACATTTTTCCACATTCATGACTATGGTTAATGCTATCATTTGTTGGTGTTTGTATAATACAATTATATTTGATATATAAGAACAATATCACGAGTTCCTTTTTGGATTTCATTATACTGACATCAATATCTTCAACGAGCAAAGCACTGAAGCAAATAGAGTGAGGGAAGCACATAGGAAGGTGATGGTAACTAACCATCGAGATGAAGGACATAATTACTACCTTGCTTCAAAGTGAGAGAGTGGAAGAAACTTCTTGTGAGTATTGCAAACTTAACCTTACATGTTGTCGTTTCTTACGTTATTGATTGTTCTAATACTCAGAGATGTTTCTCTTGATAGTCCCTTTCTCTCGAACTTTTGTAAGAGCTGTTTACTGTCATTTCTTCTTTGAAATCTTATCTCATTTGCATGGAGTGTTGTTTGTTATGTAGGAAAAGAGTGTATTGAAACCAATTGTTGTGCTCTTTCTCTGTTGATCCCTCTTTACATGGAATGAATTAATAATAAAGTGCTCCGTGAAACATAAAATATGAAGACAAGTAGAAAGAGCAAGATGAAGAGACTTACTTGTACTTTCGGCATCCTTTATAAAATTTTAGACATTTATCCCTCAATGTTTCAGTATCTTTCTCAAAATCTTGGATCGATTCAGCCAAGTAAAAACTTAAGGACTCACACTTCTGGTCAGAGAAAAGTAAGAATAGATTAGCATATTTCTTAGCCATGGAAAAGGCTTCCAAACTTCTATTGCAGAAGACACATCAAACTGCTACTATTACTTCTATAGTATGCACGACTCATTTTACTTAAAGGTGCTCACATGCTATTTTTCACATAGAATCCAATCCAATCTATCCCCTGTATAATACATTGCATTTGAACCTTGGACAATCTTTTTTCATGCTGGTAACAAGGAAAACAAGTGTGCTATTAGTGTAACAGATTATTTGATAGGTACAAATTGCAAAAAATACTAAATTCATTCTACAATTATTTTGCGTGCAGGGTGAAGTTAACGATTTGCAGTTATTACAATCAAGGCTTCAGCTACAGGTATGTTCTTTTTTCATCCGTCGTTGTGATTTCTTTCTCTCTCATTCCTCATTTTATCTCCTTCGATAGTAGCTGTCCATCCACTCTGTTCTGTTCCATTTTGATTGGTAGAAGATTTGGGTGTGTCTGAAGAGTTCAAGGATAGAAAGTTGTTTTCTTGTTACTGATAATGAGAAAAATAACTAGAAAAATAACAGAAAAATGTCTATCATAGACAAAGTAAGAAACTATTGGTAGCTGGTATAAGTGAAATTATGATCTTACACTTAATGTTGATTAGGCATTTCTTGATTTTTGAATGGGCTGAAATTCCACAAATTATTGGTTTATTGTTCATACTAGAGATAATGATAGTATTATCACAATCTAATACATACCTCTCATGTGTCTTATTCTATTTTAGTGTCTAATATATATATATATATATATATATATATATATGTATGTGTATATATATATATATATATATATATATATATACACACACACACACACACACCATAGACTTGCCAGTGAACCTGGCTTGTTACCTTCTGATTCCCCTGGTTTTAGGTAAATGTTATTCTGAAATTTCCCTAATAACATCACTAAAATGTTGATGTCATTAAGTTTTATATAAGAGTGTTTGGTTTAACTATTTGCCGTTTAAGATGGAGGATAGTCTTGTTTAGATTCTCAGACTTTGTTGAGTTAACACATTAATTTATGTTTGAACCAATTGATGATACCTCTTTAATATTAACGATAAAAATATTTTTGAGTCAAACTATAAAAGAAAGACATTTTCATTAATTTCACATAATTTAAGGACATTTTAATCCTTTTCCGTTTAAACAATCTCATCATTATTTGATTTTTCTGTTTATAGTACTCTCTCATTACAATCATATTTATATCAAAACTTTATTATTATATTTACAATAAAATATTAAGATAGTATAAGATAAAATTAATTAATGAAGATAAGTATGATATGAAAATGAGAAAAAATTAACAACGTTGGGCCCGTGTTTACACGGATATTAGTGCTTTGAATCTTTCTCATGCCTCCTTGAACTTGTTACATTTGCACCACATTTTTTCAAATTCATGACTATGGTCAATGCTATCATTTGTTGGTGTTTGTATAATACAATTATATTTGATATATAAGAACAATATCACGAGTAGTCTTTCTCTTTCGTTTTCCTTTCTGGATTTCATTATACTGACATCGATATCTTCAATACTTTTTCTCCACTGTTCCATTTTTCATTAAAGCTTACACTTTACTTGTGCTTTGCACTTAAAGCCCCAAGTCCCAATAGACCTTAGAGAATTTTTATGCTTTTCGCTTTTGATATCACTGTGGTAGGCTGAAAAAAGGCAATAGAGCATGTAGTGCTTCCTGATAAAAATAAAAGTAATTTTTTTTAGAAAATGTACTACTTTACTGGAGGGGATGGGTGTTGTTGATCTCAGGTATTTCACAAACAGTTTGCCCACCTGGTACAACTACAAGTGTACAGGCCCATGTTGTGCATTGCTAGAATCCAACGTGTGTGTCGAAGTAAATCCCTCTTAAGGTGGTTCTTTGTGACAATGAAGGTGAGAAGTGGGATGTTGGACCATTGGAGGAGGATTAGTGTAAATGGAGACCAGAAGGCTGTGAAACATGGAGTGTCCCCTCCCCCCCCCCCCCCCCCCGCTGTAGAGATATGATGTATACATTGTCATTTCTTTGTTGACTCCTTTTACTTGTATATAGGAGAAAATTATGTTATGTTTGACCATCCACTGTTAAAGATTGATTTTACTTGAACCTCTATATGTGACAGCTAACTGCATATGAATCACATATATTGAAAGTTAAAAGTGAAGATTGTAGTTGCTTGATGCAAAGCAATTTCTAGCGAAGGGATTCTCTTCGTCTTTGTTTTGATTGATGAACTTTTTGACGGTAGTTCATGAATGATTGTATCAGTTCCTTCCTTCATTGCCTCATTCTCGGATTCATCATAGAATGTTTCCCTTTATAATAAAGAATCTATACAAAAGAGATCCATTTATATTTCTTTGTTCTGAGTGGTTCTTTTCTCCGACTATTTATTTGTCTTCTATTTTTTTCCACACCAATGAAGATGGCCTTAACGTTTTTTTTTGTTCCCTGTAGATATCAGTGAACTAAATCTACCTGAAACATGTAGCATATCATTCCCTAACGGAAAAGATGACCTCATGAACTTTGAAGTCACCATTCGTCCTGATGAAGGATATTATGTGTAAGTAGTTCTGCTGAAACTATTCTCTCTCTTTAATGAAGTATATTCCTGAAAAAAGTTTACTTCGACTTGGATATGCCTTTCTGCTTTCGTATTTTTATGGAAAATTGGTGCACTTGAAGTTAGCTTTCCTCGCTGCTGATAACGTACATTGTATTATTTGTTCGTATTCAGGGGTGGAACTTTTGTCTTCTCTTTCAGCATTTCTTCTATTTATCCTCCTGAGGCTCCAAAGGTCAAGTGCAAGACTAAGGTGGGTAATGGTTTATAGCTTTTTTCCTTTCGATTCTCTTTCAATTTCTTGAAGAATGAATTTAGATTCCAATTGTTTTATCATTAGCTCTGGAAACTCGGATTTTGCAGGTTTACCACCCGAATATTGACTTAACTAATATTGCCATGGGTTATTTTGCTCTGAAACTCAATTTTCTGGCTCAATTTGAAATTGATATCTTTAAAGTTTTTTTTGAATTATTGTTTGGATTTGTTGTTGATGTTCAGTTTTACTTTTGCTTAGGAGACCATAAGAAATTGGAAATGGATAATCTGCTTACTATTTTGACTCCCACGGTTTCAACTCAACTATGAATTGTATATGTCAAGGTTCGGATAAAAGAAAGGATCATGATGAAGTTTCTCCAATAAATGATGGATTTTTGGGTTTTTGATTCTTTCGGACAAAACGTTATAGAACTGCGGTATATGGTTATCTAAATAGAAGAGTTGATGTTGTGCCTTCAACTGGCATGAGTTTGTGGCTGTAGCAGTACTTAATCCTAAGAAAAGTGAAGCTTCTCTTACACTTTTAATTTTTTTATTCATTAGTTTAAAGGAAACTAATGACTTTAATTTCAACTATTGTCTGGCGTGTCAAAATTTTATTTGCTTAGACTTTTAATTTTTTTATTGAACAAGTTGGAATGCAATCTCAAGAGGAAGTAGTTGATGAAGCTTCAAAGCCTCAATATATTATTCAACATAATGTAATATATATTGCTTAACCGATTTCAAATTCGAGCTTTGACTATTGAAAAATCTTTGCTAAGGTTCTTACTCACCGCGCCACCGCTTCACCCTACTTCATTGTCATGCCTGAGTAAGGATCGCTTTCCTCAAGGGCCTTATGCCGTGTGAATTTACACAACATTATTCGAGAAGACTGGAAACATGTGCTCAACATCAACAATAATCTATGGCTTGTATCATTTGTGTTATCGTATTCTGCTCTTACAGAAGGTTGTTTGTACATGAATCAACCATCATTGCCACAACTCGGACAAGCTAATTAAAGTATGTGAATTCACAATTCTAAATTTATTATCCGTGACTTTTGAACAATGTCTTAAGCCAACTTACTAGTTTACTTAAGGGTTCTATTGGTGTTGACTGTAAAAACATAGACTTTTTTCTAAAACAACTTGTACACATTTTGAGTTTCTTCTTTTCTTGCTGCTGCTCCCATCGCTGAAAGATCCACTGAATTGTTTAGGTAGTACTACAGTTCATAAAGAGTGGAGAATAAATGCACGCACTTAGTTGCATAAATAAATATTCCACTTTAAATCTAAAATCATTTTTCCTCTTCTGCAGGTACATTTTCTAGGTACTAACACTGAAAAGAAACTAAAATGTAGCAGTATGTAAATAGTATAGGATGTAAACATCCTATGTAAATGTAGCCACAACTACAAACAAATGATTGACAACCATTTATATAAAGTTTGTTTGCGTAATCAACTCGCAAAAATTTAGCCCATAAAAGTCATTCATAGTCCATAGATACGTACATGCGCAAATTAACTCGCAAAAATTTTTGTTGGGCCCGTGCTTACGCGGGACATCACTGCCTAGTATATATATATATTTCAACAACTCACTTACATGAACTAGACGGATTATTTGATTTAAAATATATATCGGCATCATTGTTTATAATATATATAGGCATAAGTAACTAGTGGATTTGTGGATTTTTAGAATCACTTTTTATTTTCTTCCCTAATTAAACTAGCACCTAATATCCATAGTCAACTTGTTAGATTAAATCTTTTACATGAGGCAAAGCAACTCTCAAAGAAAATATGGAACTAAGTATATAATCGAGGGAAATGGTGTTAGGCTGCAATATTTATTCTTCATTTACTCTCTGTAATCTAAAATACTCTGAATTATTAATATATATACCCACCGCCGTGAAAGTTTACTCACAGGGTGTTACCACGAAATTTTGGTTTCTCTTTTTCTCTCTCTAGATATCTCATCTCTTTCTCTTGAAAGTTCTTGTGTTCTTAATTCATCAAGTGTGTGTGTGAATTTGATCATAACAAATGGATCAAAAGAAAAAAGATTTAAAATATCCTCTATCTATTTTTTGGTCTAAAAGTTATTCTTCCATCACCTTTTTGAATCACTAATTACCTTAAAACTAACAATTCTCTCTTTATTCTTTATTTTTAAAAAGTATTTATTATTTGTCATCCTCCTATTGGACAATATAAAAAGTTCATCTCAATCAGATTATTTATCCAAATCATAGCAATAGACTTCTTCTAGACCCCAATTTTTTTATAAAAAATATTATGATTTTTTTATCCAACTCCTCTCTATTTCCTCAATATTTTATTTGGATTTGAAGACTTATGACAAAAGAAAAAATCAACGAATAATATTTAATTAATTAAATCAAGATTATTAACATGATATAGATGATTAATATTTTATAAAAAATTATTATGTCATACTCATAACAATATATTATTTTATCTACAAGTACATTACACACATTTTTCTCTATTTTCCTACTTAAATTTTCCCTATAGCTACGACCATCCATCTGTTTTTTTAATAAGTTAATGTTTTAAATAAAATTGTATGTGGGACTTTTTCTTTAAAAAGTAGTTATCACAAATTATCAAAAAAATTAAGATAACAATTTTTCTATTTATTTATTTTTCTAAAAAGGAAGATAAATATTGTGGCACTATTAATATTTTCATAATATATTAATTATTTAAAACAAACTTTTTTTTAATTTTTTTTAGATAAAATACAAAAATTACTAGATTTTTTAAAAAAAAATTTAAGATCTTGAAGCTGTATATATATTGTTGATTTAAATAAGTTGTGGGGAAATAATTAATAGAGATGAGATTTTTGTTTAATCTAATAAAAAAATAACAAATAATAAATACTTTTAAAACATAAAATAAAAATTAGTTACTAGTTATAAAGGTATAAGCTCGTAAAAAAGGTGAATGAAAGGGTATAAGTGAGCCAAAAAGGTGAATGGAATGGTATATGCGAACCAAAAAGGTGATGAAAGAGTATTTTAAAATCAAAACATGAATGAAAAATATTTTTAGACCTTTTCTTATTATTCAAGGGTAATTTTGACCCTTTTCTGTGTAATCAATACAATAATTGTTCTTAAAAAATCTTATTGTTTTTGTCCTTGGGCTGCTAATTATTTGAGTCCGAAGTCTAAAGGGTAAAAAAATTTACTAAAGATTCCAAAAGGGTATATCATTTTTTTTAAAACCAAAAGGGCAAAATCACTATTGACACAACGATTTTATTTTTCGTTAAGTCTCAAATCGCTGACCTACCAGAGTTTTTGTTGATATTTTTTTTCTTTTTTAAAAAAAGAATGACATTTTTTTGGAATATCGCTACCTCTGTAGGGATATCTGTGAAAATATTTTTTCTTTCTTTTTTAAAATATGGCCTTGGTAGCTATTAAAGTAAATACTTTTTTCATAAATAAAGATGTCAATTATTTTATAAAAATTATTTAATGTTGGTGATTTTTTTTTTTGAAAATAATTAAAATCAGCGTTTTATTAAAAAAAGTTTTTTCTTTTTAATTAAACAAATAACTTCTAGTAAATTTATGTTTTTAAAAATATCGTTGCCTACTATTTTCTAAAAGAAGTCGTATTATATGTTGAAGATTTTTCTTCTCAGTTTTTGATCAAATAAATTGCATTACAATTTTTAGTAAAGATTTCACTAAGTGATTAAAAAAATCCATTTTTTTAAGTAGCGATATTAACAAAAATAAATTCAATAAAAATGCTGCAGTTACAACGATTTTATTTTATAAAAATTAAGAAAACGCTGCCCACGCAGCGATCTTCTTTGGAATTTTTTTTGCCGACATTGCTGATAGGCCAGCGATTTTGAATGTTGAGTGAAAACAAAATCGCAACGTCAATAGCGATTTTACCTTTTTAGTTATTTTTTTTATATAACCCTTTAGAATTTTTGACAATTTCTTTTGCCCTTTAAGGCTTCGGGCTCCTAATTATTTCCTCATCAGGATTTTCTTATCTAAGTATATTTTTGAAGTGAAAACTTGATAATTTGAATTTTTGAACATGAATTAATTTTATTTGAAAGAAATTTAAGTTTGGTGAGTGAGCGAGTAAAATGTCATTTCAAAATATTTGAAAAATTATATCAAAATTTCATCACCAAAACAAATATCTGATGAGAAATAACCAAATTATATAGTACTAACAAGTTTAATTGCCCTCGAATAACCAATGCATTAATACAAAATGATTTTCTTAAAAATATTTTGTTGAGATAAATAAATATATTAAGTTTTCGTAATAACGTCCAACAATATTATATATATAAATAAATATGAAGGGTGTACAATAGAAAAGCTAAATCCAAATAAAAAATCGATCACATAACTTTTTTTTTTGTAATTTTTATAATAAAGGACTATCAAGGTATATTTTTCTCAATTGGGAAGAGAAGCTTCATGCTCATTCATTTCAGGGTACAATAGAGTCCATAATTCTAGAGACAAGTTATTTTAACCATATTTAAGCTGGTAAGTCTTGTACGTAGACTTATAATTCCAAAAGTATATAAAATCCATTAATTTGAAAAAATAGTTAAGTGGAGTGCAAGATCGAGTAAATTACAGAGAAAGGATGAGGAGCTTACTTGCAACTTGCAAGGAACTTGGAGATGGAGTCTAACATTCTATGTTGTTCACTTGGAAGAGATGATTTAATATTGATTGTTATACTATTGAGTACTGGGCAATACCTATCCTTTTATATTTATACTAGTTACAACAGCTTGTGCATATGTTATTTTTCGTTCTTAATTTATGTGATATAAATAAAATTTGAAAAGTTAATTAATTATTAAATATGATTTTTGATATATATATATATATATATATTTAAAGTTGTTAATTAACATAATTTTAATTTTTTTTATGTGATATACACATAATTTGAAAATTCAATCATTTTTAATATGATTTTTAGATATTTAAGGTCATTAATTATTGTAATTTATAGTATTTATTTAAAATGTAACTTTCAATAATATATGTAGTCTCTTTATCAATTTATGTGATAGTGATAGATTTTTTATGTATTGTAAAAATTAAAATTGGAGAAGATTTGAGTTGACTGAAGTAAAAATAAATAAATAAATATGTATATTATTAATTATTATAATTTATAGTAATATATTTGTGTAATTAAAAATATAAACTAAAAATGTTAGGACAAATAAATCAAAACCATAGAATAAATATGTGAATAAGAGTTATTTAAGTGGACCCTTCTTTTTATTACAAAAATAATGCTAGTGTAGAAACTTTACTCTTGTTGAAGCACACAGGAGGACAATCAGAAGCTCTTCTCTCTTAATATATATATACCCTCGTAAATGATATTTTCCGTCGAAATAGTAATATATATATATATATATATATATATATATCTATATATATATATATATATCTATATCTATATATATATATATAGATATAGTATTCTTGCTTATTTCGATGAATTAATGTCTTGTTCATGTATTTTAGGGGTGTTACATTATCTACCTCTTAAAAACATTCGTTCCATAATATCGATCTGAACACCAAATTAAGTTAGAAACTCCAAACCAACAATCCACAATGCAAGAACATAAAAAATATGCACAACTAACCGATGTACCATTTATAACTTGCACTATTCTAAAGGAGGAATCTTCAAGTTCAATCAAAACATAACAATGCAACATAAGAAAGTAGGAACTATAATTTTTTATCTTGCACTCAAAGCAAATATCTTGTTCTCGATCGAATCTTTCCAAATACCAAATTACATCACACAATTCTTTCCATTTATGAAAAAATAGAGAATTCATTTTTCTTTTTCACCTTAATGTTTTTTTATCATGAGATTATGATATATATATATATATATATATATATATATATATATATATATATATCAATGTATTAGAAATATGTTCTTTTCTATTATTGTTATTGTCATATCGTTAAATATTTTTTTTTTTTTATTTTTATTTGTCACATTTAAATTTGATATATTTATTTTAAAAATGTTTGATATAACTATTTTACCGTAATCTCTATTAAGTGATGTTTATGGTATTACGTCTTGCAAATGTTTGGTAAAAATTTAACTAATATTAAAGATAAAACATGGTAAGAAGTAATTATTCTTTTCTTTTTTATATTATAAAAATGACATGTAAGATTAAACAATCCCTCTATACTTTTTCTTTTCTATGTTAAGGCGTTTGGGACGATACGTCTTTTTGACTATAATTTTCCCAACTTTTCTTTTAAAATATTTCAAACCACTATAAGCTATAAAAATATGTAAATTTTATTTGAGAATATTTGATGAATCTAGAATGAAAATTAAATATTTTAATCGTCGTGCTGTAAATTCATTCACTTGAATTAGAATGTAAGAAATAGTAAAATTATAATCATTAAATAACCTATGAGGAAGTCGTTGGATAAAGAAAAAGGTATTTCACAAGATATTGTCTTAAGTATGGGCAAATTATTGGTGCATGTTTGTGTTATCATTGAAAGGCAAGAGTTAGAGGTTGCCACGTGATGGTTAGCTCTTTTTTTCTTTTTCTTATTTCGATCCATTGCTACATTTGTATATTTTAAAGTATCAGGATTTTGATAAAGGTTCAGAAGATGTAGCAATACTAGAAGTTTGCTTAATCATGGAAAATATAAAAGTTATCATCTTAGGTTTAATTTTTATACATTAATTAAGTCTTACACTATCCTATTATTTATTAGTTACTAGGCACAATTCAAAATTTATGTTCATAACCAAGCTTGAGTTATTTCTTTCTAATGAACTTAGTTTAGTTTGAAGATTACAAATATAACATTTAAAACTATTTTTTACCACACGCTCATACACACAATATGTATTTCGTGATTTTTATCATTTGTTGTTTTTTCTTTTTTAATTTTTTTTCTTGAAAGTGATTGGTTACGGAAGGAGGTAGACCTAATCATCCCACTATATTTTACAGACAAAAACTTAAATACTAAAAAAGAGAAGGGAGACATTGTTTTATCAGAGTCATGACTTTGGGCGTGTTAAGATCATGTTTTTAACATTTAGATAAGCTATGACTCCAGCATAAAAAAGAGCACATTAATCCCGGAGCTGTGGATGATTGAGACAACTAGCTCTAAGATCTTTTTCGTAGTTTCCGTTAGGTTTGGCCCATTACCTTGAGTTAGGCCGAACGTGTACACCTTTTGTCATGAAGATGGTTAAATTAGTTAATCCTTCAGTTAGTTAGTTAGTTTGTTATTTTTCAGTTAGTTAGATTCTTATTCTGTTACAACTTAGCTGTATAAATGAACAAAGATCAGCTCAATGAAAGTTAGTTTTTTCATTCTGCAAAACACAGTTTTCACTTCTGTTCTTCTTCTCCAGAAATTGTTCTTCTTCTCCAGAAATTCAGAGCTCCTCCCATGGAGTTCTTATGAAATACTGATCATTTCTACATGGTATTAGAGCCTTGGGTTCTTCTTCTGTGTTGATTATCAATCTGATATTTCCAATTTTTTTTAGATCTCACTTGTTCTTCTTCTTGCTGGTTATTGATTCATGGCGATTGGTACAGATAAACCAACTTTGACTGCTGAAACTCAACAACCACAGATTCATGATTCCAATAATGCTCTCTATGTGCATCCTTCAGAGAATGCTGGATCATCAATGACTCCAGTCGTGTTTGATGGTGTTGGATATCGTTCATGGCGACGGGGAATTCTTAGAGCACGTTTGGTGAAAAATAAAACAGGATTCATCAATGGCAAGATTAAGAAACCAGCTCCTACTTCGCCTATGTATGATCAATGGGAGCGCTGTAACAATATGGTAAACCTCCTAAATTCTTAATTCTCTTTCAAAGGATCTAGCTGATATCCTACAATATTTAAATAGTGCAAAGGAGTTATGGGATGAATTAGAAGATCGATATGATTAAGCAAATGGTGCGAAATTGTATCAAATTCAACAGGAACTTAGTAGTCTTACTCAAGGGAACCTTGATGTTACAGGTATTACACCAACATCAAGAGGTTATGGGAGGAATTAGCTACTTTGGATACCACACAGTGCACTTGTTTATGTACTTGTGGGGGTAAGAATAAGCTGCACAAGGCAGAACAAGATAGACGACTTATTCAATTCTTAATGGGCCTAAATGAAGTCTACACAATTGTGCGAGAAAGCATTTTGATGATGAATCCTCTACCCACCATGGCACAGACTTTCTCCATCTTAGTTCAGGAAGAAAAACAAAGAGAAATCAAACCACATTCTCGAGTTCATCTGGATTCCACATCACTGAGTGCATCTACAAACAGCAGCTCAGATTCTAGGCAATCTAATGCAGGCAAAAACACTAACACTTTCAGAATAAGTTTTGTTCCAAGTAGAAGAGGGGGTAAAGGTGTGTACAAGCAAAATAATCCTACCAACAATTCATCTTCTGATTACTATACAAGTAGGTTCATCTAGTAATTCAGGAAATTCATTCAGAACATATCCATCAAAATCCTATAAGTCAAATTTGTTTTGTGACTATTGTAAGAAATCAGGACACATTGAAGAAAAATGTTATAGGTTACATGGTTTTCCTCAAGATTTCAAGTTTACTAAGGGGAGAAATTTAGGATTTGCAGCAAATGTTCATGGTAATTCAGGAAGTACAGCTTCTGAGAAGTATGAAGAACAAGGGAACAATTTGACTTATAGCTTTACATATGATCAGTATAATCAGTTGCTTAGTTTGTTGGGAAACATTCATGTTCATGGAGAAGCCACAAGTGATGGACACAAAAATTCTGCAGATGGATTTACACATGAACAAGGAGCTGTGAACCGTGCAAGTATCTTAGCTTGTCATTCCTCTATAAGTGATTTTGGTAAAATGTCCTGTAAATGTGTTGTATCACCTGCTGCCTCATGGATTATAGACTCAGGAGCCACAAACCACATGACATATAAGAAAGCCTTACTTACTAAAATCAGACCCTTGGCCTATCCATTCTTAGTTACACTACCAAATGGATATAAAGTGAAAGTGACTGAAATTGGTGATGCCTATCTAAATTCAACATTGACTCTATATCAAGTGCTATTTGTACCTAGTTTTAAATTCAATTTAATTTCTGTTCAGTGTCTGACTTCACAACTCAAAGCTATCATTAGTTTCACCAATTCATCATGTATTATGCAGGGCCCTTCGCTGAAGATCCCTCTGGAGATTGGTAGTGCAAAGGATGGCCTACACTTCACTTGTTCAAGGTGTCCAAACTGCAGGAATTCATCTGGTTCTTCCTCACTTGCTTCAGTTCCATCTTCTTCTTCTTCATATCCTGTATCACATAAGCCTTTCACTTGTATTTGTTCTGTAAAATCTCTTCATAAAAATAATAAAGACATTTGTTGGACTCCACAACAATCTGTTAGTAATTTGTGTCCTGTTAGTTTTCACAAATCATGTATGTCTCATGGAAATGTGGATCATTTGTGGCATGCAAGGCTAGGCCATGTATCTTTTGGAAAAATGAAGGCTATCTCTACTATACCTGTTTCCTTTGCCCCAAAACAACCTTTTACTTGCATTATTTGTCCAATGGCAAGATAAGCAAGAATTCCTTTTCCTACCAAAAAGACAATACAATCCACAAGAGTTTTTGAATTGCTTTACATTGATCTGTCGGGACCATATAATACACCAACACATACAAATCAAAAATACTTCTTAACCATGGTTGATGATTTTAGTAGATCAACATGGACTCAATTGCCCAGTTGCAAAAGCAATTCACTACAAACCATAAAATCCTTGATTTGCCTAATAGAAAACCAATTCAAAACCACAGTAAAATCCATCAGAACTAATAATGGTTTAGAATTCACAAATAAAGAAACCTCTGATTTTCTCCAGAATAAAGGAATCATTCATCAAAGAACCTGTCCTTACACACCACAACAAAATGGTGTTATAGAAAGAAAACATAAGTATTTTCTTGAAACTGCCAGAGCTTTGTTATACCACTCAAAACTTCATTTACAATATTGGGGGGAATGTGTCCTTACTTAAACATACTTGATCAATAGACTTCCTTCCATAATCTTAAACAACAAAACACCTTTTGAAATACTGTATGACAAGTAACCTTCATACTCACACCTCAGGTCATTTGGATGTTTATGTTTTCCCACCCTCAAAACACATAAAGACAAGTTTGAACCAAGATCAACCCCTCACCTTTTCATTGGATATCCTTTCAACACAAAAGGTTACAAGGTTCTCGACTTGGAGTCTAAAAAGATACACATTTCTAGAGATGTCACATTTCATGAGAATATATTTCCTTTTGCTGATGTGTTTCCTGATTCTAAATTCAGTTCTGTCTTGAAAAATCTGAGAAATAATTTTACAATGTTGAATATGTTGGATAAGGATATCACCAAGGAAGTCACTAACACTGATTATTCTGTTTCTTCACCCTTTGTACTTGATAATATTGTTGGAGATAACATTCAAACCCCTATTGTTTCACCAACAAAATGCACACTGAACCAACCACTACCCAAACTGTTTCTGCTCCTACAGTACCAACTGAAACACAAAATGAACCAGTTCTTAGGAGATCAACTAGGACACACACTGTTCCAAAATATCTAAGTGAATATGCTTAAAAATTGCCTTCATCACATTCATGCCTTTCAACCCCTACTCCACACACCAGTCATCATAATTCTAACCATATTTACCTCACCTCTTTTTGCCCGGATAGTCAGCAACTAATGCAACACATTTCTCATGACATTGAACCATTTTCTTATGAGGAGGCATCCTTGGATCCTGCATAGCAAGCAGCCATGACATCAGAATTTAAAGCCTTATATGATAATAACACCTGGGATTTAGTATCACTACCTGCAGGAAAGAAACCAATAGGTTGCAGGTGGGTTTACAAGATCAAGCACAGAGCTGATGGTACAGTGGAGAGGTTTAAAGCAAGATTAGTTGTCAAAGGTTATACACAACAAGCAGGTGTTGATTATAATGAGACTTTCTGACCTGTGGTAAAGATGACCACTGTAAGGACCTTAATTGGTATGGCTGTCAAGAAAGGTTGGAATTTATTTCAACTAGATGTTAACAATGCCTTTCTTCATGGTGATGTACATGAAGAGGTCTATATGCAACTACCACAAGGCCTTCTAGTTGATTATAGAAGAATGGTATGTAAGTTGAGAAAGTCTCTATATGGATTAAAACAGGCCAACAAACAGTGGTATGAAAAATTAGCCACAACACTTTGCTCAAGAGGATATTCACACTCTGACATTGACTATTCTCTCTTCCACAGAAAAGTTGGAATATCTGTAGTTTTTGTAGCTATATATGTTGATGACATTATTTTGACAGGAACAGATTTGGCAGAAATTTAGTCTTTAAAGGCACATCTACATGATCAGTTCAAGATGAAAGTTTTGTGAAAATTGCATTATTTTCCAGGCCTAGAAATTCTATACAAGGACAATGGTGTTTTAATTTCTCAGAAGAAGTTTTCTACTGATTTTATCAAGGAGTTTGGTTGCTCAAACTATAGCACAACATCATCACCACTTGATCCCTCTGTGAAATTGAGTTCAACTGAAGGAACACTGCTTACTGATCCAACTTACTATAGAAAGTTGGTAGGAAAATTGAATTTTCTTATAAATACAAGAATAGACATCACATATAGTGTTCAACATCTCAGCCAATTTTTGCAGGCACCTAGAGAACCACATCTTAAGGCAGCCTTTCATGTATTGAGATACTTGAATAATGACTTGAGCCAAGGGATTTTCATGACCAAACATGCAGATTGTACAATTACTGCATATTGTGACTCTGACTGGGCAGCATGTTCTGATTCTAGGGAATCTTTAAGTGGATATATAGAGTTTCTAGGGGATAGTCCTATCGGCTGGAAATCAAAGAAACAGACAACAATATCTTTGTCATCAGCGGAAGCAGAATACAGAGCAATCAAGAAGGTAGTTGGAGAATTGGTTTGGTTGGAAAGATTATTGGGTGAGCTTACTGAGTCTTGTAAGTTACCTATCTCAGTTTTCTGTGATAGCCAGGCAGCAATCCATATAGCAAAGAACCCAGTATTCCATGAACGCACCAAACACATTGAGGTTGATTGCTATTTCGTGAGAAACAAATTGCAAGAAGGGCTCATTACTCTTCATCATGTCTCCACTTCAGAACAAATGGCTGATATTCTAACCAAAGCTTTGAATGGACCTAGTCATTCTAATATCTTGCGCAAGTTGTCAGTAACTACATCACTGCCAACTTGTGGGGGGTGTTAAGATCATGTATTTAACATTCTGTTAAATTAGTTAATCCTTCAGTTAGTTAGTTAGTTTGTTATTTTTCAGTTAGTTAGATTCTTATTCTGTTACAACTTAGCTGTATAAATGTACAAAGATCAGCTCAATGAAATTTTTTTCATTCTGCAAAACACAGTTTTCACTTTTGTTCTTCTTCTCCAGAAATTCAGAGCTCCTTCCATGGAGTTCTTATGAAATACTGATCATTTCTACAGGGCGCATGCCACTAACTTTATACTAATACTTTTTTTTTGTGTAAAGTAAAAGATTGAAAAGAAAAATGTGGGCACTCCAATATTAATTGATCATATTAATTAGGAGAAGAGGATATGCTGGTTATGTGATGGAATTTATGCACTTCACAAGTTCCATTTTGGCTTCTTCTTATAACATATCAATAACTTTAAATTTATCATAGATATTATATTTAGACATTTAAATTACGATTTTAATTAATTAAATATTTAAATACATGATAAAAATATTCATTTGCCAGATGGTTAGGTCTCATTGCCTATTGACATTTAGCAAAATTGCACTTGTCTAATCAAAATCTTGGTGTTAATATTAGTTTATTGGCTAGCTAAATAAAATGAAGACACTTAATTTATATGGTACGATATTAATTATTATAAAAGAAACTTGTGTACGCTTACAAAAAGTAGACCACACACATATTTGGTTAGGTATACGTCCTTACATATATGTTGTGTAATCATGTTTTGGCATGGGGCTTTGCTTAGACATCAAATGGTTTTGACTTGACTGGCCTATTAAAAAGATAATTATTGATTTTATCAAAATATTCATATTACATGATGTTTAGTATTAAGTCATAAAAAATGATTTTAAAAACAAGTATTGAATGTTGAGGATATAAATATAACTGTTTTTATACGTCAAAACTGACAAATAAAAATAAAAATATATTTTAATAAAAAATAACAAGTAAATATGAACGAAGAAAGTAATTTGCATGCGACTACACAAAATAAATTAGTGGTGTCTGTGTTTTAGAGTTATCAAACATAGACGAAATTTACGTGTAACTACCAATTATATGACTTCAAATTTATTTAAACCATTCTACCTTTTTAATTTATTTTTGTGCTAAATAAAATAAAACAGAAAAGGAAAGGGAGAATATTGGCACTTTATCACTGCTAGGAAAAAAACAAGTTAGAGTTAGATGTGGAAAATAATATTTTATTATCTGTACTCTTGCCTTAAACTTATTCTTCATATTTGATGTGACATCAATAATAAGACAAAAGTTTCTGATGACTTCACATGCCATTAAATTTTTTCATATCAAACGAACGTGAAAATCAATCTGTTGGGTACAGCTCGAGTGATTTTTTCCAAATTTTTCTTTTTTCTTTTGAACAAGTTCAGTGGAGGTAAGCACATGCTGACTCAACGAGAAATAATTGAATAAATATTTAATTATACAAAATTAGAGAACTTATTCGCGCTTCACGCAATTGTATAAAATAATAAGATATTAATTATTTTTTCGTCTATCTTTACTTGTCCATTATATTAAAAAGTAAAATAAATGTCAAACAGTACATTTTTAATTTAAAAAGCAATGAATTATTTATATATTTATGTCTATTTCACCTTAATATTATATACTTTTTTATATTTAATACATTATCTAAAGCTCAAAATATATATGAAATGTAAATATAATATTACCCTATTATTTATTATTTCTTATGGCGTTTGTTTAATAGTGGATAACTATCATAGAATTTAACTCATCTTTTTATAATCGCCAAAAACTTGAAATTGTTTAAACTCCCTCTAACTTCTGAAATATGATACTTGCACACTGGGTGGTTCACTTCATCAAGTTTCGCCGCAAATCAATTAGTGACATTTGTTTAGACACTTTAGGAGGAACAATGACATTAATTTTATATAATTTGGACACAAAATACTTTGTTAGTAGTTTACCAGACTTCCAACAAAGCATAAGTTATTATTTTGACAAAAAAGCATATGAAGTACAAAATAAAAGAAAAATCACATAAAGGAAATGTAAAAAAGTGCAATAATCTTTACGATCTTAATCATTAAAAATAGAAGGGAAAATGTCACGCCTAGAGTCTGTACCCTGGGCGTGGCCAACACTCAATAACCATTGTTGGCCTCGAGCGGACCTTGGCCTTACTTACTTAACTCAGCGGAAGACAACAATCAATAACTTAATGATCAAAAAATTGAACTAAACTGAATAATAAGATAATTGAGAATGTTTTAAAGATTTAGAACATTCAACTTGGCCAAAATGGCAACCCAAGTCTTTAATATAAGAAAGATAATGCAAAGACCACAGAACTACTAACTGTCTATAAGAAACCTCTAAAATGGTAGATATGGATGTTAGGAAAAACACCAGAACATCCCATTGAACTAACTATAAAGCAATAAAATATGTCTTCAGGAATACAAGGAGGCTCACCAATTGACTCTAGATTACTCAACTGGATCAATGGTGCATTGGATGTTGATCCTTGTTACTTGCATTTGCATCATGATACGATGTAGGTCAACTGGCGTCAGTACATTGAATGTACGGTATGAGAGTTGGAATGCTAAAATAATTTAAGCTTGAAAAGAGTAAGAAGGAACACTTACCTTGGCTCTGCTCAACTCATGAGCAACATAATTCAATATAATTGACTCATTTCAATATAAAACAATTTAAAAAAAAGTGCAATATAAAGGGAGTTGTTTAAAAATATGTTGTAAAGTCTGAACGTATCCAACAATACAATCAACTCTGAGATGTATGTAAAAACACAAATTATTTGATGTATATGTACAAATACATTTCTATTCTGTGGGAGTTTCTCTAACCGACAACCATCACTTAAGAGGTATAGTGATGATACATCGATCTGCCTCACGCTACCATCACATCTTATACTCGGCTAAAGGTATAAGACCTAAATTGCCTAATGGATCCACTAGTCTACTTTCAAAAGGATTAATGTAAAAAGTATGAACCTTTTCTATGGACCCACTAGTCTACATGTTTTTATAGAGATGTGAGTTATCTAAACTCATACTCGTCCCCAATTCGGTGCTTGATACTACTCCCAAAATATACTGACTGTTATGTTATTAAAACATACTACTTCTGTGATTTGAAATTAGTGCTCAAATACTTAGTTCAGATCCAATCTTGGAAATCTCATTTTCCCTATTTGTTTCATTTAGAAAGCTATTAATCTTTTCTGAAAACTAGCCCGAAGTCTCTTGGAAATCTGAGTCTCCAATCTTTTTAAATATGAGAAACATTTTATACTTCTTTGGGAAGATTTTTATATGAGTCTCCAATCTTTTTAAATAAAAGACTTCACTTTATTCTGAACCAAACTCAAACTTAAGTAGTTAGATGGTTTTTGAGATAATATTTTATTAGAGATGTTTCCGCTATTATGATACACCTTTTGGTTTACGTTCAAAGAAATTTTTTAATTCCTTACATTTATACATGATGTTATGTAACGAAGTCAAGTGTCTTGTACAAGACCTTCGAGAGGTCGAGTACGCCGTGTTGCGACCCAAGGGTTTCCCTAACTTCTAGGTGTACTTGCGGGTCATGAAAATAGGTGTCTTCTTCCTCGAAAAGGACTTAGACTATCCCTTAGCATTTATCATTACATGTCATAGGTCAAAAATGCATAAAACTTAAAACTTTTACATACCGAAGTATACTTAGACTTCTTACATATCATATAAAGAGTTTACATAGACTTCTCATTTAGCATAGGCAAATCATATACGAGTGTAATATCTTGTCTCACATATAAACCACCTTATAGTATTACAAAGTTGGGCATAATCCCATACACAAGTACAATGTGCCATTATAGGATTACAACAATAGTATCTATAAGTAAGGAAAGAAACAAATGTATTTAGACATAACAATCCTATTAAGATAGAAAATGGCACCATCCTCGAACATTAAGCACTCACCAAAAACTTGGTAAAGATGTCCAAGTCTTCTTTCAAATGGCCTCAAGGCACTTCAACAGACCGAACCTACATTTTTGTAGAATCATAAAGAATATGTGTTAGTACAACCACTTGTACTAAGTATGAATATATGCAAATAAACCATTTGAAGACATGCACAAAAAGGGACCAATTCTTTAGAAACATACTAAGTTATTTTCAAAGCCTGAATGCACAGACAAGAGCATATACAAGTCAAGGATCACAACAACATAAGACATGTCCATAAAGAAGGACAACATCATCAAAAGTCAATTTAACATTTCATGTTCATTAGTTCATATCATCAACATACATGACCATTACCAACAATCTCATCCCAAGCCTACAAGTGTGATGCTCATGTGAAACCCCATAACCCCACATAATCAAGTAAACAAGAAAAAGAACCATAAGTAATGTTTCCTTCATATACATACAATCATATGTAGTCATCATCATATAGAGAAACTTATACAAATACCATGTTCATCAATGTAACCAATATCATGTAAGAGCCATATCACAAAAGATAAACATATATACATTTCATGATATTATTAGTGCATAATAACACAAGAACAACCTCCTAGGACTCCCCTCAAGGCCAACTAGTACAATGTATAGGTAGAGTCCCATAACTCTACCTATACTAAGTAGAACCCCTTAAGTCACCCTAGTTAGTGTCCTTCTTCATTACATCATTCATTCATTTTAATTTTGGGAACAATCACCATAACCTACAATAGACCATGTGAGCTAAACATGGAATCAAATTTCATGAAACCCTATACCGAACGAAGGTGCTCTACTTCCCAAGGTAGAATCAAAACATGAACATAGCATTCTAGATGGATCCACTAGCTAGTATTCCTATGGAGACAACATAGTTAAGGAACTAGGAGATATGCTAGAAACCCTCTTTATGCACATTTGCATTGTAGTCTCCATCTCATGAGAACAATTGCGAACCTACCTTCTCACATTGGGAAGGGACACCTCTCATATCTAGTTCGCTAGGTGCTAAGCTAAAGTCCTTTTTTGAAATGTTTTTAGGTCATTCTTTATCATCACTCTTAATAAAGCCCATAGGAGACTAAACCCTTGTATAATCATATCATTATCTCATTAGGTATAGGATGAGAACCTCCTTTCATCACCAACCATCATTAGTGAGATCATCACATCATAATCATATCATAATAAGGCACTGAATAGAGTCACATTGAAAATTGCATGATCACACCCCTATCAAGATCTCACTATCCATCATACTCATAACATGGCATCATAATCATCATACCGTCATCTTCTTAATATATTGATATAATCTTACTCCAGTTGAATATCATCATCAAGAATAAACCATCATTATTGAAGTAAAGAAATCATAATCACAAGAAGTCTTACCAATAGCTTCCAGAACCTCATTTAAGAAATTAGTCTCAATTCATCACAATTTTCCAATAATTCAATCACCATCATCATTATATAGTGAATTATACTATAACATAGTCAATCCCAACAACACCTAATCATTTACAAGTCCAATTCATAACTAGGGTTAGGGAAAAGGGTTCATTTTAATATTATCTTCAAGAACTAGATAAAAACCTCAATCAAATCATGTTACATAACAGTCCATGAAGAAAACATACCATCAACACAAATATATCAACCCATAACCTCATCATCTTCAAGCAATTTATCAACCAAGATCTAAGATTTGGGGAAATTGGGGAAAGGACATGGATCACACAAAATTCCAATTAATCAAAATCAATTACTCAATAATATACACTTAATTGTACATAGGTAATCATATTCGTCATAATCAATCATCAATTTCAAGTTTAGAAGAAAACCCATTTGTAGAGAAAAACCCTTGAAATTGGGTGATTTAGAAATCAACTTTGAATGGACCTCTTGGGGAAAGGAATCCCAAGACTGAAGAATACATACCTTTATGAAGTCTTACTCCATGAATTTGAAGAAAATTTGAGAACTTGGCCTTTTTCTCCAAGCTTCCAATGCTCTTCAATGGTGGTTGAGTAGAGAGAGAATTTAGAAAGAAGTGAGAGTGATTTGGGGAATTTATATGGGTGGTTAATAATGAGTTAAAACTGACCCTAAATAAATATATAGTCATCCCCTAAATTATCCAAAATACCCCTCACTTAATCGGGTGTTTTTGTCAAGTCAAATTGACTTTAAAAAATGCGAACGGATCTGGGAAGTGGTTGCACATCGCGGGGGCACTTATAATTTTTTTTAAAATCCGGTTTGAGGTAGTGAGCCTCGTGAAATACCCACATCACGAGGTAATTTTGGACTATCGAGTGATTTCTGCGCGACGCGCCGCAACCATTAAAAAGGGCCTACCCTGCAGGCTGCTTTGGCAACCTCCTCGCCAACATTTGGGTCCTCCTCAAGGACCCTTCGGGTGGTCCTTGGGGAATTGTAAGTGGATGTTTGGAATATATAAACATTATTTTACCTATTTAAAACTTTTTACAAGTCTTAGACTTGATATGACACTCCCCAAGCCTTCACAAATCATAGGGACGTCTACTAGTTCAATTTTGCTAGTTTCCGGATGTCTTGGTCTTTCTTTGACGTTTTGGATATAATACTTCCTACTTAGTTTCAATACATTAATTTAGTCTTAGAAAAATTATTTTAAATCTTAATTCATCATGTGAGTCTCTAGACTAGTCATGAACTTTCGGAGGTTACATAGTGTTCATCTTCTTTCTTCCATTTGTGTTTTTAACCTTCCGGAAACTTCTCCATAACTTAGATAGACCATGTGAGCTAAAAGGGAATCCGGTGTCAACCCCTCACACATAAAAGGAGGGTATCTTACTTGCCAAGGTAGGTCATATACATTCATATTGAATCTAGGTGGATCCACTTGCTAAGGTTCTTATGCAGGGAACATAGTAAGGAACAAGGAGGTTGATACTAGAAACCCTCTTCATGCTAATTGGCATGTAGTTTATGTCACATCTCGGGAGCACCCCCTAGACGTAAGCGGTGGCAGCGTCCTCGGAGAGGACTAAGACTAGCCTCTTAGCTTACATCATTACATTCATAGTTTAAAAATGCGGAATATTTAAAACTTTTATTTTATCTATCGTGAGTTTTACATAGACCTCTCGCATACACATAACATATTCATATTGAGTATACATAGACCCTTCGTATACGAAGATTATGTACTATCCTACTTTTATTTCATATACATATATATATATATATATATATATATAACATATAACGTAGTCAAAGGAATGTCTCATCTAATAACCATCTAAACCAGAGTATAACAATTCGGCATATCCCATACATCAATACAACAAAGCCACATATAGGCTATACAATCTTTAGTACTCAAATTAAAAGGAAAGAACTAGAAGTCTTATAACTAGAACAACATCAAAAGCTTTATAGTGGCATTGCCCTTGGAAAGTGAGGAACTACCCAACTTGGAGAGTGAGGATTCCAAGTCTTCCTTCAAACTCGTCTCAATCCCTTCAAAGACCGCACCTAAAATGTTGGGGGAAAAGGGAGAAAATGTGTTAGCACATCATATGTACTAAGTATAGGATAATATGCACATATAATATAAAAGCATGCTGAAAAGGACATTTCATTAAAACATGCTATTTTACTTAAAAATCCTTATGCACATTCAATAACCAATACAAGTCAATAATACCTATTTATTAAGTCAATACCATATACTTCCGCAAGACCAACAACCTTAAGTCTAAGCAAGCCATATGCATATCAAGATACTTGATCCCATAATTAAATACAACTCTATCATCAAGTCACAACATCAACAAGCATGAATAAAAGTTCATCACATATTAACAAAGCAAGACCATTACTCATGACTCTCTTTAAGTCGACTTGTGCAATAACTAAGCAAAGTCACATAACCTTACTTAATTATGTGAACCTATAAAGAACCATAATCAATTTCCAACTTCACATATCACATTATTAAGATACATAACATAATACTTTAACAATGTATACCAAACATATATTCACAAGTGGGTTCAACATCATATAGTTCCGTCAACATCTAAGATCATAATATACATATCATTTACATTCATAAGTATATTCATACATAAAAACAACCTCCTAAGTATCCCTTCAAGGCAAACTAGTACAAGTCATAGGTAGAGTCCCATACCCCTACCTAAGTTATGTCTAACCTCTTAAGTCACCCTAGTTAGTTTGTGCTTCATTACTTTATTTTAATTTAGGGAACACTTGCCTTAAACCAATATAGACCACAAGAGCTAAGTGTGGAATCCGGTGTTGTAAAACCTTACAATGATGGAGGGTGGTCTACCGGCCAAAGTAGAACCAAACATAAATGTAGCTTTCTAGGTATATCCACTAGCTCGTCTTCCTATGGGGGCAACATAGTTCAAGAACTAGGAGATATGTATGAACCCTCTACATGCTACTTGGAAATTGGATTCTCATCTCATGAGAATCTATAGGGTGAGTGTCCCTCATAGGGGAGTCAATACCTCATGTGGAACTATAGGGTGAATTCTTCCTCTTGGGAAGCCAACACCTCTCATTGTCAAGTTCACTTGGTGCTAAGCTAAAGTCCTTTTTGAAATGTCTTTCATTAATAATCATAACTTAGTTTAGGTTATAGGAGACTACTCCTTGTATATCATCATAATAGCTCATTAGGAAGTGTATGAGAATCACCTTTCAATACATCCCTCATATTTAGATCAACACCATATACCATGTCATAGTAATGCACAAAAATAAATAAACATCATCCTTATATCATTACAACCTTAACATGACCTCACAATTTATATTATAAGACATTTCAATACCAACATCATACCATCCTAATCAACCCAACCACAACACACATACTTCAATTGAATCAACATCATTAGGTATAATTCATCACAATAGAGTTAAGGTTTGAAGATTACAAAGTCTTACCTCTTCCCCTTACAAAAGCATCATCATGGTCTTACCATTGACCAAAAAAATCTTATCCAGCAATAGGTGTAATAACGTCATTCAATATTTATTAACCCAAGAACTAAATAAATTGTATCATCATTATCCAAATTAACTTCAATTCATAAACTAGGTTTAGGGGAGAAGGGTTCATCATGAATTCTTCAAGAATTAGGTCTAATCTCATCAATACAAGTCCCTAGGCAGCCCATAGGTTGAATAAGATGACTACAATAATCAACAAATTCAGATTCCTCTTCAATTCAAAAGTAAGAACCAAGACTTAGTGAAATTGAGGAGAAGATGTGATCTATGCAAAATTCGCACAATTAAAATCAATTACACAAAATCTATACTAGATTAGTTATAGGAGATCATAATTCAACATAATCAATAATCAATTTATAAATTCGAAGAAAACCCATTTGTAAAGAAAACCCTAAGAATTTAGGTAATTGAAACTCAACTTTGAGAGGACCTCTTGGGGAAAGGAATCCCAAGAGTGAAGAACCCATACTTTAATGAAGCTTCATCCCTAAAATTGAGTGAAAATCTTGGAGACTTTGTCTTTTTCATTAAGCTTCTTGTTCTTCAATGGAGGATGAATGAAGAGAGAGAAAGTAGAGAGAAGTGAGAGTGATTTGGATTTCAATTTGAGTTTGTGTTTTGGAGTGCAAAATGAATGAAAATTGACCTAAAGTCAATATATAGTCCACCCCCAAACTACCCCTCATTAAGTTGGACTTTCAAAAGTGAAGTCCAACTTAACGTCACTATGAGACCCCGTCCACCTTCACGCCCCACTTTATGGATCGTGAAGAGTTTGATGGGTCGTGGTGGCGGTCCTGTAGATGGAGGCAATAGCTCCTCCAAAGGAGCCTCCTCCATTTCTCCCACCAAGGCAAGATCACATAGCACCTTGCCTCTTTCCGTGAAGATGTACCACGGCCCGTCAAGTGGCTATTGGTGTTCTTGGACAGTAGCTCACCTTCACTCACCAACTCACATTCCTTTTTAGCTAAGGCCTTTTCACTGAAGCCCCTGGCCATCCATCAAGTTAACCACGAGTCGTGGAGTGGATCGTGGTGTCTCATACAATATCTAGGCTTCCCTAGGTACTCCCCCCATGCCTAAGTCTTCTTCACGAGCTCCCCACCTTGGCTGTGGTCAACACCACGAGCCGTGGTCATGCTCATGAAGAGTGAGGCAATAGCCTCCCTTCTTGGCAGCGTTGGCCTCTTGGGTTTGGATTTCCCTTGGAGGTTGGCACTCCTCACTTGGCCTAGAATCCATATGCCCTTCCTTGACACTTAGTCATCTCACTAAGATGGAACCCTTACATTCTCTTCAATACATCAAGACACTCCACTAGCTCATGGTAAGTTCACCGTACGTCGTGGATGTTCCTTGATGATTTACTCTCCAAACTTTCTAAATGACTTATATACCTTAAAATTGACCTTAGATCAGTGTTACAACTCTTAAAGTCTCATGTTAGTCTCTAGTTTAGATTTAAGACTTTCGGAGTGTTACATTATCCCCCTTTAGGAACATTCATGCCCGAATTAAACTAAAATCTTTTGGAAGGAAGGATTAGACTCAAGACTAGCAACCCAACCTACAAAAATACATTATAACAAGAGTTACAACATCAATCATGGCATTTACAAATAGCAATTGCAATTACTACACATAAACTCAAAATTACATATGAGAAATTTCCTTCTCACAAATACATGATCTCAACATACTATTAAGGAGTCAATTATGCCAAAACTCTAATATCATTTCATGAAGATTCTACATATCAAAATGAACAATGTAACTCAAAACAAGATGAATTGCAAATTTTCAAGTCTATATGCATAACTTCACAGTAATTCACCGTATCTAGAACATTTCAGCAAAATTTCACCAAAAATCAAAGAAACTATAAGTTTAGTCATTAGTTTCATTATAAGGAAGAACAACTAACCTTCACTAGTAAAAATATGACGGTAATGGGACTTCATGTCTTTTTTGGCCTCCCATGTTGCTCCCTAATCAACTAGATGGCTTCTCCATAACACTTTTACGGAGGCCACCTCTTTGTTCCTCAACATCTTCACTTGAAAATCAAGGATTTTAATCAAAACCTCCTCATAGGAGAGGTTCTCTTTCACACCAAGACCCTCAATAAGAACAATAGACACGGGATCACCGATACACTTTTTAGGTATAGAAACATGTAAAACCAGATGAATCGAACATAGTTCACTAGGGAGTTTCAATTCATAAGAAACCTTACCAACCCTTTGCAATATTTCATAGGGACACATATAACAAGGACTCAACTTCCATTTCTTGCCAAATCTTACCATCCCTTTTATAGGCGAAACTTTCAAGTATACTTTATCACCTTCTTCAAACTCTAAATCTCTAATCCTATGATTGGCATAAGACTTTTCTCGACTATAAGTTGTTTGCAACCAGCTCCTTATGATATGAACTTTCTCTGAAGTCTTATGAATCAAATCCGGACCAAGAAGCGAAGACTCTCCAACTTCAAACCACCGAATAGGAGATCTATTCCATCTAACATACAAGGATTTATAAAGAGCCATAGAGATGGATGAATGAAACTATTATTATATGAGATCTCCACCAAAGGCAAATGTTCATCCAATTTCCCTTAAAGTCAATGATACAAGCTCTAATAATATCTTCAAGAGTTTGAATAGTCCGCTCCGCTTGACCATCTGTTTGAGGATGAAAAGCGGTGCTTAACTTGACTTGAGTACCCAAACCTCTTTGAAATGATCTCCAAAATGTAGATGTAAATTAAGCGCCTCTATCTTATATGATGGACAAAGGAACTCCATGAAAACTCACTATCTTGTCAATATAGATTCTTGCATAATCTTCCACCGAATAAGTAGACTAAATGGGAATAAAGTGGGCGGATTTGGTCATTTGATCCCCTACCACCCATATAAAGTCATATTGCTTCTGAGTTTGAGGTAACCCTAGTACAAAATTCATGTTGACATTTGATACGCTGAAACTTACCTCTTAAACAAAAAGTAAACCGGTCGTGTCAAGTAAATAACCCAACTAGTGAGGTTGGGATCGTTCCCACGAGGAAAATAGTTTAGACTTAACTTCAATGTATTATTACTATTGTTCAATTAATTACTTCCTTGGAAAGCAAAAATGATCAAAGGGGGGTTTTCTATTTCTGAATAAATGAAAAAAACTAGCAAAATTAAAGGAGACACTTAACAACTTCGAATGTTGGAGTTTAACCAATTAGTAAAAGTAACTAGGGTTTACATGTTCCCCACAGGTTCATAACTTGATAATTCTAACTATAACAATTTTTTCCTAGTATCTTGCATGCAAAGTGATAAGTTATGTATTTCTAAATCCTTGGTCCGGTATCTAGAAAGTTTCACTCCGCACCTTGGTCCGGCTACGTGTGTTGCTATAATATCCCTTACCTTACCTCATATTAAGCATCACATTCGATATTTGACTAAGTTATTTCCTAGTACCAATCAATAGTAGCCTATTAGATAGTATACACTAAATCTATGTTAATAATTCTTTTCCTATTATCTACCTCCTTGGTCCGACAAGTAGCATTAAGGCGAGTTCTAACGTTGGCCATCAGTTAAAAAGACTTCTAAGCAAAAGAATTATAAATACATTCAAGACACTATTCTAGAATTGTTATTTTAGTTAGTTTTTACCTCACTATTCGCCTATGGTTCCCACAACCCTAGTTATGGAGGTTAGTTACCCATAGTCATAATCACAATATTCAAATATATGATATAAAAATTCATGTACTTACTTCAATGAGAAAGAGTAAAATCCGAAAGTTCGCTTGATTAATCAACAAAACTCACCAACAATCAATTACAAGAGTCTCAAAATATCCAAGAGTCTCACAAAGGGTCTAAAAAACAATAAAGAGTCTAACAATGATCAAGGGTCTAACAATGATCAAGGGTCTAGCAATGATCAAGGGTCTCCCCCTCAAAAAATGAGATTTTTTGAACTATTTATAAAAAATAAAAACCTAATTAAATAAGGACTCTATTAGCTGGAAATCTGTCAAAACGCGACTAGGTCGACGGACCTCGCGACGGATCATCGTGGTCACGACGGACCTTAATGGACTCCGTCGTCCCATACTTGTGCAATTTCTTCTGATGCTCTCTCCATTACCCTTGACGGCAGGTATGACGGATCGTCACAGGCGCAACGGTCTGTCGAGGGTCTCCGTTCCAAAACACTTAAACTCTTGGAATTTGGGTAATGGGACTACTTCTCTAAACTTCATGATGAACCAACAGGACGGGCCGTCATGGCTACGACGGTCCGTCACGCACTCCGTGTTCAGAATTCCCCATCTTCCTTCACAGCTGCACTACGATGCCACCTATGGACCGTCACAGGCACGACAAATCGTCACAAGCTCCGTAGGTGGTACTTTTCTGTATTTCTTGCTCAAAAACCTCTGCATTCCTTTTTTAGACAGATTTCCTGCAAATAAAGAGAAACTTACATAAAAATTAGCACAAAAAGGCTTTTGGACACACTAAACTTAAGGAAAAAGTATTAATAATACCGTGAAACCACGGTATATCAACATCTTCCCACTTCGAAGTAGGAATTGGATTTCTTGTAGTAGACCACTCGTACTTTGATGCTCGACCTACACTTTTGACAACTGAGACACTTTTCAACAAACTCCACAATATCCCTTCTTAGGCTATCCCACCATAATACCTCTCTAAGATCATGCTACATCTTTGTAGAACTCCGATGAATAGAGTAACGGGCTCCATGCGCTTCCTCAATGATCCTACCACTCAAATCATCCACATTAGGCACACACAATCTTCCTTTATATCTAATAACACCATCCCCCCTTGGGAGAATGACTTGTTCATTTTTCCAAGAACTAATTCTTTCAACTCCATCAATAATGGGTCAAGGTGTTGCTTAGAATTCACCTCAACCATCCAAGATGAGTCGAATTTATGATGTACCACAACACCACCATTTGGAGAACCTTCAATCCAAACCCCTAAACGAGCCAACTATGAACATCCTTCACTAGGTTTCTCTTGGATTCTTCCACATGGGACACACTTCCCATGGACAATCGACTTAGAGCATCTGATACCACATTAGCCTTGTCGGGGTGATAGAGAACACTCATGCATAGTCTTTCAACAACTCTAATCATTTCCATTGTTGGACATTCAACTCCTTTTGAGTGAATACATATTGAAGACTTTTATGAGTCGTATACAAATCAACATGAACACCATAGAGATAATGCCTCCATATTTTCAAGGCAAATATCACGGCCGCTAACTCAAGGTCATGAGTCAGATAATTTTCTCATGAAATTTGAGTTACTTAGAAGCATAGGCTATAAATTTTCCATGTTGCATAAGAACACACCCCAACTCGACTCTGGATGCATCACAATATACAACAAAAACCTTAGTACCCTCTAATTGGGTCAATACCAGAGTAGAAGTAAGCCTATCCTTCAACATTTGGAAGCTCTTTTCACATGCCTGCGACCACTCAAAGTTCACATTCTTTTGGGTCATGTTTTTCAGGGGGGATGCAAGAGACGCAAACCCATCAACAAACCTTCTATAATAAGCGGCTAAGCCTAAAAAACTCCTAATATCTGTAGTAGCCAAAGTTCTAGACCAATTTTTCACCGCTTCGGTCTTCTTTGGATCAACCTCTACACCTTCACTAGAGATGATATGACCAAGAAACGCTACCGACCTAAACACATAGTCTTAAAACGGATGTCTCATCTCATAACCATCTAAAATAGATTATATCAATTGGGCATAACATGGAGAGTGAGGATTCCAAGTCTTCCTTCAAAGTCGTCTCAAGCCCTTCATTGATCGGAACCTAAAATGTTGGGGGGAAAAGGGAGAAAATGAGGTTGGCACATCACATGTACTAAGTATAGGATCATATGCACATATAACATAAAAACATCCTAAAAAGGGAAATTTAATTAAAACATGCTATTTTACTTATTAATAAATTAAGATGACTTTATGTCTAATGTTAGTGAAGCATGTTGGTCTTATGGCAATGCTAATGAAGGTTGTATAAATGACTGAATGTGATCTGACTAGTGTAAGGTGATTCCTAAGGAGTACTAAGTGGGAGTAGTAGAATGGGATGCTACTTTCACATTGATCTAGTGTAACTTGGAGTTGTCTTAGAGGATGGTCTTTATATGAAGTTCTTAAATGCATGAATGTTTCCTCTAAGTATTGAATGCTGATTTTTTTTAATGAGATGAAGTATCTTTATCTTTGGTAGTCTTAATGATCACTTAGGTGTGTATTGAAGAGGTTGTATCGGTCTCTTCATGTCTTACGTAGGTAGGTCTTAGGGTAACTTTGGATAGAGGGTCTAAATGACTAATGACTTACTCAATGAAAATGAATCTATGTTAAGGATTATGGAAGTATTACCTTGTATGTTAAATGATGATTTATATGATGTTTTGTACGCTTGACTCATGAGGTTTTATCAAAATAGCACAAAAAGCATATTTCAACTAAAATGACCTATTTAAAACATGTTTTTGCATATTTCCATACTTAGTGCATTATTTGTACTAACTCTGTAAGACCCCCAAATGAGTTAGGGTGTATAGAGCCTCGCATGTGCCTATAATATTGTTAACAGATTACTGAAGTTTTTTAAAGCATGTATGATCTATTTTAAGTCATTTGGAAGTCAAACGTCCAAGAATGTCCAAGACGTTTGAAAGTTAGCCCTTGAGTGCATGTGTCTTGGTGTATCTTGACATGTTTTACGTCTTTGTTTTGGTTGTAACTGATGTGGAAGGTACTTTACATATTAAGGTGTGTATTACGTTGTAAACATTATGACTCTCCAAGGGCCTCGCAAAAGGTCCTGAAGGAGGACCAAAAGGCTGTCAAAACACTGCCTTGGCAGTGTCAATTGACAAGCTCCAATCGATGCCTCGTCCTTAGGATTATGCCTCATCGATGGGGGCGTATATCAACACTTAATAGTGTGTGCATTAGCCCCCAAGAATCATCCTCATTCACTATCTATGGAGCACCAGGATGGGCCTTCAGTCCATCGACTGTCTTTCGTAAGTGCTCCCTGCAAATGCAGCATGCTCGTTGCCATGGAACGGGTGAATTGGGAAATTCACCCAACGTCCCTAAATTATTATAGACGGTTATTTTACCTATTTTTCGGTATATTTAGTTCGTTCCTTCAAAAATTAGACTTCCCTCTAAAAATATCCTCTCTAGAAACCTCCATTGGAGATGGAGCTCAAGAAAAGCTTGGAACTTGGATTCTCAAGGTTTATTCATCAAGTTTACCTGTTTTACTCATCCAATAATTTATGATGATCTTTATTCTCTAGATAACCTTTCATGTAGAGAGTTCCTTTCAATGTTTTCAAAGAGAATTCATGATCAAACTTCCTCTTCTTCAATCTAGCCATGGGTTCTCTCTCAAAACGTTTTCAAAATATTTCTCATGATGAATTGATGATAATCTATTGAATATAAACTGAATTTCAATCCATTGCATGATGAACCCATGATCCCTCTCAATCTCGATTTAGCCTATATTGTAGCCTATGTTGTGATTAGCTAATATTAGGAGTCTTAAATGCAAGTGTTGTAGTTACCTTGTCTCCTATGCTAGTTTGTGTTGTGTGGTCTATGCTTGGTTGTGTATTACGTTCCTAAGAGGGTGGCTACCTCAAAGGTGTTGCTGATAGCCATTAGGTGATCATGTTGACCAACATACACACACATCACACTCCATGCATGCTTATGAGTAGTATAGGTTCATGGTGTCTAATGAAAGGTTATTCGCATATACACTAATGTCTACAACTATGCATGTTAAGTATATGTATATGAAGCATGTTATGTATTTCCTTAACTAGGATGACTTGGTAGGCATACTAGTGTAATACCTCTAAAACAACTTTGATGAAATTAGAGCCTAACATGTTTGTCATGAGCTTATGAGGTCCTTATATGAGTAATACTAGTATTTATAGTTAGTGTGTCAGGTTTCATGAAGTTTGGAGGTTAAACGTCCAAGTACGTCCATGATGTTTGAAAGGTTTACCTTAGAACGATCTTGTATTTCTTAGCATGTTTCGTAGAGTTTTACATGTTCATTTTGGATGAAATTGATGTGACAGGTCCTAAAATCGTATACAAACATATTTGGGTTGAAAAGGTCTGGGAAAACATCCCCAATCCTTGAGGAAGGACCCATCTTGGAGGCCAAAATTGCTTAAGGCAGTCCCACCTACGGAAGCAATCGACGCCAAGTAGGCTGGTTGACACCCCGTAGGTGGAGGGTGTTGGTAAAGACTAAAGCGTGGGAGGATGTCCTTCCAAGGACCAGTCTCTGACCCAAACCACAGACAAACAGGACGGTCTGTTGGTTAGGTGACAGTCCATAAGTGACCAGTCGTGGATGAGTCTACAATTTGCCTGCTTCACTGTTAAGTGAAGGGGTAAAATGGTAAATTCACTCCACTCTTGAATAAATGTTTGGTCAGTTTCTTATGGGTATTCTAGGTATTTTAAGTGGGTTTATAATCCTAACTACCTAGATGATTTCATTATTCTAAAATCAAAACCCAAAATCTCTAAAGAGCTCTCTAAAACTCTATTGAAGCTTGAAAGGAGATTGAAGCTTGATTTCTCCACCAATTTCTCTCAATTTTCGTGGATTAACATCAGTTAAGGTACTGTTTTCATCCTTGGATATATTTTCTTCAAGGAGACAATCTTCAAAGTGATTTTCTAAAGTCTTCTAAAGATGAACTCGTACAATTTTGTAATTTATCAATCGGTTCTTGCATTTAATGTTTTGAATCATTGAATATTGATTGAATTGATGATAATTGGGTGGTTTTAACCTAAAATCTTCATAAACCCATCCAAAACCTAAACTCTTCAAATTGGCTATGTTATGGGTGTTGTGATCATGTCTCAATGCTTATGAATACTAGTGTAGTTTTCCTTGGGCTATTGAATAATGTAAGAATTGTATTATATTTGCAACAACCCTAAAACTGACTATGCTAAGTAATGTCTAACGTATCTAGAATGGAAATTACACCGGGTTCACAAAGATTGATGCGCGTAGAACCAGACATCTAAACCTCTGCAACAGCCAAGCCAACTAACTTTGTGAGTTATTTGAGCTAGGAAGGGTTGGGTCCAGCCATGTAAGGAACCCGAATATGAAGATTTACCTGGATGAGTGTTAACCAAACTTAAGAAAGGGGTAATCTTAAGTTTGGAGGGTCTAGGGGTAAAATGGGGTTTTCCAGGCTAAGGGTAGTATTGTAATTACCCTAATTAATTAATTAATTAATATGGTTAAGGGAAAATTTGGATAGAAATGGCCAAAATTGATCCTTTAAAACATAGCTCACTTTTGACAATCCAAAATGAACATCTTTCGTTCCTTACATAATTTCCAAATACACATTCAATACATAATCAAAACCACAAAAAGAAAATTAAATGTGGTGATTGGGGACTGAAGCCACGGCCTCTTGAATAGATGAGAGAGTTAGGAGAAAAATAAAGGAGGAAAAATAAATGAGGTGAGTGGGGATTGAACCCACAACCCCTTGAATATATGAGAGAGTTAGGAGAAAAAATAAAGAAGAAAAATAAATGTGGCGAGTGGGGAGTGAACCCACAACCTCTTGAATAGATGAGAGAGTTAGGAGAAAAATAAAGGAGAAAAATAATTGTGGTGAGTGGGGATTGAACCCACAACCTCTTTCATAGGTGAGAAAGTTAAGAGATAAATTAAGAGAAGAAGAATGAGCTTGTGGGGGATTGATCCCACAACCTCCTTGCGTTAAACGAGAAAGAGAGGAGGAAAAGAAAGGAAATATCATGGGAGTGATGAAGATCGAACTAGGGTCCCCAAAATCTGAAAAATACAATTATCAAGTTTAATATAAGATTAAGTGTTGCTCAAGGGATTCGAAATCGGGTTCCCTTGCCCAATCCCGTATTAACACAAAAGTCATACGTGAACAAATATTTAATGACTGCTGCCTCTAAGGATCGAAATCGATATATTGGAATATCTACAAGATGCATAAGTCTTGTACCATATAATATTGGGTAAATATGAATCAGTAAGACAAACTATAAATGAAGCCTCATGGCTTGTATGTGTGGACTCATAAGTCTAGCATACATTTAAAAGTAAGTGAATCTAAGATGTTATGTGATGAGATAATGAAACCCAGAGGGGTTAAGTAAGAGTGTCACACACTTAAGGGCCAAGTGCATTGGCATGATGAAATGAACATTCATGTAAAGTGGTGAGTAATCATGAAGAGTAAATGTGCTAAAGTTAAACAATGTGGTGACAACATGGTAAGAGGCTAATGCGAAAGGTGAGAGAAATCTCAAATGAGCCTAAGTAAATGTTACCAAGACGTACTCACCTTTGAGAGTGTAAAGTTAATGAAGAGACCAGTCTCTATGAACACTCTAATGAAAGTATTGAAGTTAATGCATACTTAATACTAATGATGAGATGAGAAATCATCTAATGAGCTATGATGCCTCATGCTAGAACCCAACTTCTATGATGTATGAGATGAATGTAATGGAACTTTATACTGAGCATCACTAGTCTAGCTATGAGTTGTGATTCCTTCTTTCGGGAAGGCAAAGGTTCGTGCAATTCTCATGAGATGAGACTGTCCGTCCAGATGGGTATGGGTATCCTTGTATATCCTAGTCTTTGAACCTATACTACCAACATAGGGTTCAACCAGGGTTTTATTCTCTATACACGCTAGCATGTTTTGGTTCACTTTGGCCGTTGATTCCACCTCTCTTCGGTTTGGGGTTAAACACTGGATTTCATGATGCTCACATGATCTATGTCGGTTAAGGTTAAAGTTTCCAAAGAAAGAACTAGGCAAACCTCAAGTAATGCACATAATGAAATGAAAGATACCAAAGGTTTTAGGATAGGATAATTAAGAGGTGAGCTAGAGTTAACTAATGACACTAGGTCCTTCTTGGTAATTGCACAACTAACTCGATGAAAGTCTTAAACTACATCCTAGGTATGGCTGGTGTTTACACTATCTACGGACGAATGAAAATGATGTAATTATGAATGACACAGATTCTATGTCTGCTAAAGAAGGCTCCCTAGTTGAGGTCCCATATGTTGAGATCTTATTTTGGGAAGTCCTAATGACAAGTCCATGATTCCACCTGGCATATGAACGAATGATATGAAATATGTTATGTGTTGTGTGCAATATGTTACATATGATAATGCATGTTACTCTCATAGCATGACTTTCCTAATCCAATTTTGGCAAGTCCACTGACTTGACTTTCCATAATTGATACCGTTAGGAGAGAGCTCTTCTTAATCATGCATGTCCTTTGTGTGGCTTGCATATACCCATACTTAGTACAAGTGTGTACTAATCGCATACAACTCTTTAATTTTAGTGCAGGTGCAATTGGATGCTAGAACTTACGAATCGACGTTGAAGTTATCTGGAAGTGGATTTTTCATCCGGATTCGGTAGGCCCTCATGATTTCGAGGATGCTTACTATTTTATTCTAGCAATAGACGTAGACATTAGCTAGCGGAGTATGTTCAACTAGCGTTTCTTTCTCAATTATTTTCAGACATTGTATTGGTGCCATTCTGGCAACTTTATATTTTATGCAGCTATGAATTTTTCATTCAGTTGA
Organism: Solanum lycopersicum; assembly: GCF_036512215.1. Taxonomy (NCBI): domain Eukaryota; kingdom Viridiplantae; phylum Streptophyta; class Magnoliopsida; order Solanales; family Solanaceae; genus Solanum; species Solanum lycopersicum. Next base: position 20,323,903 of record NC_090809.1, read on the forward strand.
GTATCTTGGTATTAGATGGTTGTTGTGAACGATTATGAACTGATGTAGATAAATCTTATATAAGTATAATGTATCCTACTATGAAGTCTATGTATAGTTAAGTAACTAAAAGTTTCAAATTTTCTGATAAAATTAACCTAGATGATGTAACAACGACGTATGTAGGCTTGTCTGCAACCTCTGAGAGGTCAACGATGCCAATCTCTTCTGGAGTCTAGATTCCAGTTGTGAAAATATTGATGTATAGGCTTTCTTATATTGATTAATATATATTGAATTGATTTAGATTCATTGAGTATTATGATTTTTGCATCGAATCAATGATCATGATCATGGGTAAGTGCCTGTTGGTATTGTATTGGATGATTTAGCTACGGATTGAACTGGTGAGAATGGATTGATGGTACTCCGCCATAAATATCTTTATATTATGTAAATTAGGTATTGAGTTATGTTATGTTTTGTATGGTCCACTTATGGTGGTTGTACCATGTGTTTTACTAGTGAATTTTGTGGCCTCGTCGACATTAATTTATGTATTATAATGATCATGACCTTGTCGGCATTACTTGGTATATTATGATGGTTTGTGTAGTTGATTTATGTGAAGTATGATCATATCTATCTTCTTGTGATTAAGGTGAATGTATGTGTTCTTCTATTGATGTTGTTAGGTGATCATTTTAGATTATGACTATGTCCTTATATGTGTAGTCTTAGATTTGATGCATGATTCTTCCTAATTGGCTATGTGAGTCTTATGATGATTATATTGATGATATTATAGTAGGGGATAGGGTGACCTAAATATGATGTTGGTTATGCCTATGTACTTCTAGAATGATATGTTATATGTGAAGTGCGTTGTGCCTTGTTTCGGTAAACTTGTCCCTTACTTGATACATGCATGATGAGAATATGACTTCTTGACTTAGGATGATAAAGTCTCTTAGTCTTGTATGTATGAATGACTTGTTACCTTGAATGTTGCTAAGAAGGTCCTTTATGTGGAGCCTTCAACCTAGTTGTAAGGTTTTGATATCCTTGAAGTCGAAAGTCGTAATGGTATCCTTCTTGTGTGAATGGTGGACTTAGGGATTGATTGGTTGGAATGACATGAAATCATCCTTAGGAAAATCATTAAGCCATCCTCTTAACCATTGTAAGGCAACCCTAGGGGACCTCTTTGGTAAGGTATAATGTGATTGGGTTGTGAACTAGATATGAAACCTCTTTATGTACTCCTTTATTGAAATACTCTATGAGAACAAAGGCTAGCACCGAGTGAGTATGATTAAGGAAGTAGCTCTAGTTAAGGATGAGGATACAATACAAAGAAACCTTTATATTCATTAGCCATGTGCCTTCATGGGATGTGTTAAAGTTCTACCCTTGGCATGTAGAACACCCTCCATCAGAGTAGGTTACAACTCCGGATTCCATGCCTAGTTACCATGGTCTATGTCAGTTATTTCCTATACTCATCATATGGGATACCCACTTGTGTTAGAGAAGTTCAATGAATTTTAGGTGGTGGTACGGGACGCTATTTAGACATTGCACAATAGGTTTTGAAGATATTAGTGAGTGAGTCACTAGGTCTTCTCCAAGACCATTACATAAATGTCCTTAGGTGATGAATGTCTCTTGAATGAACTAATGAAGATAATGTCTTAAGTTGGAAAACATGTAAATAAATAATTACTTACCTAGTTAAGGGTTGTCTAGTGAAGGTGTGAAGGGGGAATAGGAATGGTCACTTCATGTCTTACCTAGGCAAGTCTTAAGAATGACTCTAGATAGGAAAGTTGGTTGATACATTAGACATGATCTAAACTTAGGTAGTCTTAAAGATTATTTAGGTAATCTTGGAGAAGGTGTATGGACATTCTCTTCTTGATTTACTTATGTAAGTCTTTTGATAACCATTTGGAGGAGAATGTAATATTATATATATGTTATGTTATGAAATGAGAATGATTCTATATTAGGTAGTCTAAAGGATCTTTTAGGTGTGTGTGGAGGGATTGTATGGGCGGTCTTTTCACAACTCACCCAAGTGAACCTTAGAGTCACCTTTGGTAGGAAGATCTCATGTTATGTGTCTTGGTGTATTGTAAGTGTATTTACCTCACTATAGGTGGTCTTATGGATTATTTGGATGTGCTTAGAGAGGGGGTATGGGCGGTCTCTCTTTGTCTTACTTAAGTGAGTCTTAGGATAGCTTTTAGTGAGAGGGTTGTATTCTAAATGAGTTCACTGTAATTTTGGGGTTTAGTTCACTATAAAGTGACTTAGTTCACTATAATATTTCCTAAGGTTTGATAAAATGCTCATGTGATATCTTATATATTTCTAAGGTTTTAAATGTTGTTCTTATGCTTAAGATATAATGTTTTAACAAAAAGAGCATATTTTCATTAAATGTCGATTTTCATGATTATATGCATTAATCCATACTTCATATAAGTATTTGTACTTATTCCATATATTTTGTTACATATAAAGGTGTAGTTGGAAGGTGAGAAGGTGTCTTTTTAAGGAAAGCTTGGATTCTAGTTATCGTTCAAGCAAAGTTTGAAGTATGTCCTCATTTGACTCAAGGGCATAGATGTATTTTAATTTCTTATTTTGAAGTATTTTAATAGACTTATAAGTGCTACATTTTGATGTATGGTTCGTGCCCAAGTACTCTTTTGTCTAAGATTTGATGATATGAGACTTAGTAAATTCAATGGTTTTATATGAAAGATATTTTGAAAGAGTATTCGATTGTTGTGAAAAGTTTTAATTCTGCACTACTTTTCATACATGTATGCAATGAATGATGTCAAAGGGAATGTACAAGAACTCCGAGAGGTCAAGTACGTTGTGCCATGACCTAAGAATACCCTAACTCCTAGGGTATACATGTGGGTCGTGACATCTAGTATGGGCAATGGAATGTGACCTTGTCTATGCGTTGCACATGTGTGCCTTGATAGGATAGTTCCTAGGTTTTGTTTTCTATGTACATGAATATGAATGCATGAGTATATTATGAACATGTCTTCTATGCTATGATTTCAAGTATATGGTAAGATGAAGTATGATTATGCCTAGTATCTAAATGTGTTTATATGAAAGGATTGCTCATATTGTTACACTTATACCCTTATGCATCAATAAAGTAAAGTATGAATATGTTTGTTCTAAAGGTGTTATATGAAAAGTTTGCTCACATGTATGTACACACACATATGTATGATGATCTAGTCAATAGAGGGGCTTTGAAAGGTGTTCTCAAGTGTACCCTAAACTAGATGGTGCTTTACATATTCGATGTCCATGTGAAAGGACTTCACACATGATTTAGGTTGATGTACAGTCATCTATGACCTATGAGATAAGCATATGAAGGGTTAACTCTCCTAAGCCTACATTTTATAAAGTAAAGATAACAATGGATTTTCAATAAAGAGAATTTAGCTTGGCACCGAGTGAACTTAAAGATGAAGGGTGTGCCTTCCCATTGTAGGAATGTAAGTTCACCATAGTCCTCAGGATGTGGTTAGCCTCATAGCCCAAAGAGAATAGAGTGATATTTCCATAAGTGGATCACTACAATGCCTCAATAGGCATAAAGAGGGTTCCAATGTATGTCTCCAAGTTCTATAAACTAAGCTTTCCACATAGGATCTAGCAAATGATATCACTTAGTATGCTAGTATGTGTTAGCGTTCTACTTTGGCTAAGTAGAGTACCTTCCCTTGGTGTAAGACTCTACAACACCAAATTTCATGTAGAACCCATGGTCTTAGTGTCTGTTAAGTCTATAGTTTCCCAAAAGTAAAATGGACAATGGAAGTAAAGTAGGACCCTAACAAGGATAACCTAAGGGAATTTACTTAGTGTAGTGAAGGTATGGGACTTTACCTATGCATTGCACAAGTAGCTCTTGAAGGGAGTTCTAGGGAGGTGTTATAATGTATGTGACTGTGTTTATGTTCTTATGCATGACATTGTAGTGTTGTCTACATGTTGTGATTAAATGCATGGTATGAGTCTATATGATGTGGTCTCTTCTTATATGCCCAATGTAGGTCTTTTTGACTATATGATGAAGGTCTTGCTTGACATGAATGAAGTTGTCTATGTTGCCTTGTTGATGTATAAAGTGAATTGTTAAGGTTTGTGGTATCATTATGGGTTTTTTTCTAAGTATGTGTGAGGTTATGGAGCTTCACATGGACATTGTGTCACACCCAAAGAGTACATCCCAGATGCGCCGACGTTGTCGTCCTCTCATATGACTCAGACAAGCCTCATACCATTCGTCATAACATGTCATCAGTTAAAATTTGTGGAAAATGAAAAACTTTACAACTATGTGAAACATACTTAGACTTCATACTTAATATTCATATTGGCATACGATATTCTAAAAACTTTTCTCACATGTACAAAACCATCTAAAGAGTACAAATCTGAACTTAGCCAATAAATAGTCAATATGCCATATATGCCTGAATACAAAAGAATCCAAACAACATAAATGGAAATAGAATATTCTTAAAACTACTAAAGTCTTCATAACTTGGAGAAAAAGTTCCAAGGTTTTTCAATCGACCTTCGTAATCTTCAAAGGCGGACCCTACATTTGTAGAATATAAAGTAATGGGGTTAGTACACCACATGTACTAGGTATGTGTATATTCACATAATATTTAAGGATATGCATGAAAAAGAATCATTTATCATTTCTTTGGAAAGCATGTCGTCACATGAAAGTCTTCAGTGCACATACCATTGAACATGTACAAGTTAAGGATTCCATCAACATAAAGTATGATCAAAATCAAAGACATATTATCATAGTCATGTGAACAATTCATAGTAAAAAGGTCATATAAACATAAAATACAAAACACTTACCAATGATCCCATCAGTTATGTGAAGCCCTATAATCCTATATAACCAATTAGATAAGGTAGGAGACCATAAGTAAAACTTTGATTTATGTAACTTGTAACATAAGTAGTCATCACCTCATAAAGCGATATATACCAATAACATGTTCATTAAGGTAACCAACTTCATATAAGAGTAACAACATGTATCATAATCATCATACCTTTCATGATATCATATTACATAAGAACAATCTCCTTGGACTTCCCTTAGAGTAAACTTGTGCAATGTCTAGGTAGAGTTCCATACCCCTACCTATACTAAGTAGACTCTTCAAGTCACCCTAGCCAACGTCCATCTACTTGTGTTTCATTTTACACGAGGGAACATACGCCTTAACCGACATAGACCATGTGATATAAACATGGAATCCAGTGTCATAAAACCCCATACCGGAAGAAGGTGATCTACCGGCCAAAGTAGGACCAAACACATAGCTTCTAGGTGGATCCACTAGCTAGTATCCTATGGTGGAAATATAGTTCAAGAACTAGGAGATGTATTATATATCCATAGTTCCACCTTACATGGCAGCCTCTATCTCATGAAAGTCATTGTGAACCTACCTTCCAATTAGGGAAGGGACACCTCTCATATCTAGTTCATCGGTGCTTAGCTTAAGTCCCTTTCTTGAATAACCTTGAAGTTTCTTTTATAATAAACTTATCATAGGTCCTAGGAGATTAACTCCTTGTATAAACATAATAATGAGACATACATAATCGTGAGATCTTTAGGATTAGGTGAGAATTTCCTTTCATCATAACCCTTCGTATGTGAGGTTAACATAACATAATCACCTTGTGTAAAGCATACAAGAGGATATCATAAACTTGCATTTTTGTATTCTTATCATCATCTCACATTTAGCATGTTCATATCCCAACATATATTCATAGAAACATCATGCATACTCATTAGCATATCAGCATTCATAGGCTAACATAAATATCATAGAGTAATCACTACATTAGAAGAATTACCTCTCGCTCCCAAGTACCTTATTCAAGAACATAAGTTCAACTTACACCAATCATAACAACAACATAGTGAGTTACTTAATAGCGTAATCAATACCAACTCTTCAAGTCACATACAAGATCAATTCATAAGTCATAGGATGAGGGAAAAGGGTCATTTAAGAGTTCATTCAAGTCTTAGTCCCAATCCTAACATTTACATGTTATCAAGTAGTAAGTACAACCCAATCAAGACCATTATTCAGAGAGAGATCATGCATCACATGAGATTCAAACATTTTTAATCAAATATTATACATTTTGTGTGAAATCAACCAAAGAGTAAAAACCCTAGAAGTTTGAATTCTTCAAAACTATCTTTGAAAGGACCTCTAGGGAAAGGAATCCCAAGAGTAAAGAACTCATTCCTTATAGATGAATAATCCACAAAATTTTATTGGAAACCTTGGATTCTTTGTTTTCTTCCTTAAGCTCTTCTTGTTCTTCAATAGAGTTTGGAAAAGAGAGTGTTTCTTGAGAGAGATGTGTAATTGCGTTTGAATCTGATTTGGACATGTAAAAAGTTATCTAAAACTGACCTAGTTTCCATATATAGTCGTCCTATAAAATACTCAAAAGACCCTTCACTTAAATAGGTCTTTTTATGAAGTTAAATTACAAAAAATACGACTTTAACGATTCTAGGAAGTGGTTGCGCGTCGCGGGGCCAATTCCCGTTATTTTTCTGAATTTTTGGGTTGAGGTAGTGAGGTGTGTGTCAGCCTCGTGTAGCGAGTCTTCCTCTCAATTCATGAGTCAGTATCCTACGTGTCATCCTCGAGTCGCACATTTCATACCCCAATCTTGTTTGCATAAGATACTTTGATAGCCTGCCTACCCATGTTGGGGTCCTCCCCAAGGACCCTTCGGGTGGTCCTTGGGATATCATTGCCAGACGTTTGGACCCTTTGTACTATTTAATAACTATACAAGGTCTATTTACATGTTTTATACTTCATTTGACACTTCGAAACCTTCACCAAACATAGGGACGTCAACTAGTTCAAATTAGCTAGTTTCCGGATGTCAAGGTCTTTCTTTGTCGATTTGGCTCTAACCTTTTTCTATATGAAATTATTACCTTAATATATGTCTCGAAAATCATTTTAAACATTATTAAATAGATTAATCTCTAGTCTAAGTCATGGCATTTCTGGAGTGTTACACATTGCACTAGTAGATAAGGATTGGGGTTGTGAGTAAGATCTTATAATGATCTATGTGAAGTGAAGTTAGCATATGTGCAAGTAGACTATGGTTCACTATAATGATGTTGTAAGCCTTAAATAAAATGTGCTTTATTATGTATTACTCTTCTATTATTATATGTGTTGAGTTAGGAAGGTTATATGTAGGAGTACCTTGTGGCCTTGATGCGATGCATTGCACCAAGCATTACTAGAGGTTACTTGGGAAGTTAAGAAGTGAAGGAGTTAAAGAAACAGTAGTTCACTGTAAAGAGAAAATGTCTTGCTCTAAATTTAGTATGCTTATTGTAAAGTGACGATTAATATGCCTTAACTGAAATGTGTAATTTTATATTATGTATGGCCAGTAAATATGCCTATATGAAATGTGTTAATTGTATAATTCTATTGTATCAAAGTTTTATGAGGTTTTCACAAAAAGGCATGATGCATAGTTTCAAGTAAAATGTTCCTTTTAAATGCATATTTTTTCATGGTTGTCATACTTAGTGCGTTCTTGTACTAACAACATTCTTCTTTACCTTTTTACACAAAGTGTAGGTTATGAATGCTTAAAGGGGGTCTCTAAGGTGAAGGGCTTGATATGTTATCCCCAAGATCAAGGAAATGAATCCTTAAGTCCAAGTATTTTCTAAGTCACGTCTTATTGTAAAGTTGTGTAATAATGTAGTTATGTTTATGTTGAAAGGGATGTGTCCCTAATGTACTCTAATGATGTTGAGTCTAGGATGGAAAAAAGAGACTAGAGTCTTTAGTTATGTATTATGATATTTTATATACAATGGAAGTGATGTTCTAGTATATGATGTGCTATGAAAGTTTTAAATTTTTCGCTAAATTTACCTATGAAAATGCAATGAATGATAACTTGGGATTGTATAAGACCTCCAAGAGGTCAAGTACACCATGTTACTTCTAGGGGGTGATCCCCGGTCATGACCAACTCCATATTCTCCTCTATTTCTACAAGTTCGGGGGGAAGTAACTGAGGATAGTAGAGTTAAAGCTTAGGAAGTAGATTGTTCTCTTAAGTCTCTTGGTACGTCCTCATATGTTCGAGAATGTGGGTATTATGTTTAGTTTCCTTTCTGTTAAGGACTATTAGACATGAGTTTCAATTCTACGTAATGTTCATGAACCTATGATAATAAGAAGTGTCTAAGATGGCTTATGATTATGAGACAGTTTTGTTCTTATGTTTTATAAAAGAGATTCCTTATTGACTTTATTGTGAAAAGGTTTAATTCTGCAGTACTTTCATACTTATGTGATGAATGAAAGACAAAAGGCATGTGCAATACCTCCGAGAGGTCAAGTACGTCGTGTGACGTCTAGGGGGTACTCCCGGGTCGTTACAACCTACCTCATACATCATTTTAACAAATGAAACCAACAACATGCATACCAAGTGAGACCCACATCATATACCTATAACATTAGATACCAACATTATACATATCATATAAAACATGCATACATAAAGAACCCACCCTAGAACCCCTCTCAAGGCCCACTTGTGCAATGTATAGGTAAAGTCCCATACCCTTACCTACATTAAGTATCTTCTCTTACGTAGTCCTAGTTACCCTTACCTACATTAAGTATCACCTCTTATGTAGTCCTAGTTAATATTTATCTTGTTACTTTAATTCATTCATTTTAACATTTGGGAAACTTTTCCATAATCGACATCCATGCGAGCTACATGGAATCAGGTGTCAATCCTTCACACCGAAAGGAGGGTGTCCTACTTGCTAAGGTAAGAGATACACATCCATAATAGCATCTAAGTGTATCCACTTGCTAAGGTTCCTATGGGGGCACATAATTAAGGAACTAAGAGGTTTTTACTAGAAATCCTCTTTATGCTAATTAGCATTGTAATTTCCATCTCATGAGATCATCGGGTGAATCTTTCTTCCTTTGTGAAGGAATGCCTCGCATTGTCAAGTTCACTCGGTGCTAAGCTAAATTCCATTTTTGAAATGTCTTCAAGTCTTTATAAAGCATCAATTTATAGTATATGTCTTAGTATTTTAACCCCCCGTGTACATGTACATAGCTCATAGGTGTTAGGATGAGAAAGTCATTTCAGCACAAACCCAACAATATGTGAGATCAATACTTCATAACATAGTCATAAGTGTAATGAGGAATTACCTCCAACTCCTCATAGTAATACACCAATAATTATCTCAAAATTATCACATTCATATCATGATATACATTCATAACATCATCATTCATACTTCAAGTAATTAACATTACCAAAGTTAAGCCAACAATATCACAGTAACATGTTTATAACCTTGAATGTGTTACCCATGGCCTTCAAGATACCCTTTCAAGACCATCCTAACTTCATGATATTCATACATAAATTAGGTTATCATCATCATTAAATAGTAAATTTTACAATAACACATTCAGTTACATCATCTGTAATCATTATCCAATATAATTCAAAATTTAGGGTTAAGAGAAGGGGAATCTTCATGGGTCCTTAAAGAATTAGGTCAAAAACCTAAAAAATACTTCAATTCACACTTAAACATTCATATTCAATCATTATTTATCAATTCTAGATACATTAGTCATGTTTAAAGGAGACCCACGAATTAGAGTAAAAACCTAGAAATATGGAAGAACATCGAAATCAATTTGAAGGAACCTCTTAGGTAAAGGAGTCCCAAGAGTGACGATTCCACATACCTTGTTAATACTTAAGGATTAATGGATAAAAGCCTTCATCCTATACCCTACTTGAACCATTGACCGTCTTCTTCAATGGAGTCTCTAGGTAGTGAGAGAATTTAGAGAGAGGTGAGAGTTTTTGGGTTTTGGGAGTTTTAAGGTATAAGACTTGTTTTATGAGTTAAAATACTTTAATATACCTAAAATAACTAATTAAAAACCATCCGTTTACTTAAATGGCCAAGGGTGGAATTTACCAAAACACCCTTGGCTTGGTCGTGTCTTGCACCAGTTTCAGACACCTAACTAAGAGCACCATTGATGGTCCATTAAACCATTAATGGCCCATCCGGGCTGCTCGTCATTTTATTTAGATACTCTCAAAATGGAGACTAGGCTCCGAAATTCTAAGTGTTGGCTAACGAGGCCATTGATGCCCCGTCAATGCATTGATGGTCCGTTAATGATGCTCGGTAGTAGCTGTTGCAATTTGGCAGCTTTTGGGTCCTTTTGAGGACCCTTATGGTGGCCCTTGGGGATTCGTACCCGAACTTTTGGACCATAAACACATTATTTTATTATTTATAACTTTTTTATATGGTTTAGTCACACTACGACACTTCCGAACCTTCTTAAGACCTAAAAGCACATACTAATCATTTTTACAAATCCTCCAGATGTCATGATCATTTCTCAATGTTTTGACTCTAATACTTCCAAATAAATTTAATTACATTAGGTTAGGTCTAGAAACATCATTTTAACCATTTTTAAATAATTATTCATATGAGGCTTTAGCTTAAGTCATTGGATTTTTGGGTTGTTTCATAATCACTTTTGTATCGCATGTAGATATCTCATATAACCACATGCTTGTAACTTAAACTAGAACACTTGAATCAAATTAAGAAAGGTAACTTAAACCTGAGGATGTTCATAAAGATCTAAAGGTGCTTCACCTAGTTTTAAATATATTTCCTTTGTAATTTGTAAAAGAATGTAGTTCCAAAATGAAACATATCCCTTAGAATTTTAAACATTTGACTTATGTCACATCCGAGAATACCCCTAGACGTAACTAGCGTCATCGTTCTCTTTGAGGACTAAGACTAGTCTATTAGCTTACATCATTACATTCATAGGTCAAACTTAGCGGAAAATTTAAAAGTTTTCATTACTTCTACTCGGAGGTTTACATAGACCTTTACATACACATAGTGTATATATATATGTATATATATTATATACATAGATCCTTTGTATAGGAATATTACTTGGTCTTCTACTTTTATTGCACATAAATATGTAGAATATGTCATAGTACCAAAATAGTCATCTCATCTCATAACCATCTAATAAGAGTATATCAAATTGGGCCTAGCCCATACATCAATACAATAAGACCACATATAGGTCATACAATGTTTAGTACTCAAATGAAAACAAAGAAGCATAAGAGTCTTTATACTAAAAACATCATAGGCTTGATAGTGGCAGTGCCCTCGAAAAGTGAGGACCTACCCAACTTATATGATCAAGAATTCCAAGTCTTCTTCAAAGTCATCTCAAAAAGCCCTTCAACGACTGAAACCTAAAATGTCGGAGAAAAGGAAGAAATGGGGTTAGTACACCGCTTGTACTAAGTATGAGACCATATGCACACATACTATGAAATCATGCTAAGAAAAGGGATATTTCATAAAGGTATACAATTTACTTTGAAAAGCTTTATGCACATTCAATAAGACCACACCAATTAATTTGACACATTCTTTAAGTCAAAAGCATGTACAAATAAGACCAACAATACTAAGTCTGGCCAAGTCAAAATGCATATCATATAATTGGACACATAGTCAAACAACTCTATCATCATATAATACTAGCAACATGCATAGATAAGAGTTCATTACAACATAATCAAAGCAAGACAATCAACCATGAACCCCCATTAAGTCAACAAGTGCAATGACCAAGCAAAGCCCCATAACCTTGCCCAATCAAGTAACTCAACAAGAACAATGACTAATATCCAACTTCAAATAGCATATCATTTAAGAATACGTATCATCATACATTAACAACAGAGACCAAATACATGTTCATAGAAGTAACCAACAACACATAAAGTCATTTCATGTAAGATCATCATATTACCACCATTTAAAATTATAAGCATGTACATACATAAGAACAACCTCCTAAGGCTTCCATCAAGGCAAACTAGTGCAAGGCGTAGGTAGAGTCTCATACCCCTACCTAGACTAAGTCAAACTTTTTAAGTCACCCTAGTTGGTTTGTACTTCATTTTAGTTTAGGTAACACTTGCCTTAACCCACATAGACCACAAGATATAAGTGTGGAACCGATTGAATGTGGTCTACCGGTCAAAGTAAAACAAAACATAAACATAGCTTTCTAGGTGGATCCACTAGATAGTCTTCCTATTGGGGCAACATAGTTCAAGAACTAAGAGATAGGTATAATCCCTCTGCATACCACTTGGAAATTGGGGCCTCCTCTCATGGGAATCCATTTGATGAGTATCCCTCATAGGGGAGTCAACACCACATGTGGAATAATAGGGAGAATCTTCCTCTATGGGAAGTCATCACCTCCCTTTTGTCAAGTTCACTCGGTTGTAAGCTAAGTCCCTTTTGAAATGTCTTTAATGTCGTTATTAATCATCATAGCTTATTGTAGGTCATAGGGTCTAACCCTTGTACATTCATCATCATCATCATAGCTCACTAAGAATTGCATGAGTTTAATTCTTTCATTACAATTCATATAAGTGACGTTAGTATATTTCATATCACTTCATGATAAGGCAAATTGGTAAATCATTCACCATTCTTATAACATTTACATCTTATTCCAACACCTTACAAACCATTGTCAAGAAATTTCAATTCGACATTGTACCACCCTATGAATCCTAATACAACGCATGATCCAATACAACATCGTGACTTAATCACAATTAACCATAATTTGAAGTTAAGGATAGGGATCACAAGACTTACCAAGTCTTCTTCATAATTCATCATCAAGGTCTTACCATTAACCCTTAATTCAACCCAGTTGGGTATAACATCATCATAATTCAGTGATCAACATGATAACAAGGCTAAAAGAATCACTATATCATAATTCAATACTAGTTCATAGCTTAAGACAAGATACTTAGATCAACTCACAACATACTTCATAACCTAGATCACTTTTTAAGAACTAGCAGTAAAGGACTATAAATCACCTTAATTCATTCAGGATTAGTACAACAACATCATAGTAATTCAACAAATAACCAAGTCAATTGAACCAATGTAACATAAATCATATTAAGATTATCACCTAGGGTTAAGTGGTGAAGGTCATTTTCTACAAACTAGACCAAACCATCTAGATATATGATAATTAAGTTAGAATACATTTTAATCTATTCATAATATCCAAAAAAAAATCTTAAAAAAATTAATTCACAACATCGAATTCATATTGGATGAAAATCCACTTTAAACCCAACTTTTGAAATCAATTTGATAGAATCCTTTGAGGAAAGAGGTCTCAAAGGTGATATACCTTACTAATTGATGAAGATTGATGGTAAAACTTTACTCTTTCCATCCATTTAACTCGTAGCTTGGTCTTCAGTGGAGTTTTTCACTAGAGAGAAATAAAAGAGAGAAGGAATAAAGTTTGGGTTTGTGAGTTATGAGAGTTTAGATTAGTCTAATGGGGTTAGGGTTTTTATATGGGGTATTAATTATACCTCCCTAATCCCCCAACTATTAAATAACCCTTTAATTAATTAATTAATTGGCACTAACTTAAACCTGTAGTAAAGTGAGGCCCACACAGACGAGATTGTCACATCCCGAAACCAAACCCTAGAAGTTAGGTCAATCTTGGATTTCAACCGGCATAATTGACCTTTCGGAGATCTTGTACAATCCCTTACATATCATTCATAGCATAAACATAGTGAAAAGTAGTGCGAAATTATAACTTTTCACCAAACATAACATAGTCTTTCAAATCTCTTACATATAAAGTCATAGGAAAAACTAAGTCTCAATCTCATCATCTTAAGACACAAGAATACTTGAAACTCGGCCCAAACTTCAAAATACGAATATAGAAATACTTTGTCTATTGCAGTACTTCAAATGGAAACATAAACGACATACTTCGACTTCACTTGAACGATGATACGATCCAAGTCTTCACTTCCCAATCCTAACCTACCAAGAACTACAAAGATAGATAAATGCAAGGATTAGTACAATCACATGTACTAAGTATGACATTATGCATAAAAATCATGAAAACGGACTTTTATTGGAAATATGCATCTTTTCATTTAAAAATCATATTATAATCATAAGAGCAACATTTAACAACTTTGAAACACATAAGATAACATTTAAGGAATTTAATATATTTTTTGAAGCACTTCACAGTAGCTTCACTTCACTATACAGTGAAGTCCTTCACTTTACAGTGAAGTATTTTCTCTTCACTTTTAACTCTTTCTAGCATGTAGTCTTCTCACTAAAAGCGATCCTAAGACTCACTTAGAAAACACAAAGAGCGCCCGCCCATACAACCTCCTTAAGCATACCTAAATGACCCTCAATAACACTTATAATAAGTCACATACACATTTCAAGACATCAAACATATCAACACATATACAATATGACATTTCCTCATCAAAGACTATCAAAAGACTTACTTAAGCAGATCAAGAAGATAACGTCTATGATTGACCTATTCAAGACTACCTAAATAATCCTTAAAACTTCCTATTTGGATCATGTCCACATAATCAACTTCTTCCCTAACTAGAGTTATTCTTAAGACTTATCTAGGTAAGATACGATGTGACGATTCCTATGCCCACTTCATATCTTAACTAGAGAACCCTTAACTACTCTAGATAAGTACTTATTTCATTCACATACTTTCTTACTTAGATTTAAACCATTGCATTCATTAGTTCATTTAGAAAACACTCAACACATAAAGGACATTCAAGTAATGATCTTGTACAAGACCTAGGGACTCTAACTAACACCTTCAAAGCCTACTGTGCAATGTCTAGATAGCGTCCCATACCACCACCAAAACTTCATAGGACTTCTCTAATGCTATTAAGTATCCCACATGTTGAGAATAGAAAATAACCTACATAGACCATGATAGAAATACATGGAATCCAGAGTTCTATCCTACTCCGATGAGGTTGTTCTACTTGCAAAGGGTAGAACTTAGACATATCCCATGTAGGCACATGGTTAAGGAATATGAAGGGCATGCTTTTTAATATACTCTTATCCTTTACTAGAACTACTTCCCTTACCATACTAACTATGTGCTAGCCTTCTTTCTCATAGAGTAATTCACACATTAGATTCACATAAAAGGGTTCCATAACAAGTTTATAACCCAATCACATTTACCCTACAAAAGAAAAGGTCCGCTAGGACTACCTCACAATGGTGACAAGAAGCTCATGATGACTATCCTAAGGATTAATATGATGTCGTTCAAGGAAATTAACCATAAGTCCATCATTCTTTTACTTTGAAGGATACCATTACGGCTTATGACTTCAACATTCTTAACCTTACCATTGAGTTAAGGTTTTCACATAAAGGACACTCTTAACATCATTTAAGGTCTCATGTCATTCATACATACAAGACTAAGAGATTTAGCATCCTAAGTCAAGACAACACTTATTCATATTCATACAAACATCAAACAAGGGATACAACTCAACCAAGATAAGACACCACATACCTCACTTTTAACTTATAATGCATGTCCATTCTAGAAGCACATAGAAACAACACTAACATCTTCAAGTCATCCTATACACTATCATAACCAATATAGAATCATATAATAAAGTAAGAATAAATAAGACTCAACCCTAAGACTATACACATAATGTCAAAGTCATAGTCTAACATAACCACCTTAGACAACATGAATAGAAGAACACATATATGACTTCACGTGTAGATAGATATTGTCATCATACTTCACATAATCAACTACACAAATAGCCACATTACTTCAAATTGTTTCCCACAAGTCCATGATCATTACATTACTTAAAATAACACCGAAAAGGCAACATCAATTGCAAGTAACGCACATAACACCGCCACAATAAGTGAACCATACCAATCGCAATAGAATTGAAGTATAAACAACATCAAAATAAATGAAATAGGGCAGTGTACAACCATTCCATCCTCAACACCTCAATTCGATGCTAAATCATGCAATTCAATACAATAAGGCCCTTACAATGGCCATGAACATCAATTCAACATAAAAGTTATAATCAATGAACTAGGTCAATTCAATGTAATTAATCAATATATCACGACCTAGATCAATTAAATACAATTATTACATCATTGAATATCTCATATAAAACTACATAAGAATTCATCGACATTAGATCAATATCAAGTACCCACAACTTAGTCAAAAACCAGAGTTCATCCAATCATGGGTACATATGTAATTTAGGTTAAAATTATCAATACAATATCAATTAAATCCATAATAAACGTTTAAAACAATTGATGCAAGAACCCATGGTAGAATCATGAAATTGGACAATTCAACTTTGAAAACTTAGGAAACATCTTGAGAATTGGGGATCCTTGATGAAACGAGTTTCAAGGATAAAAATCCATACCTTTATGAAGATAAATCTTCACTTTGATGAAGAATATCCACTCAATTCATAACACCAAGCTCTTCTTTGACTTTGGACTTCAATGGAGTCTTAAGGAGTTTCTAAGGGATTTTGGGGTTTTGGATCGGAAGAATGAAATCTTTAAGTGTTAAACACTTATATACATGTTTAAAATACCCAGAAGACACCTAAAAATCTGCCAAACCTCTTATTTGTAAGTGGGATGAAATTACAAGTTCACCCCTAACTTGGCAGTAAATTGCATGCAGGGAGACAGTCCACCAACGGTTGGCAGTCAACGGGCCGTTTATCCACAAACAGACCATCCTGTCCTTTCGTTAGTTGGATCGGAGACTTGATATGGTTCCACTATCACCCAAGATTAAGTACCTACCAATAGAACCCATCAACAGGGCGTTTATAGGCCCACGAGCCGTTGATGCCTCTGTCGTTTGGGGCTGTCTAGGACAGTCTTTACTCCAAATTTTGGGCCCTTCCTCAAGGACCCTTGGTTGGTCCTTGTGGATGTTTTCCAAGACTTATCCAACCCAAGCATTGTTGTATATTATTTATTACCTATCACAAGAATTTCATAAAAAAGTAACATGTAAAACTTGACAAAACATGCTTAGACACACAAGGTCATTTCAAGGCAACGCTTTCGAACGTCATGGACATACTTGGACGTTTAACATCCAAACTTCATGAATCTTGACACACTAACTATATACGTCCTAATAACTCATTTATACACCATAAAATAATTAATAACACATAAACACATAAAACCACTTACGAGGCACATAGGTGACTTAGTCGTCAATCGTCTTGGTCGTCCCTTGACGTTTGGCTTCCAATGCACCTAAACTCTTAGATAATGACTCAATACGATATATTAGACTTATTTAGGACCTTATACCATCATGAACAACATGTTAGTATCTAGTTCACCTAAGTTATTTTCGGGGTTTTATAGAGACCTCGACCAACGACTCGTCTAAGGGTCAACAACTTCTGCCCACTTCCGTGTTGCACTTTGTCGATGAGTTTAGAGAGTGGTCCAAATGGACCATTATCCAAAGTGGGATATTTTTGGTTGACGGATGGAATCGAAACCTCATCAATCAACATATGCCCCGTCGACTCCCTTCGTGGGTGCACACTGCCCAGGCAGTGCTTTTGACCTCAAAACAAAAAGATCCTCCTCAAGGGACCTTGGTTTGTCCTTGGGGAGTCGTACCTGGACATTTAGACCACGAATCAACCCTAACCCAAGTTATAAACCCTTCCACAAAATTTCATGAATCCTAAAAGTTAATCATATAGGCTAAGGCACTCTGGTACTTCCTTGAACTAATTTTCGAATGCCATGGATGTTCTTGGACGTTTTGGCTTTGAGACTTCCTAAATGACTTATATTCATTAAGATTAACCTAAAAATAGTGTATTAACCTTATAACACTTATGTTAGTCTATAGAACACGTCTTGGATTTTTAAAGTGTTACAACTTACATTTAAGAGTTTTAGAAATCACCGGACAACAACTTTGCTGATTTTAACTTCTTTTCCTCGCTTCCGCCATCTTTGACCAGAGCCAACAAACATAAATCCCAAATGCACAAGATTACACCACCATACCCCCCTCTCTGTCACATCCGGATTTACACCCTAGACGTAACTGGCGTCGTTGTCCTTTTGAAGGATTAAGACTAGCCTCTTAGTTTCATGTCATTACATTCATAGGTTTAGAATGAGGAAAAATTTAAAACTTTTATTCTCTCTACTTGGAGGTTTACATAGACCTCTACATACATATAATATATATTCATATCGAGTATACATAGACCCTTCATATAGGAAGGTTATATAGCCTTCAACTTTTATTGCACATATATATATAAAAATATAAAAATAGTCTCAACGATTGTCTGTCTCATACCATCTAAACAAATATCACGATATGGGCATATCCCTTGCATCAATTCAACAAGACCATGTATAGGTCATACAAAAGTACAATATTCAAATAACAAGGAAAGAAATGATAGAGTCAATAAGATCATAACAAAATCCAAAGATAGAAGATGGCATTGCCCTCAAAAGTTGAGGACCTATCCCACTTGGATGAAAGGAAGAATCCAAGCCTTCAACAATATCGCCTTCCGAACTCTTCAATGACAGGAGCCTAAAATGTTTGGGACAGGGAAAAAAAATAGGGTTAGTACTCCACATATACTAAGTATGAGATCTTCTGCACATACACAAGCAAAACATGCTAAAAGGGAATTTTTATCAAAGCATCATTTTTCCCTTTAGGGGCTTAATGCCAAGTCAAGTAAGTCATATTAATCAACCAAACATTCTTACTATCTCAACAAGTAATACTTATCCCAACACACTTGAAACCATGATTTACTACAACCCTAACATCAAGGAATAATATCACAAGAATGAATAAGAGTTAAACATATCGTAATAGGCAAGACAACTACTCACAAGTCCTTATCAAGTCAGCAAGTGCAATGACTAATCAAAGCCCCATAACCTTAATCAACCTAGTATCCTCAACAAGAAAACATGACCAATCTTCAACTTTACATATCATAGCGTTTAGGCTTGCATTTCATAATGTATTATCATTATAACCCAAGGAATATTCATAAATGAACTAATCAACATATAGTATCAACAATGTGCCATGGTCATCATATATACATCATATATTGTCATAACATAAACATACATAAGAACCTCCTCTTAAGACTCCCCTCAAGGCTAACTAGTGCAATGTCTAGGTAGAGTCCCATACCCCTACCTAGACTAAGCTAGACCCCTTAGGTAATCAAAGATAGTGTTCAAGTCCTTTAATTTGTTTTACCTTTTGGGAACATCTTTCCCTAACCGACATAGACCGCATGAACTAGTGTGGATCCAGTGTCATTAAAACCTACACCGAAAGAAAATGGACTACTTGCAAAGGTAGTACCAAAACATAAAACATAGCAACTACGTGGATCCACTAGCTTTTTATTGCTATGGGGGAAACATAGTTCAAGAACTAGGAGATTTAGTTGGGACCCTCTTTATGCGCCATGCATTGTAGTCTCCAATCTCGAGAGTAATGTAGTGTTCCTCCCTTTCCTATGTGGGAAGGGACACTCCTCTATCTAGTTCACTCGGTGCTAAACTAGAGTCCCTTTTTGAAATGTCTTTTTAAGCCTTTAATTATCATTCATAAATTAATTTAGGCCATAGGGTCTACCCCTTGTATAATCATCATCATCAGTAGCTCAATAAGAACTGTATGAGTACAAATCCTTTAATCATAATTCATATAAGTGAGTTTAGCAAATTAGCATTTCATAACATATTAAGGCACATTGATAGTTTTCAGCATCCTTATATCACACACACCTTCATCAGCCTCACAACGTACTCAAGACATTTCAATTCAACATCATACCAACCTATAATCCTAGTATAAGTCATATTCCAATGAAATATCATGACTTAACAACAATTAATCACAATTAGAAGTAAAGATAGAGATTCTAAGACTTACCAAGTCTTCCTCGTAGTCTATCATCAAGGTCTTACCATCAACCCATAACTCAACCCAACTTGGGGAGTAACATCATCACACAATGATCAACAATAGAATAACAAGGCCAATTGCATCTCTATAACACAATTCATCTTTAGATCACAACTTGAGACAACGTACATAGGCTAATTTCACATTATAGTTCATAACCTAAATCACATCTCAAGAACTAGCATGATAGCCCTATAATCCATCTTAATTTAATTATAATAGCACCATATGATAGTAATAAAATCAACAACCAACTTAATTGAATGATCACAATACAATATAGGTCAAGATCACTACCTAGGGTCAAGAATAGAAGATTATATTCATCAATTTAGACCAAACCATCAACAATTACCATAAACAAGTTGAATTACATGTTAATATACTCAATATAACCCTAAGAATTCATTGACAACTCAATCCATGACTTCAATTTCGTAATTGAATGAAACTCATAAGAAAACTCAACTTTTTGAAATATATTTTAAAGGAACCTTTTGAGGAAAGAATCAAAGGTGAATAGAACCCATACCTTAATGTTTCTCAACAATTTGATGAAGATTCCACCTTTTTTTAGCACCCAAGGCTTAGTTCTTCCTAGCCTTCAATGGTGAGTTCATGTAGAGAGGGAAATAAGAGAGAACAAATAGAATTTATTTTGAGAGTTGTCTTTAGGTTAATGAGGGTTGAGGGTATTTATAGTAGGGATTAATTAACTTAATTGGTCTATCTTTAATCCCTAACTAACCCCTAAACCACTTAATTAATTAAATCAAATCATTTAAAATTTAACAGTGACACTCGACCCTCAACAATGAGACCCCAATCGACGGTCCGTCAGTAAGTCGACGGACAACTCCCCCTCTGTCCTGCACTGCGTCGTCTCGGTCAGAGGCTTTGCAGGTGGGGGCTTCTTCCAATTTTTCTAAGTGTGGGATGACGGTGGCATCGACTCCCCATCGATCCCCACACAGACCATAACCTGCACCTCCGTATTCTATCGATGATTCCAGAAACTGTGCAAGTGAAGGGACCTTCCTCACCATCCTAAGTGTGGGACAACTGTGGCATCGATGCCTCGTCGATCCATACACGGACCGTCGTCAGTCCCGTCGATGCGCACTGCCAAGCAGTGTTGCATCAAGCTGCACGGTCCTCTTCAAGGGCCCTTGGTTGGTCCTTGGGAAGTCGTACCCATATGTTTCAATCATGAAAAACCTCAAACACCCATTATCTACCTTTCCACCCATTTTCTTACATTTTCGACTCCTAAAAGTTAGTCAAAAAGGCTAAGGCACACTAACATCCCTTTGAACCAACTTCCCGGACGTTTTTGGACGTTTTGGTTCTTAAACCTCGTAAATGACCTAGACTCATAAAAATGGACTTAGAAAAAGTGTTTAGACTTTATGACACCTATGTTAGGCTTTACAATGAATCTTAGCTTTTCAAGGTGTTACAGTATCCCCCCCTTAAGAACATTCGTCCCCGAATGATACTAAAATTCTTTTGAAGGAAGGAATAGACCCAAGACTAGCAGCCCATCCAATCAACAATATCCATTAAACATAAATCATGGCAGTTCAACAAGGAAAATATCAAAACTCATATTAGCACACCTAAAGTTCAAAACACTTCATCATGAGGCATTTCCTTCTCACAACACTTATGAGCTCAACATAAATCACATGAGTCAATTAGCACAAAGTTCAACTTAACGACATGCTACCTATCATTTTATAAAACTCACCATATCAAAATGTACAACATAACTCAAAGCAAGCAAAAAGCAAAATTTCAAGTTTTCGATAGCAATACTACAGTAACTTCACTGTAAAACTTACTGTGAGGTTTTCAAAAATGTCATTTCTTGTAATACTTCACCCAAAAATCAAGAAACTTCAATTTCTAATCATATTCATATTATTAAAAAGTATGACTAACCTTAATTCTCAAAAAGATGAGGGTAACGGGACTTCATGTCCGCCTCAGCCTCCCATGTTGCACCCTCTACTAGATGATTTCACCATAACACTTTTACGGAAACCACCTCTTTATTCCTCAACTTCTTGACTTTCCTATCAAGAATTTGAACCGGAACTTCCTCATAAGAGAGTTTATCCTTGACACCAAGACCCTTAATATGAAGAATGGACTCGGGATCACCGATACACTTTTTCAACATTTAATCATGGAAAACTGGATGAACCAAAGTCAATTCACTAGGAAGTGTCAATTCATAGGAAACCTTACTAACCCTTCGCAAGATTCATAGGGATCCATATAACGAGGACTCAATTTCCCTTTCTTGCAAAACCTAACCACCTCTTTCATTGGTGAAATTTTAAAATACACCTTATCACCTTCTTTAAACTCCAATCCCTTTCTCCTATTATCGGGAGAAGACTTTTGCCGACTATAGGTCATTTGCAACCGGTTCCTTATGATATGAACCTTTTCCAAAGTCTTATAAATCAACTCAGAACCAATAAGTGATGGTTCACCCACTTCAAACCATCCAATAGGATACCTACACCACCTACCATACAAGGCTTCATAGGGAGCCATGGAAATGGATAAATGAAAACTATTGTAGTAGGCAAACTCCACTAAAGGTAAATGTCTATCCCAACTCCCTTTAAAATCAATAATGCATGCTCTAAGAATATCTTCAAGGGTTTGTATTGTAAGATCTGCCTGACCATCTGTTTGGGGATGAAAAGTGGTGCTCAACTTCACCGTAGTACCTAACCCTTTTTGGAACAACCTCCAAAATCTAGATGTAAATAGTGCGCCCCAATCCGGTGTGATGGATAACGAAATGCCACGGCAGCACACAATATCATCTAGGAATATTCTTGCATAATCCTCTGCCAAACATGAAGAATTGACGGGGATAAAGCGAGCAAATTTAGTCAATCGATCCACAACCACCCATATGGAATCATAGGACTTTTAGGTCCGGGGTAAACCTACTACAAATTCCATAGTGATGTCTTCCCACTTCCAAGTTGGAATTTGGATCTTTTGTAGTGAGCCACTCGGCTTTAGGTGTTCCGCCTTTACTTGTTGGCAATTCGGACACTTAGCGACAAATTCCGCTATATCCCGTTTTAGACCTTCCCACCAATATACTTCCCTTAGGTCACCCCCGTGCGGAGAACTCTCCAACCTCACCCCCAACCTAACCAACTTACGTACTTCCCTTGCTGGGTCCTTTTTGGCATCATCCAGATGGGATACACTACCCATAGTCATCGGACTTAGGGAATCCACAACTATATTAACCTTGTCGGGGTGATAAAGGACACTCATCTCATAATCTTTCAACAACTCAAGCCACCTTCTTTGTCAGAGATTTAACTCATTTTGGGTAAACACATATTGGAGACTCTTATGATCGGTAAAAACATACACATGAACCCCATACAAGTAATGCCTCCAAATTTTCAAAGCAAACACCACGGTCGCTAATTCAAGGTCATGAGTGGGGTAATTTCTTTCATGTACCTTTAGTTGCATAGACGCATAAGCTATCACCTTTCCATTTTGCATAAGAACACACCCCAAACCCACTCTGGATGCGTCACAATACACCATAAAACCCTTTGTACCCTGTGGTAAAGTCAACCCTGGAGCGGAAGTGAGCCTATCTTTCAACAATTGGAAGCTCTTCTCACATGCCTCCGACCACTCAAACTTTTTAATCTTTTGGGTCAATGTAGTCAAAAGAGATGAATGGACGTGAAACCATACACGAACCTCCGATAGTAACCCGCTAAACCCAAGAAACTCCTCATGTCAGTCGGAGTCAATGGTCTAAGACAATTTTTCACCGATTATGTTTTTCTTGGATCTACTTCAACTCTCTCTCTAGAAATGATGTGCCCAAGAAAAGTTACCAATCTCAACCAAAACTCACAATTATTATATTTGGCATACAATTGATGTTCTTTAAGGGTTTGGTACATTACCCTTAAATGACCCATATGATCATCCTCATTCTTCGAATATACCAACATATCATTAATAAAGACACTGACAAACGAATCTAGGTAATTTTGAAATACTCTATTCATTAGGTCCATAAATGCGCCGGAGCATTAGTGAGATCGAAAGACATGACCAGGAACTCATAATACCCATACCTAGGTTGGAAGGCCGTCTTCGGTATATCCTCCCCTCTCTCCCTGAGTTGATGATACCCCGACCTCCAGTCTATCTTTGAAAACTCGTCCCTTGGAGTTCGTCAAATAAGTCATTAATCCGAGGGAGAGGTTACTTATTCTTAATGGTGACCTTGTTGAGTTGGCGGTAATAATTACACATTCTCAAAGACCCATCCTTCTTTTTGACAAATAACACAGGAGTACCCCATGGAGATATACTAGGCCTTATAAAGCCTTTATCAAGAAAATCCTTGAGTTGAGCCTTCAACTCTTTCAATTACGCCGGAGCCATCCGGTATGAAGGGATTGAAATGGGATTTGTTTCGGTAGCAAATCGATACCAAAATCAATTTCCCGTTTGGGAGGAATACCGGGAAGCTCATTAGGAAAAACCTCCAGAAATTCATTCACTATGGGGACCGACTCAATAGGAGGAATTTCGGAATCCAAATTTTGAACTCTTACTATGTGATGTAGACAAGCCTTTGAGATTATTTTACATGCTTTTAGACAAAATATGATGTGACCTCTAGGAATAGAATTTCCGCTCTTCCACTCAACAAAGGATTCATTTGGGAAGTTAAACCTCACTGCTCTTGTCCTATATTCATTGGATGCAAAACATGCATGAAACCAATCCATACCCAATATAATATCAAAATCAAGCATATCGAGTTCTACTAGATCAACATAAGAAATTCTATTAGGCAATGAAATAGGACTATTTCGTTAGACTCTTTTAGCAACAACTGACTCTCCCACCAGAGTAGACACTAGAAAAGGCTCATGCAAAATATCGCGTAAAGCATCAAACTGTTTAGCTACTAGAGGTGTAACAAAGGACAAAGTAGCACCCAGATCAAGTAAAACTTACACAACATGAGTAAATATTTTTAACATATCGTCACCACTTCGGGAGAGGTCTCTTGCTCACCCCTAGAGCGAAGAGCATATAAGCGGTTCTTCTTTGGAGCATCACTGAAAAACACTTGCTAGAGCTTGGCCACTACCCTTGTCTTAACTCTTCAAGTTTGGACAATATCTCATTTTGTGACCACTCTTGCCACAACTAAAGCAATTATCTGTCCCCTTAAGGAACTCACCATAGTGATTTTTACCACACATTCCACAAGCTGGCTTCTCCTTTGGGTAATTAGTACCTTTTCCCTTCTTGAATTTTGGGTTAGACACCCTATCACCACTTGATCTTGGGAATTTGGAAGGGACTTGATTTGAATCTCGCTTCTTAAATTTAGGCATATCTTGCATCTCAAGCCTATTCTTTGAGGAGCCTCCATTAAATGACCTATCCCTCTTAGCATCTCTACTTTTTTGCTTAGCTCTTGCCTCCTCAACGCTTCTTGCATATACCATAAGACGGGAAATGTTCATGTTTTCATGTAGCATGACCGATTGGCACTCCTCTTGTAAGTCCTCTGACACACCCATCACAAAATGGCTCATTTGGTATCTAGGATCGGAGATTAAAGAAGGAGTATATTTGGACAACTTAACGAATTCCAAAGAGTACTCATGAACACTCTTCCCTCCTTGGCGAAGATTGATGAACTCCGTCACTTTCTCCTCCCTCATCTCTCTAGGGAAGAACTGATCTAGAAAATCTTCCTTAAAGATTTCCAAGTCACTGGACCTCCCCTCAACGACCTATTATCCCTCCATTGCACATACCAAGTTTGAGACACATCCTTGAGTTGATATGAGTCCAACTCAGCCTTCTCACTTGAAGTCACCCCCCATAGCATATAACACCTTGTAGACCTCATCAAGGAATTGTTGGGGGTTTTCATCAACCTTAGACCCATAGAAAGTAGGAGGGTTCATCCGAGTGAAGTCCCTTACACGGGAAGCCATAATAGTGACTTGTTGATAAGGATAGGGAGCAACATCCCGATTGGCTTGAGCCGTCAAAGCATAGGCTTGTGCTTGAGTAGTTATGGCTTGGTCCATTTGATCAATAATAGCCCTCATCTCTGCCTCCATCATAGGTGGAGGGTTGGTTGGGGCTTGATCAACATTAGCATTTTCCTCAAGTAGAGGAACTTGCTCATCATGGGGAGGAGCTCCTGCATTAGCAACTTCTTCCTCAAGTCTCTGAGTCGCATTCCTTTGAGTGTTCATGATTCCTATAAGCGTAATAATAGGATTAGATGCAAGGCACACCATAAGTATACTCTATTGTCACGATATAATATTTCCAAGAACGAGAGCAATTCCTAAGCATCATATAGGTTCTGACTCATAAGTGTGGCGCACTTTACAATTATGAATACAAACCTACATAGACGTGGTAGAGAGAGAGACATAACTCAACAGTATTAAACCTCATGCTCTAATACAAAGTTTGTCACATCCAGTTTACCCCTAGACGTAACCGACGTCGTTTTCCTTTTGAAGGATTAAGACTAGCCTCTTAGTTTCATGTCATTACATTCATAGGTTGAAAAATGTGGAAAAATTTAAAACTTTTATTATCTCTACTTGGAGGTTTACATAGAACTCTACATACACATAATATATATTCATATCAAGTATATATAGACCCTTCATATAGGAAGGTTACATAGCCTTCAAATTTTATTGCACATATATATATAAAAATATAGAAATATTCTCATTGATTGTCTCATCTCATACCATCTAAACAGATATCACAATATGGGCATAGCCCTTACATCAATTAAACAAGACCACGTATAGGTCTTGAGAAAGTACAATATTCAAATAACAAGGAAAGAAATGATAGAGTCAATAAGCTCATAATAAAATCCAAAGCTAGAAGATGGCATTGCCCTCAAAAGTTGAGGACCTACCTCACTTGGATGAAAGAAAGAATCCAAGCCTTCAACAATATCGCCTTCCAAATTCTTCAATGACCGGAACCTAAAATGTTTGGGACAGGGGAAGTAAATAGGGTTGGTACTCAACATGTATAAAGTATGAGATCTTATGCACATACTTGCAAAACATGCTAAAAGAGACTTTTTATCAAAGCATGTCATTTTACCCCTTTAAGGGCTTAATGCTAAGTCAAGTAAGTCATATTAATCAACCAAACATGCTTACTATCTCAAAAAGTCATACTTATCCCAACACACTTAAAACTATAATTTACTACAACCTTAACATATGGGAATAATATCACAAGAATGAATAAGAGCTAGACTGGAATTCGGTGTCATAAAAACCTACACTGAAAGAAAACGGACTACTTTCCAAGGTAGTACCAAAACATAAAACATAGCAACTACGTGGATCCACTAGCTAGTATTCCTATGGGGGAAACATAGTTCAAGAACTAGAAGATTTAGTTGGGACCCTCTTTATGCACCATGCATTAAAGTCTCCAATCTCGAGAGTAATGTAGTGTTCCTACCTTTCCTATGTGGGAAGGGACACTCCTCTATCTAGTTCACTCGGTGCTAAACTAGAGTCCCTTTTTGAAATATCTTTAAGCCTTTAATTATCATTCATAACTTAATTTAGGCCATAGGGTCTACCTCTTGTATAATCATCATTATCAGTAGCTCAATAAGAATTGTTTGAGTACAAATCCTTTAATCATAATTCATATAAGTGAGGTTAGCAAATAAGCATTTCATAACATATTAAGGCACATTGATAGTTTTCAGCATCCTTATATCACATACACCTTGATCACCCTCACAACATAGTCAAGACATTTTAATTCAACATCATACCAACCTATAATCCTAGTATAAGGTATACTCCAATGTAATATCATGACTTAACAACAATTTATCACAATTAGAAGTAAACATAGAGATTCTAAGACTTACGAAGTCTTCCTCGTAATTTATCATCAAGGTCTTATCATCAACCCATAACTCAAACCAACTTGGGGAGTAAAATCACCACACAATGATAACAAATAGAATAACAAGGCCAATTGCATCTCTATAACACAACTCATCTTTTATTCACAACTTGAGACAACTTACATAGGCTAATTTCACATTATAATTCATAAACTAAATAACATCTCAAGAACTAGCATGATAGGACTATAATACATATTAATTTAATCATAATAGCACCATAGAATAGTAATCAAATCAACAACCAACTCAATTGAATGATCACAATACAATATAGGTCAAGATCAATACCTAGGGTTAGGGATAGAGGATCATATTCTTCAATTTAGACCAAACTAATAACAATTACCATAAACAAGTTGAATTACATGTCTAATCAATATAACCCTAAGAATTCATTAACAACTGAATCCATGACATCAATTTCATAATTGAATGAAACCCATAAGAAAACTCAACTTTTTTAAATCTATTTTGAAGGAACCTGATATACCGTGGTTTCACGGTATTTTTAATGTTTTCTCTTAAGTTTAGTCTGTGTACAAAAGCCTTTTTGTATTGATTTTTATGTAAGTTTCTCTTTATTTGCAGGAAATCTGTCCATAGATGAACGCGGAAGTTTTTGAGCAAGAAATGCAGAAAAGTTACCACCTACGGGGCTTGTGATGGTCCGTCGAGCTTGTGATGGTCCGTAGGTGGCATCGTACTGAAATTTTTGAAGGAATATGGGGAAGTCTAACCTAAGTGTGGGATTACGAAGTTCATGACGGACCGTCATAGCCACGCCGGTCCGTCCTACTAGTTCATCGTGATGATCAGAGAGTAGTCCCGGTACCCAAATTCCAAGAAGTTTAAGTGTTATCGAACGGAGACCCTTTTTGTTAGTAGACTTTTTGATTGTTAGACTTTTGGAGAATCTTTAGTCCTCGATTAGTTTCAGTAATTGAGACACTTTTTCTAGAATTGATAGTAGGTGCGTTTGTTGATTAATCAAGTGAACTTCTAGATTATATTCTTTCTCATTGAAGTAAGTGCATGAATTCTTATATTACATATGTGTATATTGTGATTATCATTATGGGTAACTAAACTCCATAACTAGGATTGTGGGAATCATGGGTGAATAATGAGGTAAAATCTAACTAAAATAACAATTCTAGAATATTGTCTTGCATGTATTGATAATTCTTTCATTTAGAAGTATTTTTAACGGATGACCAACGTTAGAACTCGCTTTAATGCTACTTACCGGACCAAGAAGGTAGATAATAGGAAAATAATTATCAACATAGATTTAGTGTATTGATACTCTCAAACTTACTTCTCAAATAAGAAGTAAAGCGGTCGCGTCAAGTAAATAACCCAACTAGTGAGGTTGGGATCGTTCCCACGAGGAAAATAGTCTAGACTTAACTTCAACTTGTTATTACTATTGTTCGGTTGATGACTTCCTTAGAAAGTAAAAGCATAAAAGGGGGGGTTTGTATTTCCTAATAAGTAAAAATAACTAACGAACTTGACAGAGACACTTAACAGCTTTTAATTTTGGCTTTTAATCAATAAATCAAAGTAACTAGGGTTTACGTGTTCCCCACAGGTTCATAACTTGATAATTCTAACTATAACAATTCTTTCCTAGTATCTTGCATGCAAAGTGATAAGTTATGTATTTCTAAATCCTTGGTCCAGCATCTAGAAAATCTCACTCCGCACCTTGGTCCGGCTACGTGTGTTGCTTTCCTAACCTTTATCCTTACCTCATATTAAGCATCGCATTCGCTATTTTACTAAGTTATTACCTCGTACCAATCAATACTAGCCTATTAGATAGTATACACTAAATCTATGTTAATAATTCTTTTCCTATTATCTACCTCCTTGGTCCGGCAAGTAGCATTAAGGCGAGTTCTAACGTTGATCATCCGTTAAAAAGACTTCTAAGCGAAAGAATTATTAATACATGCAAGACACTATTCTAGAATTGTTATTTTAGCTAGGGTTTATCCCATTATTTGCCTATGGTTCCAAAACCCTAGTTATGGAGTTTAGTTCCTCATAGCCATAAACACAATATTCAAATAGGTTTAACAAGAACTCATGTACTTACTTCAATGAGAAAGAATAAAGTCCGAATAATTGCTCGATTAATCACCAAAAATCACTTGTAAGAATCTCCAAAAAAATCAAACACTAAAACACAAAGTCTAATAATATGATGTTTAATCTCACAGAGTCTAACCTCAAAAATGAGGTTTTTCGAACTATTTATAAAAAAAATAAAAACCTAATTAAACAAGGATTCTAATTACTGGAAATCTGCCAAAACGCGGCTGGGTCGACGGACCACGCAACGGAGCATCGTGGTCATGAAGGACCGTCGTGGACTCCGTCGTCCCATACTTGGTGCAATTCTTCTGCTGCTTTCTTTATTCCCCTCGACGTCAAGTGTGACGGACCGTCATAGGCACAACGGTCCATCGAGGGTCTCGTTTCAAAATACTTCTACTCTTGGAATCTTGGTACTGGGATCACTTCTCTGATCTTCACGACGAACCTGCAGGACGGACCGTCATAAGCTCCGTAGGTGGTCTCTTCTGCATTTTTCCCTCAAAATCTCCGCATTCAGCTTTGGACAGATTTCCTGCAAAACAAAGAGAAACTTATATCAAAATTAGCACAAAAAGGGCTTTCGGACACACTAAACTTAAGGAAAAAGTATTAATTATACCATGAAACTACGGTATGTCAACACCCTCAACTTAAATTCGTTTTTTGTCCTCAAGCGACGCACTATGACTCACTACACAATCTTTGTACAATAGTATTCATGTTTTTATCCTTTGCAATCATTTGGCTATCAATCCCGATTAATCTCATCAAATCTATGCATGCTATCACTATTAGGCTTGAATTTTGTGGGATTCGAACATGACACAGACTCACCACGCACTAACACCTATCCTTTTCAATTTTTCACCGAGGGGCTAACAATTCTGGTATAGCAACTAGTGTCCTCACTTTAGAACAAAATCCTCATTTTTCACACAATGATTTCAGTTTGAGTATAATGATTACATTTCAACACTCGCTCTCAGAACAAAGTCACACTCATTCATACCTATTGCCATAAGCTTGCCCTTATTTTCACTGCCTTAAGTTCGCTATACAACCCTTAGGATCATGATAGGACTTTTTTTTAGCTTGTAACGTAGGCTCAGAGTCAGGTAGGGTATATTTAGGTATACTTTAGTGACTTTTTGCCCTCCTTGACATATCGGCTAAACCTTCAACTTTCTATCACTTTATCTCGCCCAGTTTCTCCTATTCTTTCACCTTGCTGTTTCCCTTCTTTCTTCATTTGTGTAAGTAACTCTTTTCTTTTCTTGTTTGTAATTCTTGAATATTTCTCTCTTCTTTTTTTTCAACGAGTTCTTGAGTCACTTTACTTTTGTTCTTTCTCTCTCTTTGTTCTTTCAACCCCACTTTCCAGAGCATTCCTCAAAACAGCCACCCTCAACTCATGGCTTTGCCATGAGTCAAGGTACACAATACCCAAAGTCGGGTCAGGGCCATAATGAAGGTTATTTATTCATTAGCCACCCTCAACTTAAGCTTTTGGCATAAGCTGAGGTGCACATGTCCAAGGAGGGACCAAGGCCAACATATTGTTCCCAGAAAAGATCAGTTGGGGTGAAAAAGAAAGGTCTAATTTTAAGCTCAAATTATTTGGATCAAAGAAGGATAACTTTCATTTGGTTTCTTTTATTTAGGCTAGAAATGGGCTATATTGAATAAGGGCCTATGATCCTTTCGTAATTGTCTATTACAGCTTACTTTTAGCAGGACTAACCAAGCAAGTTCTAGCTCAGTACCAATAGTGGACTATTCAAATTTCCTCACACTCACTTGACATCTCATCACTATACCAGATTATCAGACACCTAGTTTGACTTGAAGATTTAGGGTAATGCAATGGTGTAACTCTATGTCATGTTTAGAGCCACACAATTATCAGTTACTATGCCTAGTCATGCAACATTTTCCAGTTTTATCGGGATATCATTTTAGCCATCATGCTTCAGAGTCAAACTATGTACAAAAGATATAACGTGCCGGTTCAACAGAAAAAGTAATCAGTCTTTTGGGGGGAAAAGAACACAGGCAAGAAAACCCCAAAAGAGGATAGTGAGTTGGGCTACTAAGACTTCACCCTAACACTCACTTTCCATTTACCCCACTCCCAACAAAAAAGCATGCAATTGTCCCCAATGCATAAAAAAATTCTAAAGATTAGAGGGGTAGGTGAAGCAAACCTGTGGCGCATAGCGTCGTCGATCAACAAGCTGGTGGGTCTGGTTTCCCAGAACCCACATCCTCTACAATCTGGACACCCTCAGTGGTGTCCTCAGCAATTTGGACACCCTCAGTGATGTCCTCAGCAACAACCGCACCCTCAGTAGTGCCTCCTACTGTCTCTACATTGCGGGAGCTAGACGCCCCAGCCGCTATCTGCGATGCTCTGATGTGTGTGCCTCCGCCTCAGCAAGTGAGGCTCTCCTCGCGGCCTCCATCTCTCGGCGCTCCTTCTTCCTTGCTCGCGCCTCATCCTCTGATCAGCCCCTCCGCCTCTTGGCACTCTCTCGAGGGGAAGGTGGGGGAAGTTCTGACATAGCAAACAGGGCCGCCAATACAGTGTCCTCAACAGGCTCGATAGGCTCCGGCACTCTCGCCTCTAGGATCGTATCGATGTCTGCACGAAGACTGTCGACTGCAGCCTGGAGAGTCGACACATCTACCGGAGGGGCTGGACGGGCCAACACTCTCAACTCAAATGCATCGAGGTGCTGGTGAACCTCAGTAATCTTGCGCTGCATCTTCCTCTCCATACGCGCTTCAGACTCAGTAATAGCCTTCTGCATCCACGGCTAGATATGATGCAGAAAAGGTGGCCATTTGTGCCTCCAATTTTTGGACCCTAGCAAGCGGGGCCGGTAATGGTAGAGGAGCTGTGCGAGATGAGCTCGAGGCTAGGCTACTACCCGAGATAGACTCGACCGGGGTAGTGTTAGTGGACGCCTGTGTAGCGGTGCGGGCCTGGGCCACCGTGTCCGCAAGATCATCAGCAAGTGGTGGCAGCTCTGGACGGGGCCCTCGATGTGGGGCCAACTCATTGGCCTCGTCTCTGATGAGGCCGACGTCAATGGTGCCCTGTGGGGTCTTCAACTGATCTATGTGCCATATGGGCACACCTGCGGTCCTGCAAAGAGCAAAAATCATACACGGGAAGGGGTAGGTAGTAGTGACCTTGAATGCCCTCTCGTGCATGACTGCCTGGAGAAGCCATGCGAAGTCAACCTCGAATCCGGCTATCATCGCCGCTATCAACACTGCTCGATGTTATCAGCAGCTGTGGGGGAAAGGCAGTGACGGACGAGCAGCCACAAGAACATAGCGACGAACGTGAGGTTGGCCTTCTTGATGGCCCCCTTCGGCTCAGTGACCCAATCTGCACCCTCTCCGTCGACTGATAGGTGTAGGGACATCCACCTCTTGCTGGTCTCTCTCAGTGCCTGCTCGCGCAAGAACTGGCCATCCTTCACGATCTGCCAGCGGTAGTCAAACTCGGCAGTGTGGGGGGTCCGCGTAGCATCTGCACTCTCGCCGTATAGGAACCGGCGGATGGCTGGCAGGGAAATGTCAACCTGCACGCCCCGGACTCGAACCTGCTCCAATGGGCCTGTTTAGCGAGAGCAGCCCTCCTATCGATCTGTGATTGGAGAGTCGCTACGTAGGATGCGTAGAACTCTCGGACCACTTCCTCGCTGTATCGTCCCAACGGACGGGTTGTCCACTCTAAGCGATGCCTGGTGAATATGTTGTGGATCTCCGGCATCGATGGGAGACTCCCTGTAAGTACCCACCGCTCCAAGGGGAGTGTCCGAATCATTACCCCTTTATCAGTAAGGAATTTTGCGTCGGAGTAAACTTGAAACTGGCCTTCGACGCACCACCGGTTTTGCTTGTCAGAGGCTGGGGTTGGGACCTGGGCTGGTGCGCCGAATGTGGAGTCTGAACTGTCAGCCTCATCAGACGAGGCCGACGCTGCAGCAGTGGCGGGTGCGGGAACCTCAGCAGATCCTGAAGCTTCCTCGGACCAGGATACTCCTAAGGAGCCAGACGCTCCTTCCTCGTTTGTGGCTGACCCAGAGGGTGTGCCGGTCAGTGTACGCTCCTCATCAGACTGGGAGGCAGTGACTACACCGGACGCCACCGTCTTGGGTGTGGCTCTGGGGGCACGTGCAGCACGAGAAGGTGCGGAAGTTCCTGGGGGCACATATTCAGGGTCCCGCTCATCATCAGACCAGATGATCAAGCGTGCAGATGGGGAAACAGACTTGGATCGCCCGCGTTCGTAGGCTCGGTCTTGCTTGGGTGCCATAGTAAATAGTACCTGAAAAGGATCACTATTAGTACGAGTAATGTCAAACAAGACAAGCAAGCCCATACAACATAAAACATTTAAAATAGTGTGTTAGTGATAGTGAAACTGTATCGCACGACGGGCTGGATGATGGCTCGTCGTGAATACGACGGACCATCATGAGGTCCGTCGTGTTGTACTTGGTCAATGTATATAGAAAGAACCCTGAAAGAGGGGTCTCTGACCATCATGACGGTCAAGCAGGACGGACCATCGTTGGGACGACGGTCCGTCGTAAGAGTCCATCGTAGGACACTTAGAAAATGTTGGGAGACCCTTATCAGAGGGGGTCTCTGACCATCATGACGGTCGTGCAGGACCGTCGTGGGTGTGATGGTCCGTCGTAAGAGTCCGTCGTAGGACACTTAGAAAATTTTTGGAGACCCTTATAAGAGGGGTCTCTGACCATTATGACGGTCGTGCAGGACGGACCGTCGTGGGTATGACGGTCCGTCGTAAGAGTCCGTCGTAGGACACTTAGAAAATTTTGAGAGACCCTTAGAAACAGGGTCTTTGACAACCATGACGGTCGTGCAGGACGGACCGTCGTGGGTACGAAGGTCCGTCGTAAGAGTCCGTCGTAAGAGTCTGTCGTAGGACACTAAGAAAATTTTGAGAGACCCTTAGAAACAGGGTCTCTGACAACCAGGACGGTCGTGCATGACGGACCGTCGTGAAGACAACGGTCTGTCGTAAGAGTCCGTCGTAGGACACTTGGAAAATTTTGAGAGACCCTTAGAAACAGGGTCTCTGACAACCATGATGGTCGTGCAGGACGGACCGTCGTGAAGACAATGGTCCGTCACAGGCGTCGTTGGGTAGGGGTGCTAGGGATTGTGCAACGGATCCTACGACGGTCCATCGTGTGTGCGACGGGCCATCATCGGGGTCTCGTGCTGAGAAGCAGTGTTAGAACTGGGGTACCCTATGAATCCCCGATGAACCCACATGGTTGTGTAGTGTTGTGGACCTATATGTGTCTATCCCAACGACCTAAGAAACTACCAAAGCAAAATCACCTATGCCTAGGGTTATCAACATGGCACATACGAACATTTTGAACCTAGGTTTAGACATAAGCATATAAAGGAAATAGTATACGACTAAGAACTAAGCTAATACTAACTACAAAACCAAAATGCAAGATAAATAAGTATAAATGTAGAGACACATACCTTGGAAATGGAGAAGAAGACAAACGGAGAATGATTCTGGCAAGGTAGACACCGACAATAGCAGCACCGACAAGTAGATGATAATGATAAGGCTTAGGTGGTTTTTGGGAGCAATGATCAGTGAGGGGAAGTGTGGAAGTTGAAAAGAGAGGGGAGATGAGGGAAATAAGGAAGTAATGGGGTGGAATATGGAGGGGGGAGTATAAACAGTCAGATTTTAAAAAGGGGCCAGCCGGGTCGGGTCGGGTAGATTTCATTAATCGCGCGACGGTTCCCTGACGACGGTCCGTCGCGCTTGCGACGCCCCGTCGTAGGTTCCGTCGTGTGTGCCCTAATTTCAAAAATGATAGAAATACATACCTGGTGTGACGGATGCATACGACAGTCTGTTGCATTCGCAACGGTCCGTCGTTGTATCCGTCAGTGGCTACTGCGGAGTAGTTTTCTGCAGAATTTTATGGTGATGTGCCTGCAAATTTAAAACCCATTTATAGAAAAAAATGCTACCATTATTAAAAAGACGATAAGTATTGGGTTGCCTACCAACAAGCGCCTGATTTAATGTCGCGGCACGACTGGGGCCACTTGATTACTCAGACTTCATCAAGATGGTATGCCTCGATCACTTCATTCGCCAATTCAGCATGCCCGAGATAGATTTTTATGCGCTGTCCATTCACCTTGAACCGCACACCCTCCTTCGTTTCCAACTCAACTGCTCCATGAGGGAATAGTTGGGTAACCGTGTAAGGACCAGTCCATTTGGACTTGAGTTTACCTGGAAACAAGCGCAATCTGGAATTGAATAGAAGCACTAAATCCCCGACCATAAACTCTTTTCAATTTTGTTGTCATGATACTTCTTCATCTTTTCTTTATATAGGGCTGAGCTTTCATAGGCTTTCAAGCGAAATTTATCAAGTTCATTCAACCCATTTAACCGTTGCTCTGCAGCTTCGCTCCAATCCAATTTTAACTTCTTCATGGCCCACATGGCTTTATGCTCTAACTCAACCGGAAGATGACAAGCTTTCCCATATACAAGTTGGTATGGAGACATACCTATGGGAGTCTTATAAGCTGTCCGATAGGCCCAAAGATCATCATCAAGCCTCCTTGACCAATCTGTTCTACTAGCATTCACTGTTTTGGACAATATCTATTTGATCTCCCGATTCGATACCTCAACTTGCCCACTAGTTTGGGGGTGGTAAGGAGTGGCCACATTATGGCGAACACTGTATTTCTCTAATAACCCCTTGAACAATCTGTTGCAGAAGTGGGAGTCCCCATCACTAATAATGGCCCTTGGAGTGCAAAACGGGAGAATATATTCTTTTTCAAGAATGCAGTGACACTCTTCCCTTCATTGTTTGCGAGGGCTATGGCTTCGACCCATTTAGATACATAATTAACTGCTACAAGAATGTACTTCATCCCATGAGAACTCACGAAAGGGCCCATAAAGTCAATACCCCACACATCAAATAACTCAATCACAAGAATGGGCTATGGCATGCCTCCAATACACTCAACATTTCACATTCTGGCACACAACGCCGAATAAGCCCGTCGGCACAACTCCTATACAAGTATGGTTCATCCTAAAAGAATTTCTTCACATCGTACATGAACTTTTTCCTTTGATGAAAGGACAAGTCTAATGGAACAATATCACTAGCCAGATAGTTCGCAAAATCTGCGAACCATGGAATCAAGTCTTGTGAAGCAGCCAATACATGTTCATCGGGGAAAGTATCATCAATGTCAGTCTTATCCCCTAACTCTCTCATAGCTTCATCCTCTAGACGAGACAAATGATCAGCAACTTGATTTTCAGTCCCTTTTCTATCCAGCACTTCAAAGTCAAATTCTTGCAGCAGTAATACCCAACGAATCAGCCTTGGTTTCGCATCCTTTTTTGCCATCAAATATCTCAATGTTGAATGGTCAGTATGCACTATAACTCTAGTACCTAGTAAATAGGAGCAAAATTTCTCAAAAGCAAAGAATATTGCGAGGAGTTCTTGCTCAGTCACTGTATAGTCCTTCTGGGCTTCATTTAGGGCTTTACTAGCATAGTAAATTGGGTGAAGGATTTTGTTTCTTCTCTGTCCCAATACTACACCAAGAGCCACCCCACTAGCATCGCACATTACCTCAAATGGACTGTTCCAATCCGGAGAAATAATGATAGGCGCAGACACTAATTTCTCTTTTAGCTCACCGAATGCTTTAAGACAGGATTCATCAAAACAAAATTTACATTCTTTCTCCAGCAATTTGAACAATGGGTGTGCAATCTTTGAAAAGTCTTTGATGAATCTCCGATAAAAACCTGCATGCCCAAGAAAGCTTCTCACACCTTTCACAGAGATCGGCGGGGGAAGTCTCTCTATTACCTCAACTTTAGCTCGATCAACCTCTATGCCCTTTTCTGAAATGCGATGACCCAACACAATACCCTCTTTCACCATGAAATTACACTTTTCCCAGTTTAGTACCAAATTGCAGTCTTCACATCTCTTAAGAACCTCAGACAAATTGTTCAAACACCGCTCAAATGAATCACCAACCACAGAGAAATCATCCATAAAAACCTCTATAGTATCCTCCACCATGTCAGAAAATATTGACATCATACATCTCTGAAAGGTTGCGGGTGCATTGCACAACCCAAACGGCATTCTTCTGAACGCAAAAGTCCCATATGGACAAGTGAAAGTG
Source organism: Solanum lycopersicum (assembly GCF_036512215.1). Classification (NCBI taxonomy): domain Eukaryota; kingdom Viridiplantae; phylum Streptophyta; class Magnoliopsida; order Solanales; family Solanaceae; genus Solanum; species Solanum lycopersicum. Next base: position 20,362,507 of record NC_090809.1, read on the forward strand.
GTTTTCTCTTGATCTTCTGGTGCAATAGAAATCTGATTATACCCCGAATACCCATCAAGAAAACAATACCACCCTTTTCCGGCAAGTCTATCTAACATCTGATCCATGAAGGGCATAGGAAAATGGTCTTTTTCAGTCCATGAGTTCAGTTTACGGTAATCCATACACACCCTCCATCCAGTAACCGGTCTCATTGGAACAAGTTCATTCTTTTCGTTGGGGACCACAGTCATTCCCCCTTTCTTAGGTACACACTGAACTGGGCATACCCAACTACTATCGGCGATTGGATAGATTACTCCAGCATCCAATCACTTGATAATTTCCTTCTTCACAACCTCTTGCATAGGAGGATTCAAGCGTCTTTGGTGCTCAATACTCGGCTTATGATCAGGCATGAGTTGGATTTTATGATAACAAATACCAGGAGGGATCCCAATAATGTCCGCAATGGTCCACCCAATAGCTCTTTTGAACCTTTTTAGTACCTTCACCAAACTCTGAACCTGTTGTTCATCCAGGTCTGATGCAATGATTACCGGCAAAGTGTCACCATTTCCTAAGAATTCATACCTAAGATGAGGTGGGAGAGTTTTTAATTCAACTTTTGGAGCTTCCTCTATAGATGGTTTCGCGGGTGAGGACTCGCGATTCTTCATATCAAGCTCAAATTTCTTCGGTTTAAACCGAACATCACCTCGGTCAAGAGCCGCGACTAGTGACTCATACTCTTCAATGCAATCGCTATCAAAGTTCATTATCACTGCCACTAATGCTTTGACACCTAGACGTTCTTCTATTTGTGTCTCAAATGTCTCACCCATGTTGTAGGATATAGCAGATGCCGATTAGAGCTCACCACTCTGCTTCATGGACCTACAAATATTAAAGGTCACTTCCTCACTGTTCAACCAAAATTTCATCTGCCCCTTTTCCATGTCTACTAAGGCTCTTCCCTTAGCTAAGAATGGCCTCCCAAGGATAATAGGCACTTCAAAATAAACCTCACAATCAAGAATAACAAAATCGGCTGGAAAGATGAATGACTCCACTTTACTAGCACATCATGAAGTATCCCTATGGGTCGTTTTACTGTTCGATCAGACATCAGTAGCCGCATCGCAGTGGTCTTTGGGTCACCCAAACCCAACTTCTTGTAAATCGAGAGGGGCATGAGATTTATGCTTGCCTCCAGATCAGATAATGCTTTCACAAAATGTAATAGCCCGATTGTACAAGGAATAGTCAACGCACCCGGATCTTCTTTCTTTTGGACCAGAGATCTTGTAGCAATAGCACTACAATGCTGCATTCTATCATCATCCTCAAAAGTAACCGATCTTTTCTTTGTGACCAAATCTTTCATAAACTTGGCGTAACCGGCATTTGTTCTAAAGCTTCTACCAAAGGGACATTGATAGAAAGTTGCTTCAACATTGTTATAAAACGCCGATATTTGCCATCCTCAGTCTTTTTCACTAATCTTTGAGGAAATGGGGGTGGTGGCCTAGGCATGGGAGTTACCTTTTTAGGCACTTCAGCATCTTCTACATTGTTATCTTCTAAATTAGCATCAATATTTACCACTTTATCAGTGTCTTTTGTCACCTCATTCTCATTAGATGGCATAGGTGGGTCAATGGTTTGCTTGCCACCGCGAGTAGTAATTGTCATACAATGTCCACCATTTTTCGGATTTTGGACAGTGTTGCTAGGAAGAGTGCCCGGTTGCCGTGTGTTCACAGTTGCAGATAATTGGGCCAATTGTAACTCAAGTTGCTTAATCGATATTGCATGTTTATCAACTTTTTGCCCAATACCCGCTAAATCATTTCTCAACTCTTTATTGTGCTCATCACTAGCATCGAACCTCCTCATCATTTTATGCAACATATCCTCAACTCGCGACATACTACCTCCACCATCCCTAAGAGTAACTTCACAATTTTGAGGAGGAACATAGGGTCCATTCCTGTCGTTTCTATTACCATAGTTACCCCTGTTGAAGTTGTTGTCGCGATTGTAGTTTCCATCTCGGACATAATGACCCTCACGATTGTAGTTACCATAGTTCTGACCTTGGTTCCCTTGACCTTGGCGCCAGTTCTCCTAATTAAAGCCTTGGGCACTTGGTCAGAAACCCCCCCAATCTGTTCATTTACTGCATAGGAATCATCCTCATAATAACACTCATCGATTGGAGGTGGTGGTTTAGACAAGTAGTTGACTGCATTAATCTTCTCTGCACCCCCAGTGACATGTTTTAGTACCAACCCAAGCTCAGTTCTCATCTGAGCCATTTCTTCATGAATATCATCTATGGCTGGGTTGTGAGTGGACTGCACTGCGAAAGTGTTTCTCCCAGTATCAGACTTCCTAGTACTCCAAGCTTTGTTGTTACGGGAGATTTTCTCTAAATTTTTAGCGATCTCCGTAAGGGCATTCTCCATAAGATCCACCTGCTATAGTGTCCAACACCGCTTTATTGTTATCATCCTGTCCCCGATAGAAGTATTCCTTCAGTGACTCATCATCAATACGGTGATTTGGAACACTTCTCAAGAATGAGGTGAATCTATCCCAAGAACTACTAACTGACTCTCCTGGTAGTGCCACAAAGTTATTCACTCTGTCTTTGTGGTTTAATTTCTTGGAGACCGGATAGTAGCGTGCTAAGAAGACATCCCGTAGTTGGTTCCAAGTGAAGATGGAGTTGTATAGGAGCTCAGTAAACCACATAGCAGCCTCTCCCGTCAGTGAGAGAGGAAACACTCTGAGACCTATTACATCTAGATCCAAATCAGGCCTCCCCACACAACTTTTACACACTACCCGTACCTTAGCTATATGGGCATGTGGATCCTTATAAGGTAGCCCTGAAAACAAACCTCTGGCATTGAGCATTTGCATCAGACTACTAGTTACCATAAAAGTGTGGCCTGTGGGTAGAGGAGGCAAAACCAGTGGCCCATCCGAATCTGCTATGTTATCATAGCCTCTGTAGTATGCTTGGGGCCGTGGAGCGGGATTCTGTCCCCTCTGTTGATGTTCACCCGGAGCATCGGGTAATATCTGACCATGAACATGAGCCGGAGCTGGGATGTTCTGGTTTGGATCCTCATCATTGATTCCCAAATTACAATTCATGTTTCGCAGTGTACGCTTTAGCTCGTGATCGTAGGGAAACAACGGTTCTCTTCCTCTCCGTGTATTTGGCATACAAGGAGGATAGTTCTAAAAAGAAATCAAAAACAATAAAATAAAGTAAAATCAAGAAAATATCAACTAAACTATAGTAAGAAGTTCAAGTTAATCTAAAAGCTAAATTCCCCGGCAGCGGTGCCAAAATTTGATACGCTCAAACTTACATCTCAAATAAGAAGTAAAGCGTTCGCGTCAAGTAAATAACAAAACTAGTGAGGTTGGGATCGTTCCCACGAGGAAAATAGTCTAGACTTAACTTCAACTTGTTATTACTATTGTTCGGTTGATGACTTCTTTAGAAAGTAAAAGCATAAAAAGGGGGGTTTGTATTTCCTAATAAGTAAAAATAACTAACGAACTTGACAGAGACACTTAACAGCTTTTAATTTTGGGTTTTAAACAATAAATCAAAGTAACTAGGGTTTACGTGTTCCCCACAAGTTCATAACTTGATAATTCTAACTATAACAATTCTTTCCTAGTATCTTGCATGCAAAGTGATAAGTTATGTATTTCTAAATCCTTGGTCCGCATCTAGAAAATCTCACTCCGCACATTGGTCCGGCTATGTGTGTTGCGTTCCTAACCCTTATCCTTACCTCATATTAAGCATCGTATTCGATATTTGACTGTTATTACCTCGTACCAATCAATACTAGCCTATTAGATAGTATACACTAAATCTATGTTAATAATTCTTTTCCTATTATCTACCTCATTGGTCCGGCAAGTAGCATTAAGGCGAGTTCTAACGTTGATCATCCGTTAAAAATACTTCTAAGCGAAAGAATTATTAATACATGCAAGACACTATTCTAGAATTGTTATTTTAGCTAGGGTTTATCTCATTATTTGCCTATGGTTCCCACAACCCTAGTTATGGAGTTTAGTTACTCATAGCCATAAACACAATATTCAAATAGGTTAAACAAGAATTCATGTACTTACTTCAATGAGAAAGAATAAAGTCCGAATAATTGCTCGATTAATCACCAAAAATCACTTGTAAGAATCTCCAAAAAAATCAAACACTAAAACACAAAGTCTAATAATATGATGTTTAATCTCAAAGAGTCTAACCTCAAAAACGAGGTTTTTCGAACTATTTATAAAAAAATAAAAACCTAATTAAACAAGGATTCTAATTACTGGAAATCTGCCAAAACGCGGTTGGGTCGACGGACCATCGTGGTCATGACGGAACGTCGTGGACTCCGTCGTCCCATACTTGGTGCAATTATTCTGCTGCTTTCTTCATTCCCCTTGACGTCAAGTGTGACGGACCGTCATAGGCACAACGGTCCGTCGAGGGTCTCGTTTCAAAATACTTCTACTCTTGGAATTTGGGTACTGGGATCACTTCTCTGATCTTCACGACGAACCTGCAGGACGGACCGTCATAAGCTCCGTAGGGGGTCTCTTCTGCATTTTTCTCTCAAAATCTCCGCATCCAGCTTTGGACAAATTTCCTGCAAAACAAAGAGAAACTTATATCAAAATTAGCACAAAAAGGGCTTTCGGACACACTAAACTTAAGGAAAAAGTATTAATTATACCGTGAAACCACGGTATATCATGTATACTATCTAATAGGCTAGTATTGATTGTACGAGGTAATAACTTAGTCAAATATCGAATATAATACTTAATATGAGGTAAAGGTAAGGATTAGTATAGCAACACACGTAGCCGGACCAAGGTACGGAATGAAATTTTCTAGATGCCAGACCAAGGATTTAGAAATACATAACTTATCACTTTGTATGCAAGATACTAGAAAAGAATTGTTATAGTTAGAATTATCAAGTTAGGAACCTGTGGGGAACACTTAAACCCTAGTTACTTTTATCAATTGATTAAACTTCTAAATTTGATTCTGTTAGTTGGTTACTTTGATTTAGTTAGTCTTTTTCATTAATTTAGAAATAAAAAAACCCCTTTTATTGTCTTTTGTTTTCTAAGGAAATAATTGACTAAATAATAGTAAAAATTGATTGAAGTTAAGTCTGAACTATTTTCCTCATAGGATTGATCCCAAAGTCATTAGTTGGGTTCTTTACTCGATACGACCGCTATACTTCTTATTTGAGAAGTAAGTTTGAGCGTATCAAATTTTGGCGCCGCTGCCAGGGAAAGTAGCTTTTAGATTAACTTAAACTTATTACTAAAGTTTAGTCAATATTTTCTTGATTTTACTTTTCAATTGTTTTTTATTCTTTCAGAACTATCTTACTTATATGCCAAATACACGGAGAGGAAAAGAACCCTTGTTTCCCTACGATCACGAATTAGAGTGTACACTACGCAATATGAATTGAAACTTGGATATTAATGATGATGATCCAAATCAGAACATCCCAGCTCTATTTGATGTTCATGATCAGTTATTACCAGATGAACCGGGTGAAAATCAACAAAGGAGACAAAATCCCGCTCCACGTCCTCAAGAATAGTATAGAGGCTATGATAATATAGCAGAATCAGTTGGTCCACTTGTCTTGCCCTCTCTACCACAAGGCAACACCTTTGTGGTAACTAGTAGTCTGATGCAAATGCTCACTGCCAGAGGTTTGTTTTCAGGGCTACCTTCTGAGGATCCACATGCCCATATAGCTAAGGTAAGGGCAGTGTGTAAAAGTTGTATAGGGAGGCCTGATTTGGATTTGGATGTAATAGGGATAACAGTCTTTCCTCTCTCACTGACCGGAGAAGCTGCTATTTGGTTTACTGAGCTCCATTATAACTCAATTTTCACTTGGAACCAACTAAGGGACGTTTTCTTAGCACGTTACTACCCAGTCTCCAAGAAACTAAACCAAAAAGACAGAGTGAACAACTTTGTGTCACTACTAGGAGATTCAGTTATTAGTTCTTGGGATAGATTCACCTCATTTTTTAGAAACGTCCCCAATCACCACATAGATGATGAGTCACTAAAGGAATACTTCTATCGGGGACAGGATGATAATAATAAAGTTGTATTGGATACTATATCAGGTGGTTCTTATGGGGAGTGTCCTTATGCTGAGATTGCCGAAAAGTTAGAGAAAATATCCCGGAATACTAAAGCTTAGAGTACTAGGAAGTCAGATTCTGGGAGAAAGTACCTTCGCAGTGCAATCCACTCACTACCCAACCACAGATGAGATTCGTGAAGAGATGGATCAGATGAGAACTGAGCTTAGGTTGGTATTAAAACATGTCACTGGGTGTAGAAAAGATAAATGTAGTTAACTACTTGTCTAAACCACCACCACCAAATGATGAATGCTATTATGTGGAGAATTCCTATGCGGTAAATGAGTAGACGGGGGGTTTCTGACCGAGTGCCCAAGTCTCAAATCAAAAGAATTAGCGCCAATGTCGGATCTATGGTAACTATAACGGTGAGGGTCATTATGTCCAAGATGGAAACTACAACCACGACAACAACTTTAACAGGGGTAACTATGGTAACAAAAATGATAGGAATGGGCCCTAGGTCCCTCCTCAAAATCGTGAAGTTACTCCTAGGGATGGTGGAGATAGTATGGCGCGAGTTGAGGATATGTTGCACAAAATGATGAGGAGGTTCGATGCTAGTGATGAGTATATTAAAGAGTTAAGGATTGATTTAGCGGGTATTATGCCAAAAGTCAATACACATGCAATATCGATTAAGCAGCTTGAGTTTGCAAATGACCCAATTATATGCGACTCTGAACACATGGCAACCGGGCACTCTTCCTAGCAACACTGTCCAAAATTCAAAAAATGATGGACACTGTATGACAATCACTACTCGAGGTGGGAAGCAGACCATTGACCCACCTATGTCGTCTAATGAGGAAAAGTTGATAAAAGATAATGATAAAGTGGTAGAGGTTACTGGTGAAGTAGAAGATAACACGGGAAAAGATGTTGAACTGCCTACAGAGGTAACTCCCATGCCTAGACCCCCCCCCCCTTTCCTCAAAGATTAGTGAAAAAGACTGAGGATGGTAAGTATCGGCATTTTATAACAATGTTGAAGAAACTTTCTATCAATGTCCTTTTGGTAGAAGCTCTAGAACATATGCCCGGGTTATGCCAAGTTTATGAAAGATCTAGTTACAAAGAAAAGATCGGTCCCTTTTGAGGATGATGATAGAATGTAGCATTGTAGTGCTATTGCTACAAGATCTCTGGTACAAAATAAAGAAGACTCGGGTGCATTCACTATTCCTTGTATAGTCGAGTCATTACATTTTGCAAAAGCATTATGTGATCTGGGTGTAAGCATAAATCTCAGCCCCTCTCGATTTACAAGAAGTTGGGTTTGGGTAATCCAAAGCCCACTACGATGCGGCTACTGATGGACGATCGAACAGTAAAAAGGCCTATAGGGATACTCCACGATGTGCTAGTAAAAGTGGAGTCTTTCATATTTCTGGCAGATTTTGTTATTCTTGATTGTGAAGTCAACTTTGAAGTGCCTATTATTCTTGGGAGGCAATTCCTTGCTACGGGTAGAGCCTATGTTGATATGGAAAAGGGGCATATGAAATTCCAGTTTAACAATGAAGAAGCGACCTTCAACATTTGTAGGTCCATGAGGCAGAGTGGTGAGCTCTAATTGGTATCTGCTATATCCTACAAAGAAAAGATGAAGAAGCACTATGACCTAAAAATTGAAAAAAGAGAGTTTATGGTTGGGGATTTGATGCTTTTATACAATTATAGGTTGCATTTGTTTCCGGGCAATCTCAAGTCCAAATGGACTAGTCCTAACATGATTACCCAACTATTCCCTCATGGAGCAGTTGTGTGAGAAACCAAGGAGGGTATGCGTTTAATGTAAATGGATGATGCTGAATCAGCAAATGAAGTAATCGAGGCATACCATCTTGATGAAGTTTGAGTAATCAAGTGTCTTCAGTCATGCCGCGACGTTGAATCAGGCGCTTGTTGTGAGGCAAAACCAATACTTATAATTTTCTTTCTAGTAATGGTAGCATTTTCTACTAATGGGTTTTAAATTTGCTGGTACATCACAAGGAAATTCTGTAGAAAATCACTCTGCAACAGTCACTGACGAACACATCGACGGACCGTCACACATGCGACGGACCATCGTATGAATCCCTCGTGTCAGGTACATCTTTCATTTATTTTCAAAACTATGGCACACACTACGAAATCAATGATGGACCATCACATCTGCGATGGACCATCATCAGGGACTCGTTGGTCATTAATGAGCGTACCCGACCCGACCCGGCTGGGGGTATTTTAAAAATTGTTAATATTTAAAAAATCCACCCCTTCTTTTCACCCATTTCCTTCCATCTTTCTCCCATTTCCCTCCCTTTCAAACTTCCAACTTCCTACCTCACTTCTATATCAATTGATCGCTTCCCCAAATTCCCCAATTTCGGATATTTCCTTTCTACTGGTCGGAGTCGGTTGTTGTGGTTCTGTTCTTGATCACCAAGTACCTCCCTTGCTTGATTTTCTTCTCCTCTCAGGTATGTGTCTCTGATCTCTACCCATTTACATTGCATTCTTGTTTTTTTAATTCGTATTAGACTATTTATTTTTGTTGGGTCTTCATTCTTTGATCCAATTTTGTCTAACCTAGGTTGAAAACCTCAAATTGCCTCGTTCAAACTCTAGAAATAGGTGCTTTAACATTGGTAGTTTTCTAGGTATTTGGGTTAGAAACATATAGGTTAACACTAAGTATTCCATGTGAGTCACAGAGGATGAATGTGGAATCCTCAGTTCTGTCACTGAATGACAGAACGAGACCCCGATGACGGACCGTTATACCACGACAGAACGTTATAGGGTCTGCTCCAACACCCTCAATACCCCACTGTCCAATTTTCTCCAAGTGTCCACCAACGGGCACATGCGACGAACCGTCCTTTTCACGACGGTTCGTCCTGCACAACCGTTCTGGTTGTCAGAGACCCTATTCCCAAGGGTCTCCAACTTTTTCTAAGTGTCCTCTGACTGACATCTAAGACGGACCGTCATACCCTCGACGTTCCTTCCTGCACAACCATCATAACGGTTAGAGACCCATCTCCTGAGGGTCTCCATACTTTTTCTAAGTGTCCTATGACCGACATCTACGACGGACCGCCATGCCCACGACAGTTCATCCTACACAACCGTCATGACAGTCAGAGACCCAAATCCTGAGGGTTTCCATACTTTTTCTAAGTGACCTCTAATGGACATCTATGACAGACTCTCGTTTCCACGACGGTCCGTCCTGCACAACCGTCATGGTTGTCAGAGACCCTTGTCCTAAGGGTCTCCCCCTTTTTCTAAGTGTCCTTTAACGGAGATCTATGACGGACCGTCATACCCTTGATGGTCCATCCTGCACAATCATCGTGACGATTAGAGACCCCTCTCCTAAGGGTCTCCATACCTTTTTCTAAGTACCCCACGACAGACATCGACGATGGACCATCATTGTCACGACGGTCCATCCTGCTTAGCCATCATAACTGTTAGAGACTTTTTTTCAGGGGTCTCCACATCAACATAGTTGAAGTAAGACATGACGGACCCCATGATGGTCCGTCGTACTCACGACGAGCCATCAACTGGTCCGTCGTGTTTCACTGTTACTACAGAAAAGTCATTACAGCTTAGCTTTTATATTTTTTTGTAACATTTTTGCTCGTCTTGTTTGCTCCTTCTCGTACTAATATTGATTCTTTACAGGTACTATCTCTAATGGCACCAAAACAAGATCGAGTTTACGCACGTGGGCATTCAAAGTCTAGATCCCCGTCTTCCCGACTGGTTATAGGCTCTGATGATGAGCTTGACCCCGAGTACGTGCCTCCAGGCACCGCCACTCCATCACGAGTTGCATGTGCTACCAGAGCTACGCCCAAAAAGGGGGCATTTGGCGTAGTCACTGCCTCCTAGTCTGACGAGGAGCGCACACTGACCGGCACACCTTCTGGGTTAGCTACACATGAAGAAGTAGTGTCTGGTTCCTTAGGAGTTTCGTGGTCGGAGGAATCCACCGGGTCCGCAGAAGTCCCTGAACCAGCCACAGCTGCACAGTTTGCCTCATCTGATGAGGCTGACAGTCCTAATCCCAATCCAGGCTCACCGACTGGTGCTCTCACCCCGGTTACCAACCAGCCCAACCGGTGGTGTGTCAACGGGCAATATCAAGTGTATCCCGATGCAAATTTTCTAAATGATAAAGGCATCATGACACAAACCCTTACGCTGGAGAGGCGGGTTCTTACAGGAAGTCTCTCCGCCATGCCAGAGATCCATAATCTCTTCACCAGACTCTGACTGGAGTGGACAGCTCATTCTTTAGGCCGTTATAGTGAGGAGTTGGTCCGAGAGTTCAACGCCTCTTACGTGGCTACTCTTAGATCACAGAAGATAGGCGGGCTGCCCTCGCCAAACATGCCCCACTTGAGCATGTCCGAGTACGTGGCATTCAGGTTGACATCTCCCTACTCGCCATCTACCGGTATCCATACGGCGAGGATGTTGATGCCAATAGGATCCCTCTCACCGCCGAGTGTGACTACCGGTGGCAAATTGTAAAAGATGGCCAATTCTTGCATGAGTCATCGCTGAGAGAGACCACCAAGAGGTTGATGGCCCTTCACTTGTCTGTTGATAGAGAGGGTGCCAACTAGGTAACAGAGCCGAAGGGAGCCATTAATAAGGTTAACTTGACTTTCACGGCTAAGTTCTTATGGTTGATTGTCCACCACATTCTTTCCCTCATTGCCACTGATAATATAGTTACATGGGATCGCACAGTTCTGATGGTGGCGATGATAGCCAGGTTTGAGGTGGACTTCTCTTGGCTTCTACAGACAGTCATGCACGAGAGGAATTTCAAGGTCACAACTACTTAACCATTTCCGTGCGTGATATTTTCCTTATGCAGGTCCGCAGGTGTGCCCATCTGGCACATTGATCCGCTAAAGACTCCGGTGGGCACTGGTGAGGCTAATGAGTTGGCTCCACACAGAGGGGCCCATCCAGAGTTGCCTCCACTTAGTGAAACTCTGGCTGATACGGTAGCACATGCTCAGACAGCTACGCAGGCTGCTTCCAAAACTACTGACACAACCCCGGTCGAGTTTATCCCGGGCAGTAGCACTGCCCCTAGCTCCTCTCGCTTAACCCCTTTCCCCGCTCTGTTCCCGCTTGCTAGGGTCCAGAAACTAGAAGCAAAGATGGCTACACTATTTTCATCACATCCAGCCTTGGATGCAGAGGTCTATTGTTTAGGCAGAGGAACGCTTGGAGCGTAAAATGGTTCAGCACACAGAGCGGAAGATCACTGAGGTTCATCAGCGCTTGGACGGTTTTGAGTTGCGGGTGCTATCCCGGCCAGCCCTAAGGTGGACGTGTCGACCCTTCAGGCTATGGTCGAGAGTCTGTGAGCGAACATTGATATGATCCTAAAGGCTAGGGTGCTTGAGTCTGAGGCCCCTTCTGCAGAGCCTGCTGAGGACACAGTGATGGCGACCTTATTCGCCACTTTTGAGATTCCACCACCTCCCCCTTGAGAGTATGCCAAGAGGCGCAAGGGTCGAGAAGAGGATGAGGCTAGAGCACAGAAGAAGGAGCGCCGTGAGATGGAGGCTGCGAAGAGAGACTCCCTTGCTTATGAGGAGGCGCATCAGATCTGGGTTGTAGAGTCAGCTGTTGGGGCATCTAGCTCCAGAGATGTGGCGATAGCGGGAGACACTGCTGATAGTGCTGTTGCTGATGAGGACACTACTGAGGGTGTCTAGACTACAGAGGTAGTGGGTTCCGGGGAACCGGACCCACCAGCTTGCTGATCGTCGGTGCTTTGCGCCCAGGTTTGCTTCACCTACCACTCTTGTATTTCAATTTTTTTATGCATTGGGGAAAATTGCATATCTTTTTGTTGGGGGTGGGGTAAATGGAAAGTGAGTTCTAGGGTGAAGTGTGAGTCGCCAAATTCACTATACTCTTTTGGGGTTTTCTTGCCTGTATTCTTTTTCCCCAAGAGACTGATTATTTTTATTGTTGAATCGACATGTCTATATCTTGTGCACATAGTTTAACTCTGAAGCATGATGGCTAAAATGGTATCCTGATATAATGAAAAGGATGCATGACTAGGCAGAGTAATTGATAAATGTGTGGCTCTAAGCATGCCATAGAGATGCACCACTGCATGACCCTAAGTCTAAAATTTGAACTAGGTGTCTGATAATCTGATAGAGTAATGAGATGTCAAGTGAGTGTGAGGAAGATTTGAATAGTCCACTATTTGTACTGAGCTAGAACTTGCCTGGTTAGTCCTGCTAAAAGTAAGTTATAATAAACAATTAGGAAAGGATCATAGGCCCTTGTTCAATATAGTCAATTTTTAGCCAAAATAAAAAGAACGAATGAAATTAGTACCTCTTTGATCCAAATGATTTGAGCTTAATATAGACCTTTCTTTTTCACCCCAACTGATCTTTTCTGGGAATAATGTGTTGGCCCTGGTCCCTCCTTGGACATGTGCACCTCATCTTATGCCAAAAGCATAAGTTGAGGGTGGCTAATGCAGTAAACAACCTTTTCGTGGCCCTGACCCAACATTGGGTATTGTGTACTTTGACTCATGGCAAACCATGATTTGAGGGTGGCTCTTACGAGGAATGCTCTAGAAAGAGGGGTTGAAAGAACAAAGAAAGAGAAAGAACAAAAGTAAAGTGACTCAATAACCAGTTGAAAGAAAAGTGAAAAAATACAATAAGTAAAATCAAGAAAAGAAGAGATCACTTACACAAATGAAGAAATAAGGAAAATAGCAAGGTGAAAGCATATGAGAAATTGGGCGAAATAAAATGATAAAAAGTGGTATGTTTAGTCTTTATGTTAAGGAGGGCAAAAAGTCACTAAAGTATACCTAAATATATCCTACCTGACCCTGAGTCTATGTTACAAGCTAAGAAAGTCCTATCGTGATCCTAAGAGTTGTATGGCGAACTTAAAGCAGTGAAAATAAGGGCAAGCTTATAGAAATATGTATGAATGAGTTGTGAATTTGTTCTGGGAGTGAGTGTTGAAAAGTAATCCTTATACTCAAACTGAAATCATTGTGTGAAAAATGAGGATGTTGTTTTGAAGTAAGGACACTAGTTGCAATACCGGAAATATTAGCACCTCGGTGAGAAATTGAAGAGGATAGGTGTTAGTGCGTGGTGAGTCTGTGACATGGTCTGATTCCACATAATTCAAGCCTAATAGTGATAACATGCCTAAATATGATGAGACTGATCGGGATTGATATCCAAATGATTGCGAAAGCTAAAATATGGACACTATTGTACAAAGATTTTGTAGTGAGTCATAGTGCGTCGCTTGAGGACAAACAATGAATTTAAGTTGAGGGTGTTGATATACCTTTGTTTCACGGTATTTTTAATGCTTTTTCCTTAAGTTTAGTTTGTGCCCAAAAGCCTTTTTGTAATGATTTTTATCTAAGTTTCTCTTTATTTGCAGGAAATCTGTCCAAAGATGAACGCGAAAGTTTTTGAGCAAGAAATGTAGAAAAGTTACCACCTACGGGGCTTGTGACTGTCCGTAGAGCTTGTGATGGTCCGTAGGTGGCATCGTAGTGAAGCTGCTGAAGGAAGATGGGGAAGTCTTACCTAAGTGTGGGATTACGAAGTTCATGATGGACTGTCATAGACACGACGGTCCGTCCTGCTGGTTCATCGTGATGATCAGAGAGTAGTCTAGTACCGAAATTCCAAGAAGTTTAAGTATTATGGAACAGAGACCCTCGATGGACCATTGTGCTTGGAACGGTCCTTCATACCTGTTTGTCCAGGGTAATGAACAAAGCAGCAAAAAGATTTGTAAAGTATAGGATGACGGAGGCCATGACGGCCCGTCACGAGGTCCGTTGACTCGGACGCGTTTTGATAGATTTTTAGTAATTGGAGTCCTTCTTTTATTAAGTTTTTGTTTTTTATAAATAGTTGGAAAACCCTCATTTTTGGGGTTAGACTTTTTGTTAGTGGACTCTTTGTTATTATACTTTTTGATTGTTAGACTTTTGGAGAATCTTTAGTCCTCGATTAATTTCAGTAATTGAGACACTTTTTCAAGAATTGATTATTGGTGCGATTGTTGATTAATCAAGTGAACTTCTGGTTTTATTCTCTCTCATTGAAGTAAGTGCATGAATTCTTATATTACATATATAGATATTGTGATTATGACTATGGATAACTAAACTCCATAACTAGGGTTGTGGGAACCATGAGTGAATAATGAAGTTAAATTTAACTAAAATAACAATTCTAGAATAGTGTCTTGCATGTATTGATAATTCTTTCATTTAGAAGTCTTTTTAACGGATGACTAACGTTAGAACTCGCCTTAATGCTACTTGCCGGACCAAGGAGGTAGATAATAGGAAAAAAAATTCAACATACATTTAGTGTATACTATCTAATAGGCTAGTATTGATTGGTACGAGGTAATAACTTAGTCAAATAATGAATACAATGCTTAATATGAGGTAAATGTAAGGGTTAGTATAGCAACACACGTAGCCGGACCAAGGTGCGGAGTGAAATTTTCTAGATGCCGGACCAAGGATTTAGAAATACATAACTTAACACTTTGCATTCAAGATACTAGGAAAGAATTGTTATTATTAGAATTATCAAGTTAGGAACCTGTGGGAAACACTTAAACCCTTGTTACTTTTATTAATTGATTAAACTCCAAGATTTAATTCTGTTAGTTGGTTACTTTAATTTAGTTAGTCTTTTTCATTAATTTAGAAATACCCCCCCCTCCTTTTATTGTCTTTTTATTTTCTAAGGAAATAATTGACTAAATAATAGTAATAATAGATTAAAGTTAAGTCTGAACTATTTTCCTCGTGGGAACGATCTCAACCTCATTAGTTAGGTTCTTTACTTGATACAACCGCTTTACTTCTTATTTGAGAAGTAAGTTTGAGCGTATCAGGACCATTTGAGGAAAGAATCTCAAAGGTGAATAGAACCCATACCTTAATGTTTCTCAACAATTTGATGAAGAATCCACTTTTTTTTTTCCAGCCCCCAAACCCTAGTTCTTGTTAGCCTTCAATGGTGAGTTCATGTAGAGAGGGAAATAAGAGAGAAGGAAGAGAGTTTATTTTGAGAGTTGTCTTTAGGTTAATGAGGGTTGAGGGTATGGGACTTAGGGCCCGTTTGGATGGGCTTAATAAAAGCAGCTTTAAAAAAGTACTTTTGAAAGTGCTGAAACTTATTTTTAAAATAAGCAGTTATGCGTTTGGATAAAAGTGCTGAAGTTGTTATGTCAAACGTGAAAAGGGAAAAATAGAAGAAAGAGATGTTAGGGTTATATGGGTAATTTGGAGATTGTATAAAAATATTAAGGGAAAATACATAAAAATGTGGTCAACTTAAAACAGCTTATAAGCTAAAAAAAAAAAGCACCCCTACCCCAGCTTTTAAGTCAGTTTGACTTGCTTTTAAGCTGAGTCAAACATGCTCTTAATTAACTTAACTAGTCTCCCTGTAATCCCTAACTAACCCCTAAACCACTTAATTAATTAAATCAAATCATTTAAAATTTAACAGTGAAACTCGACCCTCAACGACGAGACCCTGACCGATAGTCCGTCGGTGAGTTGACGGACAACCCGCTCTCCGTCCTGCACTCCATCTTCTCGGTCAGGGACTTTGCAGGCGAGGAATTCCCAAATTTTCTAAGTGTGGCACGACGGTGGCATCGAGACCCCGTCGATCCCCACATGGACCATAGCCTGCACCTCTGTTTTACGTCGATGATTCCAGAAACTGTGCAGGTGAAGGGACCTTATCCACCAGCCTAAGTGTGGGATAACCGTGGAATTGATGCCCTGTCGATCCACACACGGGCCGCCGTCAGTCCCGTTGATGCATATTGCGAGGCAGTGCTGCATCAAACTGCAGGGGTTCTCCTCAAGGGCCCTTGGTTGGTCCTTGGGGAGTCGTACCCAAACGTTTCAATCATAAAACAACTCAAACACCCATTAGCTACCTTTCCACCCATTTTCGTACGTTTTCGAACATTTTCTATTCCTAAAAATTAGTCAAAAAGGCTAAGACACACTAACATCCCTTTGAACCAACTTTCCGAACGTTTTTGGACGTTTTGGTTCTTAAACCTCCTAAATGACCTTTATCATTAAAAATGGACTTAGAAACAGTGTTTAGACTTTATGACACCAATGTTAGGCTTTACAATGAATCTTGGATTTTCAAGGTGTTAGAATCTTAGACCTTCAAACCAGATTCCAAACCCACCTACAAACTAGACCCATTGTGTTCGACCAAAACCCCAACCAAATCAGCACAAACACAACTCAGAATTTCAAACTACCCTATCCCCTCATTCCTTCTCGATTTTCACTTATTTTGTAGGATTTCACGTGAACCAGCGAGCTCGAAGATCCGACTCCAGCTCAGGCGTGACTCTATCATCGGCGGAAACGGACAAGACCTGACCAATTAGTAAATATTGTCTTTTGTTCGCTTGCTTTTGTTCAAATTATTCATTTTTAGTATTGTTTGCTAATTAATTTACATCTTTATGGTGATTTGGGCATTTGTTTATCTCTTGTGTGTATAATTTAATGAATGTCGAGTTATCATTTTGAAAAATTGTATTTTGCTTTCATTAATTGAGTATTAATTTCCTATCAGTTTTATTTTAGTTATTGCTTTGTTTAACGTATATTCTTGCTTTTTTTTATTATTATTATTTCCACCCTGGTTGTTCTTTAATGTTTATAGCACTATGTGGTTTTTACTTCAGATTGTTTATTTATATTGTTTCATTTTGTTCATATCATTGTAATTAATTTTTATGCACTTTTGATGAATTTTTTAGTTGGTTATGTTTTCATTTAGATCTTTCTTATTTTTGTTATTGGAGGTTATTTTATTATTATTTAATTCATTGTGGTTAATATTTCATGTCTGGACTTATTTTACTTGCTGCTTTAATTTTTGTTTGAGCATTAAATATTTTGATTGAATTATTTAAATGATTTTTCTTTATTTGTTTATCTATTTTTGTTTCTGTCATGTTTTCTTTAATAATTAGATTAATTACGTTTTCAGTAAGCTTTTCACCGTAATTTGTTATTATAATTTCATTATTTTTGATGCTATTTATGTGTCTTTATTATATTATCAATGTGAAAAGATATAATATTAACTAATGAAAAAATGTCTCCTTCGAATTTCGAGATCTCACAATTTTAATGATTGAAAATTTAGTTGAAGTTTATAATTTTGCATGCTAAAATTGATCGGAAGAAATTATTGTCAATTGTCAAGTCCTTCCATGTTAGTAAGATTAAATTTTGTTTTAAAGTTATTATTTGATTTATTTATTGTTATTCATATTTATTTATGCCTAATATTTTTACTAAGTATCTTTAAATTGTACCTAAAGTTGCTTTCCGAGGAAGCTACTCGAGTGGAGTTCGAAATGATATTTTTTCATTATTATGTATATTATTGATGATAGACAAATCTTAAGTCATTTCTTATATTATTATTTATTTTATTATTTTTATATATCGCGTGTTTGTTATACTTGTATGTTATTTTATCTCATTCTCAATTTGAAAAAATGAATTTAGTCGGGACTCACAATTGTAATATATTGAAGGATGCCGAATACCTTCCTTTCAAAATTACTTGAATCCTTACCTAGAATCTGTTGGTTTCGTAGACATTTTAATTAATTAATTAATTAATTTTCTATTTTTCTAAAATTAGGTGACGACTTCCTTTAAATTATTTTTTTTACCTCTTAAAATTATTTTATTCTTTTAAAATGAATTACTTTTTATAAGTCAGCACAGTGCTGCACCTTTAAATTGTCAACAACCTTTTTGAACAAGGAAGATGCGCACAATCTAGGGGTGTTAAAATTGAGCCTAATTGTATGTAAGTTATCGAATTCGTCGATTATTTTAAGAGTTGAGCTAGATAATTTGTATTGAGTTTAATATTAACACATTCAAGTCCTTATCCATTTTAAGAGAAAATTAAATTGAACCCAACTCAATATCTTATTTCAATCTCTTTTAATACTATTTATATGCGTTGATGTAATATATATTTATATATTACACGTACAAACAACTATTTATTTTATATTTTTTCAAAATTTATCGATCGATTTGTAATTTTTTTTAATGAGATTTTAAATTGTGGTTGTTAAATTTAAATAACATATATTAAAATTATTGAGATCAAAACCCAACCATTTAAATAAAGCCCTTACATAATTGGTATTTGAAATCCATTTCAATATGTGTGTAAACCCATGTTAAATATAAACCTTTGATTTTGTAGGGAATTGGGGGAGAAATAGATTCGATGAGGAAGTGGAGCATGGTTGAAGAATTGGAGAAGGTAGAAATTTCGGAGGAAGGTAATCATGGAGAGAGGGATTCATTGAAAATTGTGGCAGTGCTTCGAAGATTTGTGGGTGTGCAGCAACGCAGAGCCGAAGCTTATGCGAGGCTGAAGCGGTAAGGACATTGATTTTATGGTACCAAATCTCGTCTATTTATTTATTTGGGTTTTTGAAACTGCAAAACCCAATAACAGGTTTTTGAAAGGCAAAACCTAACCTTTAATTGATTGAGCTAATAAATAGGGAAACTGAAATCAAATCTTACACCTTATGATCTTCAAGGTACTACTGTGTGGATTCTTTCTTCATTTAGAAGTAGCACCTACCTATTTATGAGCTTCAACATTTCACCTTTAAGTCATAGCACCACGCTTACATTTCACCCACCTATAATATTCTTCCTTTGTACCATTTACTTTCATCTTAAGTTTCCAAAACATTGCTCTATCTTGGTCCCTCAACCTATGCCCTTAAATCAAATTTGTGGAGTATTAGGACCAACCATGACAACAACATGCATAGATTCTGTGTTCTAAGATACTTTTTTTTGGGTATAATAAACATAGACATGTGAATGTAATAGTTTATTATATGGACTGTTTGATCTCTTTGGAGTTGACATTTTTTTTGTTTACAAATTATGTAGAACCTCCTTGGTTCCTCTATTAAAATGAAAACAAATGTTTGCTGATCAGAAGAAAGAATCATTTGATTTTGCCAAATTCCAATGATGCCTTCGAAACCACAGTATGCTAACCCTGAAAAGACTAAAAAAGAAAAAGTGAAGGAGGTAACAGAACAAGCATGGAAGATGGGTAATTGATATGACATTCAAGCCTTATAGTAGTCATTACTTACTCGCACCCAAGGGTGTGTCCTAGTGGCTAATGAAGTGGTTTAGAACCTTGAGGTGTCAGTTCAAAACTCTATGGAGACAAAAAAACAATAGGTGATTCTTCCATCTGGCATAGCCTTGGTGGACAGAGCTAGCTAGTACGTGTTGCTGGTGGGAGGTGGAAAGTATTCCATGGAATTAGTCGAGGTGTGCGAGAGTTGGCCCAAACAGCAGTCATCAAAAGTAAAAAATAGAAAGAATAAAAATAGCCACTGCTTACTGAAATGATGTTTTAGTTATCAATAAGTAATTCGGTTTCTCATTCCTAATTTGCACCATTTATGGGCAGAAACCAATATGATCTGATTATCTTGACTATTGCTTCTTTTATATCAATTTTGATTGCTATCACCTGCAATTTTTTTATTCTTTTAGAGCATAAAAATGTATAATCTTTCTTTTATCTTTTAGCCTGGATGTGTTGCAGTTCTAAATGGTCTGATCATGCCCTTTGACTTGCAGAGGATTTGAAGATTATATGGCTTCAGGAGTAGAATCAACTTACCAACAGCTATGCAGTGAGATCACTGATGAATTTAATGATTGCTCAAAGCAGGTTAGTATGGTAATGCATCGTGCAGATATTAATCCAGCTTCTAGTTTGTTTTGAAGGAGGGGACAGGATTAGAGATCGGATCTACCTGTGTATTAACACAGTTCACTTATACTGTAATCCGTAATTAATCGGTTAAATCCTGCCTATGAGAAACCCCTCCTTAATTATTAGGTTCTTATCAAAAGAAGAAGACCCTCCATCCAGATAGGGATGAAAAGTTCATCTTTGACCCTTTCCCTCCTGATGACCCACACCAGCTGCCACTCCCAAATAATATTTATTAATTTTCTTACTACATATAGTATAATAGTTGTAAATAGTAGAATCATTTAGAGGTAGTCAACTTAAGCCTATGTTGCTCGGACTCTTTAAAAATACTGATGGATGCGTGTCGGATACTTCAAAATAGTGTATTTTTGGATAATCCAGCA
The DNA here is from genome assembly GCF_036512215.1 of Solanum lycopersicum. Taxonomy (NCBI): domain Eukaryota; kingdom Viridiplantae; phylum Streptophyta; class Magnoliopsida; order Solanales; family Solanaceae; genus Solanum; species Solanum lycopersicum. The sequence goes on from NC_090809.1 coordinate 20,383,031, forward strand.
GCATGTGTGAGAACACATTTGGAGGGTTCGAGCAACATAGACCTCTGCTACCATCGTACAGTTAATGCATAAGCAAACATGAGGTACAGTTTATCCATCTTATCCACGAGCTCCTTGATAGTACCATGTCATGATCCCTTCACTTGCATCATTCACTATACCTCAACTCTACCAGTGGTGTTATAATCCTTTTTGTCTGCCGCTCATAACTGTGGTTTGGCTTATAGCTCTGAACAATGGCATCATGTTTGCAATTTCTGAGCAAATTTCATCACTTCAGGTCCTTGAGATGGAGTCTCAGTTTCTAACTGCCCATTGCTTCCGAGAAGATCTGTCTCTACTTTTGAGATCTGTTCAAAATCAAGAAAAGATGAAGCTGCAACTGGTATTTCTGTCATTGAGTTTGCAGTTTAATAGAAATCAGCTGTGAAATAGTATATGTTCTGTTTGACCTTTTGTTTCTGTGCATCAGTAGAACAATGCCCACTGTAATCCCACAAGTGGGGTCTGAGGAGGGTAGTGTGTAGGCATACCTTACCCGAGGTAGAGAGGTTTTCGGGAGACCCTCGGCTCAAGTAACACATATCAAAGCAAGGAAGACATCACTAATAATAGGGGAATCATTCTAAAACATACAAAGAAAAGGAGCAATAAACATAACAAAATGAAATGATAATTGAAGCACAATAAAACATGTAATGGCAAAATTGAGGGACCACAAACTTTGAGAGTTTCTGTGCATTAGTAGGTCTTCTTAATCACTTAATGTTGTAAAAACATTGAGAAAATACAGAAAATGCCCCTCCTAAACTTTTCCTGAAAACTCAGTGAGATAATTCAACTTCACAGGTGATTGATTATTTACCCCCCTATTTTTTCGTCCGAAGTGAATTTAATACCCTTTTGAAAATGGAGATCCAATCTAATGAGGGGCAGTATGTTATACACACAGCCACATCATATGTCACCTCAAACAACATACCCAGTGAAAATCCACTTAATTTTTTTTCACTCTATTTACACTTTTTCCCACTTCCACCATCTCCTTCGAATTTCATATACTTCTGCTATTCCCTCTTCTCCACGGACATTCTACCACTCCACAACTCCCTTTGCTTCAACTGTTACTTGACTACTTTCTCTGAGTCATCTTCTCCTTTTATTTTATTTTTAATTTCCAATCACCGTTATCCGGAGCTGTCAACATCAATATACACCTACAGCCATTGCCAACAACACAACCTACAATTTATTGTCCTAGTCTAATATTGTTTTCAAGACTATCAGAGTATCAGTTATATTTTTAATCACAGAAAACAGGAGAAAAAAGTGAGAAAAATAATCCAGCACACACCTAGATCGTTGAGATAAAGTGAATAAAATGAATCACCATCTTAATTGGAAAAAATGTTGTAGATGAGCACAAATCTTCCCAGGGCCAGTCAATTGAAAAATTTCCCTTGATTTCTAATTTATTTATGCCACTTTTTCCTTCTTCATTTTGTTTAATTAATGGCTTGTTTGGAATGCCATATGGTAATTGGATTTCAGTGCAATTGGGTGTAATGACACAGTTTGACCAATTTGTTTGGGCTTGCAATTACTTGGAAGGGAATTGGGTGTAATAGGGAGAGGATAATTGCACTCTCCAATTTCCAAGGGGGTTGAGAATTGAGTGCAATTGCATCATGTAACAACGAGGTTTCTTTTAAATTTATTTCCCGTGTATTTTTATTTTTATGTCTTTTCTTCATAATTTATTTTTTCTATTAATTTAATTTAATTTTTTGTATTTCTACAATTAAATTTTTTTTGAAGTTACTAAATGTCTTTTTCTTTTATTTTCTTTCTCATTTCCCAATTTTTAATCCTTGCGATTCCACTTTTTTTATTAGTTTTTTTAATTTTTTTTTGTGTAGCTACATTATTGTTCTAGTTTTTGAAATTACATCTATTAGAAAGAATGAGTGATTAACACACTTGATATACAATGAAGTGATGTTATATAAGTAGAATTTTGTTGTGGAATGAGGTTATAGACTCATGCTTTGCCTTTCTTTTGGATTGCATTTACTTAAGTTCATTGAAACTTACTTTGTATTATGTTCAATTAGACATAAGAGTATTCATAATTATGTTAAACTTTCTTTTTTGGATTTTAAATTTAAGTTATGTTTTTGAATTCAATTTATTTATTTTATTATTGATTTGTTATTTCAAAAATGTGGTCTTAGGTTCAAATCTCAGTGGATACAAATAAAACACTAGGTGATTCTTCCCATGCCTTAGCCTTGGTGGAGGTGACAAGTATCTGATGAAATTAGTCGAGCTGTTTGAAATTTGGCCCGGACCACGTCATAATATTTTTTATTTTTTTTTGTTTCAAAAAATAGTGTGATGGTCGAAACACAAGAAACAAACATATGTCCAAAACTACAAGGGTACAACTAGCACTACAACTGACACTAATAATCCTAAACCTCTGCAAGGCAAGACAACAATCTAGCCCTACTAACCTTCTATCCTAATACGCAACCTCCACTTCTTCCTATTTTAAGTCATGTCCTCAACATGATGAAGCTATGCCATATCTTGTCCAATCACCTCTCCCCAATACATTTTTGGCCTACCTCTTCCTCTCCGCATACCCCCAACATCCAACCTCTCGCACCTTCTCACTAGCAGTCTGCGCACCTCTTTTTCACATCCCAAATCATTTGTCTCGCTCATCTTGTCTGCCACATAGGCCACTCTCAGTTTCTCTGGATAACCTCGTTCCTAATCTTGTTGCTCTTAGTATGCCAACACATCCATCTCAACATTCTCATCTCCACAACATGCATCTTCTGAACATGTGACTTCTTGATTGGCCAACACTCCACCCATACTACACAATCGATCTAATCACCACTTTTTGTAACTTACCTTTAAGTTAGGTGGTACCTACTTATCGCACAAAACTTCAGAGGCAGGCCTCCATAGCATCCATGCCTCCCCTATGTGATCTGTGACATCATCGTCGATGTCCCCACTACCCTGGATTACCAACCTAAGATACTATTTTTTTCTCTCTTTGTAATATTTTGTGTTGCTAGCCTCACTTCCACGTTTGCTTTATCCAACGCAACACTGAATTTATTCCAAATATTCCATCTTGGTCCTGCTCAACCTGAAACCTTTGGACTCCAGAGTTGTCTCCAAACCTCCAACCTAGTATTGTCTCTGTCCCGTGTGTCATCAATCAGTGCTATGGCATTGGCAAATAACATACACCATGGAACCTCCTCATGAATAGATCGTGTTAACTCATCCATTACCAAGGCAAAAGAGGAGAGCTAAGAATTGATCCCTGGGGCAGCCCCATCTCAACTGGAAAGTACTTTGAGTTTCCTCACACCATTCTAACTTGAGTCTTAACTTCATTTCAGATGTCCTTTATCGTCCTAATCTAAACCATCAAAACACCTCTACCTCTAGAGGATATCCCTTGAGACCTTATCAGACTTTTCAAGGTAACTGAACACCATATGTAGGTCTCTCTTTCTTTCTCTATGTTTGTCCACTAGTCTCCACACATGAGTGCTTCAGCAGTCGATTGTCTCAGCATGAATCCAAGTTGATTCTTGGAAATGAACACCCCTATCCTCACTGTCTTCTCCACGACTCTCTTCCAAACCTTCATAGTGTGACTTAACAATTTTATACCCTTATAATTGTTACAATTTTGGATATCACTTGTACAATGGAACCATTTTACTGCATCTCTATTCTTCAGGCACTTTTGCCACTTAAAAATTGAATTAAACAACCCAGTTAACCACTTCATACCTGGCTTCTCTATGCACTTCCAAAATTCCACCGAAATCCCATCCGGTCTGGTCGCTCTTCCTCTATTCATCCTACTAATAGCATGTATAACATCCTTAACATTAAAATACCTATATTGCCGGAAATCTTTCAAAGTACGCCAACTCACCCAATGCATGTTTCTGTTCCCTTCTCCTTTCAGGAGCTTGTGGTAGTAAGCTTGCCATCTTTACTAAATGGATGTCTCTTCCACCCACACCTTGCCTTCCCCATCCTTATGCACTTCAGTTGATCGAAGTCGGAACCTTTGTCCCCTAGCTTGACTATGGTGTAATTACTAGGATGTGTAATTACTGCCCTAGTAAATATGCCAATTCTAATTATCTAGTGGCTTTCCAAATAGACCCTAATACTAAATTCACCAACAAATTTCTCTACGTGAACATAGTGTAAGGAGGAGGATAATATATTTTGACCAATAATTTATCACCTATTGTTCCTCAATTTTATGTTCCCAAAAACTACATTAACTATGGCGAAAGAGAATGTAATATATCTTTGAGTCAGTGTTGTGAAAAGCGCGCTTAAAGCGCCTTCAAAGCGAGGCAACCCTTGTGCGCTTTTTTATCTTGAGGTGAGGCGATCTGAAAAAAGCTCTCGCTTCAGATGAAGAAGCGCGAAGCGACCCTAAGGCAAAAGCGCAATAAAGCGCGCTATTTATAAAAAAAGTGACAATTAGGGTTTTTTAAAATAAAATTAGTTTTTTTTAAAAAATAATTTGAAATATCACATTCTCTCTCCTCACGACTCTGCTTTCACGACTCTTTCCCTTCTTTCTCTCCTCGTAGCTCTTCTTTCACAATACTTCTTTCCTTTCTTTCTCTCCTGACGATCTCGACTGAGGCTGCCTCTCTCTTCAACCTCGACTGCAGGTAACTTTTTGTTCATCTCTTTTTTAGCTAATGTTTATTAGTTCATCTCTATGAGTTTCTTATCTCCTGAAATATACAATCTTCGCCTGTGCTTCATCTCTTCATCTCTTTGAGTTTTGACAACTCTAGTTTTTTCTTCTTCTTCTCTTCTTTACTTCATCTCTGCTGCCTGCTCTGTTTCTAATTACTGCCTGCTGCCTGCTCTGTTTCTAATTACTGACTGCTGCCTCCTCTGTTTTTTTTTCAATTCTTTTGCTTATTTTTTTTAAAAATTTTGTGATTAGTCTAGCAGCCTTGTTGAAGAATAGGAGTTTGAATCTTTGTGATTTAATTATGTTTTTGATTTTTTGCTTTATATGTTATGACTTATGAGTATTTTTGCCTATGTAATTTCTTTCAATTTAAGACTATATTACCTCTATTTAGTTATTTAATATTTTTTTTTATTTTTATACTAAATGTCGCTTTTTAAAAAAAAAGCGCGCGCTTCGCTTCACGCTTCTCGCTTCTGTGAAGCAAGCCCTCGTCGCTTTTTTCCGCTTCTCGCTTCTCAAAACACTGCTCTGAGTGAAGGTAGAATTAAAATTAATAGTGGTGTTCAGGGAGTGGAGAAAGAAAGACATGTTTGTCTGTTTAGGGAAGAAAGGTGATTGGGAAGAAGACAAACAAGGAAGAAGAATGAAGAACAAAATCAAAAAATGGAAAAAGAATAAAAAACATAAAATGAAAAAATGTTAAAAAAATAATTAAGTACAGTTACTTTTTTTTTTGAAAAACCAATATGAAGATGACAAGTATATGAGCTAGGCTGCATTTGGTATTTTCTCTTCTCACGTGATTTGAGACAAATGATAGCAGATCTTTTTCCCGAACACCTGTTAGGGGGTATTAAATTCAGTTTGGACAAAAACAGGGGTTCTTAATAATCACCCATTAATAGTTGGATTGTGTAACTAAGTATTCGAAACAACTTTTATTACATGCTTAATGCTCAAAAGGTTTACATGTCCTGATTTTGGATTATTTTGCCATGCATGTCTGCAAGCTTAACCCTCAATTTCTTTTTATGCTCATGTTGGTACATTTGTTTCTTATTTGGTTCGAATAGCTTGTTTAGGTTTAATGACCAGTGATTAATATCCATTTATTTAAAGCATTTGTTTGATATGAAAGACTGGTCCCAACTAATGGTAGCTTCAATTAATAAGCATGATGAGAATGATAATATATTTGTTGTTAAGAACATTATAATGGCGGTAATGCACATGCATTTAGACTTCTAAGAACTACTATGTTTATTTTCTTGGCGGTGTTTGGCTGGACACGACTTTAAGAAAGAAAAACTGACTTTTATAGATTACTTAAATGTATATGACAACAGAAAGTACCCTTAAGGATCTGATGATCTATAACTTCTTGTGTCACACTTCCTTTAGGAGGATCAGTTTAAGGGGAAAATTGAGCTTTAATAGTTTGTGTTTCTAAATGTAGAAATGTGTCGATCTCTTAGCAACATACTAAAAAAGGGAAGAGTTCTATATAAATCTAAACATGGGAACTAGGTGTAATTTTATCTTCTCCAGAATCCACGCCCAAACTATCTTCCCATGAACTTTCCTCTTCTTATGTATCCTAGATTCAAGAATTAGTCCAAATATTTGATGTTCAGAGTGCTAGTTATGTTGTCTATGTATGTGAGAAACATGGCAAGCTGCCATTTCTTTTTTATGACTTTGCTTGATGTTTTGTCGCAATTTGTCCGGCAGACCGCCACAATACAAGTCTTGAAAAGAGCTGGCCGCCCCTCGGAGCGTCCAGTGAGTCATGAAAATTGTAGATTTAGTAAGCCAACTGGACATGAATGCGTGCATATCCAGAAGATAACCGAAGCTTCAGGCACTGAAGAAGCAGAAGCTGATGCTGAATTTGATAATGCTCTCAAGGAGGCTATCAATGGTGTTCAAGATGCAGTGACGGCAATAAATGACCATTTGGAAGAAGTTAGGTATGAGATTGCAGCACTTGAAGACTAAAGGTGTAGTCGGTTGACTTTGCCTTTTAAGTTGTTAAAGGCACAATGCTATGAAAAGTCACCCCGTAAATTCCATGGCAATCAAGATATTGTTCATCATAACGGTTTTATTCGTATAGGCAGCAAACATTTTATTGTTGATGGTGGCACAAGGAGTTGATATATGTGTTGCATTGAGAAGTCTATTTGAGCTATTAAATTAAGCTTTCAAAATTGGTGCTCAATCTTATCATAAAGAACCTGGGCATTGTTAAGCTAATTTGTCTTTAGCTTTTTGGTCACTGTATAGTAAAAGGTAAATATGTCGAGTTCCATGCCATTGATGAAAAAAGAGAAAATGGCGGAAAGCTCACAAACCGACTCCAGATATTTGCACAAGTAGGAAAGGTATTTTATTTTGTTGAATGACAAGTGCTATGTAATCTAACTTCCACCTAACCACATTAGTCAGTAGAGTCTAAAACTAACTCTTAACAGCTTAGCGCTAAACAATAATTAACCAACTAACATGTTTAGGAAGTTAGACTTTATTTATCTCAATCTAGGCACATTGAGAATATTTTTCAGTCCTAGCTTGGACATGAAATGCGTGTGTTGGTGAGTGTCTGCTAGTAGGTAAGTAGAGGACAAATATAATGGAATTAGTAGACTGTTGAGTCTTATCTCGGATAAAATACAATCAATATCTATATGAAGTGGATGATTAGTAGCAATTGCAGTTCTGCATAGCTGTCTTGCTATGACAATTCACAAGGACAAACAAATACTTCTTTGAACTCAACAACTCTAGGTGCTAAGCTCCTATTAAGCTTCTGTTGACTTCTTGATGTATAGTTACCTCCTTATATTTTCGAGAAATCAAAGAATCACCAAGCTTGATCAAATATCCTGTTAGACATCTTTTGGCGTTGGGGAACAAGTTGTTTACAATAAATACCCAATTAATAGATATCTGACAATCCTAATAGAAGCTTCATGTGTGAAGCCTTGGGATGTTCCATCATTTGACAAACACTGAACAACAAAGCTGATATCAGGTCTAATCACTGTTAAGTATAACAATCTCCCTATATGTTTTTAATATTTTCATGACCCAAAGTCCGTCCTAGTCATAATATGACGTATAGGACCTCGAGAGACCCAATACAATCCACTTAGCATGCATATACAAGGTAATAGAATCTTAAAGAGTTCAAAAGACATTTGAAAGTCTAGTATAATTCTCAAAGCCATCTATTGGAAAGTGAGTGAGACGTGACCCATACATCTCACTATGAAATTAAAAGATATGAAAGCAATAAAGAATCTAGGTACTCGAAACATGAGGACTCACCAATCTTCAATGTCTATATGGAATCACTGGCTATGAGTGCTGGGAATGGAACCGTAAGACCCTACATCAGTGAAACAATGCAGGCACAAGTATGCAGTAGTACATGGAATGTACCAAGTATGATAATAATCCATAAGAATTATGAAATCTTGCTAAAAGGGACTTTATATGACATGCAGTGATCAAGCTAAATCATAAAATAATATGTTAGAATACATAAGTTGAAATCATGGTCAATACAAGCTAAACATCTTTAAAATACATTTGAGATGCTTCCAAAAGTAACCTTAGTTCATTCTTGTATGAAGTTATCCATTAACTAACATAGACCATGTGAGATATAAAATGGAATCTTGGGTCTATTTCACATCGAAAAGAGTGTCTATTCCACACCGAATGAGATGTCCTTACTTGCCAAAGTAAGAACCATAAACTTCTAGCTTCGGTGGATCCACTAGCTAATCACTATCTAAGACAATCTATGGTGACACATAGTTATGTGATAGGGAGATTTCTACTAAAAATCCAACCTCAACTATGGGAGATCTTCTATCTTGATATCCCCTCGGTGGTAAGCATAAATCCCACGAAATTGTCATTGATCTGTAATTTATCTTATTATTCATGGAAGGGCACATGAAGTGGCCAATCAAAGCTAGAATTCATTAGAATAGTCAATCCAGGTGTGAAAACCTTTCAACCTTATAAATTATTTATGTGAGAAAATCCTTTCACAATAACTTCATATGTGAGAAATAATTTCACAACAACAATTCATAAAGATGCATGCATATCTTCATAAATTCATCTTTCATATTTCAAAAGTTTCATCATATAATCAAAATCCAGAAAATTATGGATCATGCACGGGTTCAATTGAATTGTACTTTAAAACATGTAGTTATCTTAATTCATGCATAAAATAACATAAAACAATCATTGGATCATAACTGAGAGCAACCCACGAGATTCAATAAAACCTTATTTTCAATTAGAGAACACTAACTTGTAATATTGGAGAATTTAGAAACCGTATGGGGGAAGAAACCCATAGATGAATACTATTATACCTTGATGTCAAAATCCCCCAATAAATGGTGAATTTGGAGTTTTGATCATGAAACCTAGACTTGTTCTTCAATCTTTAGAGAGAAATTGTGTGGGAAAAACTTGGTCAACTTTTGGGATTTTAGGAGATGGAGTTCAATTGGGTAATTTGGGGGTTAAAAATGTTTATATAGGGACTAGGGTAGAAGGTAAAACGACATAGTATTGATTTAAACCCATTATGACATTACCCAAAAGCCCTTCAATTAAAATTGTCGAACCTTCACTGACGGTTCAAACCTACTGTCTGTAGGTCCTTCTACGCATCGTCCTAGTCAACCGTAAGTGGGTTTTAGGGACTTGTTGTTAGACCTTCAAACTAAGAGGCCCATGTACGATTGGTAGGTCTACCTACGGACCGTACATGGCCACTGTAGGTCCTAAAAACTTTCAAAAAATTTACTTCCTTTTTTCTTGTCACCTCCGTATGCCACCTACGTCCCATAAGTGCTTTTACCAATAGTAGGTAGGAGCTGTAGAGGTCACACCTAAAACCTAGAAACTGCATTTTCTATTCTTCTAAAATTCAAGTGTTACAAATATCTCTATGGATCGGGAAACGATCCTATCATAATTATCACCAACATGTTTATCAAATCCAACAATTATGTACTTGAGATTAAGCTCCATGGGAGATCCAATATGTCTAAACCATGCAAATCCCAGTTTAAAGATAAATTCTAGTACATACTGTGATGACCCGTCACATCATCATTCCACAAAGGCACCACGTAGCATAAATGTGTCTATGTGGAAGCTTACATGATAAGAATTTGTGGGAAAATATTCTAGCCATGTAGAGAATTTTAGGAAAGAGCTTATTTGTAAATATGTACTTATGTAATAATTATTATTTGCATATTATCTCCTACTTAGTATTATAAATAGATGGGCATCCATTTGTAATATCATCAAGCCAAAATCAATCGTTCTCTACTCAATTCTTTCTAACAATTCTCTTGTGTTCTTTCTTTCATTTTCTTGGCGATTCCTAGAGTCTTAGGTTTACTTGACGTAGAAAGATCATACGCAATTGGTGGAATACCGCGAACAAGTTATCAAGTACCACATGTGCTTAGTAAAAGACTAAGGATGTGGCAACACAATATCAAAGTGAGGTCGTAACAAAATGAATGGAAACACCCATGCTAACGTCACCCATGATGCCACCGGCAAGAAGGGCTATGACAAAAAGATGAATGCTACCAACAAGAACCATAGGTGCCACTCGAGGTTGAGCCAAATGAAGCCTTACATCCCTAGAACATTCTACTTTAAAGGCGAGAGAGAATGATATGGAGCTTCTGCCCAAGGAGATCTCACTTGGTAGAGAGTGGGTCATGAAGATTAATAAGGGGAAGGACACAATCTAGATATTTTCCCAATGCTTTGGGGAGATAAAACACACTCTAAGCGTTCTCCAGGGGCATACTCTTAAAGATATTACAAGCATCTGGAACAACTTGGATAGGCGTACATGTATTTAGACAGAGACAAGGTATACCATATCTATGTTAGAGTGCAAGCTCATGGGGTCTTGAGCAACATCAACGCGATGAAGGCAAAGATGGAGGCACTCAAAGAGAAGGTCAATTATCGATTGACAAAGACCACCAAATATATTATCATAATTAAGGAGACTAAGATTGAGTCTCCCGAGACCCACTGTTCAAAGGTGTTCCCGATGCTCAAGAAGTAGAGAACTTTATTTTGCCCTTGGTAGATTTTAGAGAATGCCATTCTATGGTTGAAACAAAAATCAGCTGAATTTGACAAAGTTTTTTGTGCACAATTAGTACATGAGATCAAGTTAAGGGAAAATTCAAGCATCATTTCTTCTAAAATAATGTCGTATACAAGGCCAATAGAAAATTTATGGAGTTGAAGAACCCAAGGAACATGCAGGACCACATCAAAGAGTTTCTAACCCCTGCGCTTCAAATTCCAAACCTCACCAATGATGACTTGTTGTTCCAATTTTTAGACGGGTTGCAAAATTGTAATAAGAAGGAATTGCAACGCTGAGAAGTCACTGATGAAGACCAAGACATTGTGGAAGCCGTCTTTTATAAATTTCAGAAATGAAAAGGATAACAAAGAGACAGGCAATAAGTTGGAGAATGACATTGCTAAGAGTGAAGGATATAGTGGTAAAAGTAAGAAAGCACATCAACAACACTAAAAGACTCAATGTCACATTCGGAAAGTACCTCCTAGACGTAACCGGCGTCGTCATCCTCGGAGAGGACTAAGACTAGCCTCTTAGCATTCATCATTATATTTCATCGGTAAAAAGTGTGAAAAATTAAAACTTTTCATCTACATCTACATTAGGAAGTTTACATAGACCTCTCACATACACGTAATATATACATAGGGAGTTTACATAAACTTCTCATATAGGAAGCACTACATAGGCTTCGACTTTTATGTCACATATACAATAACAAGATAAAGTCTAATAGATGTGCCTCATATAAAACCATCTAAGTCAAAATAGAACAATTCGCGCATAGCCTTTACACAAATGCCTAATTTCCACTTAGGGCTTACAACAATGTCTTGAACAATAAGAGTGAAACGAATGTCTTTATACTATAGCAATGTAACATAGGTAGAATGAGAAAAGGCATCATCCTCGGATCTTGAGGACATACCGCACTTTGACAAAATATCCAAGACTTCCTTGCAAATTGGTCACCAACCCTTCAATGATCGAAACCTAAAATGTTTCGAGAAAAGAGAGAAATAGGGGTTAAAACATCACTTGTACTAAATATGAAAACATATGCACACAGAATATAGAAATCATGCTAAAAGGAACATTTGTTCAAAACCATGCCAAGTTACTTTGAAAAGCCTTATGCACAATCAAGAACACATATAGGACAATAACCACATATTCATTAAGGCAATAACATATCCAACACAAGACCAAAATCATCAAGTATAACCAAGGCAACATGTTCAATAGCATATTAGGAAGCTAAAGCAACTTCAACATCATGTTACAACAACAAAGTATGTATAAGAGTTAATCACATAACAACATATACAAGACCCTTACTTCTAACCCACCATCAATTCTACAAGTGCAATGACCAAGTAAAGCTCTATAACCTTATTCAACCAAGTGACCCACAAAGGACCATAAGCAATGCCTAATATCACATAACATAGCATCAAGAGTAGTCATCATCATATTTAGCAATATAGACCAATAACATATTCATAAGTGACACTATAATCATAAACATCAACATGTAAAATCCACATATGCATATCATTCACTTTAGAAGAACATAAGAACATCCTCCTATCATTCCCTCAAGGCCAACTAGTGCAATGTATAGGTAGAGTCCCATACCCCTACCTAGACTAAGTCAAACCTCTTAAGTAATCCTAGTTACACTCAACTTTATTATTTCATTTTACTTTCGTAATACTTGCCTTAATCGACATTGACAACAAGAGCTAAATGTGGAATCTGCTGTCATGAAACCCTACACCGAAAGAAGGTGGACTACTTGCCAAGGTAGTACCAAAGCATGAATATAACATTTTAGGTGGATCCATTAGCTAGTATTACTATGGGGGAAACATAGTTCAAGAACCAGGAGATGTATTTGGGACCCTTTTTATGCCTTTGGCATTATAATCTCCAATCTCATGAGTACAATAGTGAACCTACATTCCCTACTTGGGAAGGGACACTCCTCGATACTAGTTCACTCGGTGCTAAGCTAGAGACCCCTTTGAAATGTCTATTTTTTAACAATCATAACTTAGTTAAGGTCATAGGAGAATAGATCCTTGTATAGTCATAATCATGATCTCAATAGAAATTGCATGAGAACATCTTTCATTACAACCCTCATAGGTGAGATTAGCAAATTAACATCATTATCTTATAGTAAGACACATATATACTTCATAACCAACCTAATATCATTACATCTTAAGAATGATCTCACAATCAAATAATCAAGACATTTCAATTGCATCATCATACCACATCTACTAGGTTAAACATCAAGAAATACTACAATTGAACAATAATATATCATAATATAATCATAATAAACAAAATAAACCATAGAGAATACAACTTAGAAGATCAAATTCGTATTAGGAATAAACCCATATGGAATCATCCTTTTGAAAAACCAATTTTTGGAAGAACCCTTTGGGAAAGGAATCCCAAAGGTGAAGAGTTACCATACCTTGTTAATTGTTGAAGATTGATGGATAAAACCATCCTTATTGCTTCCCTATAATACTTATACTTTGGTCTTATTTGGAGTTTCCTTGGGAGAGAAAGTAGAGAGAAGGAAGAGAAATTTGGGTTTGGAATTTTGGTGTGTTTAGTTGTGTTTATGCTCAGGGTAGGTCATATAGTTAATTGACTAACCTAATTAACCACCAATAATCACTGATTAAACCCAGACTATCTAACTTAACTAAATAATGTCTTAAAAACACAATAGTAAAATTGGAGACTGACCTACGAGACCTTGACCTACGGTCCGTAGGCTAGTCGATGGGGCCTTGGACCAATCGTCCTGCAGGTCCGTAGTTCTTGTCAGAGAGTTTGCATTTTAGACTTTTCGTGAAAATGTTTAAGTGACCATCGATGGAGGCATCAACGCTCCTTCGATCAGTCCACGCCTCGTCACCCGCAACCGTTAATGACTACTGCCTGCACTGCCTTAATTGGCAAGTTTGGGTCAAAATGAAAGGGTCCTTCTCAAGGACCCTTTGTTGTACCTTGATGTTTTTAACCTAAACTTACTCTAACATGTTTTATACTCCTTTCACCATATTTTATCAAATTTTGACTCCTAAAACCCAGTGAAATAAGCTAAGGCACACTAGCACCTTTTTGCACAAGTCTCTGGATGTCATGGATGTTTGTTGATGTTTTGAATCTAATACTTCCTAAATGACTTCCATACATTATCATTGACCTTACAACAATATTTGAAACCTTAGAAACTTATCTAAGGCTCTAGATTAGGTTTTGGATTTTTGGAGTGTTAAACTCAAAGTACCTATAAGTTCGATAACAACAAGTCAATTGGTCACTAGAGCTATACGTAAAAGAAAGCACAGTCTGGGAGGAAGAGATGCAACATATGTAGAGGGACACATAGATATTTGAAGGACTGTCTCAACTTTATAGTCTTAGCACTATGGTGCATCACCATAACAAGAAAAAACAAGAAAATAGTCCAGAATCAACTCAATTACGAGTGATTTTAATATGTGATTCCACCATAAAGTCATCTAGCCAGATTAAAGAGAAAAGAAATTATTATACGGATGTAGCGCCCCAAAAATTCCCACTCAAATTTCAGACCTTGATTTTTTTTAGAATGGTGCTATGGAAAAAATCTGCAGATTGTAGAAGTTTCTATGGACCACAGGTGAGTTCGTAAAATCATGCTTTGAAAAATTGTTCCCAAGTCAAAGTTTCACAGACCAAAGTACGACTCATAGAAACTTCTACAGTTCGTAGAAAGGCTCGTGGAACTGAAGTCCAGAAACAACCCTATTAAGCATCCTACAATTGAGAAGGATGACCTATCGAAGTTCCAGAGAGGATCTGGAGATCCCAACTACAGAGATCTAGAACCCAACATGTTTTCTACGAGATAGTATGGTCTATAAACCTTTGTACAAGCTATACATGGCCTTTTGTAGACAACTTCGGTTAGTATTTAAAGGGTCTATTGTTAGTCTTTTCCACCCTTTATAAACCTATACCTCGATTAATATCATAAGAAAACTCTAGAATAAACTTGAGTCTAAAGCTTCATTACCTATTAAGTTACTAGATAAGAATACTTAGGTCAACTTCAGATAATCATATCCCTTATCATATTATGAATTAGGTGGCACATGACCTATCAAATTAAAGATCTATGAATCCTGTTTCCAATTCCACCTGTTTGCTTAATTTTGAGCTCAAAGTAAAAATTAATATCCATTTTCGTGAAGATTTGTCAGGCTGACGATATTCTACCACTAGACCTACGAACAATGGAAATTTCCACAAATTGTATACCCTTCCATGAAGAATTTCTGCATTTTTTTTGCAACTTTATACATGCATTCTAGGGTTGTTTTGGTCATTTTCTCAAGCTTTTATGTCACATTCGGGGAGTACCCTTTAGACATAATTGGCATCGTCGTCCTCAAATGTCATATCCGGGGAGCACCCCTTAGAAGTAACATGGCGTACTTGATCTCTTGGAGGTCTTATACAAGCCCATAGTTATCATTAATCGCATTGACATAGTAAATTTAGCGAAAAATTTAAAACTTCCTTAGCACATCATATGCTATTAACATCACTTCATATATTTAGGAAATATCATATTACATACTTAGACTCTAAGTCTCTTTGCCATCTTGGATTCAACAACATTAGAGTATATTAGGGACACGACACTTACAACATAATACATAAGTACAATATTTAATACGCTTTACAATAAACCATAAGTAGGAGATCCTTGGAACTTAAGGATTCATTTCATTGATCTTGGAAATCATCTATAAAGCTCTTCACCATTCAAGACATCCTTTAAGCATTCATAACCTACACTTTGTGTCAAAAGTAGAGAAGAATGGAATTAATACAAGAATGCACTAAGTATGACAACCATGCAAAAACATGAATTTAAAAGGGACATTTTCTTGAAATCATACTTCATGCCTTTTTGAGTAGATCTTTAAAAAAACTTTAGACAATTGCATTTATATCATTTCCATACTTCATATAGACATATTCAAAGGCCAAACATCATATAAAATCACATATAGAATTTATGACATTTTCAAATCACATTACAGTGAGTTATTTTCCTTTTTTACACTGAACTATCTTTTCTTTTAGTCATTAATCTCCCAAGTAACCCCCTAGTGATACTTGGTGCAATGCATCACCTTAAGGTCACGAGGAGACATACATATAACCTACATAATCCAACACATCTTATCATATAAGTATAATATATCAAAAACACATTTAAGTCAAGACTCTATTGGCTTTACAATAAGCTACATCAACTTGCACATATATTGACTTCACTTCACATAAATCATTATAAGATCTTGTTTATGACCCCAATCTTAGTCTACTAGTGCAATGTACATGTGACGCCCCATAACCCCACATCAACATATTAAGTGAAGACAACCTCATTCATGTCAACAACCTTCATCATATAGTCATTAAGACTCACATAGTGCATACAAGGATAAGATCACAACATATAGACTCATACCATGAACATTTTCATAACAAGTAGACAAATACTACCATGCCATGCATAAAGACATAATCATAATCATACACATTAGAACGCCTCCCTAAAAGTTCCTAAGGAGCTACTTGTGCAATGTCTAGATAGGTTCATTACTTCCACCTATCCTAAGTAACCTCCCTTAAGTCTTCCTAGTTAGGGTCCTAGTCATTTACTTTCATTGTCTATTTTACTTTAGGGAAACTATGACCTTAACCGACATAGACCATGTGATTCTAAACATGAAATCCGGTGTCATGAAACCACACCAAAAGAAGGTGGTCTACTAGCGAAAGTAGAACTAAACATGACATAGCTTTCTAGGGGATCCACTCGCTAGTATCCTATGGTGGCAACATAGTTATGGGACTTGGAGGCTATCATGGAAATATCTCTTTATGCCTTTGGGCTATGAGGCTTCCCCTTCATGAGATTTATGGTAGACCTACCGTTCAACATTGGAAAGGGACACACATTCATATTCAAGTTCAATCGGTGCTATGCTATGTTCCCTTTATTGAAAGCCTTCATTAACATTACTTATAAAATATAGGCTTAGGAGAATGACTCCCTATATGCTTAGCTCATAGGTCATATATGAGAAGTTCTTTTCATCAACCTATATCATGTCAGAAATCCTTTCACATGGACATGTCATATATCATTAGCACTATCTAGTTTAGAATACACTTGAGCACACCTTTCAAGGCTCCTCTATTGACTAGATCATCATTCATGTGTGTGTGCATACATATATGTGAGAAAACCTTTAAACTAACACATTAAGGTCACATATACTCATACATTCATATTCATGCACATATAAACGAAAACTAGAAACTATCCTATAAAGGCACACCTGTGTAATGCATAAACAAAGTCCCATACGCTTGCCCATACTAGTACATCTTTCAAGTCATCCAAGTTAAGCAAACATATATCATACTTTCATATACATAAGCTTAACATGCATAGTAGTAGACACTAGTGAATATGAGAACAACCTTTCATTTAGACACTATAACCTATACTACTTGTAAGGATGCATAATGTGTGAGTTTGTGTACATTGGTCAACATGATCACATAATGGCTATCCATAACATCTTGAGGCAACTACTCTCTTAAGACCATAGTGCACAACAAGCATAGACCACACAACACCATTTAACATAGGAGGCAAGACAATTTTCACATTACATTCAAGACTCTTAATCCTTAGCTATTCACACATTCACATTGGGGTACATGGGTAGGGCCATCCATCCTTATCAATTCATTAATGGCATCACTTACACATGATCTTAACATAAATATTTACATGCTCATAACAATAGTAATATAACCTAGATTCACAAGTAAAGTAGAAGACCACAAGTTACATATCAGGTGATCATCATAACCACTCATACATATATTCATAAATTTGCCTTCAAGGCCATGTTCAACACATAGATAATGAAAATAAAATAAACACATCCACCATAAGTGGACCATACCACACAATGCCATACAAGACTTCATTAACTACATTAATATTGAAAAGTAGGAAGGAAGAGTAGACCTTACCAATTTGTCAAACCTTTTTGAACAACATTGATCAATACACCCTTTCATCAATAATACATGTATAGGGCAGTAGCTATATGTACTTTACTCATAAACCATGTACAAGTCGCTACAAGATCATACTATAATATAATACAAGGCATCACACGTATACTAGAAGGTAGAGAGTTATGTATTACTTGCTAATATTCTTTACTGTGAATACCATGATTAGCATTCATAATATATAAATAAAACCAACCTAGGGCAGTAGCTAAATTCATATAAATCACGACTACATCATGCTTCATCTACCCTAAATTGAGATCACATTATGTTCATGGCATTATTAATTTATAGAATGTGAAGGAAAGTTAATCTTTTATCAATTCTTTCTCACTTTGATCATACATGATTTATAATTACAATTCAATCATAATATCAACCTAAAACAGTAGCTATAATCATGTTCACCTATTCGAATTCAACATTAAATCATAAAAAGGGCAATGTTACAATGAATCATGGAAATCTATGCTAAGCAAGTTCAAATCTTCTTACATGGATCCACATGGATCCTTCATCTTCAGTTAATAATCAATTCACGTAAATAAGAGAAAGTATAATCAATTCAACGTAAAAGAATCATAACTTAACCATTAACAAGCCATGATCACAAAGCCCATGCAAGGACTAGATCGATTTAGGGAAGGACATGGGTTCATCATGCAATTAGATTAAAATCACGTTAAAACCATTACATTAACATCAATGCATCATCATTTAACCATTAGAAAACATTTTGAGAAGGAACCTATGGCTAGATTGAAAGATTGATCATGAAACTTCTTTGAAAACTTTGAGAAGAACTCTCCAAGTGAAAGGTTACTTAGAGATGAAGGATCACCATACCTTCGTCAAGATTGAAACCTCTAAAAATTGGTGAAGAACCCATGAGAATCCAATCTACAAGCTGTTCTTGAGCTTGAACAACAATGGAGGTTTCTAGAGAGAGTTGGTTTTGGAGGGAAGGTTTAATTTGTGGGCATGGGATTGGGAATGGGTTGGTCACGTTTTAGATCACTGATATAGACCCAAAATGTTTGGGAAGAAGGGAGAAATAGGGGTAAGTACACCACTTATACTATGTACGAGAACATATGCATACACAATAGAGAAATCATGCTAGAAGGGACATTTGTTCAAAACCATGCCAAGTTACTTTGAAAAGCCTTATGCACAATCAAGAACACATATAGGACAATAACCACACATTCATTATGACAATAGTATATTCAACAAGAGACCAACATCATCAATTATAACAAGTAAATATGTTTAACAATGTATTAGAACCATAGCCAACACAACTCCAACATCATGTTATATCAACAAAGCACGTATAAGAGTTTATGTCATAACAACACATATAAGACCCTTACTCATAACCCCCATCAAGTCTACAATTGCAATGACCAAGTAAAGCCCCATAAACTTACTCAACGAAGCAAACAAAATAAAGGATCACAAGCAATGCCTAACATCACATAACATAGAATTAAGAGTAGTCATTATCATAGTTTATCAATAATAGACCAATAGCATGTTCATACATGAAGCCAACATATTATAGTATCATCAACATATAAAGTCAACACATGCATTTCATTCACTTTACATAAGCACCAAAACATAAGAACATCCTCCTAAGACTTCACTCAAGGCTAACTAGTTCAATGTATAGGTAGAATACCATACCCTTACTTAGATTAAGTCAAACCCCTTAAGTCATCCTAGTTAGAGTTCACTTTACTACTTTATTTTAATTTCGGGAACCCTTTCCTTAATAGACATATACCACAAGATCTAAATATATAATTCGGTGTCATGAAAC
This sequence comes from Solanum lycopersicum, assembly GCF_036512215.1. Taxonomy (NCBI): domain Eukaryota; kingdom Viridiplantae; phylum Streptophyta; class Magnoliopsida; order Solanales; family Solanaceae; genus Solanum; species Solanum lycopersicum. Next base: position 20,402,993 of record NC_090809.1, read on the forward strand.
CCTATACCAAAGGAAGGTGGACTACATGCCAAGGTAGTACCAAGAAATGAACATAGCATCTAGGTGGATCCACTAGCTGGTATTTCTATGGGGGCAACATAGTTAATGAACTAGGAGATGTGTTTGGGAACCTATTTATGCTACATGCATTATAGTCTCCAATCTCATGAGTACAACAGTGAACCTATCTTCCCTACTTGGGAAGGGATACTCCTCACTACTAGTCCACTCGGTGCTAAGCTAGAGTCCCTTTTGATATGTCTTTCTTTAACAATCATGACTTAGTTTAGGTCATAGGAGAATAGTTCCTTGCATAGTAATAGTAATTAGCTCAATAGGAATTGCATGAGAACACTTTTCAATACAACCCTCACAGGCGAGATTAGCACATTAACATGATCATATCATAGTAAAGCACATAAATACTTCATAACCATCTTTATATCATTACATCTTAAGCATAATATCACAATTAGATAATCAACACATTTCAATTAAATCATCATATCACACCTACTTAACCCAATAAAAAGACATACTTCAATTGAGCTTCATCACAAAGTACAAGCCATCATAATTGAGGTAAAGGTTTAGGATATCAAGACTTACCCAATCTCCTTCAAAAGCCATCCTCATGGTCTTACCATCAAACAAGTCAATTCAATCCAATAATAGGATTAATAACATCAATCAATAGTAATTAACACAATATATAGGTCAACTACATTAGTACAATTCAATTCTACACTAGTTCACAACCTAGGGTTAGGGAATTGGGGTTAATTCATCACCTCTTTCATAATTCTAGGTTAAGCATCAAGAACTACTATAATTTAACAATAATACATCATAATAACCAAAATAAACCATAAAAAATACTATTCGTAAGGTCAAAATGTATTACAAAGAAACCCATATGAAATAATCTTTTTTGAAAACCAATTTTGGAAGAGCCCTTTGGGGAAAGGAATCCCAAAGGTGAAGAGTTCCCATACCTTGTTATTTATTGAACATTGATTAATAAATGTACCATTATTTATGCCATAATGGCTTTGAAGTAGGTTCTTCTTTGTTAGAGAGAAAGTAGAGAGAAGGAAGAACAATTGTGTTTTGCGAAATTGTGAGAGTTAGGTTAGTTTAATTAGGTTTTGGTCTTTATATAAGTACTTAACTAAATGAATTAGACCTCTCCTAACCTATTATTAATTAACTAACCAAATAATTAATTAAATGAATCAACTTAAAATAACACAGTGAAACTTGCACCTAACCTACGAAACCCCGACCTACGGGTCGTAGGTCAATCGATGGTGCCTTGGACCAACCGTTCTGCACAACCGTCGTTTTGGTTAGAGAGTTGCCAAAATTGCCTTTATGAAAATTTTTTAAGTGACCATCGATGGAGGCAATCTATGCCCCGTCGTTTGGACCACGCCTCGTCGCCTGCAACCGTCGATGGCTACTGTCCTTTGATAATTTTTTAGCCAAAATAGAACGGTCCTCCTCAAGGACCCTTTGGGTGGTCTTTGGGAAGTTGTACCCTGACGTTTTGACCATTAACCAATCCTAATACATGTTAGACACCCTTCCATCAAATTTCATACATTTCTGACTCTTACAACCCCGTTAAATAGGCTAAGTCACACTAGCACCTTTTGCACTAGTCTCTGGACGTCGTGGACATTCCTTGACGTTTTGACTCTAAAACCTCCTAAATGACCTTTATACTATATTGTTGACTTTAAAACAATGTTATAAACCTTAGAAACTCATATGAGGCTCTAGATTAGGTCTTGAATATTCGGAGTGTTACATTTAAAACCCTATTCTATGTGATTTCTGAATGTTTTAATTGAGTATATCATTTAAATAACTAGTTTCCTATAAAATCTTTTATATAAACATTCAAATGTTTAAAAATTTACATAAAACATAGATACAATTTCCCTTCTCTATCAAGAACCCTAAAACTTCAAGTAAAAAAATGAAAGATACAAAGAGAACCTTTCCTTCGAAGGTTTCCCATGTTCTGTCAGTCTAAGAATTTCAGATTTTTCTCTCAAGATTAATCCTAAGATCAATTCCCAAGATTCAATGCTCAAAGTTTTCCTCAGAGAAATCTAATGTTCTTCCTCAAGCTCAAGATAAATGAAGTCTCCACTAAAGTTTTCAATCTAATAGCTTTATAATCAGCTATGTAATGCTATTATAGTGATGGACAGAGTTCGTTCTCACGCCCAACATCTATCTACATTCAGTAAACGAGTAATTTGAGTTTTATCCCCCCCTTTTGGATATTTTTGAGACGAGTTATATTGTTAAGTTATGAGTTCTTAATTCCTGAATTGAGTTATTTTTCATTGTATTGAGATCCTTGATGTGTTATTTGTCATGTTTATATTTAGCATGGACCCTACCGTTGAGTTAGATTTGAGAATCTTTTCAAAACAAATGTTTTGTCTTTAAATTGATTTATGAGTCGAGAAAATGATGAGTTTTGAGAAAAAAATTTCAAATATGAATTGAATAAGAGTATAATGGAACTAAGTATTTTGAAAGGTATCACTTTTTATATTGTGAAAAGAGAAACTTTGATTTCTAAATAAGTTAATGAGTTTAGAGATATTTCTGAGCAGTTACCTTTTTAACAGGATATTTTGAGTCATTACCTCAAATTGAGAAAGAGAATGCTTTACACATTTGAGCATGATTATATATTTATTGAGAGTCATGTTGAGCATTAATATGTGGATGCGTTTTGACAATCACATTCCTCAGAAACCACGTGGCCAACATGGATAAAAGATCTTACTTTTTAGATGACTCCTTATTTTTTTCAAGCAGAGCTTTACTGGATCCACATAGTTGACATGTTCTATATCCTGGAAAGTTATAGGATAATTCAACTTGGGCAAGATGTTTTATCATCACGTTGATCATAGTGATGGTTGACGGTTAGATAGTCTCCCAAATAAAGTTAAAAGTGTATTTTATGATATCACTTTATGTGTAAAATTCAAAGATGAGTACGTATTTGTAAAATCTAATTGATTTCACTTCTTTATTTCTTTGCATTTAGTTTAGTATCTTGCTTAAACTTCTTTAGTTGAGTTTTTTATTCTCCTCGTCTATATTTCGTACTTGCATATTTCAATAGATTGATGTCATTCAACATGCATCTTTTTATGATGCATATATAGGTATTCATGATCATCAACAGGTGCTCCATTGAGATCATTTTGAACTTCTTATTAGCTTTGGTGAGCCTTCCTTGAATTTCAAAGAACTCCACTTTTGTCTTTTAGTTTTTTAGTTTTTAGATGTCGTGGGTCTTGTCCCAATATTTATGTTGAACTATAGAGGCTTCACAGTAGTTAGTGTTGTGTTTCTTTTACTATTTCCTTTGAACTATTTGTTGCAAACTATTGTTTTTAGAGTATTTTCACACAATTTTCTGTATACTATTATGAAATAGTTTGAGAAGTTTTGAGATTTTTTAGAAGAAATGAAGTCCTAATGATCGCCAAGTCCATTTGGTGAATTGCCGAATGGCTACTATCTCTCCTAAAGTTCCAGTGTGCCAAGTCCCGAAGGAGAAAATTAAGTTGATGAGCGAAAGAAGTAGTTGGCATGTCGTAGAGTGGTTCTGCAATGCAATGTTGGATTACCAAAAGTTATAAAAGTTGAGGATGCTGAAGGCCAAAAAAGGTGATGGAATTGACTAAAGGGCGGATCAGCGAGACCGACTTACTGCGTCGGTTGGTCCGTTGTAGAATATTTTTGGTGACTATAAATAATTTTATAAACATTATTTTTAAGGATGAAAATTTTATTTTGAAAACTCTTGAGAGTAATTTTTGAGTTTCAACTCATATTATAGAAACTAAGTTTTCCTTAGATTTGAAGAATTGAAGTTTTCCATTTTTGAGAAATTAGAAGAGGGTGTTTGAAATTCTTCAATTTATACCTTTGTAAAGATGAAATTAATTTTTCCAGTTGATAGAAACTCAATTTGGTAACAATTTTTTTTATCTTTTAATGATCTCTAGCTAAAATCCCAACTCATGTGGCGAGATAATGGGATTATCGGTACATTTAGATTATGGGTATTGCTAATTTTCAATTCAAATGTTGTTTAGAAGTGATGTTAATCACTAATTGAGGTTTAATTAAAAGAGTTGTAGTTGCAAATGCAGTTCTACCTTCGTGTTTTAGGCTTGCACGAGAGAAAGGTTGTAAAATCAAGATTATTGATCGATTATCTATTGGTATTGGGTTATCATGGGTTCAGCTCAGGAGAGAGTGAATCCTAAACCCATTCCCACATATTCATCTCAATATAGTGAATGGACTAAGACGTAGGTTGTCCTTATTTTTATGTATCACATCCGGGGAGCACCCCTTGACATAACCGGCGTCGTTGTCCTCTTTGAGGACTAAGACTAGTCTTTTAGCTTACATCATTACATTAATAATTTAAAAGTACGGAACATTTTTAAACTTTTTCATTACTTCTACATGGAGGTTTACATAGACCTCTACATACACATAATATTTATATCGAGTATACATAGACCCTTCGTATAGTAAGATTACTTAGTCTTCTACTTTTATTGCACAGAGATATATAGAATATAACATAGTCTCAAATGGACGTCTCATCTCATAACCATCTAACAAGAGTATAATAACTTGGGCCTAGACCATACATCAATATAACAAGACCACATATAGGCCATACAATGTTTAGTATTCAAAGAAAAGGAAAGAACAGAAGAGTCTTAAAACTAGAATAACTTAATAAGATTGATATTGACATTGCCCTTAGAGAGTGAGGACCTACCCAACTTGTATGATTGAGAATTCCAAGCCTTCTTAAAAGTCGTCCCAAAGCCCTTCAACGACCGGAACATAAAATGTTGGGGAAAAGGGAGAAAATAGGGTTAGTACACCACTTGTACCAAGTAGGAGACCATATGCACACATATCATGAAATCATGCTAAGAAAAGGGACAATTCATAAAGGTACGCAATTTACTTTGAAAAGCTTTATGCATATTCAATAAGACCACACCAATCAATAATACATATTCGGACAATTCATAAAGGTATGCAATTTACTTTGAAAAGCTTTGTGCACATTCAATAAGACCATACCAATCAATAATACATATTCATTGAATACAAAGCATGTACATCACAAGACCAACAATACTAAGTCTAGTGTAGTCAACATGCATATCACATAATTGGACACGTGATCAAGGCAACTCTACCATCAAGTTATAATAGCAACAAACATGGATAAGAGTACATTTAAATCATAACCAAAGTAAGACCATTATTTATGACCCTTTTTAAGTCCACTTGTGCAATGACTAAGCAAAGCCCGATAACAATACTTAATCACGTAAACCTATCAAGAACCATAACCAATGCCCAACTTCACATAACATAACATTAAGAGCACATAATATCATACTTTAGCAATAGAGACCAAGTATATGATCATAAGAGTAATCAACATCAATAGTCATTAACATGTAAGATCATCATATACATATCATTTATATTTGTAAGCATATGCATACATAAGAACATCCTCCTAAGACTTCCCTTAAGGCTAACCAGTGCAATGTATAGGAAGAGCCCTATATCCCTACCTAGACTAACCTAAACCCTTTAGGTCATCTCAGTTAGAGTTCAATCCTTTAGTTCACTTTATCTTTTGATAACATCTTGCGTTAAACGTCATCGACAACATGAGCTAATGTGGAATCCGGTGTCATGAAACCCTACACTGAAAGAAGGCGGACTACTTGCCAACGTAGTACCAAAACATGAACATAATAACTACGTGGATCCACCAGCTAGTATTCCTATGGGGGCAACATAGTTCAAGTACTAGGAGATACAGTTAAGACCCTTTTTGTGCTACATGCATTATGGTCTCCAATCTCAAGAGTACATTAGTGATCCTACCTTCCCTATGTGGGAAGGGACACTCCTCACTCTAGTTCACTCAGTGCTAAGCTAAAGTCCCTTTTGAAATGTCTTTAATACCTTTATTAATACTCATAGCTTAATGTAGGTTATAGGGTCTATCCCTTGTATAAACATCATCATCATAGCTCAATAAGAATTTCATGAGTATAGTCCTTTCATTACAATCCATATAAGTGAGGTTAACACATTCACATGTCACCTCATAATAAGGCACATTATTAAATCATCACCATCCTTATAAAATTTACATCTTAGGAAACACCTCACAATTTATAGTCATGACATTTCAATTCAACATCATACCAACCCTATCAATCATAATACAAGACATACTTCAATACAACATCATCACTTAACCACAACTAACCATAATTGAAGTAAAGAATAGGGATCACGAGTCTTACCAAGTCTCCTTCATAATATATTATCAAGGTCTTAACATTAACCCTTAATTAACCCCAATAATGGTGTAATATCATCACACACAATAACCAACATGATAACAAGGCTAATTTAATCACTACATCACAATCCATCACTAGTTCATAGCTTTAGATAACAGATATAGGTCAAAGTCACAATATATATCAATTAATCAAGAACTAGCATGATAGGACTATAATTCATCCTATTCATAACTGATACAATATTATTATCTAGTATAAATTCAATCAATAACCAATTCAATTGAACCAACATCACACAATACATATCAAAATCATAACCTAGGGTTAGAGGGAATACGTTATGTTCTACAAACTAGGATAATCCACCAACAAAATAACATAATTGAGTTAAAATTCATGTTAATTTATACATCATATCAAAAATAAATCATAAACAAATCAATTTACAAGATCAATTTCGAGATTCGAAAAGACCCTCATGAAAATTCAACTTTTAAAATCAATTTGATGGAACCCTTTGAGGAAAGAGGTCTCAAAGGTGAAAGGAATTCCATACCTTAATGTTTGATGAATATTGATTAGGAAACTTGACCATTTTCAGACCTTTAACCCACCTCTATCTTGACTTCTATGGAGTTCTTCAACTAGAGAGAGAAAGAAGAGAGAAAGAAGAGAGAAGGAAGAGAGTTTTGGGTTTCGGTATTATGAGAGCTTAGGTTAGTCTAATTAGCTTAGGGTCTTTATATAGGTCATTAACCAAATTAATTAGCCCTCCCATAAACCCTAAATAGCCTCCTAAATAATCCAACTAATTAACTGAGTTAAGTCAAATTGTGCAGCAAAATATAGACCTCAAAGTCGAGACCACGATCTACGGATTCTGTGTCCATCGACGGGCATTGTTCCCTCCTTGCTGCACACTCATAGATGAGTTCAAAGACTTGTCAAAACATGACCTTGGCCAAAATTTCTAAGTGTTCATCGATGGAGGCAATCGAGTTCCCGTCGATTGGACCACGAGTCGTTTGTAGCATTCGTTGGTGACACTGTGTATCGACAACTTTTAGTTACTTTTGCAAGGGTCTTCCTCAAGGGACCTTGGTTGGAACTTGGAGATTCGTGTCTGAAATTTTTGACTATGAACTAATTCTAATACGTGTTAGACATCCTTACACCATTTTTCGTCATTTTCCGACTCCTAAAAGTTAGTCAAATAGGCTAAGGCATACTAGCACCTCATTGAACTAGTTTCCGGACGCCATGGACGTTCTTGGATGTTTTGATTTCTTGACTATCTAAATGACTTATATTCATTATAATTGACCCTATAACAGTGTCTATACCGTTTAACACTTATGTTAGGCTCTAGAACACGTCTTAGATTTTTGAAGTGTCGATGTCCGAAAGAAATCGACTTGATCCGGGATAAATTATTCAAGAGAAAGTTTATCCCCAATAAAGTGTATCTTATTCATTGATTTAAATTGATTTCTAACAGTTTCAATAACTCATTTGCCTATGTAATCCTATAATCAAATCACTTCCCAATAACCCGTCCTATTATTGTTATTTTCGTGTTATTTGTTGTTGTTGTAGCTGATAGCTGAAACCAAAACCACTTTTAGTTTTTGAAAATCGTGTCAAACCTTGATTTATATTATGTTGTATTTGTAAATATCTATTTCTATGGCTGATTTGAACATATTCATATTTTCTTACTGAATCTTAAACACTTACCACTCCCTGTAGGATTCGACCCCAAATCATTTGGTTCCATTATATACTGACTAATAATCGTTGGCTCTTAGAACTGGATGAAGTGTCATTGATAGAGTTATCGATCAACATGATCCTCCCACGAGCCCCTAGACGGCTCGAGAGAAGCCATACTGGCCATAGAAGTGGTCTTGAAGGAAGTTAAGTAGGGGCCCCTACCCACTAGTTAAGCACCACGGGCATCAAAATGGTTTGTGAAGCTTCACACGGACCATGAAGTCGTATTGGAAGGGTCTTCCTTAGACTCAGAGTTTAGGGTCAACTTCAAAAGATAATATATTTAAGCTCAAAATGAATTTGGTGGACCATGACCCATCAAACAAAAGATCTTTGAGTCCTATTTCCAAAACCACCAAGTTTCCCGAATTCTATCTCAAAGTAAAAAGTTATGCACGAAATAGTGTAGCACTGTCACGCTGAATTTCTTCAATACCCATTTGACAGGCCTTAGTGGTCATGACGACCCATGATTAGCTTCCTGTTAACCAATTTAGCTGTTTTAAGTTAGCGGTTATTGTGTCTTTTTCCTATTATTTTAAGTTAATACTAAGTCGTCTTTTCTTTTTTCCAAAACCCTTTATAATGATTCTAAACCAACAAATCACCCAAACTCTATTGATTATCTTAAATTTCCAAAAGTTGATCAAGATCTTCCTTTCAAAATATTTATCTCTCTAGAAATTGAAGAAGAAAGCTAGCGTTTCAATATCAAACCTCCAAATCCTCAATTACTTTCAAGATTTTGGCATCAGGGTATGATAATTTTCATTAATGGATTCCTTCTATCCATGGAATTCCTAAATTCTCCTATTTTTGAAGTCAGAAATCCCCAATTAAGGTAGTTTTTTTTAAATTGCCATGAGTTTTCTTCAATGTTCATTTAAAGGATTGAATTATGATCTCTTATTCAATTGATGAAATACTATGATTTTAATGATGATTCCTATCAACCCATGTAAATCCCATTTTTTCCAATTATGATGATATAATGTGGGTTTAGATTATGAAAGAAGGTTTGTATGTAATCAAGCATGAATCGATAGAAGTTATGATATGATGATGAATTTTTATGAACATATATCTAACCCATGATTTCTAGATGTTGATGATTGAAAGTGGGTTTAGAAATTCGAAAGGTTAATTATTAAATTATGTATGTTGTATGAAGTTTGTGGAAATGTTTTAAGGGTGCCATGAGAGTGAAGTATCAATGTTGTTGTTATGTTGTAGAAAGGGAGTTTCTCATATGTGCACCTATGCATGATTGTGAAAGACATTCTTAGATAATAAGGGTTTTTAGGGTTAGAAGTCTTTCTCACCTAAGATGAACCAATGGTAATAATAATCTAATGAAGAGGCAAGAGGTAATTACCCATATACATGTTCCTTTATGAGCTAGTATGAAAAGATCATGGACGGTGAAAGGTTTTATCATGCATGATTTAAGGAGTTATCCTATTATAAATCAAGCGAATACTACCTATGTATTTTAAAGATAAGATAAGTCAATGCTTAATAACTACCATATGGGAATTTAGGCTTAGCACCGAGAGGATTTTGAGATAGAAGCTCTCTCGAGTTGAGGTCGGGTTTCTAGAAGCAATATCTTTATCCATAATCTATGTGCCCACGTAGGATGATTGTCTAGATAGATATTAGCTAGTGTATCCACCTAAGCTAGAAGTTTATTGTTCTACCTTGGAAAGTAGAATGACCCTTTTCGGCGTGGGAGACTCTAGGGGATCATGTTATAGCTTACATGGTCTTTATCAGATCCGTGAGCACCCCCTAGAAGTAACCGGTGTTGTAGTCCTCAAAGACGACTAAGACCAACCTCTTAGCATTCGTCATTACATTTCATAGGTTAAATTGCAAAAAATTTAAAACTTTTAAAATTACATCTACATTTAGGTTTACATAGACCTATCGCATAGAAAGCACTACATAGGCTTCTATTTTAGTTCACATACATAATATAACAATACAGATTCATAAGAAGTCTAGGATAGGTCTCATATTAAACTATCTAAAACGACTACAACATTGGACATAGTTCATAGTTCGTACAATCATATCGGCATATGCAACATTAGTCAACAAATGAAAAGGAATATACAAAGGTGTCTTTAAGAATAAATAATATCCCATAGCTAGGTAGTGGCATCATCCTCGGAAAGTGAGGACCTACCATACTTGGAGAATAAGAATCCAAGTCTTCTTCAATGGCCTTCTAGAAACTCAACGATCGGAACCTACGTTTTTGTAGTAAACATAGAAACATGGGTTAGTATATCACTTGTACTAAGTAAATACATATGCACATAAGAAATTTGAAATAATGCTAAAGGGAACATTTGTTCAAAAGCATGCTAAGTTACTTTGAAAAGCCTTTATGCACAACCAAGAACCCATATAAGCCAATAATTACATATTCCTTAACACAACGCCATATACAACACAAGACCAACATTATCAAGTATAACAAAGTCAACATGTTTAATAGCATCTTTGAGGATATTATCAATAAAACTCCAACATCATATTATAACAACAAGGCATATATAAGAGTTCATAACATTATAACATATACAAGACCCCTACTCATAACCCACCATTAAGTCAACAAAAGCAATGAACAAGTAAAGCGCCATAACCTTACTCAACCAAGTAAGCCTAACAAAGAATCACAAGCAATAGAGATCTTCACATAATATAGCACCAAGAGTAGTCATCATCACATTTAGCAATATAGAACAATAGCATGTTCATAAATGAAACTAACAACATATAGAATCATCAACATGTAAAGTCATTATATGCATAATTATTTAATTTATATAACATAAGAACAACGTTCTAAGACTTCTCTCAAGGCCACCTAGTGCAATGTATAGGTAGATATCCATACCCCTACCTAGACAAAGTCAAACCCCTTAGGTCACCTTAGTTAGCGTTCACTTTATTACTTCATTTCACTTTTGGGGACAATTGCCTTAACCGACATAGACCATGTGATCTATACATGGAATTCAGTGTCGTGAAACCCTACACCGAAAGAAGGTGGACTACTTGTCAATGTAGTACCAAAGCACAAAAATATTCTAGGTGAATCCATTAGCTTGTATTCCTATGGGGGTAAAATAGTTCAATAGCTAAGAGATATACTTGGGACCCTCTTGATGCATAGTCGCATTATTATCACCAACTCATGAGAACCATTGTTAACCTACCTTCCTACATTGGGAAAGGACACCTCTCATATCTAATTCACTCGATGTTAAGCTAATGTCCCTTTTTGAAATTCTTTAAGCTTTTATTAATCATCATATCTTAGTATAGTCCATAGGAGACTAACCCCTTGTATATTCATAATCATTAGATCATTAGGAATTTCATGAGAATATCCTTTCAATGAAACCCTCATATGTTAGATTAACACATTATCATCATCATGTCATAATAAGGCACATAGGCAATTGATAACCAACCTTATATCATTTCTTCTTAAACATAATCTCACATCTTCACATAATCAAGACATTTCAATTGCGTCATCATACCAACACCTACTCAATATAATCATAAGGAATGCTTCAATTGAAGTTCATCACCAAGTACAAGCCATCACAATTGAAGTAAAATTTTAACATCACAAAGTCTTACCAATTTCTCCTTCAAAAAGCCATTATCATTGGTATTACCTCAACCAATCGAAATTCATCCATAAATAGGTGTAACAACATCATACAATAGTAATTTACACAAGCACTAAGTCAATTGTATCATCACTATCCCAATTAACCTCAATTCATATCCCAGGGTTAGGGGGAATAGAGTTCATCATGAATTCATCAAGATTTAGATCCAATTCCTTCAATACATTATCCTATTCTATCCATAAATGAAATATAATAGATAGAACAAGTCTAACAATCAATACATTCTTCAATTTCATCAATTCATAAGCAAGATCCAATATTTGGGGAAATTGGGGAAAGGGACATGATCCACACAAAAATCCCCTAATTAACATCAATAACTCAATAATTTATACTTAATTAGCCATGGGTAATAACAATTAGACATAATCAATCATAAATTTTAATTTTAGTAGAAAACACATATAAAGGATAAAACCCTTGGAATTGGGTGATTTAAAAATGAACTTTCAAATGACCTTTTGGGGAAATAAATCCCAAGAGTGAGGAACCCATACCTTAATGAAGCTTAATTCACAAAATTCAAGTGAAATCCTAGAGACATTAGCCTTCTTCTTCAAGCTTACTTCTTCCTTCAATGGAGGTTGAATAGAGAGATAAATTAGAGAGAGGTGAGAGCTTTTGGGTCTTGATTTGGGGATTTGATTTGAGTGATTGAATGTGAGGAAAAATGATTTTAAATAAATATATAGACCTCCCACAAAATATCCAAAATACCCCTCACTTATGTTGATCCTTTAATAAAGTCAAACTTAAATTCCAAATTTCAGATTTTTGTCGGGGAACAAGTACGCGACGCAGAGCTTCTCCCGCAAGATTTTATAATTTTTTTAAGACAGTAGAGTTCGCGACCTGACCGCGATGCAGACTTGATTTTTGACCAAAGGCCCACCATGTACGCTATGCAGACACATTTCTTCCTTGTGTATTTGATGCTGCGTCTTCGGCAACTTGTCAAGTCAAGTTTGGGGTCTTTTCGTGGACCCCTAGGGAGACCCTGGGGGAGTCGGATTTGCATTTTTTAACTCTATATACACAATTTTACCTATTTAAAATTATTCTACCAGTTTTATACCTCATACAACACCTCCAGACCTTCCTCAAATATAGTTCAATTAGCCTAGTTTCCGGAGGTCTTGGATGTTTCTTAATGTCTTGACTTTAAAACCTCCTAAATGACTTATAAACATTAATTTAGTCTTAGAAACAGTGTTACAACCGTATTTCAACATGTGAGGCTCTATATTAGGTCTTGGACTTTCGGAGTGTTATAGTCTTGATGTCAATTAAGGCTAATTACCAAAATAATAATGATCTAAGGTTACTTGACGAAGTGTATCACATAAGTTCAAAGATGATGTTTACTTGCAGATCATGTTTTTATGACTTAAGGTTTCTATTTCTCAAAAATACAAGTTTGTGCTTGATCATTACATACTTATGAAAACGTCCCTTCTTAACATGTTTGAATGTTTTAAGCATAACTTTCATACTTGGTACATATTAGTACTAACTCATAGTTTTTCCTACATTTACCCAAATGTAGGGTACGACTGTCAGGGTCATCAGTTTTGTGGCTAGTGGTTGAGTTTCAGATTTCCAAACTTTGGTGAATTCTAATGATTCGAGAATGAACTTTCATTTTTAAGTTCCTTTTCTTGCATTTCACTTTGGGACATGATGTATAGGATATTCCAATTTTCATTCTATTGTATTAGACAACTATGATCAGATAATTGTTTTAGACTTCCACTTATGTTTTATAAAATCTATTTGACTTGGACTATTGATTTACTCATATTGTTCTATTTCTTATGTTATGAGAGATAAGTGGCTTGTATGGGGTCCATCAATGTTCTAATATGATGATTCCTAGATTTGGATTCATTTAAGGATTTGTATTGATAGTTTTACTCTCCTCAAATTCCTAATTGATCATAAATATTGATGTTGAACCCTTGATTTCAGATATATCGATTAAGGAACAAATAAAGGACACTAACATGCAAAAAGAAACAAAATAGCCTGATGAAATGATAAACGACAAGCTTAGTGATCACTAAGACCACTCGATGACTCGTCGAGTGGCTCTTGAGTCTGGCTAGAGTTCCAATGTGCTAACTTGTGGGAAGAAACCAAATAAGTGATAGGAAAGGGGAAATCGACAAATCTCTGACCACCGCGATGACAATAATGATTACCTAAAGTTACATGAATTGAGGATTCTGAGAGCCAATGCATAAAGGTGATAGAAGAGAGCAATGGGCAATTCGCCGAACCACTCGGTGAATCTGCCATGCCTCGCCTAATGGCTATTTATGGCTAATTTATAGCGATTGTAAATAGGATTATAACTATAAATTGTATCTTGCTACCATTTAGAATAGTTGTGATTCGAAGTTTGAGAATTTCTTATTAGACTTGAAGGCTTTTTGAGAATCAATTTGGAGATTTTGCAAGTGGGTTACACATTTTCTTCAAATTTAAACATTGTAAAGGCTTGATTCTCTTAACCAGTTGATGATTAATTGATTTGGTAACTATTTTTTACCTTTTTATGATACCTTGGCTAAAACCACAATTTTTGTGTGTCCTCATGTCACTATTGGTTGAATTAGCATATAAATATTGTAAATTACTAGTTTAAATGCTATAATGAAATGGGTATAATCACTAGGTGAGGTTAAATTTATGAATTGTTGTTGCAAATGAAGTTCTTATTTTGTGTTCTTAGCTTGCTCAAGAGAGAAGTTGTCTAATGGGTTTTAGGTATTGGATTGATAGGGGTTCAACTTGAGAGAGGGAATCCTAAACGCAATCCTACCCATTTAGATTGAGAGAGTCGATAAATTAAGGTGTGGTTTGTTCTTAATTATGCTTGTTGGTGTTCGAAAGAAATCACTTGAAGCGGGATAGTAGTTCGAGGAAAAGATATTTCACTCATAGTCTAGCCTTGGCACTAATATTTAGATATTCATTAGTAGTTTCAATTACCCATATAGAAAAATTAGCCTATAATCCATCACATCCCGAGAATTTCTCTCCATATTGTCATTTTATAATTGTTTGCCTGCGTTATAGTTTATAATTGCAAACCAAAATTCTCCATCTCACATTCATGTCAATTATTTTAATTTATTTCATGTATTTCTCGATAATATCTATTCCTATAGCTAGTTAGATCAAATTTCTACTTAATAAATGAACTTTGAGCATGTGCCTCTCCCTAAGGGTTCAACCCCAACTCAATTGTTGGGATTTATAATGCTTAACAATCATTTTACCCCTATAATTGGATAATTTGTTCCTAAAATGTTAAAACATATACGCCATTTTACATCTAGGGGGTACCTCTTGGTTTTTACAACCATCAAGTCCAAAATTTGAGAAATAAAGAGGTTTCTTTTGTGAAAATACTTTGGAGGGATCATTCAGCTAAGGTTGCTTAGGAGGCTGAAGCAGATTGTTACACCTCAATAGTTCAATGGCCTAGTCAAGAGTCTGACTTGATGAACTATGCCTCAAAATAGTGTTTCTAAGCTTAAACAAAGGTAATGAACTTAATTAGGAAGTGTTAAAATCAAAACGTTAAGAAGCGAACACGACGTCAGGAAACTAGTGAGAGTGAACTAGTTTGCCTTGATGTTTTCAAGGGGTTTAAAGAGTCGTACAAAAGTCAAATTTGGTGAAAAGGTTTAGAATACACCTAAGAGTGTGTTTAGGATCGAAACATCTGATTACGAATCCCCAAGAATAACCCGAAGATTCCTTAAGGAGGACCCAACATTTGACCCTAAAAAGTTTTCAAAAATATTTGAATGGACGAAAGTGAACGATGAGGAGTCGATGGGAGTATGCCCCGTAAATGGTGCTCGTTGGTTGAAACTTAACCATCTCACCAAAAGCTCCAAAAATCCAGCCTTTGTCCTGAACTATGGATGACAAGGACAATCCGTGGTTGGGATAACGACCTATCAACGGGGAGCCGTCGTTTGACTCCTGTCTTCACTGTCCAAAAATGATTCAATTAAGACTGGTTATATAATTGGTTAATTAATTAATTAATGGTTAGGGAAAATTTTAATTAGTTCATTTAGGACTGTATAAGAACCCTAAGTCATTAAACTATCCTAACACCACATAAATCTCTAAACCCAATTAGCTCTCACATTTCTCTAGTTTCACTCACTACTCTAAGAGACTATTGAAGAAGAAGAACAAGTTCATCCTAGGGCATCAAGATTCAATTTTTCCTTCATCACTATTCAAAAACTCTCAAGGTATGAAGGCATTTTACTCTTGGGACTCTTTTGCCCAAGAGACCCTTCAAAGTTGGTTTTCAAAGATCTTCAATTGTCATGTTTTCATCCGATTTCGTGGGTTTACTCTCAATGTTGAATTCTATAGTACAAATTAAATTATCGTTGATTATTTGCATGTGTTTATGTGTGGATTGAAGTATTCCTTAAAGCTTTACCCTATATCTTTATAAAGACTAATGAACACCTATTTTCCCCTAACCCTAGTTCATGAATTAGGTTGATTATGATTTGGGGGGGGGGGGAGGGGTTGTAATGAATGTGTTATTGTGATTTACCAATCTGTAGTGATAATGTTTGAGTTAAGGGATGAATATGATTGAATTGGGGGTGATATCCTTGATGATATTCTTGGAAGCCATAGGTAAGACTTCTAAGATCATGGATATTCAATTATCTTGATGTTGGCCTATACTTGACGCTGTTATTTAATTAAAGTGTAAATGATGAAGTTGTGCATGTATTAGGGTTTAGGGTTTAGGGTTTAGGGTTTAGGGTGATTAGGATATGACTACGATGAATGTAACATTATGATAAGGTAAGTTTGTGGAGGATTGAAAGTGTCACGACCCGCAAGTACCCCCTAGAAGATGGGGTAATCCTTAGGTCGGACAATAGTGTACTTGACCCTTTGGTGGTCTTGTAGTTGCCTACTAGCTATCATTCTTGGATAAGACATGAAAAGTCGTGCGGATTAAAACTTTTCACGGCACTTATAATAAAAATAAAATATCTTTTGTAAACACTAAAGAGTGGTCTCGTCTTCACAAGCAAACTTAAAGACACGACATAAATATCTTAGGGACACAACCCTTTACATCAAATGAAAATGCTGAATAAGTCTTAATGATAAGAACTAAGAAATAGTACTATTCCCTCGAATATATGATCACATACTTGGTCTTGTGAGATTCGATTCCCTAGCTTTGCCTTCTAGACTTCTTCTTGTCTCTAACCTATACTTATAGAATAAAGAAAAGTATGGGGTTAGTACAAAACAATTGTAACACTCCGAAAAGTAAAGACCTAATCTAGAGCGTCACAAGTTTATTTAATGTTGGTTATACTTTTTTAAGACCTAAAATAATATTTCCAAGTCATCCGAAATGTTTTAGAGCCAAGAGGTCAAGGAACGTCCATAACGTTTGGAAACTAGCTAAATTGAACTATTTGACGTTGCTATGTTTAGTGAAGAATTTGGACGGTCAAATGAAGTCTAGAACTTGTTAAAAGACTTTGGTTTGGTAGTGTGTGGTATATAGGGTCTAAACGTCAAATAACGATGCCCCAAGGACCACACGAAGGGTCCTTGAGGAAGACCCCAACATGGGTTGGCATGCTTCCAAAAGCCAGCGTGAGTCAAGATTCAAGGGGCTGCTGAGAGACACGCAGAAGACATGAACCCTACTGCCTCAGATAAATTTTTCAAAAATAAAAATGAGAATTAGCCTCGTGACGCAGAGCCACTTCTCATATTTGGTAAAGTTGTATTTTTGGCATTTTGACTTCACAAAAAGAACAAATTTAAGTAAGGGGTGTTTTAGGTAATCTACGGGGTGATTGTATATAACCTAAGGTTAGTTTTAAGTCATTTTCACTCACCTTAACCTAATTCCCAGAACAAACTCTAAATCTCTCACCTCTCTTACTTTCTCTCTCCCAAATTCCTCCATTGAAGAAGGACTAAAGCTTCAAGAAGGTCAATTTCTCTAGGATTTCACTTCAATTTCATGTATTAATATTCATTAAGGTAAATTTGTTCACTCTTGGGAATCTTTTCCCCAAGAAGTCCTTTCAAAGTTGATTTTAAAAATACCCAATTCCATGGGGTTTTCCTATTCTAATGGGTTTTCTTCTTAACTTCAAATTGATGATAAATTGTGATTGCCTATGCCTAATTGATTGTAGATTGTTGTTTAATTGATGTTAATTGATGAAATCCATGTATATTATGTCCATTTCCCCAATTTCCCCAAATCATGGATCTTGGTTATGATTTGGCAAGTAGTCCGCCTTCTTTCGATGTAGGGTTTCATGATACTGGATTCCACATTATCTCATATTGTCTATTTCAGTTAAGGCAAGATGTTCCCAAAATTATAATGAAGTAACGATATGAAACTAACTAGGACGACTTAAATGGTTGACATGGTCTAGGTAGGGGTGTGGGACTCTACCTAGGCATTTGCATTAGTTGACTTTGAGGGTAGTCCTAGAAGGTTGTTCTGATGTTCTTATGATCTTATAAAGTGTATGTTATTTATATGTTGACTCTACATGTTGATGATCCTATATGATGTTAGTTTCATTTACGAACATGCTATTGGTCTATATTGCTAAATATAATGATGACTACTATTGATGTTATGTTATGTGATGTTAAGCATTGCCTATGATCCCTTGTTTGGTTTACTTGGTTGAGACTTCACTTGATCATTGCACTTGTAGAATTGATGATGGGTTATGGTTAAAGGTCTTGATTATATTATGATGTTATGAACTTTTATATATGTTGACTTGACTATTACTTGATGATGTTGGTCTTGCGTTGTACATGGGTTTGAATTATGGATTATTTCATTGATTGTCTATATGTGTTTGTGATTGTGCATAAGTCTTTTCAAAGTGAATTAGCATGTTTTAAACAAATATTCTCTTTAGCATGACTTCAAATGTTTTATTTGCATATGCTCATACTTAATACAAGTGTGTACTAACCCATCTTTTATGTTTACTACAAATGTAGAATCCGGCCGTTGAGCTTATAGAAGGCTTTTGAAGACTACTTGGATATTTCCCAAGTGTTCGGTAGGTCCTCACTTTCCGAGGACGATGCCACTATCTTGATATTGAATATTGTTTAGTCTTAAAGACAATTTAATTCATTCTCTTTCTTTGCTGACTTTATATATGCCTATATGAGGCCTTTGTTGTAATGAAGTATGGGTTGAACCCAAGATGTTGTATTCGACTTAGATGGTTTAATATGAGACATATTCTAGACTTATTATGAATCTATATTATTATATTATGTATGTGAAATAAAAGTAGAAGTCTATGTATTGCTTTCTTTGCGAGAAGTCTATGTACACTCACTAAATATATATTATTTGTAAGCGAGAGGTCTAAGTAAACCTCAATTTAGAAGTAGTTAAATTTTTTTAAATTTTTCGCTAATTTAACCTATGAAATGTAGTGAGGAATGCTAAGACGTTATCTTAGTTCTCTTCTAGGAAGACGACGCCAGTTACGTCTAGGGGTGCTCCCCGAATGTAACAACAATGTACTAAGTATGGAATATGCAAAAACATGCAAAAACATGCAAAATGGGACGTTTTAGTAGAAATAAGCTTCCATGCTAATTAAGTAAAACCTCCATGAATATAGAATTGAAATAACATTTAGATCATCATTTAGAACATAAAAAAGGACTTCCATAATTTTAGCATGAAAGACCATTTTACAGTAAGTTCCAAAACGTTACAGTGAACCCAACTCTTACAGTGAACTTATTCAAACCACGACACACTGAACTCATTTCCTTTGAGATTATCCTAAGACTCACTAAGGTAATACATGAACGAACCTCCCATATACCCCCTTGAATACAAACCTAAGTGATCCTTAAGACTGCCAACCATACGCTTGCCTTGCACGGGAAACAAGTCCACACTTTAAACTAGACATTAGAAGAAATTTCATACATAAAGGACTTCACATAAGTTCCCTTCCTCGAGTGAACTTACAAATTACACAAAGTGTATTGTGAGAGTAGCATCCCATACTACTACTCCCACTTTATGCTCCTTGAGGATTCCATGAGGTTAGGAATACTACATTCATCATTCATAACTTAATTGTATAAAACATAGCTTTAACTTGCTTCCTTAACATTAGAACTTAAGTCATCTAACTTCATTTCATTACGTAATGACGCATTCTTATACTCCATACAAAACACACCAAGCCTCCCCTTTCGGAATGCCTAATTAGTACAATGGATAAATAGCGTCCCATAACACCACCTACCCTATTACACTCTTTTAGGAGACTTAGTTCATACATCCCTTTGAACTCATTCATACAATTCATATAAAGTACACCAAGACTCCACTTTCAGAATGCCTACTTGGTGCAATGGATAGATAGTGTCCCATATCACCACACCTACACTAAGTAGTACACTCTTTATGCGACTTAGTTCATTCAGTCTTTTGTGAGGGATAGCTTTAATCGACATATACCATGAGAGCTAGACATGGAATCCCGATACATTCCCTATTGGATGAGGGATCCCTACTTGCCTAAGATAGGGTCATTCTCTTTAGCTTTTACATGGCTTATCCAATAGCTACACCTACGCGGGCAAAAAGTTAAGGGATAAGGAGATTTCTTTTAAGTAACTCATTCTCCAATAACAAGGAGTACTCATCTCAAGAGGTACATTGGTTTACAACATCTTAACTCACGAAGTATAACAACCCCTTCTTCATATCCTGTCGGTGCTAAGACTAACTCCCCCATGGAGTCTTAAGAATTCATTACTTTAGGTCAAGGGATAGCTAATGAGTACAACTTCTCAACTCACGAATGATACTTATCCATAGAGGTCGTATTGGAAAACCACATTTCAACTAACAATGGGTATGCGACCTCCAATGTATCTTAGAAAGATCTTGGGAATAGTGAGATTTCTACTAAACACTTCATCTCAACTCACGAAGAGTGTTCACCCCAAAACTCCCCTTTTCATTCACATTCTTTAGCTTCATTAATTCATTCATACAAAGTGTGAGTGTGTGTGCTTGTGAGAACACCTTTCACATAATCACCATTTTCATAACATTGACTTCTAAACATGCTAACATCTTCATTCATCATATTACATCTTTAGCATGCTTAACATAAACATATAGTTCTTTTAGACATTACCTCTAGCATACTTACATAACAAGCTTCATAAAGCTCATCAACAAGAACATCATTATCATCATACTTCACATAATATGCCTTCATGTCCTTATTCACAATACACAAGTAGATTCGTATTCATATATTTCATGTAAACACCCCCACAAAAGGTGGAACATACCACTCAAGAGAATTATACCATAAGAGTTAAACAACGTAAAGAACTTACCACTCATTCAAGATTTCACCACCTATTCATAATTTATCCAACAATTCATCATAAACTATCCTTTAGGGAAGTATAAAAACCACATTATAACCATCAATAAACCATGACCCTAACACTTCCTAATCATGCTCATTAAACCTATTTCATAAGTTAAAAGTTGACAAAAAGAATAAACATGGTTTTCTTAAAATTTTAGCATTAAAATCAACAACTAAAATTATAATTAGCATATTTGAATCCTTTAAAACATTTTCAAACAAGACCCATACTGTAATGTCAAAGATAGAAGAAGTTAGGGCTTGAAAACCTTTTTTGATATTCCTTAGAAATGGCTCCTTGAATGGAAGAGGGTTAAAGGATGACTCCCTTAAATCAGGGATAATAAACCCATGTATTTTATGATGAACACGACCGTAACCACCCCTCCAAGACCTTCCTTGAGTTCTAGCTTCCATTGAGTTTGAAAGAGTCTAACATGAGGGAGTGATTTGGGTTATTGAAAAGTGAAGTCTAACCTAGGTGTAGGTGTATAAACTAACTTAAAATACCCCTAAGACCCTAACACAAAAGTTCTTGGTTCATAAAATACATAGGGTGAATTTACTAAAATAGCCCAAGCCAAGCCACATCATAGCAGCTTTTGCAGGCATCATCTACGACCCACAAACAAGGAACTATCGTCCAATCGACACCCCTTACATGGGGCCCGTCATTCATATATGAATCTACACCTTTTTCTGGACTTGAAGACCTTGCATGGCCAATCTACGCCCACGGTCAACGGTCCCCTTGTGCCCGTCGTTGGTCACTTCTTTGCAGCATTCTGCAAAAAGATGCGGGTCCTCTTCTAGGGCCCCTCGTGGGTCCTAGGTGGAGTCTTAACCAAACGTTAAACAACTATACATAGTAATATATGTGTTAGTAACATCCCACAACAATTTCAATTAAAACGAACACATAAAACTCGCTGAAACACATAAGGACATACAAGCACGTTTTAAGGCATACCTTCCGAACGTCATGGACGTTCTTGGACGTTTGACCTCCAAACGTAACCAAACTTCATAAAGTGCCTTAAAACATCATTATTAATCATTTTGACACAAAATTAACTCATGAAACATTTATTAAGCTTTAGTTCACCTTAGTTCGTTTTAGGGTATTACATTCTTCCCCACTTGGATCAACATTCATCCTCGAATGACACTTGTAAATTTTAAGAACATCAAGGACTTACTAGAATAGTCTCACACATATCATCAAGTTTGTACCATTCATAGACAATGCACCAAACTTACAAGGAACACCAACTACAATATCTTTAGACACTTAGGCAACACAGACAAATTTTAGAAATAATTTCCACACTTCAAAGCACATTCTCATTCTTCATTATGGAGGAACTACTTTATACAACATTAAACATGCTCACACAAATAATTTTTGAGAACATTGAAACCGTTGTTCATGAAAAATGCAATTTCTCAAATTTCAAACTTTTTTATAGCGAATACAAACACCTTAACAGTGAAAGATGTTAAAAATTTATTAATTCTTGTTACAAGCAATTTTAACATGAAGTAAATAAAAAATGAGAGACAAAATAATACTAACTCAGATTATAACATTATCAAGCAATTAAGAAATGCCATTAGCTACACTTAACAAGAGAAATATAGGTAATTACAAATTTGTAATACTTTGAAAATCTAAGACGCGTTCTACAGGATAACACAAGTGTCAAGAGGTTTAGACATTGTTTGAAGGTTAATTTTAATGAATATAAGTCATTTAGATAGTTTAGAAGTCAAAACATCAAAGGATGAAAAAGATGTTCAGAAACTAGTTCAATGAGGGACTAGTGTGCCTTAGCCTATTTTACTAGCTTTTAGGAGTCGGAAAATGATGAAATTGGTGGAAGGGTATCTAACACATATTATGGTTAGTTCATAACCAAAATGTCCGGGCACGACTCCCAAGGACAAACAAAGGGCTTTTGAGGAGGACCCTTGCAAAAGTGACTAAAAGTTGTCAATATATAGTGTCACCAATGAATGCCACAGATGGCTCGTGGTCCAATGGATGGTGCATCGATTACTTCCATCGATGGACACTTTGAACTTTTTCCCAAGGGACTATTTTGACAAGTCTATGAACTCATCGACGAGTACGAAGCACGGAAGGAACAGAGCTCGTCGATGGACACACGATCGGTCGATCGTTGTCTCATTTATGATGGGTCTGTTTTGCCACACATTTCTATTTAGATCATTTAATTAGTTGGATTAGTTAGAAGGTTCATTAGGGGTTAGGTGAGGTCTAACTTATTATTCCCAAATCTAAAACACTCTTCCTTCTATTTATCTTTATCTCTTAGTTGAAAAACTCCATCAATATTCATCAAACAATAAGGTATGGGATATATTTAACCTTTGATACTTCTTTCCTCAAAGGTTTCCATAAAATTGATTTCAAAAGTTGAGTTTTCATGTGGGTCTTTTGAAATCATAAAATTGATCTTGTGAATTGATTTGATTATGATTTCTTTTGGATATTATGAACATAAAATCATGTTTTTTTAACTCATTTATGTTATTTCTTGTTGAATTGTTGTAGTTTATAGAATGTAACCTATTTCCCTTAACCCTAGGTTATGATCTTTACATGAATTGTGTAATGTTAGTTCAATTTAATTGGTTATTGTTTGAATTAATAGTAGATGATGATATTGTATCAATTATGAATATATTAGGGTTAATTCTAGTCCTATCATTCTAGTTCTTGAGTAATTGATATAGATTATCACTTTGACCTATGTCTCTTATCTTATGGTATGAACTAGTGATGGATTGTGATGTAGTGATTCAATTAGACTTGTTATCATGTTGGTTATTGTTGTGTGATTTTATTAAACTCTTATTAGGTTTATTGAGGGTTGATGGTAAGAACTTGATGATGGATTATAAAGGAGACCTGGTAAGTCTTGTGATCCCTACTATTTACTTCAATTATGGTTACTTATGGTTAAGTAATTATGTTGTGTTGAAGTATGCCTTATATTAAGATTGATAGGTTTGGCATGGTGTTGAATTGAAAGGTCTTGACTATGTATTGTGAGGTGTTGGCTAAGATGTATATTTTATAAGGATGGTGATGTTTTACCAATGTGCCTTATTATGACGTGATATGTAAATGTGGTAACCTCACTTATATAGATTGTAATGAAACGACAATACTCATGCAATTCTTATTGAGATATGATGAGAATCTTTAGACAAGGGATAGACCCTATGACCTACATCAAGCTATGATGATTAATAAAGGTATTAAAGATATTTCAAAAAAGTGACTCAAGTTTAGCACCGAATGAACTAGAGTGAGGAGCATCCCATCATACATAGGGAAGGTAGGATCACTAAAGTACTCATGAGATTGGAGAATCCAATGAATGTAGCATAAGGAGGGTCCCAACTATATATCCTAGTTTTTAAACTATGTTGCCCCCATAAGAAAGTAGCTAGTGGATCCACATAGTTGCTATGTGTATATTTTGATACTACCTTGGCAAGTAATCCACATTCTTTCGGTGTAGCGTTTCATGAAACCGTATTCCACATTAGATCATGTGATCTATGTGTGTTAAGGCAAGATGTTCCCAAAAGGTAAAATGAACTAAAGGATTGAACTCTAACTAACATGATCTAAGGGGTTTAGCTTAGTCTAGATAGGGGTATGAGACTCTACCTAACATTGCACTAGTTAGCCTTAAGGGATGTCTTAGGAGGATGTTCTTATGTATGTATATGCTCATAAATGTAAATGATATGTATATGATGATCTTACATGTTAATGACACTATGTGATGTTGATTACTCTTATGAACATGTACTTGGTCTCTATTGCTAAAGTATGATAATATGTACTCTTAGTGTTATGTTAGGTGAAGTTGGACATTGGTTATAGTTCTTGCTAGGCTTACTTGATTAAGTTTGTTATGGGGCTTTACTTAGTCATTGCACAAGTGGACTTAAAGAGGGTCATGAGTAATCTTCTTGCTTTTGTTATGTTGAAATGTACTCTTATTCGTGTTGTTGCTACTATAACTTGATGATGTAGTTAGTTTGACTGTGTTCAATCATATGATATGCATGTTGACTTGACTAGACTTAGTGTTGCCAGTTTTGTGATGTATATGCCTATGACTTAATGGATATGTCTTATTGATTGGTATGATTTTCTTGAATGTGTATAAGGCTTTCTAAATGTAAAATAACATGTTTTAACGAAATATCCCTTTTTAGCATGATTTCATGATATGTGTGCATATAGTCTCATACTTAGTACAAGTGGGGTACTAACCCCATTTCTTCCATTTCCCTAACAATTTAGGTTCCTGTCGTTGAAGGGCTTTTGAGACAACTTTTAAAAAGACTTGGAATTCCCAACCATCCAAGTTTGGTAGGTACTCAATTTCCAAGGGCAATGCCACTATTAAGCTTATGAAGTTGTTTTAGCATTAGGACTTTTATGTTCATTCCTTTTCAATTGAGTACTAAACATCGTATGGCCTATATGTGGTATTATTATATTGATGTATGGGCTAGGTTCAAATTGTTATACTTTTTCTAGATGGTTATGATATTAAACATGCTTTTGAGACTATGTTATATTTTATATATATATCTATGTACAATAAAAGTAGAAGATTAAGTAATCTTCCTATACGAAGGGTCTATGTATACTCGATATAAATATTATGTGTATGTAGAGGTCTATGTAAACCTCAATGTAGAAGTAATAAAAAAGTTTTAAAAATTTCCGTATTTAACCTATGAATGTAATGATGTAATATAAGAAACTAGTTTTAGTCCTCAAAGAGGACAACGACGCCGGTTACGCCTAGGAAATAGTTCCGATTGTAAAAAACTTGGTATCAGAGCATGAGGTTGAATATATTTTAGTCGATGTCTCTCTTAACCACGTCTATGTAGGTTTGTATTCATAATTGTGAAGCGCACCACACTTATGAATTTGAATATATGTGATGCTTATGAAACTCTCACTTTCTTAAAACTAAATCTATGTGCTTTTATCCTCTAATACTATAATTGTGATTATAGGCAGTGAATACTCGAAGGAACGCGACATGAATAATTGAAGAAGAGATTGCCAATGCGGGAGTTACTCCCCGTGGTGACAAAGTCCCTCCTCTTAAAAGAGATGATAATGATGACAAAGATCCGGTCAACCCTCCTCCTTTGACGGATGGTGACATAAGGGCTTCTCTTTTCCAAATGTACCAAGACATTATTACCCAAGAACAAGCCTTCACTACCCAAGGTCAAGCCATGACGGACCATGCTAATCGGGAGATTATACCCTGAGCAAACCAACAAGTTGCTACCATGGCCTCCCGTTTGAGGGATTTTACTAGAATGAATCCCCCTACTTTATTTGGGTCCAAGGTTGAGGAAGACCACCAAGAGTTCATTGATAAAATCTACAAGATCCTCTATGCTATGGGGTTGACTACTAGTGAGAAGGCCGAGTTAGCCACTTACCAACAAAAAGATGTGGCCCAAACTTGGTACGTCCAATGGAAGGACAATAGGTCTTGAAGGGGTGTACCGGTGATGTGAGAAATTTTCAAGCGGGATTTTATTGATAAGATATTTCTTAGGGATAAGAGAGAATACAAGGTGGTGGAGATCATCAACCATCGTCAACGAGCTATGAGTGTACTTGAATACTCCTTGAAATTCATTATTGTCAACATATGCTCCTTCGTTTGTTTCCGGTTCTAGGGATGAAATGAACCACTTTCAGATGGGAGTGTCAGATAACTTGCAGATGAATGTCATTCGTCTATGCTACATGACAATATGAATGTTTCTTGTCTCATAGTTCATTCTCAATAAGTAGAAGAGGCAAGGGATAAGAGAAAGACTAGAGATGTCAAGAGGGTAAGTTCTTCTGATTGTGGTTATTTAAAGAGTAGGCTTGAAATTCAAGACAAGCCTAGGTTCAAGAAAAGGGTTTATAACCAAGTTAATTCCAAGTTCTCTATGGCTTGTGATGATAGGGTGTCAAAACATAAGTCTCAAAAGAGAAGGGGCACTAGGTCACCAAGTAAAAATCCAATATGTGAAAAGTATAGCAAGAGACATTTTAGTAATTCCTTAAGGGAACGGATAATTGTTTTTGTTGTGGAAAGAGTGGTAACAAGGTTAGGGATTTTGCTAATGTGAAGGGGAAAGACAAGGTTAGTGTTCAAGTTTAAGCAAGTGGTTCTAATGATGCTCCAAAGAAGAATCACTTTAATGCACTTCGCTCAAGGGGTGAGTAAGAGGCATCTCTTGACGTGGTAACTAGTATGTTGAAACTCAACGTTCATCGAAGGGACAGAAGACGTCCCATCTGTGGATCAACGGGGCGTCGATTCCACAACTGTTCCACACTTCGGCTGGTGGAGAAGGCCCCTTCACCCGCACAACCTCTGAACTCATCGACGGAATGCAAAGATATAGGTTATGGTCCGTCTGTGGATCGACGGGGCTTCGATGACACCGTCATCCAACACTTAGATAATTTAGAGGTATCCCTCGCCTAAATAGTCTCTGACCAAGACAACGGAGTGTAGCACGGAGGTGGAGATGTCCGTCGACTCACAGACGACCCGTAAGCGGGGTCTTGTCTGTAAGGGTCCTAAGTTGCTGCACGTTTTTAATTTAGTTTATTTAATTAATTAAGTGGTTTAGGGGATAGTTGGGGATTAAAGGGAGACTAATTAAGTTCATTAAGTCCCAATATAACTACTGCCAACCCTAATTAATCTAAACACAACTCTCAAATAAACTCTCTTTCTACTCTCTTATTTCTCTCTCTACATGAACTCACCATTGAGGACTAGCAAGGACTAGGGTTTAAGGGTTGCAAAAGGGATGAATTCACCGTCAAATTGTTGACAAATTTTAGGGTATGAGTTCTATTTACCTTTGAGACTCTTTCCTCAAAAGGTTCTTTCAAAATAAATTTCAAAAATTTGAGTTTTCGTATGGGTTTTTCATTCAATTATGAAATTGAAGTTTGAATTGATTTGTTGATGATTTCTTTAGGTTATGTTGAGTATATTGACATGTAATTCAACTTGTTTATGGTAATTGTTGATGATTTGGTCTAAATTGAAGAATATTATCCTCCATCCCTAACCCTAGCTAATAATCTTGACCTATATTATATTGTGATCATTCAATTGAGTTAGTTGTTGATTTGATTACTATCTTATGGTGTTATTATGATTAAATTACGATGAACTATAGGCCTATCATTCTAGTTATTGAGATGTGATATCGGTTATGAATTATAATCTCAAATTAGTCTATGTATCTTGTCTCAAGTTGTGATCTAAAGTTGTATTAGAGACATGCAATTGGCCTTGTTATCTTATTTGTTATCATTGTGTGATGATGTTACTCCCCAAGTTGGGTAGATTTATCAGTTGGTGGTAAGACCTTGATGATAGACTATAAGGAAGACTTTTTAAGTCTTAGAATCTCTATCTTTACTTCCAAATTGTGATTTATTATTGTTAAGTCATGACTAAACTAGATAGAGGAGTGTCTCCTCCCACATAGAAAAGGCAGGAACACTACATTAGTCTTGATAATGGAGACTATAATTCATGGCGCATAAAGAGGGTACCAACTAAATATCCTTGTTCTTGAACTATCTTTCCCCCATAGGAATACTAGCTAGTGATCCACGTAGTTTCTATATTTCATGTTTTAGTACTAAATTGGCAAGTAGAAAACCTTCATGCGGTGTAGGGTTTTATGAAACCGGATTCCACTGTAGATCATGTGGTTTATGTCGGTTAGGGCAAGATATTTTCAAAAGGTAAAACGAATTAAAGAACTTGAACTTTAACTTGGATAACATAAGGGGTCTAGCTTAGTCTAGGTAGGGATATGTGACACTACCTAAACATTGCAGTACTTAGCCTTTAGGGGAGTCTTAGGAGGCAGTTCTTATATGTGTTTATGTTATGATAATAAATGATGTATTTATGATGACCATGGCACATTGTTGATACTATATGTTGATTAGTTTATTTATGATTATGTCTTGGGTCATAATGTTAATATATGATGAAATGTAAACCTAAATGGCATGATATGTAAAGTTGGACATTGGTCATGTTTTCTTGTTGAGGATACTTGATTGAGTAAGATTATGTGGATTTGCTTGGTCATTGCACATGTTGACTTAATAAGGATTTGTGAGTATTTGTCTTGATTATTATGATATGTTTGACTCTTATTCATTCTTGTGATATTATTCCTTGATGTTCGGGTTGTAGTAAATCATGGTTTCAAGTATGTTGGGATAAGTATTGCTTGTTGAGATAGTAAGCATGTTTGGTTGATTTATATGACTTATTTGACTTTTCTTTAGGTCCCTAAAGGTGTAAAACGGCATGTTTGACAAAAATGTCCCTTTTAGCATGTTTTGTTTGTGTATGTGCATAAGATCCCATACTTAGCAGATATGGAGTAATAACGCCATTTTCTTCCCTTTTCCCAAACATTTTAGGTTCCAATCGTTAAAGAGTTTGGAAGGCGACATTGTTGAAGGCTTGGATTGTTCCTTTCATCCAATTGGGGTCGGTCCTCAACTTTCGAGGGCAATGCCATCCTCTAGCTTACGAATTTTGTTATGAGCTTATTGACTCTTTCATTTCTTTTCTTTAAATGGAGTATTGCACTTTCGTATGACCTATATATGTTCTTGTTTAATTGATGTAAGGGATATGCCTATATTGTGATATTTGTTTAGATGATATGAGATGAGACAATCGTTGAAACTAAATATATATTTTTCTCTATATGTATGTGAAATAAAAGTACAAGGCTAT
Organism: Solanum lycopersicum; assembly: GCF_036512215.1. Classification (NCBI taxonomy): domain Eukaryota; kingdom Viridiplantae; phylum Streptophyta; class Magnoliopsida; order Solanales; family Solanaceae; genus Solanum; species Solanum lycopersicum. The sequence continues at coordinate 20,433,274 of NC_090809.1, forward strand.
GTAACCTTCATATACGAAGGGCCTATCTATACTCGATATGAATATATATTATGTGTATGTAGAGGTCTATGTAAATCTTCAACTAGTGATAATGAAAGTTTTAAATTTTTCCGCATTTTTCAACTTATGAATGTAATGATATTAGAGTAAGAGGCTAGTCTTAGTCCTTCAAAAGGACGACGCCGCCAGTTACTTCTAGGGGGTACACCCAGATGTGACACTTCTTGTCCCAAGGATCCTCACTATGTCCTTGGGCACTGCTTAATCTACATGATCATTTTAAATGATCATGTGCTATAATACCTAGGCTTGACACTTGGATGTCTTGTACCCAATCTGTGTAAGATATGAAATCAAAATTTTTAGCTTAGGGTCTTCATTGCAGGTACAATTACCAAATAAGCTTAGATTGTAGTATTTGAACATCAAAGTGTATTTTAAGTTACTTGTTAATACATTGAAATTGGCTAACACCCTTAAGCCAATATTCTCTAACATGCCCAATATTACTGAATATTGGGCATTGGGAAGCCTATGTACCCCAATACAAATTCTTAAAATCTAACATGTGAGCACATTAAAGAGAAGGACATTCCTCTCTGAACATAACTAAACATGGTAATGTTAAGTATGGCCTTAATGTTATTATGTATAAAGATAAGGATCTTTGTTGATCTACATTCCTTATGATATATGTGCATTTAGTATAAGTTGCTTATTTGCCTTTAGAATTATGATGTTGAATCTGCCTATGTGTGATTTAAAGGTTTTCACATGTTGAGAATTTAATGAAATAAAATGTAAAGACCATGTCCTTATTAGTAGAAAGATATCCCTTTTATGAACATGAGAAATTCCTATGGGTTTGATGCATTAAGGAGCGAGTGAATGAAGGGTTTACTTGCTTGTATTGCATTGAGTTCAAAATGGCAGGAAGTTAGTGTTCTTCATAATTTTGGTAAATTGACTACTATTTGATGATATGTAGAATGTTTTGGGATTCTCAACAGGTCATTGAGTCCTTAAAAGTGGTTAAAGTGTTCCAAGTGTTGTTCAAGGATGAATTTTCCAAGCAGGGGATATTGTAAAGACCCTTAAAATGAACTAAGGTTTCTAGATCCTCACATGTTCCTTAAAAGTTTAATATGTTAATAAATTATTTTAAAGCTTTTATGATTTGAAGCAGTTTGGAGGTCAAACGTCCAACAACGACCAAGACGTTCGAAAGCAAGTCTTCAGACATGCTAGTGTGTTCTATTGTGCCTTTGTATGTTTTATGCTTTGTTTGGTGCCTAAAATGATAGGATATGTAGCTACCATTTCCTAGAAACACTACGACTTGACAAGAAACCTAATTTAATACCTGCAACATTTAAAAGAGATTAATGAAGGATTGGGTTCATAACGAATAATTTAGTTAAGTATGTGCATTCTTCCCATTTTAACATTTATTTGAAGTCAAAAATTGATATTGCACAAAACTTTAACTTATGACGAAAATGCCTTCCAAAATCTTTTAAGCAAATAACCGACAAGGTTTTCAAGCATATATTATCCTCACACTAAAGGACGAAACAACAATAATATTACTAACTTGAGTGTAGCGAAATTAGTCTATCATGCCTCATACAAACTTACAAAACATATGGTAACTTACTATATTACAAGACTTGGATTTTCACACCCTAAAAATATTAAAATGTGTATTCCATACTTATTTTAAAACCCATGGTGATATTACCAAACAACCCTCACAATCTCATGTAAATATACAACACAAAGATCATGTACAAGTCCCAAGGTTTATAAAGAATATATATGTCTATATGCAAGTGAGATATTCGTTAAAGCTTTCAAAATCTCCATCATCAATGGCAAACTTCAAGTGTCCTTTTGAACATTACCTATGATAGAAACAACTATCGCTAAGCATATAGCTTAGTGGTGTAAAAACTATAGACATTGAGACCTCAAATTCACCAAGTTATCATTTTCAAGTCAAGCGCAGCAAAATTGAAACAAAATCAGTAAATCAAGTAAACAATATACAAGGAGTATCAAGTTTGATATAAAAAGCTACAAATGTCAGTAACGCTCATAGCACCATTTTCCAAGAGGTTCAATAACAAGACTTGCCCAATATATACATCATGTCGTCACACCAAGCACGAGCAGGTATCAAGAAGGGTCGACACCCATCAAGAACGGTCAAAGCCCAATAATCAAGAGAACCAAGAACCATATTAAACTTTCTATTTCTTATTTAAAATGGACAACTCCCATACTTAAGATGAACTAAAAAACCAGAGTCAAGATTGAAAATGATCTGAATCAAGGGGAATGCCAATAGTGAAAAAAGTCACAACCACAAGAAGGAAAAGGTCCCAACAAGAGGTCCAAGTGATCAAACAATTCGTACATGTGGGAAAGTTACACAAGAGTCTTTACGTCATAAATGACAACAACACGACAAATGCAAAGTGCAAGAGGTAAACCAGGTACAAATATAATCTTTCAGATATACCAGCACATAAAAATAGTACGAGTACAAGATTATACACAAACCTCAATGTTTTAGCAAAGAAAAGGCCCAACACCACTGTAAGAGTTCAAACCATACATCAACCAACATATGAAATTCCTCAACTTGTTCACAAGTATAAACAAGATTAAAAGTACAATTAAATAACTTCTTAAATACCTAGTATCTCAAAAATGTTGAAGTAAAACAGTATAATCATCACAAGTATGCTTAGCCTTTACAAATGCGATTATGAACCTAGAACAATTATTCTGGAAAACCTAATTTCTCAGCCTAAAATCTTTTGTAGGGAAAGGATAAGCTCAATACCAACAGTCCAACACACAACAACATATAATAACATGAGTCACAACTCAAATCAACATAACAACATGACATTTACACATGGAAACTCAAATCACAATTTACAACATATAAGAGCTCGACATCACAAATGATGAATTTCCTTCTCAATGTCAATATGAGATAAACATGATCATTAAGGCACTTACACTAGAACTTCTTACAACATATCCACATGCTCATTATTATGTAACGAAGGAAACAATACACCAAATACACAGATTAGCACGAATCAAACAAAAGAGCATTTTCCCATGAAATTCATTCTAACTAGACCCCCTTTTGACATAAATATGCATTATTTTTTCAGAATAAGTCATATTCACACTTACATGCAAAAAGGGACATTTTAGTATAAAACACATTTTCATGCCAAATACTAAAAACATTTATAAATTTAGAAGTAAAATAACATAAGCAACATCATTTAATACTTAGAGAAGAATTTCCATAATTTTAACAAAATCAAGCACTTTACAGTAAACTCACAAAAACATTACTGTGAATTCAATTTGAGTATTTATAGTGAATTTCCTTTAATATTATAGTGACTAAACTGACTAGAAAGTAGTGAAATTCCAAAGTATTGCCAATGAGGAAGTAAGTATCATTTCCGTTGGAGTTTCCCTATCTAAGGTCATCCTAATACTAACTAAGGTAAGACATGAAGGAAGTACACATATGCCTCATTCAATACATACCAAACCGACCCTCAATACTACCTCCTTTTTAGCGTACTCACCTCAGGAGAACAAGCACCCACTCAATGGAAATACAATAGAATAACACCCAACAACACACCAAAAATTCCCTTCCGGAATGCCTACTTAGTGCAATGTGTAGATGTCGTCCCATACCACCACCTACCCTAAGTAGTACACTCTTTTAAAAGACTTGGAACAAAGAATCCCCTTTCGGAAGGTCCTACCTACTCCAATGACTAGATCGTGTCCCATACACCACCTACCCTAAGTATTATGATCTTTTAGGAGACTTAACTCATTCAATTAAAAAAAGACTCCCGAAGACTCTTCTTTCGGAATGCCTACCTAGTGAAATGGATAAATAGCATCCCATTCCACCACCTACCCTAAGTAGAACACTCCTTTTATATGACTTAGCACATTCATTACTTTTGTGGGATTCAGCTTGACCGACATAGACCATGAGAGCTAGACATGGAATCCCGATATTAACCCCTATCGGATGAGGTATCCTCACTTTCCTAGATTGAGGTCATATTCTTACCTTTTACATGGCTTGCCCTATAGCTACACCAATGTGTTTCCATAGTTAAGGGATAAGGTGATTGCTACGAAGTAACTCATTCTATACTAACGAGGAGTACTTATCTCAAGAGGTACGTTGATATACAACTTCTCAACTCACGAAATATAACCACCTCTTCTTCATATCATCTCAGGGCTAGGCATAAATTCTCACGGATTCTAAGCATTACAAACTATAGGTTAAGGATAACTAGTGAACACCACATCTCAACTCACGAATGGCATTAATCATTCGACCTTTCTTAGAAAGCTATTAGGATTAGTGGGGTTGCTACTAAATACTTCATCTCAACTCACGAAGAGTTTTCACACCAAAACTCCCCTTTTGGACTTAACATAGCTTTATTCATTCATTCAAGTGTGAGTCTATGTGCACATGTAAGCACACCTTGAACATAAGCATCATTTCATTTATATTTAACTTCTATTAATGCTTAGACCTTTATTCATGACATCACAAACGTTACGTGCTTCACCTAATCATATAAGTCCTTTAGACATAATCCTTAGCATACTTCTCATAACAAGCTTTATAAAACAATTGACAAGAACAAGTTCATTTAAGCATACTCTCTAACCTACTTCACATAATAGCTTCATACGACACATTTCACAAGAATAACATTATTATCATCTTACTTCAAATAAAAATCCTTCATTGACTCATTCACAATAAACAAGTAACTTCACATTCATGCAATTCAAGTAAACACCGCCACCAAGAAGGTGAACTGTACCACTCAAAAGCATTTTGAAATTAAAGTTAAACAATATAACCAATTTACCCTTTAATCCAAGATTTCATCACCTTTAACATTTTAATAAATATTTAATTATAATAAATCCCTTTTGGAAGTAGCTAAACCACAAGATCAATAATAAGAAACCAAAGCTCAAAGACTACGAATTCATACTCATTTATCCCATTTCTTAAGTCAAAATTTGATTAAAAGCTTTAACATGATTTCACTTAATTTTAACCATAATATCATCAAATTAACACTATAAACATCATTATTAAGTCATTCAAAATGTTTTCATGCAATACCCATATTTATAGTTGAAGATAGAAGAAACTAGGGTTAAAAACTCTTTTTCAAATCTTTTAGAAAGGGGCTCTTTGAATGGAAGAGAGTTGAAGGATGGATACCGTACCTAACATTAATTAAATACCAATGATTTTTTATGAATAAAGTACTACCAACAGCTCTCCTAGTTCCTTCTTGACTTCCAGCTTCAATGGTGACTTGAAAGAGTCTTCCAAGGGAGAGGGGTTTTGGGGTTTAGGATATGAAGTTTAAAATGAGGCTATAGGGTTTGAAACACCTTAGTATATATAAATAAACCTAAAAATAGCTTCCTAGTCTCATAAATTACTTGGGGTAATTTACCAAACACCCCCTACACTTCACAGGAAAAGACAACTTTTTGGACAGCTTCCATCAACGGTTGCTAAACAACGGACCGTCTGTCCATCAAAGGTTCATTGGTCCGTATCGTGGCTTGAAACTTAGCTACATTTGGAATCTTGCAAACTGACCTTGCAGGTCCAATCTACGGACCAAGACAACGGGTCGTGGGTTTACCTACTGGTCGTTGTTTGGTCTCGTTGGTGGACACTGCCTAAGCATTTTTGGTCCAGGCCTTGGGCCCTTTTCTAGAGCCCCCTTGTGGGTCCTAGGTGGGGTCGTACCCAAATGCTAAACCCCTAAACAAAGTCATCTAGGTCATGGGAACATCCCACATCAATTTTTATTGAAACGAACACGTAAAACTTACTTGAACACTTCAAGATACACAAGTACTTTCTAAGGCACACCTCCGAACGACATGGACGTTCTCGGACATTTGACCTCCAAACTTCACACACTTTCTAATTACATCAATATAACTCATTTTAACTTAAAATTCACTGAAGAAACATTTACGAATCTCTATTTCACTTTAGTTCATTTTAGGGGGTTATAATGTTGATGCCTCATTCGTTGAACACTTAGCCACTTTTGGAAAGTGGCCAAAATTACAACTATCTAAACTTACCTACGTATGTGCAGGATGGTTGGGGGGGAGAGGTTTCGACTGACCTGTGGACCGTTGGTCGCGGTCTTGTAGCTCAAGTCTGCACTTCGCTAATGAGTTTTAAGTGAGTTCAATTAATTAATTAATTAGTGGTTAAGGGGTGGTTAATTAATTTATGTGACTATATAAGCTACCCAAAGTCTAAACCCAACTTAAAACCCCAAAATTCCCAAACTCAAATTACTCTACCTTACCTGTACTTTCTCTCTCCCAAAGAAACTCCATAGAACTCCAAGGTCAAAGGGTTTTGAGTAAGCAATACCATCCATTTTCTCTATCAGTATTCAAGAATTAACAAGGAATGGGAACATTTCACCTTTGGGATTCCTTTCACTAAAATTTCTTTCAAAATTTATTTCCAAAATATTATTTGAACATAGGTTTCTTTCGAATCCGAAATTGTTCTTTCAAATTGTATTGTTCCTGATTTATAATGTTATTATGATTATATTATGATGTATTATTTTCAATTATGTTAGTTCTTGTTGTTAAACCTAGTATGTGGAATAGATCATTAATTGACCCAAATTCTGTAACCCTAGGTTATGAACTCATGTTGAATTGATTAGGATTGATGCAATTGACTTAGTTTTGTGTTAATTACTACTAAATGATGTTATTACACTTATGGGTGGATGATTTTTTTGGTCGGTTGTAAAATCATGGATGATGGATTTTGAAGGAGAATTGGTAAGGCTCTGTGATCTTGAACCTCTTACTTCAATTCTGATGGCTTGTACTTGGTGATGAAGTTCAATTGAAGCATGTCTTGAGATAGGATTAAGCAGGTGTTGGTATGATGATGCAATTGAAATGTCTTGATTATGTGAATTGTGATATTAAGATTAAGATGTAATGATACAAGGTTGGTTGTGAATTACCTATGTGTCTTACTATTATATGATGATTATAATGTGTTAATCTCACATATGAGGGTTGCATTGTAAAGATGTTCTCATGCAATTCCTGTTGAGCTAATGAATATGAATATACAATGAGTTAGTCTCATATGACCTAAACTAAGTTATGATTGTTAAAGATGGACTTAAAGACATTCAAAAATAGACTCTAGGTTAGCACCGAATGAACTAGTAGTTAGGAGTGTCCCTTCCAAAGTAAGGACGTAGTTTCATTATTGTACTCATGATATGGATACTATAATGCAATGTGCATAAAGAGGGTCACTAGAATATCTCCTAGTTCTTGAACTATGTTGCCCAAATAGGAATACTAGTTAGTGGATCCATCTAGCTTCTATGTTCATGTTTTGGTTCTACCTTGGCAAGTAGAACACTTCTTTTAGTTAGGGTTTCATGTCAATGGATTCCATATTTAGATCTTGTGGTCTATATCAGTTAAGTCAAGTGTTCCCGATAGTTAAATCAAATAATAAAGTGAACAATAACTAGGGTGACTTAAGGGGTGTGACTTAGTCTAGATAAGGGTATGGGACTCTACCTATACATTTCACTAGTTGTCCTTGAGGGAAGTCCTAGAAGGTTGTTCTTATATCTTATAAAGTAAATGTTATACATATGTTGACTTTTAATGTTGATGATCTTATATGATATTAGTATCATTTATGAACAAGCTATAGGTCTATATTGCTAGATATAATGATGGCTATTCTTTATACTATGTTATGTGAAGTTAGGCATTGCTTATGATCCTTTGTTCGGTTCACTTGGTTGAGTAAGGTTATGGGGATTTACTTTGTCATTGCACTTGTGGACTTGATCATGAGTTAAGAGTAATGGTCCTGTATAAGTTGTAATGTTATGAACTCTTATACATGCTTTGTTGTTATAACATGTTGTTGGAGTTGTATTGATTATGTACTCAAAAATGCTATTATACATGTTGACTTAATTGTACCTGATGATGTTGGTCTTGTGTTGTATATAATCTTGTCATAAGGAATATGTGATTATTGGCTTAGATGGGTTCTTGGTGTCACATCTGGGGAGCACCCCATAGAAGTAATAGCATACTTGACCTCTCGGAGTTCTTATACAAGCCCATAGTTATCATTCATCGCATTTGTCATAGTAAATTTAACGAAAAATTTAAATCTTTTCATATCACATCATATGCTACAAACATCATTCATATATATATATATATATATATATATATATATATATATATATATATATATATCTTATATCTTATTATGTACTTAAAATCTAAGTCTCTTTTACATCTTAGACTGAAGGACATTGAATTACATTCGGGACACGACCCTTGAAACATTAGACATTAATATAATACTAATTTATACACTTTACAGTAAACCATAGTTTAGGAGCTCCTTGGAACTTAAGGATTCCCTTCCTTGAAATTGGGAATCATCCATCATGATATCCACCATTTAAGACATACTTAAATCATCCATAACCTACGCTTTGTGCAAAAAGTAGAGAAGAATGAAATTACTACAAGAATTCACTTAATATGACAACCATGCAAAAACATACATTAAAAGGGACATTTTCTTGAAATCATACTTCATGCCTTTTTAAGTAAATCTTCATAAAGCCTTCATACAATAGAATTTATAACATTCATATACTTAATATAGGCATATTAAAAAGTCAAACATCATCAAAAATCATATATAGAATTTAAGTCATTTTTTGAGGTCACATTATAGTGAGCTCTTTTACTTTACAATGAGCTATCTTTTCTTTTACTCATTAACCTCCCAAGTAAAATTCTTGTTATACTTGGTGCAATGCATTACCTTAGGCCACAAAAAAGCATACATACAACTTACACAAGTCATCATATATCATCATAGAAGTATAGCACATGATAGACCCATTTAAGTCAAGACACTAGAAATATTACAATAGGCTACAACAACTTACACATATACTAACTTTACTTCACATCAATGCATTATAAGACCTTACTCATAATCCTACTCTAAGTCTGCTAGTGTAATGTATGTGTAAATCCCCATAACCTTACACATACTTAGTAAACATATCATTAGACTACACGCCTTAACATTCTATATCATACATAAAAAACTATGTGAAGAAAACTCCATTCATGTCAACAATCTTCATTATATAGTCATTAAGATTCACATAGCGCATATAATAATAAGAACACATCGCATAGACTCATATCGTGCACATCTTCATGACAAATAGACAAATACTACCATGCCATCTTCATGGCAAGTAGATAAATACGACCATGCCATGCATAAAGACATAATAATAATCATACACATTATAACACCATCCTAGAACTTCCTAAGGATCTACTTATTCATTATATAGATGGGTTCACTAATTCTAACTATCCTAAGTAACCTCCCTTAGGTCATCTTAGTTAGGGTCTTAGTCATTTACTTCAATTGTCAATTTTACTTTAGGTAAACTTTAGCTTTAACCGACACTAAGACCATAGGTCCAAAACATAGAATTTCGTGTTGTACAGCCTTACACCAATGGAAGGTCTTCTTACCTAGCCAAGGTAGAACATTAACACATGCTAGCATTGAAATTTTTATCACTTCGCTAGATCCTATGTGGCAAGCATAGTTTATGGAACTTGGGGGTATCATGGAAAAATCACTCTAACACCTTTTTTGGGTCATGGGGATATCCACCCACTGAGAACTATGGTGAACCCTACCTTCCCTCCTGGGAAGGTGCCACCCCCTCATCTACAAGTTCACTCGGTGCTAAGCTAAGTTCTCTTTATTAAAAATCTATTATTATATTAATTTTATAAAATTATGCTTTACAGATTGACTCCCTATATTCTTATAACATAGGTCATAGATGAGATTTAATCAACCAAAATCATGTGAGAAACCCTTTCACATGGACATAGCATATATCATCACCAGTCTATAGTTTAGGATACAATTGAGCACACCTTTCAATGCTCCTTTATTGACTAGATCATCATTCATGTGTGTGTATTCATATATGTGAGTACACATTTCACATAAACACATTAAAGCCATACATTCATATCATGCACATAGAAACCAAAACAAGAAACTATCCTATTAAGGCACACATGTGCAATGCATAAGCAAGGTTCCATACCCTTGCCCATAGTAGTACACCTATCAAGTCATCCTAGTTAAGGAAACAATTAACATACTTTCATAGATATAATATTAACATGCATAATAGTAGACACTAATGAATATGAGAACTACCTTTCATTTAGACATCATGACCTATGCTACTTGTAAGCATACATGTAAAATGAAGGTGTGTATACATTGGTCAATATGATCACATAATGGCTATTAAAATAAGTTGAGGACGCCACCCTCTTAGACCATATTACAATTTCAAGAATATACCACACAACACCTTTTATCATAGGAGGCAATACAATATTCACATTATATTCAAGACTCCTAACCTTAGCTATTCACATATTTACATAAGGGTACATGGATAGGGGTCATCAATCCTTAATACTTCATTAATGGCAGCACCTACACATGATCTTAACATAGCCATTTATATGCTCATGACATTAGCAACACATCCTAGATTATAGTTAGAATTTGAAACTAGGCATAGACTTCACATACGATGATTCTGTCACATCCCGAAACCACACCCTAAAAGTTGCAGGAAATCTCGGATTGCAACAAGCGTAATTGACCTCTCGCAGGTCTTGTACAAGACCTTACATATCTTTCATGACATAAACATAATGAAGAGTAGTGTGGAATTTAAACTTTTCACAAAATATATCATAGTCTTTAAAAGCTCTTTCATATAAAATCATAGGAAATACTAAGTCTCAATCTCATCAAACTTAAGACACAAGAATACTTGGGGCACGGCCCATACACAATGCATATATAGAAATACTTAGTCTATTACAATACTTCAGATAGAAATATAAAAGACATCTATTCCCTCAAATCAAATGAGGACATACTTCAACTTCTCTTGAAATGATGCTATGGTCCAAGTTTTCACTTCCCAAATGCTCCTCACCTACCAACAACTATAGAGATATATAGAGAACTACCTTTCACACACAATAACCTATACTACTTGTAAGCATGCATGTAAAATGAGGGTGTGTGTAAATTGGTCAATATGATAACATAATGGCTATTACAACACATTGAGGTAGATACCCTCTTAGACCAATATTAAACTTTAAAGCATAGACCACACAACACCATTTATCATAGGAGGCAAGACAATCTTCAGATTACATTCAAGACTCCTAACCTTAGCTATTCACATATTCACATAAGGGTACAAGATTAGGGGTCATCAATCTTGAATACTTCATTAATGGAAGAATTTTCACATGATCTTAACATAACTACTTACATTCTCATGGTATTAGCTACACAACCTAGATTATAGTTAGAACTGGAAACTAGGCATAGTCTTAAAATATGATTCATCACAAACACCCATTCATAGTATCGTTGCCTTCAAGGCCATGATCATATAATATATAAATTTGCAATAATCTAAACACTGCCAGCATAAGTGGACCATACCACACAATGACATACAAGGCTTCATCAACAATACTATAGAGAAGTAGAATAGTATAGCAATTCTTACCAATTCCTTAGCCTCTGGTCATCATTGACCATTTCTATTCTTTCATCAACAATTCAAATATAAGGCAGTAGCTAAAGTACCATAGTCATAAAAGAAACCATGTACAAGTCGCTACAAGATCATACAATAATATAATACAAGGCATCACATGTAGACTAGAAAATAGAGAGTCATAAATCACTTGCTAATATTTTGTACTTTGATTAACATGATTAACATTAATAATATACCAATAAAACCAACCTAGGGCAGTACCTAAACACATAATAATCAAGACTAAATCATGTTTCATCTACCTTAAATTGAAATCACATTATGTTCATAGCATTATCAACCTTTAAGCTAAAACGTGTAGATTAATCCTTCTCAACATTCCTTTGATTTGATCATTAAGGGTTCATAACCACAATCTACTCATAATACCAACCTAAAACAGTAGCTAGAATCATCTTCACCTAATTGAATTCAACATTCAATCATTAAAAGGGTAATGTTATAGTGAATTCCTAGAAATTCAAACAAAGCATGTTCAAATCTTCATACCTTGATCCACATGCATCGTTCATCATCAATTCGCGTTAACAGCAGTAGATATAACCAATTCAACATAATAGAATCACAATTCAATTAATAACAAGCCATGATTGCAATGCCCATGCAAGGCTAAATTGATTTTTAGAAGGGACATGGGTTCATCATGCAATTGGATTCTTTTTCACGTAAAAATCATCACATTATCATCAATTAATCATGATTAAGCCTTCGAAAACATTTTGAGAACGAACCCATGGCTTGATTGAAGAAGAAGAAGTTTGATCATAACATCTATTGGAAAACATTAAGATTAAATCTCTAAGTGAATGTTTACTTAGAGATTAAGGATTACCATACCTTTATCTACATGAAAACCTTTAAAAATTGATGAATAATCCATGGAAATCCAAGCTCCAAGATGTTTTGCACCAGGCCTACATCGACGCACCACCATTGACGGCCAGTAGGTCCATCGACGGGTAGTGTGTGGTTTCAGTCGATAGGACCTTGGGTTGTTCTTTTGTAGAGCCTTGCCCAGTCTAAATGTCCATCGACAAAACCTCACCAACGGGCTGTTGGTCAACCAACTAGGCATCGTTTGGCTCGTCGTTGACACTGCTAAGGCATTGTCTCGACAGCCGTTGGTCCTTTTATGGTCCCTTTTGCGGGCCCTTGAGAAGTTGTACCCAGAAGTTTCCATTGTAAATATGCACATTGACAAGTCAAGAACCTTCCATGAAAGTTTCATCCCCCATCAAGACAAACTTGAACGTCTCAAGGGCTAACTTTCGAACATCTTAGACGTTCTTGGACGTTTGACCTCCAAACTTCATGAAACTCCATATACTGCCAATAAAAAGCTTTATAAATCATTTAAATACTTCATAAAATCATTAAATATAAATATAAGTAGGTATAGACACATGAGGCACATAGGTAACTAGTCGTCGAATATCTTGGTCGTCCTTTGATGTTTGACTTCCAAATCACCTCAAACCTTACACACTGCCTCTATACCATATTATAAACCATTTTAAGACCTTATACCCTTATTTAAAACATTTTAGGATCTAGAATCCCTAACCGATTTTTGGGGTCTTACCATATCCCCCACTTGGGAACTTTCGTCCTCGAATGACACTTAGAACACTTTAATCACAACAAGGACTTCAATGCATCATAGAGCATTTTGATAACATTAATAACATAATCACCTAGAATTCAATTCACCAAATTTAAAAGGAAGACATCTTCAAATCATTTTAGCACTCAATGCGCACAAGCAAGCAAAACTTCCATTCCATCACTCTTAAATGCATCAAACACAAAGGCTCTTATGATGTTTATAGGAGGAACATCCTTCTCCTAGTTATAACATGGTCATTTCACTTCAATTCTTTAAGACCTCATCTTGCAACTTTTCTTTAAGTGATACTTAGGCAGATCTCAATAACACTCAAAAAACAATTAGGCACTCATACTTTAATGCACATAGACTTAAGTTAATTAAATCAACAAAGATCTTTATTAGTTAGACCTAGTGCTATTAAGGTCATACTCAACCATACCATGCTTATTGGTGTCCATGGAGGAATGTAATTCCCTTCAACACACTTACATGTATTATGAGTTTGCACCTAAGCAAGTACAAGGTCAATTCCATCTTAAAATGAGAAATTCTCAACTTTTAAACCCATGCATGCCCATGTTTCCTTCCTAGTAAAGTCCAAATAGTAAGTCACACCAAGAACATCACAATAAAAAGGAAGTAATATCATAAAATATCAATTTCTAACAAAGAAATAGCTTTCACAGTAAGGAACATTTAAGATAAAATAACAAAAATTATAGGTACACACATGAACACTTAGATAAACATGCTTTAACTTTTTATGAGTGGACCTACAATGATGCTTTCTAAATCAAAAAAGTCACATAGTTTTCAAGAGACTCTGCACATTACATTTTAAAGATACTCCACTTTCCATTATAAGGCTGAACATTACACCTAACAAGTGACTAAAACCATGAATTTAATCAAAATTCTTTTCCGAGTACATTAAAATCTTCAAAATACTATTAAGATAGTGTCAATCAAGACATATCAAACATGTGAAGGTCATGAAATTCATATTTGAGACAAGACTTATATGATGAACAAGCTTACTAAAAATTATTAGATTCAAGTTCAAGTAAATATAGAACGATAGGGTAGAAAAATATCTACAACCTTACTACTCATCACAATCCCCCACTTAGGGTAGACCCAATTAAGAGCAACTTAACCCAACCTTAAGAGGATCTTAACTTAACAACCTTCATTTTCATCACTCAAAAGTGATTACCACTTTAAAATGATTTACAGTAAGTTAACATTGAAACACCCAGGTACTCTAAATCTTGTCATTTTTTGGAAATTATCCCCCAATTATCAAGTTAGTTCATACTATTTAACCACATAAGTTGGTCAACAATGCAATAGACACCAAGGTCATACATCATTAGGGGAAAACAACAAGCAGACTTAGCCATAATGACTATTTATATTCTTTCAACATTAAACTAAGGTAACTTGGTCAATCAAACTAACATCATGACCCCACAAAGGTAAGATTAATACCCTCAAATCTAGGGGAAACATCAATTTCACAACATTAAGGGACTCACAACATTATAAGAAGTTCAAAACAAATCTACAACTCATCATGCCATAAGACTCTCATTCTTTATTCCAAATAGCAAATATCCTTTATACATTCTTTTGCATGCTCATATGCATCAATTCTATACATATTTCAATCACTTCTAAACAAAGAACAATGTAGTCGATTTCCAGAAAATCTTATAATAACCTGCCAAGCATTACGGTAAACATACTTCAAAATTCCAAAAGTACAACATTTAGGAAATTAATGGGAAAAGAATGACAATATGAGATACAAAGCTTTACAAAGACATGCATACTATCATCAAACCTATGATCAAGTCTATACAAAGGACTCCAATCCACAGTAGGCAACCTATCAAGGACCACATATATACAAAGGGAAACATTGAACATATAAAGCACATATCCTTAGCGTAGCATGATTCCAAACGTAGTCACTAATCATTTCAAGTTCAAATCATAGTATTATGCAACCATCATGTAAAACCATATAAGAACACATCATTCCAAAAAGAACTCCTTTAACTATAATTACTTCTAATATACTTAAACTATATCATGACATACATTTCTCAATATAACATGTTATTTAACAGAAATTTCATATATAGCCATAATTGGCATTACATCATAAAAACATGCTAAAATTCACCTTCACACATACTTATTCAACCATAAAACCAAGATAATCATTTAAACCCAACTTTTCTCCCTCAAGCATAAAGAACAATCTCATCCAAGCAATCACATCTAAAATAACCACCGGACAAGAAAACATAAGAGAGATATCTTATAGAGTTAAGTTCTATGGCACGATATAAGAATGATGAAGAAGGGAAACTCTATCATCCTATAGTCTCTCGTACCATTTGATGTGTCGCGACTCACCACCAATAACACGAGACTCTACTAGATATGGCAATATGAGACTTCTTGGACATTAAATCACTTTTAAAAACCTTGATCTGATACCACATTTATGACATCAGAGGAGCACCACCTAAAAGTAACATGGCGTACTTGATCTCTCAGAGGTCTTATACAAGCTCATAGTTATCATTTATCGCATTTGTCATAGAAAGAAATCTTTTAATAATTTATAACCTACACTTTGTGTAAAAGTAGAGAAGAATGGGATTAGTACAAGAATGCACTAAGTATGGCAACCATGCAAAACAATCATGCATTACAAAGGGACATTTTCTTGAAATCATACTTTATGCCCTTTTGAGTAAATTTTCATAAAACCTTCATACAATAGCATTTATAACATTCATATACTTCAACTAGGAATTTTAAAAATTCAAACATCATAGAAAATCACATATAAAATTTATGTCATTTTTGAGGTCACTTTACAGTGAGCTCCTTTACTTTACAGTGAGTTATCTCTTGTTTTACTCATGAACCTCCCAAGTAACCCTTAGTGATACTTGGTGCAATGTATCACATTAGGACATAAAGAAAGCTCACGTACAACATACACAAGTCATCACATATCAACATAGAAGTATAACACATTATAGGCCCATTTAAGTCAAGACCTTAGGGATATTACAGTAAGCTACATCAAGTAACACATATACTAACTTCACTTAACATAAATGCAGTATAAGACCTTACTCATAATCCTACTCTAAGTCTACTAGTGCAATGTATGTGTAAATCCCCATAACCTCACTCATACATACTAAACCTATATTAAGACCACAAGCCTTAACATTCTATTTCATACATCAACAAGTAAGTGAAGACAACTCCATTCATGTCAACAATCTTCATCATATGGTCATGAAGATTCACATAGTGCATATAATAATAAGACCACATCACATAGACTCATACAATCACATATTTATGACAAATAGACAAATACTATCATGCCATCTTCATGACAAGTAGACATATACTAACATACCATGCATAAAGACATAATCATAATCATACACATTAGAACACCATCCTAGAACTTCCTAAGAAGATACTTGTGCAATGTCTAGCTGGGTTCATCACTTCCACCTATCCTAAGTAATCTTCCTTAGGTCATCCTAGTTAGGGTCATAGTGTTTACTTCCTTTATCCATTTTACTTTAGGGAAACTATATCCTTAAGAGACAGTAAGACCATGGGTATTAAACATGGAATTTGGTGTTGTAGAGTCTTACACTAATAGAAGGTGTTCTTACCTAGACAAGGTAGAACATTAACACATGCTAGAATTTTAGTTTATATCACATTACTAGATCCTATGTGGCTAGCATAGTTTATGGAACTTGGGGGAATCATGGAAATGTTACTCTAACACTCTTTTGGGTCATGAGGCTATCCACCCCATGAGGAATATGGTGAAACCTACCTTCCCTCCTTGGGAAGGTGCCCCCCCCCCCATCTACAAAATTACTCAGTAGTAAGCTAAGTTCATTTTATTGAAAAGCCATTATACATTAATTTTATAAAATTAGACGTAGGAGATTTACTTCCTATATGATTAGTTCATAGGTCATATATGAGAGTTCATCAACCTAAATCTTGTGAGAAATCCTTACACATGGACATAGCACATATCATTAGCACTATCTTGTTTAGGGTACACTTGAGCACACCTTTCAAGGCTCCTCTATTGACTAGATAATTATTCATGTGTGTGTGTGTGTACATATATGTGATTACTTTTTTCACGTAAACACATTAAAATCATACATGACCATACATTCATATTCATGCACATAGAAATCAAAAGTAGAAACTATCCTATCAAGGGACACATGTGCAATACATAGGCAAGGTCCCATACCCTTGCCCATACTAGTACACCTAGAAAGTCATCCTACTTAAGGAAAGACATATCATACTTTCATAGATATAATATATACATGCATAATAGTAGACACTAATGAATATGAGAACTACCTTTCATTTAGACATCATGACCTATGCTACTTGTAAGCATACATGTAAAATGAGGGTGGTATACATTGGTCAATATGATCACATAATGGCTATTAAAATAAGTTGAGGCAGCCACCCTCTTAGACCATATTACACTTTCAAGGATATACCACACAACACCTTTTATCATAGGAGGCAATACAATATTCACATTATATTCAAGACTCCTAACCTTAGCTATTCACATATTTACATAAGGGTACATGGATAGGGGTCATCAATCCTTAATACTTCATTAATGGCAGCACCTACACATGATCTTAACATAACCATTTATATGCTCATGACATTAGCAACAGAACCTAGATTATAGTTAGAATTTTAAACTAGGCATAGACTTCACATACGATGATTCTGTCACATCCCAAAACCACACCCAAAAAGTTGCAGGAAATCTCAGATTGCAACAAGCGTACTTGACCTCTCGCAGGTCTTGTACAAGACCTTACATATCTTTCATGGCATAAACATAATGAAGAGTAGTGCGAAATTGAAACTTTTCACAACATATATCATAGTCTTTAAAAACTCTTTCATATAAAATCATAGGAAATACTAAGTCTCAATCTCATCAAACTTAAGACACAAGAATACTTGGGGCACGACCCATACACAATGCGTATATAGAAATACTTAGTCTATTACAATACTTCAGATAGAAATATAAAAGACATCTATTCCCTCAAATCAAATGAGGACATACTTCAACTTCTCTTGAAATGATGCTATGGTCCAAGTTTTCACTTCCCAAATGCTCCTCACCTACCAACAACTATAGAGATATATAGAAGCATAGATTAGTACAACCACATGTACTAAGTATGGGATAATGAATAAAAATAATGAAAATGGATATTTAGTTGAAATATGCATCTTTTCATTTAAGAATCACATTATAATCTTAAGAACAACATTTATCAACTTAGTAACACATAACATAACATTTAACTGATTTAATACAATTTTTAGCTAACTTAACAGTGAGTCGTATTCACTGTACAGTGAATTGCATCAGTGGTACAATGAAGTATATCTTCCTTCCTTTTAACACTTTGTCGCATGTAGTATTCTCACTAAAAGCTATCCTAAGACCCACGTAGGCAACACAAAGAGAGACCGCCCATACAACCTCCTTAAGCATACCTAAATGACCCTCTAGAACACTTATAATAAGACATATACACAATTACAAGACATTAAACACATCAACATAAAGATAATATGGCATTCTCTTTCCAAAGGATATCAAAAGACCTACTTAATTAAATCAAGAATATAACGTCCATGATTGACCTCTTCAAGATTACCTAGGTAATCACTAAGACTACCTAAGGCTTAGATCATGTCCACATAATCAACCATCCCTAACTAGAGTCATTCTCAAGACTTCCAAAGATAAGACATGAAGAAATCATCCCTTATTCCCTCTTCACACTTTAGCTAAGGAATCCTTATGTCACTTTAGATTAGGTACTCATTAATTTACATACTTCATAACATAAGTCATTAGTTGATTAGTTTATTAAGAGACTCATACATCACATAAAGGACATTCAAGTAATGGTCGCGTCCTATACCACCACCTAACCTTCAAAGAACTCTTCTAATGCTAGTAAGTATCCCACATAATGAGAATAGGCAATAACCGACATAGACCATGATAGCAAGACATGGAATCCGGAGTTCTATCCTACTCCGATGAGGTTATTTTACTTGCCAATGGTAGAAGTTAGACACATCCCAAGTAGGCTCATGGTTAAGGAATATGAATGGCATGCTTTGTAATCTAGTCTCATTCTTTAACTAGAACTACTTACCTTACCATACTCACTCAGTGCTATTCTCATATATTAATTCACATTAAGTAAAGGGGTTCCATATCACGTTCATAGCCCGATTATATTTACCCTACCAAAGAGGTCCTTTAGGGTTACGTTACAATAGCAACAAGAATATCATTATGAATTTCCTAAGGTTTTATGTGATGTCGTTCCAGCCAATCAACCTTAAGTTCATCATTCCTTTACTTTGAAGGATACCATTACGGCTTTTTACTTCAAATATTCATAACCTTACCACTAGGTCAAGCTTTTCACATAAAAGACTCTCTTAACATCATTTAGGGTCTCATGTACTCCATAAGTACAATACTAAAACTTTTAACATCCTACGTCAAGGCATCATATATTCACATTCATACTTACATCAAGCAAGGGACACAGGTCAAACAAGACAAGACACTACATACTTTACCTTAACACATATTACATGCCATTTTAGAAACACATAGACATGACCTTATTCTCATTAAGACATCCTATACAATATCATACTATCAACAATGTGACCAACATATACTCATATAGTCAAGTAGGAACAACCGAGACTCAACGCTAAAACTATACACACAAGGTCAAAGTCATAGTCTTACATGATCACCTAAATAGAATTAATAGATAAACACATAATATGACTCACGATGTAGATAAATATTGTCATGCTTCACATAATCAACTAGACAAATAGCCACATTACTTCAAGTATTGCCGACAAGGCCATGATCATCCTAATACATAAAGTAACACCGACAAGGGCAGATTAATTATAAGTAAAATCACATAATACCGCCACTATAAGTGGACCATACCAATCACAATATAATTGAAGTATAAATAACATAAAGATAAAGGAAATAGGGCAGCTTACAACCACATCATCCTCAACACCTCAATCCAAATGTCAAATCACCACATTTTATATCACAAGCCCCTTACCCCTGGCCATAACCAAAAATTAAACATAATTATAATAATATTCATGAAACTTAGTCAAATAACTTCCTATTCATCAATCTAATATAACCTAGATATCAAACCACTACAATTATCCATCTTTAGACATCCCATAAAATCTACACCATAATTCATCAACATTAGGTCAATATCAAGTAACACGTAACTTCAGTCAAAAACAAGGCTTCATCCAATTCATGGGTTCATTAGTAATTTAGGTTGAAATCATAAATCCAATAACAATTTAATTGATAATAAATGTTTAAAAACAATTAATGCGAGAACCCATGGTAAAATCATGAAATCTTACAATTCAACTTTGAAAACTTTAGAAAACTTCTTGAGAGTTGGGTTGCTTGATGAAGAGAGTTTCAGGGATTAAAATACATACTTCAATGATGATAATTCTTCACTTTGATGAAGAATCTCAACTCAATTCAATAATCCAAGATCTTCCTTGACTTTTGACTTCAATGGAGTCTTAGGGGATTTCTAAGGCATTTTGGGTTTTGATTTGGAAAAATGAATTATTCTATGTGTTAAAAACTTAAATACACATTTAAAATACCCAAAATACCCCTAAGTAACCACCAATACCATTATTTGTAAGTAAGGTGAAATTACATTTTCACCCCTCACTTAATAGTGAAACTGTGCACAGGACAGACCCCAAACACGGTTGCCCATTGACGGGGGGGGCGTAGGTCCAGACATGGACTGTCCAGTCCACTGTTGATGGGTTCAGAGATTAGAAATTGGAAGCTTAGCTCCCCAGGCTAAGTACCAGATAACGCCCTCCACCTACGGGGCGTCGACCAGGCCACTGGCCATTGTTTGCCATCCATAGGTGGGACTACCTTGGGCAGTTTTGGCCACCAACATGGGTCCTTCCTCAAGGATCCTTGGGTGGTCCTTGGGGATGATTTCCCGGAAATTTCCAACCCAAAAATCATTGTATACGATTTATCACCTCTCACATGAATTTCATCCAAAAAACACACGTAAAACTCTAAAACATGCCTAGACACACAAGATCATTTAAAGGCAAACCTTTCGAACGTCATGGACGTTCTTATACGTTTGACATCCACACTTCACGAAACTTGACACACTGCCTATATACATCATAATAACTCATTTAAAGACCTTATAACCTCATAAATCACACATAAACACATAAAAATACAATGAGAAACATAGGTGACTTAGTTATCGAACGTCGTGGTGGTCCCTTAAGGTTTGACTTCCAATGCACCTAAACTCTTAGATGCTGCCTCAATACCATACTATAGACCTATTTAGGACCTTATACCATCATTACCAACATGTTAGACTCTAGTTAACCAAATTCATTTTTGATGTCTTACACATTCATCACCAACACCCATTCGTAGTATAGTTACCTTTAAGGCCATGATCACATCACATATACATTTGCAATAAATTAAACACCGCTACCATAAGTATACCATACCACACAATAACATACAAGGCTTCATCAACAATACTATAGAGAAGTAGAGAAGTAGAAAAGTATAGCAATTCTTGCCAATTCCTTAGCCTTTGGTCGTCATTGACCATTTCTATTCTTTCATCAACAAACTGAATATAAGGAATTATATAAAAAATCATAATCATAAAATAAACCATGTATAAGTCGCTACAAGATCATACTATAACATAATACAAGGCATCACATGTATACTAGAAAGTAGAGAGTCATAAATCACTTGCTAATATTCTTTACTTTGATCACAAAGATTAAAATTCATAATATACCAATAAACCCAACCAAGGGAAGTATCTAAAGACTTAATATTCAATACTAAATCATGCTTCATCTACGCTAAATTGAAATCACATTATGTTCATAGCATTATCAACCTTTAAGCTAAAACATGTAGATTAATCCTTATCAAGATTCCTTTGATTTGATCATCAAGGGTTCATACCCACAATATAATCATAACACCAACCTAAAAAAGTTGTTGTATTCATCTTTACCTGATCGAATTAAACATTCAATCATTAAAAGGGCAATGCTACAATGAATTCGTAGAAATCTAAAGTAGGCATGTTCAAATCTGCATACCTTGATCCACATGGATGCTTCATCATCAATTCACATAAACAACAATATATATAACCAATTCAAAGTAATAGAATCACAATTCAATCAATAACAAGCCATGATCATAATGCCCATGCAAGGCTAAATTGATTTTGGAAAGGGACATGGGTTCATCATGTGATTGGATTTCTTTTAACATTAAAACCATAAAATTATCATCAATTAATCATGATTAAGCATTTGAAAATGTTTTGAGAAGGAACTCATGGCTAGATTGAAGAAGAAGAAGAAGTTTGATCATAAAATCTCTTCGAAAACTTTGAGATTAACCCTCCAAGTGAAAGTTTAGTTAGAGATGACGGATTACCATAACTTTATATACTTGAAAACATTTAAAAATTAATTAATAGTCCATGGAAATCGAAGCTCCAAGTTGTTCTTGAGCTTCACCTACAATGGAGGTTTCTAAGGAGAATTGATTTTGGAGGGAAAGTTTATTTTGTGTAGAATGGATTGGGAATGGGTTGTTCACGTGTTTGATACATCAAATACACCCAAAAATCACTAAATAAATCAATTAGGGTCATTTTAGGACGTGGTGTGAATTTCTGATTCACCCCTTTAATGAAACAGCCGATAGGTAATGGCACTTTGGGTTGTTCTTTGGTTGAGTCTTGCTCAGGATAACTGTTAATCTATGAAAACAAACCAAAGTTCCATTGGTCAACCAACTGGGCATCATTTGGCTCGTTGATTAAAACTGCCAAGGCAGTGTCTCGACAACCCTTGGGTCCTTTTTTGTGGGCCCTTACTCGGGGCCCTTGAGAAATCGTACCCCGACGTTCCAATGCAACTATTCACATTTAAAATTCAAGGACCTTCCATGTAAGTTTCACCCAAAATTCACACATAAAATACGTCCAAACATGTTAGGCCCCATCAAGATATAGTTGAATGTTTCAAGGGCTAACTTTCGAACGTCTTAGACGTTCTTGGATGCTTGACCTTCAAACATCATAAAACTCCATATACTACCTATAAAAAGATTATAAGTCAATCCAAGACTTCACAAGCTCATGACATACATATATAATCAAGTAAAGACAAATGAGGCACATTGGTGACTAGTCGTCGAACATCTTGGTCGTCCCTTAACGTTTGACTTCCAAATCACCTCAAACCCTACACACTGCCTCAATATCATATTATAAAAAATTTTAGGACCTTGTACCCTTATGAAAAACATGTTAGGATTTAGACATTCTAACTCATTTTTGGGGTCTTGCACTTGGTTGTTCATAAGGCTTTTCAAGGTAACTTAGCATTGTTCTGAAAAAATGTCCCCTTCAGCATAATTTCAAATGTTTTATGTGCATATTCCTATACTTAGGACAAGTGTGTACTAACTCATATTTCTATGTTTCTACAATTGTGTAGGTTCCGACCGTTAAGCTTTT
The DNA here is from genome assembly GCF_036512215.1 of Solanum lycopersicum. Taxonomy (NCBI): domain Eukaryota; kingdom Viridiplantae; phylum Streptophyta; class Magnoliopsida; order Solanales; family Solanaceae; genus Solanum; species Solanum lycopersicum. The sequence goes on from NC_090809.1 coordinate 20,457,579, forward strand.
AGAGGGGCATGCGAAGATAACTTAGACTCTCATTCTCCAAGTTTGGTAGGTCCTCATCTTCCAAGGACGATGCCACTATTTTGATAGTTGATGTTGCAATAGTCTAAGACATTTTTTTATATCTCTTTCATTTGAAGACTATTATTGTATAAGACTATATGTGGATTTTGTTGAAATGAAGTATGGGCTATGCCCGAATGTTGTACTCTTTATAGATGGTTTAAATGTGAAACATCCCTATTAGACTATTTTTAAATTTATGTATTTGAACTAAAAGTAGAAGCATGTGTAATGCTTCCTATGTAAGGAGTCTATGTAAACTCCCTATGTATATATGATGTGTAAGCGAGTGGTCTATGTAAACCTCACATGATAGATGTATATAAAAAGTTTTAAATTTTCCACAATTTAACCTAGTTATGTAATGACAAATGCAAAAAGATTATTCTTAGTCCTATCCAACGATGACGATACCGATTACGTCTGGGGGTTCTCCCCTGCATGATAGGAATCAATCATAGTTCATCCATAATAATCGAATGAAATCAAGAACAATACAATTTGAAAGATCAATTAATCAATTTAAAAGATTCCTTTGGGGAAAGAAGTCCTAAAGGTGAAGAGTTCCCATTCCTTGTTAATCCTTGAAGATTGATGGAGACACATGCAATTTCTTGCAAACCTTAACCTTTTGACCGTGGTCTCTATGGAGTCTTCTTTGGAGAGCGAGAAAGTAGAGAGAAGAAAGAGAGATTTTGTGTTTGTGAGTTGAAGGGAGTTATGTTAATTTAATTAGGTTTAGGTCTTTATAGAGTTCCCTAATTATCTTAATTAGACACCCCTAACATTTAATTAACCAACTAACCAACTAAATAATTACAAAGACCCAATGTAAAACTAACCAGCAAAATCAGGCTTGACCTATGAGACCTAGACCTATGGTTCGTAGGTCAGTTGACACCCACTGCACCCACCGTGTAGCAAATCCGTCGATGGTGTCAGAGAGTGGGTATTTTGGGACACTTTGAAAATGTATAAGGATGGGTGTAAGGAGCCATCAGCGCGTCTTCAACAAGACAACGGCTCATCGTTTGTCAATCGTAGTGCGCTACTGTCTTTTGATAACTTTTTGGTCATTTGGAAGGGTCCTTAGAAAGGACCCTTAGGGTTGTCCATGGGGAGTCGTACCTAGATGTTCCAAACTCAAACATACTCTAATACATGTTGAACACCTTCCTACCAAACTTTATTGAATTCTTACTCTTTAAACCCCATGAAACATATCAAGTCACACTAACCTCTATTTACAATTCACTGGACATCATGGATGTTCCTTAACTTTTTGATTCTAAAACTTCCTAAATGATTTATATACATTATTTTAGGTCTTAAAAATTGTTATAAACGTCTGTGCTATAGATTAGGTCTTGTACTTCTGGAGTGTTACGGAGGAACTCATTACGTCAAGCTATAATAGAACTAGAAGGAAAGGTATGATAATATCAAAAAATCTCAATCGTGACTTCCTCATAAGAAAGACTTAATTAGCTCCCAACTCTTCTAGGGAAACTATGGATTTCGTATCTCCAATACAGTTCTTAAGTGTGGATGACATATAAAATGGGATGCACTATTGCCAACTCATTTGGAAAATCTAACTCATAAGCAACTTTACAATAACGCCTCAAAATCTTATATGGTATTACATAACAGGGGACTAAGCTTTCCCTTTCTACCAAATTTGGTAACCCTTTATGTGTGAGATTTTAAAGTAAACCCAATCATTAACCACAGATTGTAGATACCTTATTTTCAAGACGTTATAGGACTTTTGCCAACTTTGAGCCATTTTCATCCTTTCCATTATAAGAAAAAAAATTTCATGGATTTTTGTACCACTTCGGGACCTATTAGTTCAACTTAACCCACCTCAAGCCATTCTATGATAGATTAACACCTCCTACCATATATGTCCTCATATAGAGCCATATCAATACTTAAGTGATAATTGTTAATTTAAGCATACTAAAACAATGTAAATGGTTTTCCCAATTTCCCTTAAAAGGGATCACACAGTACCTTAACATATCTTCCAAATATTGGATAATGAGCTCCATTTGCCCATCAATTTTGGGATGAAAAGTCGTGCTAAGCTTAACCTTTAGTGCCAATCCCCTTATGGAATGACTTCCAAAATTAAAAAGTAAATTGGGTAGAATGATTGGAAATAATGGACAAGGTCACTCCATGCCACCCTACTATTTCTGTCATGTATAACTTGACATTGTCCTCCCCGAATATGAAACCTTGATGGAAAGGAAATGAGCTAATTTTGTCATCCGATCTACTATAACCCAAATAGAGTCATGTTGTCACAGGATGCGAGCCAAACAAACTATAAAGTCCATGTTAAATTCTTCCCACTTCCAAGTAAGAATTCTATTGTCTTGGGAAAAACCTCTCGATTTCTGATTCTCAACCTCCGTTTGTTGGCAATTTTGACTTTTAGCCACAAATGGCACAATATCCTTCTTTATCCCGTTCCACCAATAGAATTCTCATAAATCACGGTACATCTTGGTGGCCTACGGGTGAATGGAATACCGCGAACTAAGGCTTCTATAAAAAATCTTATCCCTTAAGTCATCAACATTTGGAACACATAAACGACCTTGGTATCTAATTACCCATCCCCCCCTTAGGAGAAAGCCTCAGCGGATTTCTGAAGCACCTCCTCTTTCAATTCTTCAAAAATTGGATCAAGACCTTGCTTTGATTTCACATCCTCCCCAAAAAATGATTTAGGACCACTATGAACCGTAACTCCACCCTTGGTGCACTCTACTAGTTGAACCTTTTATTGACACAATCTATGAATATCTTGAATCAACTCTTTATTTTTTTCTTCGATATGAACAATACTACCCGTAGATATACCGCTACCACATTAATTATTACTTGGGTGATAAAGAACACTCATATCATAATATTTCAATAGTTCAAGCCACCTATTTTTGTGAAGATTCAAATTTTTCTGATTAAACACATAATGAAAACTCTTGCGGTCGCTAAATACATCTACATATACTTCATACTAATAGCGTCTCCAAATCTTTAGAGCAAAAACAACCACGGCTAATTCAAGGTCATGAGTAGGATAATTCTTATTATGGATTTTATGTTGCCTTAAGGAATAGGCAATAACATATCTATTTTTGTATTAACACACACCCTAGACCAATTCCCGAGGCATCATAATAAATCACAAAACTATTGTCTCTTCCAATAAGGTCAACACCAGAGTGGAAGTAAGTCTAACTTTCAACTCTTGGAAACTCTTCGCGCATGCTTCTAACCACATGAACATAGCCTTGTTTTGAGTCAAAGTTGTCAAATGATAGGAAATTGAATATAAACCCTCTACAAACATTCTACAGTAACCTACTAAACCCAACAAACATCTAATATTCGAAGGAGTTAGAAGTCTAAGCCAACTCTTGACCGCATTCGTCTTCCCGCGTTCGTCTTCACACGCTATACCTCAATACCCTTACTCAAAACAATGTGAACAAGGAAAGTTATAAACCTTAACAAGAATTCACATTTGCTAAACTTTGCCCAAAATTGTTGGTCGTTAAGAATATGCAACAAGATTCTCAAATAATTAATACGGTAACTCCTTGAGTAAATCAAAATATCATCAATGAATATAATCACAAACATGTCAAGGTATTGTTTTAAATGCCATGTTCATCAAATACATAAAAGCCACCGGATCATTAGTTAACCTATATGAAATTACTAAGAACTCATAATGAGCATACCAAGTTTGAAAAATGGACTTCAGAATGTCATCATCTTTCACCCTTTATTGGTGATAACACGATCGGATATCAATCTTAGAGAAATAAATTTCTCGTTGGAGTTGGTGAAATAAATCATATATCCTTGGGAAATGTAACAACCTGAACAATTTTTATTTAGGAAAAGAAGTTGGGCCCGTCATGTCTCTAGAATAGTATAGATTCCACTAAGGTGACGGCACTACGCGGTTCAAGGACCATAAGAGTAGGAAGGTCGGGGATATAAATTAAATGAGGCAAAGTCATATTCTCTCTTTTTTCCTAAAACACCAATAAGAGGTGAGGATCACCAAGAAACTCTCAAAAATTTATTCTAGGCTTGGGAAGTAAGAAGGAAGATTTCTAGCACAAGGATGAAGATATCTTGTAGATTCTCGGCTAAATCCACCTTCTCGAAGTCTAGAAACCAAGATTGGAGATATAATTCATCTGCAACTACTTGACATCCAGGTAGGCTAGGTTTATTAATAGAGCAGTCTTGAATATGTGTTCACTACATAGTATTTTTTTAATTAATGGTATAATTTATTTGTAGGCCTTCATTCACCATAAAAAGGAATGGTGTACATATATTCCTAGTGGTTATGTAAGATGTGTACCATATGGGAAAGCCCTATCATCTGAATTAGAAGTAACTGATGATTTGATTTTTTGTTCGTGTGATATATATCGGATAGTGGTTTTATTGTACGCATGTGCCTATGTGAATAAAGTATTATTTATTGAACCCGATAAAACAAAAAAGTTTGAATAACTAAATGTCATAAGCCTAATATTTGATTGTATGGTTATGAGTAATGTCATTATGGGTGAGATTGTGATTGTGGTGGTGTTAATTAGATCAAGTGTCACATTTTGATATAAATATTGGGTCAAAGTCACATTCCGACACATATATTGGATTCGGTGTCACGTTTTAACACATGTAATGGATTGCTTGTCATGTTCTAACATACATATTATATCGGGTGTCAAATTTTTATACACTTACAACTTGGGTGAATGTTACGTGAGAGAAGCATTGGTGACTACTATTTTCATATCTACCCGTCATGGATGTTGGGAATTAGTATGGTGCTATTCAACGATAATATTGTGTGCATTATATATGTATGTTTAGTAGGTCATGTTTACATGTAATATATCTCGTTAGTGAATGAATTTTTGTTGGTTAGGAAAAATTGGGATGTTGTATGGTAAGTGGAAACTAAGGTTTCAAGAGTTATTGTTTATTATTTTAGAGAGGTTGTATTTGTTCTTAAAAGTTGAGTAGTGAGGGGGTGTTTGTGTCATGAATGTTAAGTAGTTAGGTCATAGCTTGGAAAGAGATCTGTATCGAAATGGTTAGCGAGCCTTTATAGGGGGTACTATGGGGTCAAGGGTTGACTAGTGATGTGGAATAAGTAAGGGCATGTTGTGACTGGTTGGCCTGGTTGGTAGTGGTTACATTAGGAAACTCCTCCAAGTGATGGAATAGTTAAGCAGTGATTAGGAACAATAATGGGTTAGAGTCAAGTGTACTAGTATCTTGTAAAGTATTCGTAAACGGTAATGGCGGGAGGATATAAAGGTTGATGAATTAAATGTCTTGTTACATGTTTTCTGCTAGTTGATTTCTTATATTATGCTGTGGGTATCAGGTTGACCAATTATGTCTACCAGTACGTTTTCTGATACTACTCTTGCTATGTCTTCTTAGCATAGTCTGGTTGCAGGGTTAGTGATGTTTCATAGATGAAGAAGAAGACAATATCCAACAGCTCATATCCTTTAATGTGATGTGAGTTGCATCATTTGTTATTCATGTATATACTTTGTAATCTTAGAAGATCTTGTAATTGTTTAGACTAGATCACTGGTTATTGTTAATTATGTTTGTTGGATGTTTAAAAATCCATGTTTATAAAAATTCCATGACTTTGTTTTTACCTTTGGTTTCTTAATCTTCCCCATGTCTTTAACTGATTGGAAATCGAGGGTTCTCTTACTTAGGTGTTACAGTAGGTGCCCGCACGGCTCGGTAGGTTGGGTAGTGATAGGAGGGGATACTTGTTCTTAGTGGTCACCTTGTTCAACAGTCGATAATCAATACACATTTGAAGAGAACAATTTTTTTTCTCATAAACAAAACTGGAGTACCACATGGAGAGATACTCGGTCGATGAAACCCTTATCTAAAAAATCCTTCAATTGTTCCTCTTACTCCTTAAGTTCTACAAGAGCCATACAATAAGCAGTAACATAGATAGGTTGTGTTTCTAGGATAAGATCAATGCCGAAGTCCATTTCTTGCTCAGGATGAATAATTGGAAAGTAATCTCAAACACTTTTGGAAACTCATTCACTGCGGGGACCGACTCAAGAGAAGGTGTCTCAGAATCTAAATCCCCATCCTAACTAGATGGTAAAATAAACCCTTAATATCTTCTTTCTAGATTTAAGATACGAAACAATTGACTGTTAGGTATAGAATTCCCCTTTCCACTCTAGGATAGGCTCATTAGGAAATTGAAACTTTACTACACGGGATCTACAATCAAAGAAGCATAGCATGAGTGCAGCTAATCCAAACACAAGATAACATCAATGTGTAACGTATCAATCTCTCCCAAGTCAATAAGAGTAACCACTACAACAAAAATGTCCACTAACAAAGGGAAAACTCGTCCTTAAAAGTCTTATTCTAGTCCTTAAAAGTGAATTGCGACCAGAGAAATTTGGTCGTCAGCCATCGCAATCGTCTTCGTCACAAAAGATCAGTAACGACAAGACTAATTTACTGATCCTCAGAGGATTTTGGAGACCGAAAAACTTCATGTCCCTAAAACACTTTCAGCGACATGAAATCTAGTCGTAAGCAAATATTAACTGTTCCCAAGAAAATTTTAGTACCATTATTATCCTGGTCCTAAAAACAATTTTATGACAAAAAGTCTGGTCTGTAAAGAGTATCCCAAAGTGGCGTGTTTTTTGAATTTATACAATAATTATCTATAAATAATCAAATTAAAAAATCAATTTATCAATAAATTCAAAATTTGCAATACGAAAAAATATTTATAGATTAAAAATTTGTAATAACTACAAAATATATTAGAGCATGTGCCTGCTGTTTTTTCGGAGCTGGTGGAACAACGCATTCAAGAGCTCCTTAACCAAATTCAAACCCTGGCAGAAGAGGGGAGAATAAATCCCACTTGTAGCAGTATGAACACAATACATATATCATGATATGGTTTATAAAATCTCATAGAACAATAATATTTTTATATTTTTTTCCTGATTAATTTCTCAACTTGATAAATCTTCAAAGTTCTCATCTTGAGTTGTAATTGAAACTCTTTAAACCCTATAAAAATAAAAGTATAAATTTCTTTAGAGAACTATAAAGATCAAATTGTATCATAAAGATATTATATTGGAAATAAAAATCTGGATATTTCAGCGTCCTCTTCCTTCAAAGCCTATCATTTTCATATATGGTCCAATTACATTCTTCTAATATAGATTACCAGAAATCTAGATTCCAAGCAAAGTCCATAAATAGAATATAAAAAAAATCATCACACAATCTAATAAAATCTCCAACCATTCTCCATGTTTATCCTAGGAACTTAAACGAAGATGTCTCCTAAGAAAATATCAAAGTAAACATGAAAGCCAAAACAACACAAATAGGAAGATTTAGAATGGTCAGAAAATAATTGTTTTACTGCTATATATCACAGTTTATGAACTGGTTCCATTGGTTTCTATGGTGCATATGTTTCTTGAGAACCAGAGAGAAACCATAATTTACACAATGTATATTCCAGAAAAAACTCATGAAGAATAGTTGCATCGTCATTGACAACGGCTGATACCATTTTGAGTGCATAATAGTACATAACAAAAAACAGTGCTACAAAGAATTAGAAGACAATGTTAAGCTAAATGAATATTACAGGGTTATATCAAGCACCAAGAAAGGCTTATGTAGATGTTCTGGTCCAATTATTTGTTTCTCTTCTCTATTACATACTTTATTGCATATTTATGAGATAAATAACTGAAGTCTGTATAATATAGAAATGTCGCAAGTACTTCAAAAACAAGAAAGAGGGAAACGACCTTATGAACTTAATTAAAACAAAAAATAATGCTAATCTGCATACACATAGAAGCTATAACTTTTTTATTTACTTGATATAATTAGAAAGGTTATTTTTCATTTTTCGTGGAAAGAGAAGATATATTACCAACTAGAACATATATGGGGGTAACAACTAATTAGCACCAAGAAACAATACTTAAAACGATAATCTTAGTTGTCATTTATAATTTAGTTAAGCTCCAAAAATTAAAATGTTCTCTAATATTGTATATAAAGAAAGAAGTCAAGAAATTTCATTGGTTATATACAAAAGAACAAAGATTGATTCTTTCACTAAACAACTCATATCAATGAAAATATATTTTAGTTTGACCTAGAAGGACATACCAAACCCATTCTACGATTTTGAATACCTGAAGGTGTAAACTAGTCAAATGTATATTGTACAAATTTACAAGTATAATCCTTGTCCGCAAGTGCTCTGTATCGGAAAAGCACAATTTCACTAGTTAATAACAAAAATGTTTCATTCGTATGTATGATTTTTACATATGAAATAATTCATGGAAACAAGAGGATAAATTTTCACTCGAAAAAACACGTTATAACCTTACAAAAAGTAAAAAAAAATTATGTGTCAAGTGTTTATCAATCTGACTAGTTTTTATCAGATTAACAGGCTCTATTTATTGGTTTAAACATCCTATATAGTCCATGAATAAAACACAAGGATATGTTTTCGAGGGAGTAATAAATCTTAGCAGAAGTCTTTGTGCTTTGTTCTATATTTAATGTGTTACTATCTGATGTAAAAGATGAAGTCGTTAAAGAGAGTACACTTATAATGTCGTATGTTCAGACTTGATCCTCTTTACTGATTCAAACACATGGAAAACCTTTTTACTAATAGGTGCCAACAAGATTAAATCCAACATCTCTGTCTGATCTATTACAACATTGAAATGTGACCATCTCATCTAAAATCTAAAGCTATCAAGAGAGTACATTTTTATTTACTTAATCATGTCCTTAATAACTGTAGACTAATATAAGGAGTTAAGCAAACACTTAGCACATAACTTTATCAAATAACACTATAGGATATTTCCTAACGATTTCAGTAAAATACATATGGAGCAACCATGAATTTGATTGCAACGACTAACTTACCAAGTTAAAATTGATTAACTTGTATGGATAGAGGTACTTCACCTCTGGCAGGCACCCTATCCCCCATAAATGGCTGCTCATCAAATAAAGGGACAGAAGTTTTTGGACATTGTAACCAAATAAAGGTGATAAGTTACAATTGGAACCAATAGATATTAGCATGAGAATCAGGATCTATTAAAATAAGCATAATACACAGTAATGAAATTTGACATATCATTCAATAGAAGCACAACAATTCATTGGAATAAAGAGAATGGATTATGATGAAGCGAAAGAGATTTGAAATACCCCATAAATGGTTGGTCATCATATTACATTGTTTTAAGCAGAATCAATATCTATTCCAATAAGCATAATACACTAAAGAAATTTGAAACATCATTCAATAGAAGCACAAAAAATCATTGGAATAACGAGAATGGATTATGATGAAGCGGAAGAGAATTGAAATATCCCATCGATTCAACCCCTCATTCCAATTCAGTTTTTCCTTGATCCTTGAATATGATAACTAGAGAAAGTTTTTCCTTGATCCTTGATCTTTGAAATTTGAATATATACCTAAGTTGAAAATTAAATATCAACCTTGAAAATAATAATTGACATGAAAAATAATTTCTTGAATAGATGAGTAAAAATCTATGTATCTCGATTGTCCTAAAATATTTTCGGACGTGTCACACATCTGCAAAAAATGGAAAATTATAGGAGGGTCCTCCTATAGGTATCACATCAAAATCTTTGAAGAGTATGAACAATATAGTTCAAAACAAATCATAAAGAAATTTGTATCGTATTAATCCATCATAACTAAATTAATTAATATCCACTGCTAAGCAACAAGTACTCCATTGAAACATCTATTATTTTCTTAGCTTCGACATAAAATAAAATTTTACTGTATTCATACTATGCCCAAAAAGTTATAAAACATTCCTGAAACAGGACAGCAACATGACAATCCTCCAATACACCAATCAAAAATTAGCCCTCATTGACAAAATAGAATATACCCAAATATTGTAACTGGATAGCTTAAACTACTTTATACTAACAATCAGACAATTAATAGTAAAAATTATATTTTACATAGGAAATGAAAATTTGAAATTTAGCATACGGGGATTGACAAAATGAACCAAAAATTTAACTCCTTCACCTGTTAAAAATACAAAAATTAACACCAACGGAGAGCACAATACAAAAGAAAGATTATCAAATATACTTACAGTCATATGAAGTGTTAATATACCATCACATGTGATAGTTCAATATTCAATATATTGAAACAAAATGAAACTAAGATTAATTTTCTTTGTTTTCTTAGGCATGCATAAACTTGAAATTCTAATTTTTCTCACAAAATTATGATTCTACCTTTCCTAGAGAAAAAAATAGAACTACAATCAGTGAGATATTTACCACTAAAATAGTTTTAAAAAGAAGAAACCTCTAACACTTGCCCCCAATTCAAAAAAAATCGTTCTTGCTAAAGTGGGTTAGTTTATAGTCAAGAAAAACATCACCTTTACATACTACAAAGAATAGGAAGCTCCCTGCTAAAAGGATTTCTGGTGCAAGATCTTCTTAAGGAATTTGGAATAGTAGCAAGTTTTAGATGACTTTAGGAAAGCGGCGAGAAATCTATTGTAGATGAACTTGGGAAAACGGCGAGCCAACCTAGGTTTAGGGATTTTTTTAAAGAAAAACTAGTTTTGAAATCAATATTAAATTCCCCTATTTATTAGTTTCTTTAATTTTTCAGATGTGAAAATCGAGGAGAGGTCTTTTGTCATACTTTGTTTAGAATTAGGGACTAGATTCACGTAATTTTAGGACTAGATGGAGTTTCATCGCTAATTTAAGGATTAAAAGTGAAATTTAGGGACCACAAAAAATAGTTGTACCTATATGTATACTTTCAGTGACCACAATTTTATCTCGTCCTTAAATGGTGGTCCCTAAAAATCCTTCTTCTTATAGTATAACTTTATGGACAAGCAAAAACGAACACTCTCTATAGACACTCTTAGCTACCATAGAATTGCAAAGATTCTAACAACACATCCGGATGAACATCAAACCTCATAGCCATATATGGCGTCACAAAAGACAAGGTAGCACTGGAATCATGTCAAGCATATACATGAAATTGGAAAACTTTAGACATACTGATAACCACATCAGGAGAACTCTCTTATTTACCTATAGTTTGAAGAGCAAAAAATCAGTTGTGCTTAAGAGCATTGGAACCTGCACCACTAGTAGAAGCTTGTTTTCCCTCTCTTCTTTTAGTCGTACGCATTGGAAAATCCCTCATTTTGTGACCACTTTTACCACAACAATGACAACCATTTGTGTTGCCTAGTCACTTACCATCGTGCTTGTTTTTACACTTAGTGCAATTAGAACAAGGAAATGAAAATCCAGTACCTTTACCTCCTTGAGTCGTAGGGTTAGACACCGTATCTTGGTTGAGCTTAAGAGTACCATTGGACGAACCTTGATCGTAAAACCTTTGATGGAATCTAGGACGACCTTGTCTATCAGACCTTGTGTTAGAAAAATTAAAATCACTAGTGTTAGCCCTTTTTGCCTCCCTGAACTTCTCCTTGAGTTTCTGCTCCTCAATTTATTGTGCATGTACCATGATAAAAGAGATTTCCATGTCATTAATGAGCATAGAGGTTCGGCACTCTTCTAGCACCATTTTGGACACATCTGAAACAAACTTACTCATCTTAGATGTTGAATACGCAACAACTGATGGAGCATACTTAGACAATCGAGTGAACTATAGTGCATATTCCGGAAAAGACGTTTAAAGCGGAGAGAAAACCAATCTTAGAAGGGACGGATGAAAGGGAAAATTCATGTGATTCTTGGTTAGATGACAATCACACTCATACTCCCTTACCAAAGGTTAATGAACTCAACCACCTTGAATTCCCTTATCTGAAGGGGGAACCTATCAAGAAAAGCAGCATTAAACTTCTCCCAATCAAGAGGACCTGTGTCACATACAAGGAGCACCCCCTAGAAGTTACATGGCGTACTTGACCTCTCGGAGTTCTTATACAAGTACATAGTTATCATTCATCGCATTGTCATAGGTAAATTTAGTGGAAAATTTAAAACTTTCTTAGAACATATTATGCTAGAACATTTCTTCATATTATATATATATATATATATATATATATATATATATATATATATATATTCATCATATAGTCATTAAGATCACCATAATAAGACCACATCATATAGACTCATACCATGCACATATTCATAACAAGTAGAAAGTTACTATCATGCCATGTATAAAGACATTGACATAATTATACACCTTGGATCACCTTTCTAGAACTCCCTAAGAAGCTATTTCTGCAATGTCTAGGTGAGTTCATTACTTCCGCATATCCTAAGTAACCTCCAATAGGTCATCCTAGTTAGTGTCTTAGTCATTTACTTCCATTGTCCATTTTACTTTAGGGAAACTATAAACTTAACAAGTACTAAGACTATGGGTGCTAAACATGGAATATGGTGTTGTAGAGCCTTACACCAATGGAAGGTGTTCTCACCTAGACAAGGTAGAACATTAACACATATATCCTAGCATACTAAGTGAATTCACTTGTTAGATCCTATGTGGCAAGCACAATTTATGGAACTAAGAGATATACATGACCTTCTGCATAGCATTGGAGCCTTATCTTATGAGAAACATGGGTGAACCTTCCTATGGGAAGCCACTACCTCATGTGGAACCATACCTGAATATTCTTCCAATGCAAGTCAAACCTTATGGGAACCCAATGGTGAATATTACTCCAAAGGAAGCCAAAACCTTTCATTGTCAAATTCACTCGGTGCTAAGCTAATTTCCTTTCATTGAAAAGTGTTTATTACTTTACATCATAAAACATAGGCTTCGGATATTGATTACTTATATGCTTATAGCATAGTACCGCACCTATCTAGTTTTAGGGTACACATGAGCACACCTTTTAAGGCCCTTCTATTGACTAGATCTCCATACATGTGTGTGTATACTTATATGTGAGCAAACCTTTCACATAACACATAAATGTCACATGTTCATATATCAATTCACAAGTCCATAGGTATAACTGTATGAGCAATCCTTTCATATAAACACACCAAGACACCATGCACATTCATATTTTATGATATCGTATACTAAACACCATAGCATGTAAGCCATATTCATAACATGTTCATACAATCCTATGCATGTACTTGGAAGACCAACCTACGAACTATCCTATCAAGGCACACACGTTCAATGTATAGACAACGTCCCATACACTTGCCCATACTAGTACACCTATCAAGTCTAACTAGTGAATGATACATCACACAATATCATAGAATGGTTAGCATAGCATAAGACTCATTTATTTAAGACTTAAAACATTCTTACAATAAACTCTAATCTTTATGCACCTATCTTAGCTTTACTTCACATATAGCATCATAGGACCTCATCATATACATCAAATACACATAAGCTTGACATAACCATTTACATGCTCATGCCATTAGAAACATAACCTAGATCATAGTTAAAATAGGAAACTAGGCATAGGCTTCACATAGTGTGATCATCATAACCACACACTCACGTATTCATTAATTTTCCTTCAAGGCCATATTCAACACATATATAATGACAGTAAAGAAAACACCTTCACAATAAGTAGACCATACCACACAATGCCATACAAGGCTTCATCAACAATACTATAGAGAAGTAGAGGAGAATAGTAGAGCAATTCTTACCAATACTTTAGACTTTAGTTATCATTGACAATTACTAATCTTGCACAAACAATTCATATATAAGGATGTAGATAAAGGTATACTAACATAATCGTTAATCATACATTAATCAAACAAGATTGAGATTATATTAGGTCCACTAAATCATCAATTTATAGAATGTGAAGAGAAGTTGATCTCTTACCAATACTTTCACACTTAATCATAAATTATTCATGCTCACAATTAATCAAAATTACACATAGAAGTCAGTAGTTAAAGATATCATAACTTAAACGAAATCCTTCTATAATTGCCAAGATTTCGAGATTACAGTGAGCACCAGGAAATAGAGATAAAGTCTTTAAGCATCAATCCACATTAGAACAACACATAATTCATCATTATAACATATTATTGGAAGTATCTAAAGTACAATTAACCCTATACAAAATCATGAACCAATTACCATGGCGTCGAGATACATAGAACTATATTAGCAATTTATAGAAAATAGGAGAACATGAATCAATACCACCTAATCCTCAAGACTTGATCAACATAAGATCCATTACATATAATTTATAATCTTTATTCATTATAGGCAGTAGTTAACAATCAATTTAACATAATTGAATTCCATATTCATTCATTATAAGGCAATGTTACAGTTACCACATAGAGGCAAAGGCGAGTCATGTTCAAATCTTCATATATTGATCAAATTGGATCATTCGTAAAAAAATACTCACCATAAATATACATAATAAATGGTTTATATAAGCAATTCAACATAATAGAATTACAAATCCACAAATAACAAGCCACGATCACAATGCCCATGCAAGGGCTAAATCGAGTTTGGGAAGGGACATAGGTTCATAATGCAATAGGATTGAAATTTACGTTTAAACCGATAAATTATCATCAATTAATCATTATTAAGCCTTTGAAAATGTTTTGAGAAATAACCCTTGTCTAGATTGAAGAAGAAGAAGAAGTTTGATCATGAAATATCTTTTCAAAACATTGAGACTAACTCTCTAGATTGAAGGATAACGAGAGATGAAGGATGAACATACCTTTATCTAGAAGAAAACCTCTAAAACTTGATGAAGAATCAATGGGAATACAAGCTCCAAGATTTTCTTGAGCTTCACCTTCAATGGAGGTTTTTAAAGAGAATATATTTTCGAGGGAAAGTCTAATTTGTGTAGAAGGGATTGGGAATAGGTTGATCGCGTTTTTTATCACTTAAATACACCATAAATAACTAATAAAACCTAGTAGAGTCAAGTTAGGACGTGGAGTGAATATTCCATTCACCCCATAAATAGGCAGCGTGCATGGAAATAGCTATAGGCCTGCATTGATGGACCCAACAACGGGGCGATGGTCCATCAATGGACCCTCTTGTGCCTTCCTTCATTTGGGTATGAGGTTTTCATGTGGTTAATACTTCTCCAGCATAAGTTCCCATCGACGCCTCCCCATCAACGGGTCATCATTCCACTAAGGAGGAGTCATTTGGCTCATCGATTGACACTTCTAAGGCAGTGTCTCAACAGCCTTTGGGTCCTTCTTTAGGGACTCTTGCGGGTCCGTACCCAGAAGTTCCCAATATAAATATACAACCTTACATATTGAATTACCTTCCATGCAAGTTTCACCCAAAATGAACACATAAAATACATCCAAATATGCAAGGCACACTCAAGACATACATGCACGTCTCAAGGACTAACTTTCGGACGTCTTAGGTGTTCTTGGACATTTGACCTCCAAACTTCATGAAACTCCATAAAATTCTTGTAAACATAATTATTACTCATATAAGGAACTCATAAGCTCATGAAACACACATAAGCAAATAAAACACATAAGGCCCCTTAGGTGACTAGTTGTCGAACATCTTGGTCGCCCCTTAACGTTTGACTTCCATATGACTTCAAGTCACCGAAGCATACTTTAAAACACTTTAATAACATTTTAACAAGCATATAGGCACAAGTGAGGCTCTAGACACCCTAACTCATTTTGGGGGTCTTACAATATCCCCCACTTGGGAACATTCGTCCTCGAATGGCACTTAGGACACTTTAATCACAACAAGGACTTCAATGAATCATAGAGCATCTTAGAACAGTCATAAAATCATCATATAGAATATAATGCAAAAAAATTAGAAGGAATACAACTTCAAAACATTTAGCACTCAATTCAACATAAGTAAGCAAAACTTTTATTCACTCACTCGTTAATGCATCAACCACATAGGATCTTGTAATGTTCACAGGAGGAAAATCCTTACCCTAATCATAACATGGTCATTACACTTTATTTTAGTAAGAGCTCATCATTTAAGATAACACATAGTCAGATTCAACAATACTCAAGAACAAGTTGGCACTCATACTTCAATGCACATGGACTTGAGTAAGATAGGCCGACAATGGATTCTTATTAGTTAAGCCTAGTGCCATGAGGGTCATACTCAACCATACAATGCTTAGTTGTGTCCATGGACAAATGTCCTTCTTCTCAACACACATATATGTCTCAAGAGTTCACACCGAAGCAAATGCACAGAAGTTTATCTTTACTGTAACATGAGAATTTCTCAACTTTTAATCATGGCTTGCTCAAACATCTATCCTAGTGAAGTCAAAAATTGTAATTCAAACAACACGCATCACAATAATAGGATGAAATTTCACAACAATTAAATTTCTAACTTAACATTAGCTTTCATAGACATGCATCATTTAGGGATTGTCTTACAATATATAGGCACACACAAGGACAATAACTAACATGCCTTCACTTTTTTCAAGAGTGAACCTACAATCATGCTTTCCAAACCATACAAGTAACATAGATTTCAATAGACTCAACATATATCATTTTAAAGAGGCTTAATTTCTCATTATAAGGCTAAACCTTACATATCAAAAGTGACTTCAAACATGCTTCTTACCTTAACTCATGAAGTCAAATGCAGAACTAGCATTGCAAGATGCACAATCAACATGAGAAAACCATGAATTTAATCAAAATTTCTTTTCAAGTGCTTTAGAGTCTAAAAATACTCTAAAGGTAGGGTCAATCAAGACATATCAAAACATATAGAGATCATGTAATTTATACTTTAACACAAAACTCTTATCATGTGCAAGTTTACTAAGTTCATTAGTTTCAAGTTCAAGTAAGAGTAGAAGGACAAGGTAGAAAATATCTACAACCTCACTACTCCATCACCATCCCCCACTTAGGGTAAACCCAATTAACATCAACTTAACCTAATCTTCCAGAGGATCTTAACTTAACAACCTTTATTTTCATCACCTAAAAATGATTACCACTTTAGAAGGAATTATAGTAAGTCAACCAAGGAATTCTAAATGTTATCATCTAGGCAAATTATCCCCAATCATCAAGAAAGGTCATAATACCCAAACACATAAGATTCTCAACAATACAATAGACACCAATGTCATACAACATTAGGGAAAACAACAAGGAGACTTAACCATAGGGACTCTTTCTTTTCAGTCAATCTTACAGTAATGTGACTTCTAGGTCAACCAACCCACATCATTACCCTACCAAGATAATCATGCCACCCTTTTTTATAGAATCAAACCTATACAAATCACTCCAATTCATACCATACAACTAGTAGAAACTGCACAGATATACAAAGGGCAATATTGAACACTTTTAAACACATATACTTAGGCAACATCCATCTTTACCATTTAACATATTCCTAAAGTATTTCAAGTTTAACCATATTTTAAGACTATCATCAAGCAAGTTCGTATAGTAACATATCATTCCAAAAGAAATTCGTTTTAAACATAATGACTTCTACCATGCTTTAGATATATCATCACGTACATTTCTGAACATAACATGCTATTTCACATAAGTCTCATATGTAGCCAAAAGGGACATCATATCAACATATCATTGCAAAATTCAGCTTCACATGTACTCATGAAACCATTAAACCAAGATAAGCATCAAAACTCGTCTTCTCTCCCTCAATTATAGAGATACAATCTCATCCAAGCAATCACATCAGACGATCAGACAAGAAAATATAAGAGAGAGATCTTATAGAGTTAAGTTCTATGGCACGACATGAGAACAGTGAAGAAGGGAAACTCTATCATCCTATATCCTCTCGCTCATAGATGTGTCTCAATTCACACCGATGGTCGAGACTCTACTAGATGTGGCAAAATGAGACTTTTAGAACCTAAAACCATTTTCATAAATTTTAAGCTCTAATACCACATTTGTCACATCCGGGAGCACCCTCTAGAAGTAACATGGCGTGCTTGACCTCTCGGAGGTCTTATACAAGCCCATAGTTATCATTAATCGCATTGTCATAGCTAAATTTAGCGGAAAATATAAAACTTTCTTAGCACAAATTTAGCGGAAAATTTAACACTTTCTTAGCACATCATATGCTAGAACATTTCTTCATATAGATATAAAATATCATCATACATAGTTAATGATTCTAGTCTCTTTATTTTTGCCATCCTAGACTCAACATCATAAGAGAACAATAGGGACGCGGCCCTTATAACATAATAAATAAGTAAATAATATTAAAAAACTTTACAATAAACCATAAGTAGGGAATCCATGGAATTTAAGGGCCCCTTTGCTTGATCATGGGAATCATATATCAAGCTCCTCATCATGTAATACATCCCTTAAGCAACCATAACCTACATTTGTGTTAAAATTATAGAAGAACGGAGTTAGTACAAGAATACACTAAGTATGGAAACCATGCAAAAACATGCATTTAAAAGGGACATTTTCTTGAAATCATACTTCATGCCTTTTTGAGTAAATCTTCATAAAAATTTTATGTAATAGCATTTATATCATTCACGTACTTAATATAGACATGTTAAAATGCCAAATATCATATAAGATCACACTTAGAATTTAAGTCATATTTGGGGTTACTTTACAGTGAGAAAATTCTACTTTACAGTGAATCATTTCCTTCTTTATTCCTTAACCTTCCAAGTAACCTTTTAGTGATACTTGGTGCAATGCATCACCTTAAGGCCAGAAGGAAACTATACATACATTCGACACAAGGCATCACATATCATCATAGAAGTATAGCACATGATACTTACATATAAGCCAAGACCTTAGGGAACTTACAGTGAACTCTTAGTCATTATGCACATATACTTATTTTACTTCACATAAGACTTTATGAAACCTTACTCATAATTCCAATCTAAATCTACTAGTGAAATGTACATGTGAAGCCCAATAACCTCCCATATACTTACTAGACCTATCATAAGACCACAAGCCTTAACATCCAATTCATACATCAATAAACAAGTGAAGAAAATTTTATTCATGTCAACAACCTTCATCATATAAGCATTATGATCAACATAGTGCATATAAGAATAATACCACATCATATAGACTCACAGCATGAGCATATTCATAACAGGTAGATGATTACTACCATGCGATGCATAAAGACATAACCATAATCATACACCTCAGATCACCTTCCTAGAACTCCCTAAGAAGCCACTTGTGCAATGTCTAGGTGGGTTCATTACTTTCACCTATACAAAGTAACCTCCCTTAGGTAATCCTAGTTAGGGTGTTAGTCATTTACTTACATTGTCCATTTTACTTTAGGGAAACTATAGCCTTAACCGACACTAAGACCATGGGTTCTAAACATAGAATTTGGTTTTGTAGAGCCTAAACCAATGGAAGGTGTTCTTACCTATCCAAGGTAGAATATTGACACATATATCCTAGCATACTAAGTGAATTCACTTGCTACATCCTATGTGGCAAGAATAGTTTATGGAAGGAACTAAGAGATATACATGACTGTCTACATGCTCAATAGTATTGGATCCTCATCTCATGACAAAACATGGGCAAACCTTCCTCAAAGGGAAGCCACCACCTTATGTGGAACCATAGGTGAATATTCCTCAAGGGAAGAAACTTATGGGAACCCAATGGTGAATCTTCCTCCAAGGGAATCCAACACCTCTCATCGTCAAGTTCACACGGTTTTAAGATAAGTTCCATTTTTTGAAAAGCTTATTACTTTACTTCATAAAACATAGGCTTAGGATATTGATGACTTATATTCAAGCACCTATCTAGTTTTAGGGTACACATGAGAACACCTCTCAAGGCCCCTCTATTGACCAGATCTTCATACATGTGTGTGTGTGTCTACTTATATGTGAGCAAACCTTTCACATAACATATAAATGTCACACATGTTCATACATCAATGCACAAGTCCATATGTATAAATATATGAGCAATCCTTTCATATAAACACACCAAGACACCATGAAAATTCATATTTCATCATATCGTATGCTTAACATCATAGCATGTAAGTCAATTCATAACATGTTCATATAATCCTATGCATGTACTTGAAAGACCAACCTAGAACTACCCTATAAAGGCACACACGTGCAATGCATAGATAAGGTCCCATACCCTTGCCCATACTAGTACACCCATCAATTCATCCTAGTGAATGATACATCACACAACATCATAGAATAGTTAACATAGCATAGTACTCATTTATTTAAGACTTACAACATTCTTACAGTAAGGTCTATTCTTTATGCACTTATCTTAGATTTACTTCACATATAGCATCATACGACCTCATCATAGACATCAGGTACACATAAGCTTAATATAACCATTTACATGTTTATGACATTTGAAACACAACCTAGATCATACTTAGAATTGGAAAATAGACATAGGCTTCACATAGTGTGGTCATCATAACCACACACTCATGTATTAATAAATTTGACTTCAAGGCCATATTCAACACATATATAGTGACAATAAAGTAAAAACCACCACCATAAGTGGACCATGTCAAACAATGTCATACAAGGCTTCATCAACAATACTATAGAGAAGTAGATGAGAAAAGTAGAGCGATTCTTATCAATCCTTTAGCCTTTGGTCATCATTGACAATTACTAATCTTTCATCAAAAACTAAAGTATAAGGCATTATCTAAAGATATACTAACATAATTACAAATTATACATTAATCATAACAAGATTGAGATCATATTAGGTCCACTACATCATCAATTTATAGAATGTGAAGGGAAGTTGATCTCTTAGCAATACTCTCACTTGATCAAATTATTCATGCTCAAAATTAATCAATAATACACATAGAAGTCAGTAGTTAAAGTGACCATAACTTAAATAAAATCCTACTACAATTGCCAAGAATTCAAGATTACAGTGAGCATCATAGAATTACAATAGAAAAGAAATAGAGATCAAGTCTTCAAGAATCAATCCACATTGGATGTCACGTAATTGATAATTCTAACATATTAGAGGTATTAGGTAGAGTACAATTAACCCTATACAAAATCATGAATCAATTACCATATAATTGAGATATATAGAACTACATTAGCAATTTATAGAAGATATGAGAACATGAATCAGTACTACCTGATCCTCTAGCCTTGATCCACATTGGATCCATTATGTATAATTCATAATATTTATACATGATAGTATGTAGTTAACAGAACATAACTGAATAATTTATTCATACATTATAAGGCAATGTTATAGTAAACACATAGAGGCAAAGGCTAGTCATGTTCCAAATCTTCATATATTAATCCAATTGGATCAGTCACCAACAAATCACCATCAATATATGTAATAATCAGTATATATAAGCAATTCAATGTATTAGAATCACAAATCCACAAATAACAAGCCACTATCACAATGCCCATCCAAGGGCTAAATCGAGTTTGGAAGGGACATGGGTTCATAATGCAATTGGATTGAAATCTATGTTAAAACCAATACATTATAATCAATTCATTATGATTAAGCTATTAAAAATGTTTTGATAAAGAACCCATGGCTAGATTATAGAAGAAGAAGTTTCATCAAGAAATCTCTTTTGAATACTAAGAGATGAATTCTCTAGATGGAGAGATAAATAGAGATGAAGGATCACCAAAACTTTATCTACAATAAAACCTCTAAAACTTGATGAAGAATCCGTGGGAATCCAAGCTTCAAGTTGTTCTTGAGCTTCACCTTCAATGGAGGTTTCTAGAGAGAATATTTTTTTTGTAGGGAAAGTCTAATTTATGTAGAAGGGATTGGGAATGGGTTGATCACTTAAATACACCCAAAAATAAACAATTAAACCTAGTAGGGTCATTTTAGGAAGTGGGGTTAATTTCCAATTCACCCCTTAAATAGGCAGCATGCATGGATGTAGCTTAAGTCCTTCATCGACGGACCCAACGACCGGGCATCGATCCATCGATGGACCTTCATGTGCCTTCTGTCGTTTGGGTCTGAGACTGTAATGTGGTTAAGCCTTCTACAGGATAATTTCCCATCGATGTCTCCCAATCAACGGGGTGTCAATCCACTGACGAGGCATCGATTGACACTTCTAAGGCAGTGTCTTGACAGCCTTTGAGTCCTTCATGAGGGCCTCTTGTGGGGCCTTTAGGAAGTCATACCCGGACGTTTCAAAAGTAAATATACACCCTAACATGTTGAAGGTCTTCCATGCATGTTTCACCCAAAATGAACACGTAAAAAACATCCAAACATGCAAGGCACACTCAAGACACATATGAACGTCTCAAGCGCTAACTTCTGAACGTCGTAGACGTTCTTGGACGTTTGACCTCCAAACTTCATGAAACTCCATACACTGCCTATAAAAATTATTATTATTCATATAAGGACCACATAAGATCATGACACAACATAAGCACTTAAAACAGATAAGGCCCCTTTGGTGACTAGTCGTCGAACGTCTTGGTCGCCCCTTGACGTTTGACTTCCAAATGACTTCAAGTCACCCAAGAATACTTTAAAACACTTAATTAATATGTTAACAATCTTATAGGCACAAGTGACGCTTTAGACACCCTAACTCATTTTGGAGGTCTTACAACCCGCATCTTCCATTCTCTCTTCCTTCCATTGTTTACACCATATTTGAGCCACACATTTCAAGTGATAAGATACAAACTCCACTTTTTTCCACTGACGTAACTACCATGATCATCAACACCTTATATACCTCATCGATAAACACTTTAGGATCTTTCCCAACTTTAGAACCATCAAACTCAGGAGGATTGAATCCTTGTAAAGTCCCTCACTCTTTAAACTGCCAAATTCACATTTGAGCTTGCGGGAACCACAACCTCCCTATTATCTATGGCCATCACGGCTTGAGACAATACTGAAAAGCAGCCTAAAACTACACATTTGGAACATGCTCAGCCAAAGGATCAACCATAACTTAAGGAGCTTGGGGACAATCTTTTCTTTCTGCATTCTCCATCACACTCCTTCTAGCATAAGATCTTTGGGTAGAAATATTTAGAATAACATAAGATAAGGATAGGGAGAGAGACCTTATCGATTTAGACTCTACTGCAAAACTTAAGAGTAATAAAAGAAATGGATTTTCCTAATATTATTGTAGCCTCTTAGTCATAAATGTGAGCACTTCAAACTCATGAACACGAATCAAGTAGATGTGGCTTATGAGAAATCCTAGGAATATTCTAAACATTGTGCTCTGATTACCAAGTTTGTCACAACCCTACAGTACATTTAAGATGTAACATGTGTAGGGAAACCTATACGAATCCATAAAATTCACTTAGCTCTCATAACATAAGAAATAGAACAATAAGTCTAAAAATAGTCCAAGTCAAAAATATTCTTATAAAATAAAAAAATGGAAGTCTAATACACTTATCTGAGCACAACCATCTAATACAATAAAATGAAATTGGGCCTAAACCATACATTATGTACAAAAGGGAAATACAATAAATGGAACTAAACAATAAGTGCTCTTCATCGAAGCTTGACGACTCACCAAAGCTTGAGAATTAATCAAGTCGCCCATCATCCATGAAACTGAGCACCCTGAATATCGGACTCTGCATATAGGAAAAATATTGGAAAGAGTGTGTGTAAGTACAAAATAATGTACCAAGTATGATAGCCATGCATAAAACATTTAAATCATTCTAAAAAGGGGCATTTCATTTCATAACATACAATCGACCAAACTAAATAATGATATGAAAGAATTATAAAACATAAATCAACAATTATGGTTAATGCAAGTTTACTTCTTCTTTAAAAGATTTGAACTCATATCCGATAATTCTTGAAGTAACCTTAGTTCATTATTACTTGTGGGGAAATTATCCTTAACAATTTAGACCATGTGAGTTAGAACACATAATTTGGTGTCTACCCTACACCTAAAAGAAGTGTCCTACTTGTCGAAGGTTGAACCTTGAACTTCTAGCTTAAGTAGATCAACAAGATAATCATCCTATGTGGGCACATAGTTGTGGGATAAGGAGATTGCGACTAGAATCCCAACCTTTTCTATGGGAGAGCTTCCATCTCATGAGATTACTTCGGAAACCCAGCTTTGCTCAATGGAGGAATTGTAGCCGCATTGAGTAGAGTCTTTCTCATGAGAGTAAAGTGTGCCACATTTATGAATAGGAGTATACAATGTGTTAAGGAAACTTCCCTTCCTTCACTACTCTAAAGTTGTGCAATAGATTCTATTCCTATAATGATCCTTCTTCCAGAATCTTGTCTGATGCTTTTCAGGGTATGACTCTTGAAGAGCTTATGTGAGAAGGAATACGAGTGAGAATTGGTGCTTGAGGTTTCTTAGGTTCCAATTGATCTTTTGGCCAAGCAAGTAAATGATGTTGAATTGCGAGCCTCTTTCCTAATTGTTGGCTCAACCGTAGGGAATACTCAAGTATCAAGTTGATTTAACTCTCATTCAAAGCAATTGGACCTCTTTGACCCTTCGTTAAGTGTATTTAACCTTGTAGGCCTTATTGTGTGATTTGGAGTAATGAGATTTGGTAAATAGGTTAATAATTCCTTTTCATTGTTAAACGTTGATTGAATTCTAATTATGATAATGTGGGGCAAAATGAATATGCTGATATAATAATGTATGACGTGACATGAATGGTTTCAAAGTTTATAATGACTCATTTTGATGATATTCTATGATTGTGTGAGTGTGGATTGAGTATGATATAGAATTTATCATATACTTATTATTCATGTGAATATGCTTATTTGCATTGTAACTGAAAAACTATGATTAGGTTAGAGTTAATATTATGTTGAAGGAAATAATTCACGCGGTAGATACTTATGCCGAAGGAAAATGGTTTTGGTGAATGAGTTATGCCAAAGGAATATGGTTCCAACAAATGAGATATGCCAAAGGGAAATGGTTCGACAGATGCATGAACCTTGTGAGTCCCCTATGGGTCTCGACTTGATATTAGTCACACCCCTTTTTCCCCCAAGTGGAAGGGTTTTCCATTTTCAGTGATAGTATTGCGCAAGGGATTATTTTATTTTTAAGTCATCACTTTAAATTGAGTTATGGTATTCGCAACAATCTATTTCTAATCTCTAATGAAAAGGAAATGACTCTTTATTTTGGTTTGTGAATTAATATAGTTGACCAAGGGTAAAATATTAGTCATCCCTTGAGTCTTGTGGTTCTATCATGGTCTCTTTTATCAACTTATACTTACTTTAAACTACTTTTTCATAAATTGTGTCTTCAGAATCTAGTTTATTCGTATTTTTATTGTTGAATTGTATTAATCTCAAATTGGATGCATCACTTTTGATATATAATTGCTGAGAAACATTACTACTTTCTTCTGTTAACTGCATCACCTTAATATTCTTACTCTACAAATTTTAGTTTTCATTAAAGAAGAATGAATTCATATGACCACAAATAATTTAAAACCCCATTTTTGTTATTATTCTTTAAAAGGATTATACTCACCTAATGTTACATACATTTAATCACTTCTTGTTAATTTTAGGTTTTTATTCGTTCTTCCATTCATTTGGTTTACTACAAAATTTTGATTAATGTGCAACTCATCTTATTCTCTTACTACTTTTGTCTCTTCTCTCTTTTGGTCGAGTGATTTAAAATAAACACGACTTTTGGCCAATCTAAATTTGAATTATCACTAGTCCTAACTACTTGAGACATAATAGCTTAGACTGAACCAAAAAACAACATCGGAATGCATTCGAAATATTTGTGGCCAAATAAATGGAGCCGATTACACAGACATTTGACAAACAATATGGAAATACATTAAAAATATCTCTCGTGTATGTTTATCTTTGTGGGTTTGTTGTGTGTAGAATCTCTTCTCAAGAATGTGTATATGTAGGTATTGAGAGTATGTAGGTTGTTGATGAGAGGAGAGTAACGTGGAGTAGTGGAAATGTTGCATAGGTTAGAGGACTTTAGGATGAATGGTTTGGGTAGTTTTAGATTAATTTTTTTAAATACCTATAATTAAAATTATAATGATAAAATATCACCTAACTATTTTAAATTAATAAAAATATAAGAAAATCAAATTGCTAGTCTAAGAAAAATATACTTCAGAAACACTAACCTATTCATAAAATTCTAAATTAAGAATTTTTTTAATGAAAATTTTCTTGTTTTTTTTTTTGAAAAAAAGATTGAAAAAAAAACTTAGCCTAAAACTTGACTCTAGTTTGTAGTTTTCAATATATTTTAAAATAAACTTACTAAAATAAGGTAAGAACCAAAATATCTACAAGACATAAATATTTTAGCACCAAAAAGTATAAAACATCAAGTTTGCTTAAAATCATGTGAGTATAGTTTCCCCTATTTTCCGCAAACATAAGTCTTTGCAGACAAAGAAGTAGACAACTTGAGGTTTTGACCAGAATCTTGTTTGAATGAATGATATGTGATCGAGTCCTTGTTTGTACAACTACATATTCGAGGGTGTAGGTCAAATGTAGTTCAAAGAGATGCAATGATGATTTGTAATTCAAGTGCGGTCCTATCGAGGCTCTAGTTCGCAGCTCCTGTTTTTACATGAAAAAGAAAGACAAATAAAATACTAGTACAAGTTCCTATCTATATAGCTTCTATTGAATCTTGACTTGGATATTCATGCCTTCTCAAGTGGTGAAATATTCTTTTTCATCTCAAATGAATTTGAGGATTAACATGTTCTCCGATTAACTCCTTTTCAAATAAGATCCTGGGTTTGAAATGTCTATTGAAATTATTCTACAAGCGGATCCCTTAAATTAAAACAAACAAACAAAATTTCACCAACACTTTTTGCCCCAATTTACACTAAAGAAAGTATAGTGCTGAATTTTGAATCGATACTCTAAATAACTCGAGCATTGTTGTGATGCATTATTTAGATGACTTCGCTACGTTGATTGGGAAGATCCAGCTGAATAAAAATATGTTATACTAAGTTCCATTGTCCTAGAGGTCCTACTATACTAAGTCTCATTTCATTGAGGGTCTTGTTATACTGTATGTCGTTGTCCAAGAGGATCCTGCTATACTGTCTCATTGTCCAGGAGGGTGCTTCTACACAAATTCTCATTGTCTAGGAGGGTTTTGCTACACTGATTCTCATTGTCTAAGAAGATCCTGCTATACTGACTCAACATTGTCTATGAGGATCCTGCTACATTATATCTCACTGTCCAAGAAATTCCTGCTACACTAATTCACATTATCCTTGAGGGTCTAGATATAGTAAGTCTCATTGTTCAAGAGGGTCCTGCTACACTATGTCAATTACTCAAGAGGGTCTTGATACACTAATTCTCATTGTCCATGTAGGTCCTTTTATATTGATTCTCATTGTCCATAAGGGTCCTGCTACACTATGTCCCCTTATCCAGGAGGT
The DNA here is from genome assembly GCF_036512215.1 of Solanum lycopersicum. Lineage (NCBI taxonomy): Eukaryota > Viridiplantae > Streptophyta > Magnoliopsida > Solanales > Solanaceae > Solanum > Solanum lycopersicum. The sequence goes on from NC_090809.1 coordinate 20,485,388, forward strand.
AACTAGTTCCCATTCCAGGAGGGTAATGATATACTTAGTCTCATTGTCTATGAGGGTGCTTCTATATTAAGTCTCATTGCCCAAGAGGATCTTGTTATCCTAAATCACATTGTGCAAGGTGTTTCTGCTATACTTAATCTCACTGTCGATGAGTGTCCTACTATACTAAATTACATTGTCCAGTGGTCAATTATACTATATCACATTGCGCATGAGGATCTTGCTACACCAAGTCTCACTATCATGAGGGTCCTATTACGCTAATTCATATTGTCTAGGAGAATCTTCTATACTGAATATCATTGTCTAGGAGGGTCTTGCTACACTAATTCTTATTATTCAGGTGGGTCTTTATACATTAGTTCTCATTGTCCATAAGGGTCCAATATACTAAGTGTCATTATTCATAATGATCTTGCTAAATGGAATCACCAAATAAACTTACCAAAATATTTCTTTTTTCCCTAGTTTGCACCATAAAAGTTTTTGTGAGTTATTAGCAACAGTAAACTTTAAATTAAAAATGTCTCAGCGTATATCATAGGAGCAAATAAAAAAAGTAGTATGAAAAAAGGCTTAAAATACACTTGAAGTATTAGAAATGGTACAAAACTACCCTCCACCACCTATTGGCTCCAAAATATCTTTTCCATCCACCTATTAGCTCTACCCTTGTCATCCACATTTGAGTTCGAAATTGATCACTTATTTAGCGATTTTAAATTTAAACTATGTAAATATATTTTACAAATTATGTGGAACTCAACTATTTGTTATAATTTAACATTGTTAATACAATTCATAAATCAATTCTCTGTCCACCCATTACTAATTAAAAAACACCCAATTAATAAACTCTACATATTACTAATGCAACAACAAGAAAGCTACAGTTTCTAAAAATTTGAGTATAAAATGTCTATAGAAGTACATTATCATACATTCAAGTCCTCAATCAAAACATATTATAAATCAAGTATCTAAATAAAAATTACCGACAAACATAAAAGTTTGAGTATGTTCATCTGAATTATTCATTCTCCTCAATTATGTGATTTTACTTTATAGATATTTTTTTTCAAATAATATATTAGAGTTTTAATATTTAAAATAATTCATAAATATTCATAAAATTATATTTAAAAAGTACATAAATTAAGTCGAAATGTACTACTTCTTTACCTTTAATAATAAATTTTGAATTCAAGCTTGAAAGAGAATCTTATTGAAATTTCCCTCGTAAATAAATGGCTCAACCTAAATTTAATTGGGGTTTAGATTCAGACTCAAATAATTTTGGATGACTTTTTCAAGAATCTATAATTTCGCCGTGTTTTAATAGTGTTTAGGGTGATTCAAATACTAGAATTGATTTATTAATTGGGTGGAATTTACTTAGTAATGAGTGGGTAGTGATTTGGTTTATAAATGATATTAATATATTAATATCTAACAAATATTTGAGTTCCAAGTATTTAAACAATTTAAATTTAAAATCGTTAAATAAGTGGGCAATTTTGAACCCAAAGGTGGATGAGAAGGGTATTCTGGAGCCATTAGGTGGATGAGAAGTGTGGATGGAGAAAGTTTAATACCATTTACAATACTTCGAAGGTATTTTAGCCCCTTTTCCAAAAAATTTATCTTAGGATAGGAAGTTTTATCCTAGTAGAGAATGGAAAAAGTAAACGTCTCAGACTAGCAAGTGTTTCTCGAAGAAGAAAAATTAAAATAATTGTGCATGCATGTAAATTTTTTATTTTTTTTTGGTAATGGTGTTAAGATACATGAGTCTTCAAGATAAACTTTATGTTAGCAAAATTTCCCCTTTCCTTCTTTTTCATGGTTGGTTTGTGGCATTAGTTTTGAGGATGATTGATCCTATTATTGTCATATTTGAAGCTAATTTTCAGTTTGAATAGATTGTTGTCCTTTACTAGTCAGCCCATCTTGATACTTTTGAAGATATATCTAGCTATTTAGAAGTTCAAACTTCACATTTATTATATTGTTTTCACCTTTTAAAAACATTGAATTTTTGTATTTATATACATGTCCAAACTTATTAATATATGAAAAGTTATTATGCATATCATTATTTCATGAGTCATTACACTTTTGATGTGTTGCAAAACTTTGTTTTGTTCAACTGAAGAGATAATAACAAAATTTGAAATTATTTCAGGTTATTTAAATGAATACTAAACTCAAAGATAAATTTCAAAGGGAAATAAGTGACTAAAAATAAGAAAAAATAATATTTATTTTTTCGAGAGAAAATAAAAATAAAATATAAATGGACTCCTTTAAGAGTGGTAGCCAATTAGAATTATCAAACATGCTTTTGGGATTAAATGGTCTGGTCCACCTAATCAATATAAACGTCATCCTTGTCAACTTTAAACTTTTGACGTAAGAGTTGTATAATACAACTTATGAACTACATTTGTGGCTCATTTTTTTACTCGTGGTTACTCGAAAGGTTCTCACTAATAAGTATCTCTCATTGTATTTATCTACTACTCACCATTGCTTTATATTACCTTGAGTATTTCACCAATAAGTTTCTCTCGTTATTCACTTACTCTCAACTCAATTAATATCTTACAACACTTGAAAGGATTTTTATCTACAAGATTTTCTCATATTTTAATCTTTCTGACATATATGACAATCAACACATAAATCTCGCTTGACTTGTCATTGTAAAAATGATCAGAAAGTCTTTATTTGAATTTTAATGTGGTTTTAAGGTAGGTTAGAAAGGAAGAAACGACATTAAAACTCCAATATAATACGTGTAACATCGTTAAGACTTACAACATTCATAATTGACTTTTTTTTAAAAAAAGTTAAAAATTCTTTTTTTTGCCCCATTTTTTTATGAGGACTTAGGAAATTATTTTTTGGGGTTGACTGAACCTTAAAAAAAGGATGCCTACGTATTTTCTCAGAGTAAGAATCAGGTCAAACATAGTTCAAGAAAACTTGTTTTTGTTGTTGGTTTTTTTTAAGTATTAACTACTTCTTTTTTGACTTTTTTTCTTTCCACTTTTTCTTGACCTTGTTTTTTTAACTCTTTTTTTATTTTATTTTTTAACTGTATTTTGATTCCAAAAGTAGCGTATGAAAAAAAAATATTAAGGCTCAAAGGGGGTAGCATAGAATTACAGAATCTTTGGATAGTAGAATGGAATATCTTCGTCATATCAATTATTGAATATGTCAAATACAAACACACCTTTTAAGATAAAAAGTGAAAATCATACGATATCTCTTGCAACGAATATATTATTGGATATGTATATCCCTTTTTGTTCCATGTTTGTCAGTTAGAAACCTTCTTTTGAGCAATATCTTTGTCAAACCTAATGACATGTAAATTTGAATAGAACTCACCCTTTTAATTTCCTTTGAGATCAAAGGAAGTGTCAAGTGTTTAAGTTCTTTATTCATTTTCTCGAATATATTTCAACTACTTTGGTATATTCATTTTATGACTAGATATGACTTAAATATCTGACTAAATTTCATGCATATCATGTCACCAAAACTGAATTGGAAAGAGATGTATAAATAGAAAGCTAAGTAGAATGAACAAAAATAAAGTGGCACAGAATAAAGATTATATTAAGTTAAAAACAAATAAAACATGATGACAAGACAAAAAACTAAATATTAGATTACAACCACATAAAAACCCCAAATGATGACATGACTGAATAAACAAAAAGAATAAAATAAATGATTGAAAGGTTTAACTCACTAAGTAAAATTTTTAATTGCATACATATATTAAGCTGATCAACAATGGTGATTCACACCAAAACAGAATGTACCCATAACAGTCGATTAAGAAGAAGAAGAAGAAGAAGAATAAGAAGAAGAAAAAGAAGAAGGAAGCATTAGGAATACTGATTTGGAGAAAATGAAAAACTGTATTTTCTGTATTTATTCATTCAACATATATATACAAATACAAAGATGTAAAATGTAAAAAGTGTGACTAACTAACTTTCATAATTCTAACTAACTTGATGTGACATCTAACTAACACTCTAACTAACATAACTAACAAACAAACATAATTATATTGTTAATACCCCTCCTCAAGTTGGCAGTGATGATCTTACAGCCAACTTGTTGAGTAATGCTGAATGTTTAACTCCATTAAGGGTCTTTGTGAGTATGTCTGCTAGCTGCTCAGTTGTGGAAATTTGATGTAATGAAATGAACCCCTCCTGAAGTTTACTGCGTACAAAGTGACAATCAACTTCAATATGTTTGGTTCTCTCGTGAAAAACAGGATTGTGAGCTATGTGGATAGCAGACTGGCTTTCACAAAAGACAGGAATAGGTGAGGAATAAGATATAGTTAGCTCATTTGTCAACCTGTGAAGCCAAACCAATTCACCTACTACCAACCTGATGGATCTATATTCTGCTTCTGCAGAAGATAATGAGATAGTTTCTTGCTTCTTTGATTTCCAGCTAATTGGACTGTTTTCAAGTAAAAACAAATATCCACTGACTGATCTTCTTGAGTATGGACAAGATGCCCAGTCTGAATCACAATATGCTTTGATTGAGCAATCAGGATCTTTGGATAGATGAAGGCCCAGAGTTGGATCTTGTTTCAAGTACCTAAGAAGTTGATATGCTGCCTGCAGTTGTGGAGCTCTAGGATCTTGCATGAATTGTCTCAAATATTGAACACTCAATGCTATGTCCAGTCTAGTGTTGGTAAGGAAATTCAATTTTCCCACTATTTTTCTGTAGTATGTAGGATCAGATAATGGAGTTCCTTCTTTGGCCCTTAGTTTGATATTTGGATCAAGAGGAGATGTAAGTGAACTATGACTATAACAGTCATATTCTTTTAGCAAATCCAATACAAACTTTCTCTGGGAGACAAGTACCCCTCCTGGTATGTCAAGTTTCTCTAACACCAGAAAATAATGCAATCGACCAAGATCCTTAATCTTAAAAGTACCATCCAAGTAGGCCTTTAATTGTGTAATCTCAGCAGTGTCTGTACCTGTGAGAATAACATCATCAACATAGACTGCAACAAAAACAACTAAGGCACCAACCTTTCTGTAGAAAACTGAGTAATCATGATGGGAATGTACATATCCTTTGAGTGATAGAGCTTCAGTCAACTTGGCATACCATTGTCGACTAGCCTGTTTTAAGCCATAAAGAGACTTGTTTAGCTTGCACACTAAGCTCAAATCATCCACAACAAGCCCTTGTGGTAGTTTCATGTATACTTCTTCATGAAGATCACCATGAATAAAGGCATTGTTCACATCAAGCTGAGACATCTCCCAGCCCTTTTTAACAGCACATGCAATCAAGGTCCTCACAGTTATCATTTTTACCACTAGAGAATAGGTCTTTGTATAATCCACACCAGCCTGTTGAGTGTAACCTTTAACTATTAGTCTGGATTTAAACCTTTCAATGCTACCATCAGATTTATGCTTCACTTTATACACCCATCTACATCCAATTGCTTGTTTTCCGGCAGGTAACCTTACAAGATCCCAAGTATTGTTTGCATAAAGTGCATCAAACTCTTGCATCATGGCATTTTTCCATACAGGACTTAAGGTTGCTTCCTCATAAGATAAAGGCTCACTATCATGGCAATTTTTTTCAACCATTGCTTGACTAATTGATGCAATATCATTGGGAGTAATGTGATGATGTTTGGTGAACATGGCATTCAAAGAGAAATTTTTGTCAATGGGAATAGACTGTGTGGTAGGAATACGAGTTTTTAGGATGGGAATTGAGCAGATGTAATCTTTCAAATGTGAAGGAATCTTGCTTTCCCTTTGTGATATTCTGTGCAGTAATGTAGGAGGAGAAGGTGATAAAGTATTAGATGATTGATGTCTGTTATGAGTTGGAGGATTAGGTGATAAGGTTGAAGAAGTAAGGAGCACATTTGTATTTTGATTTACCAAAGTGCTATCAAATATTGAATCAATACAATCATCAAAATCATTTGAGGAAACAGTTCTGTTATTTGTAAAAGTTGTACTAGGAATAGAAGGAAAAACACATTTGTCTGAAGTTAATGTGAAAGGAAACATATATTCATGAAATACTACATCTCTAGACACATGTATCCTTTTTGTGGCAAGACTCATCACTTTGTATCCTTTTGTTCCAAAAGGGTAACCTACAAACACATGAGAAGTAGTTTTAGGTTGTAGTTTATCCCTCTGAACTTTGGGTAATGTTGGGTAACACAAACAACCAAAAGATCTAAGTTGACTATAATTTAGTTTTCTCTTGTATAAAACTTCATAAGGACATTTATTCTTCAGGTAGACTGAAAGAAGTCTGTTTATAAGGTGTGTTGCTGTAAGTATACATTCTCCCCAGTATTTAGTGGGAAGCTTTGATTGAAATAGAAGAGCTCTTGCTGTCTCTAACAGGTATTTGTGCTTTCTTTCCACTATGCTGTTTTGTTGGGGTGTATATGGGCAGCTCTTTTGATGGATTATACCTTTGGATTGAAAGAAGAACTTGGTTTCATTGTTATTAAACTCTACTCCATTATCTGATCTAATAATTTTGACTGTGGTTTGAAATTGGTTTAATATCATATTCACAAAGTTTTTGAGAACTTCTAAGGCATTGCTCTTGGTACTTAACAAATGAGTCCAAGTTGATCTACTAAAATCATCTACTATGGTGATGAAATATTTGTAATTATCATGGGTAGGTGTATGATAAGGACCCCATATATCAACATGAAGAAGTTCAAAAATGGAATTAGAGTGTGTGACACTCTGACTAAAAGGCAATCTTTCTTGTCTTGCCATAGGACAGATTGTACACATAAAAGGTTGTTTGTTTGAGAAATTGGCTGGAAGGGTAGATATTTTCCTCATTTTCACAAAAGGCACATGGCCAAGTCTATTATGCCACAATAGGTCTACACAATGTTCAACAGATATAGCATCAGAAGTAGAAGAGCAAACAGTATGACCAGTACACTTGTTATTATCATGTAAAGTTTTATTTGTGACCTGACTATCATTACTAGACAAAAAGAGTTGTGATTATTGTGAGATATGCAGCAGCATGTGGTGAGCTTAGCAGGATTCTTCAGACATCTTGAACAAATAAAATAGAGTCCTTCTCTGCTACTACCAAGCACCTGAGGCCTCTTTACTGAAGGGGCCTACAGTAAACACGAAATACTAGTGAATAGAACAACACTTCTCATTGAAAGAGTTAATGAGTGAACTGACACTAGATTGTATTTAAAAGAAGGCACATATAGCACATTGTGTAGAACTATATCAGATGTGATCACTACATCTCCAGATTCTATCACCTTAACCTTGTATCCATTGGGTAAAGAGACAAGCATAGGGTATGACGTGGTTTGAATATTGGTTAATGAGGATTTGTTAAAGGTTATATGGTTTGATGCTCCCGAATCAATGATCCATAGGTCAGCACTTGATTTGAAACATTTACATGAAGGATTGCCAAAATCAATAGATGAAGAACATATTATAGTACCTGCAAAATTCACAGAACCAGCTTCCATGTTTGAGTTGTTTAAATCAGCTCCTTCAACTCAAAAATTCTGTAAAAGTTTCATCATGTTATCATATTGATCTTTAGTGAATGTTACCTTTTGATTCTGATTACTCTGCATGCAATCTTCTCCTTGTGTAGATGCCATATCATTAGAAGATCCATGAACATTAGCTACAACTCTCCTTCCTCTATATTTATGATTATTGTTCTGCCTTGCATGAGGTCTATTGTTCCTGTTAGTATGATTAGGATATCCAATCAACTTATAACATTTCTCCCTGATATGTCCTGTCTTTTTGCAGTAACTACAAACCATAGCACTTCTATTGCTATTGTTGGCTGGAAAATAGTTGGACCCTCCATAATTGTTGTTACTTGAAGTATTTCCTGAGTAGTTCTCATTAGAGAATGATGCTTTGTAGTTCCTTTATGTTGATCCCTTTCCATTGTGATTAGATGAGTTCACATTCAAGGAAATCGATTCCATAAGAATTTGGTTAGCAAGTTTAAACTCCTTTTGCTTCTCCTCTTGAATCAACAAGTAGAAGGCTTGTGCCATTGTTGGAAGAGGATTCATCATAAGAATGTTACCTCTTATCACAGTATACACCTCATTCATTCCCATTAAGAATTGTATCAAACGTCTATCTTGTTCTGCTTTGTATAATCCATCCTTGGCTCCACAATTACAAGCACAAGAGCACTGATTCTTTACATTTAAGGTACTCTATTCTTCCCAAAGCTTTTTCATTCTGGTGTAGTAGACTGTGATATCCAAACTTCCCTGTGTGAGATCATTAATCACGTTTTGAATTTGATATAACTTTGCTCCATTTGTTTGGTCATATCTATCTTCAAGTTCCTTCCAAAGTTCCACTGAATCACTAACATACTCTACACTATCTGCAATTTCCTTAGTGAGAGAGTTTAAAATCCAGGAAGTTACCATGTCATCGCATCTCTGCCATTGATGGAACTGGTTAGAACTTGCATCTGGTTTAACACAGCTACCATCAATGAATCCAAGCTTGTTCTTCATTGATAAGGCTCGCATAACTCCCCTTCTCCAGGACCTATATCCTGTTCCATCGAATTGAACTGGAACTAGTACCATACCAGGGCTATCGGAAGGATGTATGCAGAGAGTGTTGTGTGCATCACTATTAACAGAGGTTCCTTGTGCTGAAGGAAAACTTTCAGATCCTGTCATGGTGAAGAATCGACTGGACACAAGAAAAACAACTAAACGAGAAGGAATCAACAGCAGATTCAAATTAGAAGCAGCAGAATAGCCTCGCTCTGATACCATATTAAGCTGATCAACAATGGTGATTCACACTAAAACAGAATGAAAGAAGGAAGCATTAGGAATACTGATTTGGAGAAAATGAAAAACTGCATTTTCTGTATTGATTCATTCAACATATATACAAATACAAAGATGTGAAATGTAAAAAGTGTGACTAACTAACTTTCGAAATTCTAACTAACTTGATGTGACATCTAACTAACACTCTAACGAACATAACTAACACACTAACATAATTATATTGTTAATAACATAAATGAGGAAAACATAAATTATTCATACATCAATCCGACCACAAAATTTGACATCTTAGCCACTACTTTACAGATTAGTCTCTGCAAAAAATTCACCATTTCAAGTGTCTTTTCTTGAGAATTGAGAAAATTCGCATAGATTTTATCCTCACTGATTATATCAGTAAAGTGTAAATCATTAGTTGCTGGCGAATAATTCTGATAACCTTTTGCGAGTCATGGACCACAATAATTTTGTTTGTATCATCATTTTCACTTCCTTTTTTTAAGTTTGACAATCTTTTGTATTGTGCCCTGAATCACTAGAGTAGTATGTATATCGTGTTTCTGGATTAAATTGTTTGCACGCGATTATACATACTTTTGGATAATCAGATTTATTATATTTAAATATTTAAATTTTTTAAATAAATTTGTTTCACTTTCCTATTGGTTTAAAATTATTTCTAGACCTATCCTATCCTCCAAATTTCTTTCTTGGATGAGAATTATATGGTGCTTAAAATTTTTGAGAAGGAAAATGGTTTGATGTTTTGGCGCTCACCATTGAGGACAGTTTGATGGGAATCCACATGGTTGTGCACTACAGATTGTGTATTTAGATGGGAAAATAGAGTATTATGATTTTGCATGGCGTGATAGTGATGGATTGGAGATTGTGCATATGGATAAAAAGGACCTCTTAGAATATTTTGTGTCCTGGACACAATATTTGCTACATCCTTCTTAATTTCTTGCCTTGAAAACATTCCAATCCATTTTTTATCAGTTCTGTCCTGACTTTCAAAGAATCTTCAGTTACAATCTTTTCCAGTCTTGATGTCAGTTTTTACCATTTCACCAACATTAATATCTTTGGTGAATGTTTTTCAACAATGGAAAGATAATAATCAAAGCATTCGGGTTCTTGAGCTTGGAGAAAAAACATCAATCATTTCAGACTCTTTCATTGGTGTCTTAACCGTAGCAACTTGCTTCCTCCACCTAATAGCATATTCACGAAAACTTTTGGTAGTCTTTTTCCTCAGCTTGGAAAGTGAAGTATGATATGATAATATGTCAATGTTAAAGTAAAACTGTTGAACAAAACATCGATCTAAATCATTCCATGTATGCCACATTTATAATATCTTGATCTATGAACCATTATGAGGAAATTTCCACCAAGCATTCATCCAAATAAGCTATGAGAAACTCTTCTTTATTTTTAGCCCTACATAGTTGATTATGATATCTCTTTCAATGATCTAAAAGATCCTCATGACCGGTATATTTTTTAAACATTGGGGTTTTGAAATTGACAGACAAATGAACGTGGGTAACAAGTACAAATCACTCAATGAGATGCCTTCGTGACCTCCTAACCCATGTATATCTCTTACACTCTATTTCAAGCTCTTCATTTTTGTAGCCATTTTTTCATGTTCCTCGTTCTTAATGATATTTTATATTTTTACATGGAAACTTGATAACACTCAAATTTACTTTTTTAAAATCAATTAAAAGAGACAACGATCATCGCCGATAAAAATACCCAGTTAAGAGTTGGACTCAAATTCCCAGAGAATGGTATATCATAGATAATTCTATCAAGAAATTTGGATTGTAAAATCATTTATTTAATTTTGTTGAAACAAGTGGGTGGATGATTCCACCAACTTAACAAAAGGATTTGGTTATTAATGGTCACAATTTAACTAAAATTTCTGAAAATTCAAGAAGTAACAAGTAATCTTTTATCGATCTCATAACATCCTTCATTTCCTTTCGGTCTCATCTATATATTTTACTAAACAATATAATATCTTAATCTATTATCTCTTTCGATGAAGAAATAGGGCATATAGATTCATTTCATAACCTCTATTTTCAAGCAAGTTACAGACATCAAACTTAAATTGCTAGTATCGGACTAAACACCAACTCAATAAGTCTATTTCGAGCATTGACTGAAGATCAAAAGTAGGAATTAAGTTTGTAACTTTAACCCTTATATTAACCTATGTTAATTAGCCTAAATTCATATATGAACAACAACAAGATAGAGAATAATACGATATCCACTACGTTAAATCAACACACAACCTCATAATTGCCCCCCTAGATCTTGGAGTTTTGGCCACCCATCACAAAAAGCAAAAAAATTATACCTTTCATGAAAACAATCATGGTTAACATGAAATTATACAATTACAAGCAAACTCACTTTGAATTCCACTTCAATTTGTCAATTTTCAAGAATAAAGTTGAAAGCCCCAAAAACTAGAATGTTTTCTTCACAGGTAAAGTGTTTGTTGCTCTCTTCACTTGTTCATACACCAAAAACTATTTCCAATCACATCTCTTTTTTTCTATTTATGGTTTCTCAAAATTTGACTTAAAGCTAAACACGATACACATTAGGCGACATTAGTCAAACTCCCGAATCATCGATTTCTCTCCAACTCCCCTTCTCTTTCTCTAGGCTTCAGGTTTTTAGCGTCACTTGATGAGTTTGTTCGATTTTATATTTAACATTTGGCATATCTTCGAGTATAACCTTAGTTCTCCTTTTGATCCTTCAATTTTTCTCCGTGTATTATCGCCTTTGGCGATGGTAAACCTGTTAGGCTTTCCTCGTTCAGTAAGTTGTCTTTCCATTTGGAGTTTTCTAACCTGCTTAAAAAATACAAGTGTGATGCACTTACACTTTTGGCGAAGTCATGCTCACTAGGCAAACTTTCTTGATTGGTGATTATCAATATATAGTTTGAACCTCTTTTTATATTTTGCCCATTCTTGTAAACACTCATCCTTGCCTTACCCTTCAACTTTCATAGCTGCAAATCATCAAAATATCATTGATATAATTAGGCATCGAGGGCACTAATTTTTGAGCTAAACAAACCTCAAATGAGTGCAAATCTATGACTCATCAACACTGTCAACTTAACCTTTTGCTTTTCCTCAAGTAAATCAAGAACATAAATTAGCTCTAAGGATGTCTACAAGAGATAACATGCAAGTGTCATTACAAGACTACTCTCAACAACATACTACACTAAATCATCATCAAAATTCTTCAAATGATGACTAGCCGAAAGCAAAAAATGAGAATGCATAAGAAGACTATTATACAAATTTTCTCTGAAAAATAGGGCACACTTAGGCTTTTGTAATTAGTTTTACTTTTCATTGCATGTTTGAAAAATGTTAGTTGATTTCATTTAGAAAATCTATTCATATTTTAAAATTGTAGTTAACCAATGGATTGCTGCTGTTACGGTCTGTAAAGAGTGAAACTTTCGAACTCTTTGAATTTGTTCTATTGACTATTTTTGAAGTTGACAATTAGCGAAACTAAGGTCGAAAAAAGTTATTGAAGTTCCTTTAATAATACTTTATTTACTTTGGGTCAAATATCTTGGATAGTTTCTTTCAATATATAAAGTTTTACAAGGATCATAGACTATCAAATCGAAAGCCTGCGAGTCTAGTTTGCAATGCATAAAATTCCGTATGCAACCAAAATGGGAGTAAAAAGTTATGAGGATTTAACTGTTGGACTGTTTGGGTAAAATTCCCGTGGCAACTGGGTCGGGTCAAAAAGATGGTTTGTTGGCTTGTTTAATGTTTTAACCCATAAAAGCTTTTCTTTTCACTTCCTAACCAGATTGAAAGCTGAAGTGTTGGTTTGAATGGACTTATTGCATTATGAAGGTTAGGTTTTAGCGATTTCTACCATTAAATGTTGAACCCATTTCTACCGTGATCTCTGCACGTGACAATTATTTTCTCCTTCTATTAGCTGCATTTGGAGATGAGTTTTGAAGATATAAATTTGTAGTTAGTGTTGTTTCTTCAAGGTTTACACTTGGTTTGCTAAGTTAATCATCTCGGGAATCTTTCATGATTGTTTTTATGAAGTTCTACGGATATTTCGTCAAGTTGGGGCCGTATTGCGAATCTGCCGATTTAAGCTCAATTTTGAATTATTTATAGGTGTGTATCTACCATCTTTGTATATATAGTGTTTGGAAAGCTTAGTATGTAAGGAACAACTTCCGTGAAGAAACTGTGGGCATTCGAGCGTTCATTGGAAAGGTATGTTAAGGCTAAGTTTCGTCCCTCATTTTAGCACGACTCCTGAGAAATTCCTAAAATTACATACGTGATATTGTGCTATTCTCTTACTAGAAAGACCTTCTATCAGGTATTAAGATCTCAACTGAATTATTTCCATAATTCTAGTATTCGACATCTACTTGTCATTTTATCGTTTTCGTTGATTATAAGTTTATATGTATGAATTGTTATTATTCCTCTGCTGGTGTGACTTAAAAATATTCCGAAGACCCTTATTATTTGTACCCAGCCTTCTTTCCCAATTAAATTTATGATGATTTTCTTTTAAAATGATTCATAATCTTCAATACTCTCAAATATAACTTAAATGTAAAAACTATCAGAACACTTGATTTTTCAAATACTAATTTTCTAAATTATCTAGGAACTTGGAAACCTTTGGTGTCGAATTTTGAAAGGATTTTATATACTTGATTGAGTAACTCTTTTTTACCCTAAATCTATCACTCATCAATACCCTCAATTTTAACTTTTCGTTTTTCCTCAAGTAAATCGAGAACAAAATTAACTTTATAAGGATGCTAAAAAAACATGCAAGTGTCATTATAAGACTACTCTCAACAACATACTACACTCAATCATCATCAAAATGCCTCAAATGATGACTAGCCGGAAGCAAAAACTCAGAATGCATAAGAAGACTTTTATACAAATTTTCTCTAAAAAACATGGCACATGACTTAGGCTGCTGTTAGTTTTTTCTTTTCACGGCATGTTTAAAAAATGTAAGTTGAGTTCATTTAGAAAATTTATTCATATTTTAAAATTGTAGTTAACCAATGGATTGCTACTGTTACGATCTGTAAATGGTGAAACCTTTGAACTCTTTAGTTTGCTCTCTTGACTATTTTTAAATTTTCTGATTAAGAACCCATCAAAATAATTTCCAAACGAACAAGTTACATTTGTTTAAATTATTATAAATCATGATATTCATGATATCTTTTTCTGCGTATAATATTAATATTTGAATTTATGTTTTCGACTACTTTTTCTTGTTAAAGTTGATATATATTTCCCTTTTAAATTTTTATTATAATGTGAGGGTTGAGTTTGTGGTGGAAAATTATGGGTGCTCTTTGGCATTTGTAATTGAGGGTGTGTTTGGTATGAAGAAAAATATTTTGCAATTTTCTCATATTTAGTTGCACAAATATGAATAAAAAAAATTTCCATGGAACAAATATTCCTCTGATTCGTGGATAATGACTTCCTTAAGGATCCAAGGGAATAAGAAAATTACCTATTTTCATTCAGCAATCGAATTTCAAAAAATAAGTATGAAAATAATTTATTTCTTAAAAAACATTTTTCCTCTTGTGGAACGCACCCAAAATATAATAATTCAATAGTATTTTGATAATATTAGTATAAATACTTTTATTTCGTCAAATTTAAAGTTTATATTTCATATTATTGAAAAATATATTGTTATGTTGTTTGATCTCTTAAAAATATTGATGAGTGTGTCGAAAGAATGTGATACCAATTGGAAAGAAAGTGATGAAAAAAATATCATTTGCTCACCACAATTATTTGGATTGTAGTTTTTAGGTATATGTACATGTTTTTATTGTCATTATTATTGGTGTATGTCATTACTTATTATTTTGTAATGTGTCTTAAGGTACCCACTCCATAACAATGAAGATATTTTAATTGCGAAGAGATTTAAAAGATCAATTGTATTATGTTATTTATATGTTACAACATTCGATAAGTTGTTACGTGTGTTACCGAGAGGTTATAAATAGAGATTCAGTATGTCATAATTCAATTCTCTCTTTTGTGCCATTTGAACATGTGCAAGGACTTTAACTATAATAGAAAATTAATTAGTTGCGGTCCTTAATAGCTAAATGATTCTTTCTGGCAATTTTAAGCAACAATGTAGTGTTAGGTCCGTGCTTTCATGGGCTATACCTTTATTATATATAATAAAAAAAATATTATTTTTATATATCATTACACATATCAACAAGTTAAGAACTAACTTGGTATATATGTGAAAGTAGTTCATATGTCTACATGACATGACAAGCGTTAGGATTCTCATCACTGAACCACGGTGGGGCATATACATAATAAACAGAACATGGAATTTCACCTTCCTTGATTTTTGCTTCTACTTTCTTCACTTGCTTAAATTCAATAATCTTTTCTTCCATGGTTACTTTTTCCTCTTCTTTCTTCTTGATGATTTCTGTGTATTTGCCAAATGTTTTTGTTACATATGACACAAGTTTTTCAGACTCAAGAATTGTCTCAACTGTTATTGTCTGAGCTTTGAAGTTTGTTTTAACACTATTAATACCTGCAAACAATAAATGCATATAAAATAGAGATGTATATCTCTAAAAACATAATTAAATCTTCTTTGACTGTATATTTTTACCTTTGTGTTTGAGTAACCTCCTCTCTAGATCAACTTCACACTTGTTGCAATGCATGTAAACTTTCAATATCGTTGTCTTAATAGTTTCCTTCCAAATTCAACAGAAACAAGTCAATTCCAAACGAAAATGTTTGGACATGAATCGATATATATTATATATAGAAGCAATGAAATAGTTTGATAAATAAATATTTACGTAAAATAATATCTTACTGTTCAACATTTTGAAAGAAATAAAAAATATTTCTTCTAAATACACAATATTTTTTTTAAAAAAAGGATTAAAATGTCTGTAACGTATTAGAAATGGCTGTAGAATATGTTTTCTTTTTTTGCCTATTGGATTAAATTTACCTCTCTTTTCTACCTATGGTCTCCTTTTAACTTATTGTATCAAGTTTGCCCCTAAATCGTTTTTAAGCTTAAAACTATATATTCTTCCAATGACACAATTATATTCTTCTTAACTATATTTTAATTAACCATATTTCCTTATTTATTGATCTACCTAAAATTCTTACCCAACCCATGCATAACTCAACTTGACACAAAAACTGTTTTCAATTATTAACACATCTAAGCTATAAAATTATTTTTTCACCTCCCATTTTCATCCAGTTTCTATATCAAAACGTGCTAATCTTTGGGGGTGTATGAACAACCCTAGCGAACAACTAGACATTTGGAGGGTTTTTACCGAAAGGAAATTAAATTTTAAAAAGTCAAACTTGAAAACCTGACTTTTGTTAATTTGATATACATATATATATATATATATATATATATATATATATATATATATATATATATAAACTCAACACAATTCCTTTGACTTGGTGGTTGAAAAACGTAAATGATCAATAAATAAAGGTCACACAATTAATTAATTAAAAAATAAAATAATTATGTCATTGAAGGGACAATTATAACATTTGAAAAAAAAATGGATCCAGCTGATGGAAGAATGGCGATTTTAAAGCATTAATAAGACTTTACGAGCATTTTTTTATCATGTAGACAAAGAGGCAATAAATTTGATCTTCTATCAAATAAAAAGGAAAATGAATTTAGTCTATTAGGTAAAATGAAGACAGTTTTAGACATTTCTAATATACGAAGAAAGAATACTTTTTTGTTGCTGTAAATTATTACTATATGGAAGTGTCCATGGGAACTAGAATTAATTAAATGGAAAAACTAACAATTTTTTTTTGATTATATTGTCATCTAAAATTGCATTAAATGAAGAGAATCAATATTTGAGTTTAAACTTTAATAGATTGATGAATTGCATAGAAAGGAATTTCTATATTCTCAATTTTTTTAAAAAAAAAATAAACCACAACTGTTAATAATTTGAAAATAATAAAAGTGATTTCGTGTAGCATAGCAATGCAGATAGTATTTTATTGTGAATTTATCATCATGAATATATATTAAGTTATTATAAATGAAAGAGATACCTTTTTGAGTTGGTTTGCGTTTTCAATTTTGGCGTGTGATACTAAGTGGACTTTGTTTTTAGTCCATTTCTGTAATCGTTGGTGAATTTTGTTTGCGTCAATAGCACCTTTTACAGTAACCTCATCCTCATCAAATTTCACATCCACATTATGAACTCCTGACCCATGTGGCTCATATTGAATATCATTACGAAAAAAAATACATTAAAATTTATAAACAAATCAAAAGAAATATATGTTGAGTACCTTGAGTTGCCAAGAGTGGTTTTCTAATATCATGTGCACATTTTGGGCAGTGAAGACCAACTCTGTAAACTGCACTCGTTACTTCTATTTTCTTCTCTTCTATAGACATGGCATTCAACATTTACTACAAACAAGAGAATCAACAATTTCACAGTAATAAACAACAAAGTTGGTTGGTGGGAATAATTAGCCCATGGTGGTTCACTAGTATATGGAAGCTTCAATTTAGGGAAAACCTCCAAATGTAATATAATATCTCTATGAACACCTAATTTTTCACCAAACTTAACAGATTTTTTACCATTTTAAATACTTAAATATTATTGTTTCAGTAGGTTTATGTTTGAAATAAATGAATTAAAAAAAAAATTTAAATTACAACAAATTATATGTTCTCTTTATATTTAAATTACAAGTATAAAATAATAGTTTTGAAAGAAAAAGATCATTATCCAATGCATGCTGATAGAGATATATATATAAAAAAAATATTAGGCGATTCACCAATGATTTCTTCTTGAGTGGCGAGATCCTGTATAAAAGGACTCCAGATTTGAATATATTGTGATGCTGAATATCCAAGAAGCGAAACCAATTATGAATGAGGTGCATCCAGGGGTATGTGACCCACATTTGAATGGTTATGTTCTAGAAAAAAAGATTATCCAAGCAAGTTACAATTGGTTGATCATGAACATGGAGTGAGATTGATTCCACTTTGTTTGCATGTATCATCAGTGGCGGATTCATAGCGACTTGATTCACTCACACCTTTTAGAGTTGCAACTATGTCTTTTTCTGGCCCTTTGTTGCTTGGTGAATGGACATTATTCGGCTAATTGAGACGAAATCTTCTAACGGGCATAAATTTATTTTGGTTGTCATGGACTACTTCACCAAATGGGTGGAAAATGTTACTTTCAAATGAGTCACCAAGAAAGCAGTGGTGGACTTTGTTCATTCCGACATCAATTGTTGGGTTCTAAAGGTGTGACATGAAATGAAGGGTTGCGACTCTCCTGAAGAATTGTGACTTTGCCGAAAGTTGTGAGTTGTGGTCTTTATGAAAAGTTATGTCTTTTCTAAAGGGTTTGACCGTTTGGAAGGTTGTGCTTTTTTCAAAGGGTTCTGACCTTTCTTAAAGGTTGTCTTATTTCCAAAGAGTTGCGACCTTTATCCTTTGATATTTATAAATAGAGAGGTTTTCTCTCATCTTTCTACATTGAATTCTTCCTTCTTTTGCATACATTTATAACAAAACAAAATCGATCGATTGCGTCTGTGTGTGTGATTCATTGCTGTTATTTTGTGTTTGTTGAAATTATCGAA
Source organism: Solanum lycopersicum (assembly GCF_036512215.1). Lineage (NCBI taxonomy): Eukaryota > Viridiplantae > Streptophyta > Magnoliopsida > Solanales > Solanaceae > Solanum > Solanum lycopersicum. Next base: position 20,504,081 of record NC_090809.1, read on the forward strand.
GTTTGAGGTACTGCTACTTCTTTAATGGTTAATCAGTTTTATTTTTGGAGGAATTAATCTGCAACCTCGATTGCTTGAGGGGATTAAATTTCTTAAAGACACAGAGTGAATTCTGTGGACTCGTATAGTTTTTTTTGTTTTTCTTTTCATCTTTTATTTTCTTGGCTTGCTAATCTTGATACAGGAGATAACAAGCTTAAAAAACATTATATTGATGGTATTTTCTGTGATAAGGAAATCACTTCTATTTTCGGTGTTCTTTTTGTTGGAAAGAAGAAGAAGAAAATTATTTTATCATATGATAAAAGTGATTTGAGATGAATTACTACTACTTTAATTTGTTCGAGTATATTTCCTGTAGTAAGTTTTTCTTGGATGAGTAAGATTAATCTTATTTTCTTTCTAAGTGCATTCAAGCATTGCACCCCTTCAGTTATCTTTTCAATGAGAAAACTGTTTTCTGAATAAAGGTTAATATTATCACTTTAATGAACATATGTTGTCTCCTAGCAATATTTGAACATGAGTTTACTTTCTCGTTCAAATCCAGTGTCTTCTAAGGAAATTTGGAATATGATGAAAACTAAAAAGAAAGAAATAATTTGCAAGAAAAGGGACTTTTATGGAATCATTGATGAAAGATAGAATATAATTCAATGATAGGAAAAATCAGGTTCTATTTCTGTTTCCCTTGATTATTATTTTTTCTATCCTTTATAATTGATCAGATTAATTTCATAAATGTTAGGATTGATTTTCATTATGTGAGATGATCTCAGAATATAATTTTATTATTACTAATATGTATTCTGTTCAGAAGAGAGAATTTTTTTATAGTATTCTACTCCATATAAAATTTGATTGTGTCTTAACTTCTAGAGACTAAAATCTTTATTTTTTTTTCTCCGTCAGTATAAAGAATATAATAACTTCATGAACAAATCCAGTTGTGCATTGTTTTGAAGAATACATAAACTTTATCAATTTGTGAAATACTCTTTTTGAATGAATATTATAACTTTAAGAGTACAAAATCATTGTTAGGAATATTAAGACCAAAGGATTTGAAAAAGATAAAATCTTTTTCGTTAGCTAGAAATAGTGTTGTATTTGAGGTTTCTTGAGATTAAAACCTTTTTGATTTACTACTCTGTCTGAAAGTAAAGTGATTAGAAGAATATAAAAACTTCACCAGAATTTGAGGTTCACAAGTTTTTTTATAAGGATTGAAATCTTTATTGTTAGTATTCTAAATACTAAGTCGTCTGTCTAATTGTGATAGTTAGGGGATACAGAACACTAGTGGCATAAATTTAGTGGTCTTTTTTTATATAATGGGTGTTTCTATGGATTAAATCTCCAAAAGAAGGCTTTGTGCTGACAATATGTATTTTATGGTAAACAGTTTGAAAATATGAAAAAAATATGTGAAAAATAATTTCAAATACTTGAATAATATTTTATAGAACATATTTAAAATGTGGGGGGTTCTTTACTTGTGATAAAGATAAGATTAGACTTACAATCTAATTTAAATTTGAAAGTACAAGATATGAAATGTAATGACATTTTTTTATTATGTTAGGCCCACGAAATTCTTATAGTATATTTGATATTGTGGTCATTGAGTTTCTCTTTACTAGTATAAAACCATAAAATTATATTACTCTTTCAAAAAAAAATGTACTCTTTGATGAAAAGATATGTTTATTTTTATAGACATGAATATTGGTGAAAAATGATCTCTTATGTTTTTGTTGTAAAATAAACATTTAGATCATATTGCCTTTATTAAAACTAACAGACTATGTCATGGGTAATTCTAAAACAAATTGAATGTTTTGAAAAGGTTCTGCAAAGGACATCTTACAAGGTATTGACTCTAAAACAATGTCTCTATTTGAAAAAGTTATAACATGTAAAGAATAAAGTATTCTTAAGAAAATGTAACCTCATGGAACATCTTGTCAAACCAAGTATTTTTCTATTTTGTTCTTACTTGGTTGAATCAAATTGTTTGTGACGTAAACATTTGAGACTTGTCAATTACAAAACCTTGTGCCGTTGAAAGGAATTTTAATCCCTTCTAACACCATCTTATGGTAAAAAAAATGCTTCATAGATTGTATTGACAGTTGCACTATATACTGTTAATATCTATTTGCTGAATGATAAGAATGAAACAATAGAAACATATAGGCAAAATAAAACTAAAGTTGAAAATCAGTTAGATGAAAAGAGTGGCATGATTAGAAGTGGTATGTGAATATTCTTTTGCAGAATTATAACTGGAAAATGGAATCATCCATTAAATTACTGCACATACTCACCTCAATCTAATAAAATTATTGGCACGAAAAAAATTAAACTTTGAAGGAAATATTGAATGTCCTACTTATAAGTTCAGGTTTAATACAAAATTTGTGGGAGGATTCTCATTATAGCAAAAGATAAGAGCAAAAAATATTAGTATGTTTAGAAAGAGAGAAATAAAAAGTTATATTTGTTAATAAAGGGAGAAACAAATATAAAACGTTAGTTTGCTAAGAAAGGGAGCAACACAATTTTTTATTTTTTCTGACTTTGTTGTATCTTTATAGAAAATTCTTTTTTTTCTCTTAAAATATATACAAGCAATAAATTTTGAAAGATTGTGATATAACAATTTTCAATACAGTCTATTTCATTTGAGAAGTGGAAATAAGGGAACTATTCCCAAATGGGTCAAAATAGAACATAAGATTGTGAATTACATGTTCATTGGATATGCTACAGACAAGAAAGCATGTTGATTTATGGTTCATAAGTTTGAACTGTATGATAGTCAAGTAAAGGGTCTAAATAACCTTGAAAAGAACCAAAGGAGAATGTAGTTAATAAAGTGATTCATAGGCGTAGGAAATGTCAATGGAAAAATTACTTCCTCCAGGTTTTATCTTTTAATATTTCTTCTTGAAAATGAGTTCATATGGTAAAAGAATATATGTATTTTGTGGACTCATACTTTTTTGTCAATAGAAAGATAGATTCAATCTTGAGTAACCATACTTGAGAGTGGGTTGATCTTCCTCAAGGAAATAAACTTTTGCGTTCAAAGTGAATCTACAAAAGGAAAAGAAAGTTGATGAAACTATTGACAATTACAAAGCAAGACTTGTTGTCATAGGCTTTAGACGAAATCAAATACTTGATTAGTTTGACATATAATGTCCTTTAACTAGGATAACATGCAAATTCAGACGTCAATTGTGCGAGATGTAAATTTTTGAAAATGGATGTGAAAATATTTTTTTTGGAGGAAGAAATTTACATGGAACAACCCGAGGGCTTTGTGGTTCCTAGTAAAAAAAACAAGTGTGTAAACTTGTTAATTCAATGGACTAAAAACAAGCACCAAATAATGACATGCGAAATCTGACCAAACTACATTGACAAATGAATTATAGATTACTGAATGTGGTAAATGTTCTACATTAAAGACATCGCAAATCACAATGTCGTTATTTATTTTTATGTTGATGACATGTTGATCATCAAAAGAGACATATCTTGTATAAATGCTACTAAGCATATGCTACAAAGTAACTTCGATATAAATGAAATTAAAGTTTCTGATGTGATTGAAAAGGAATTTAACAAGTTCAAGTAGTCGTCTTTTAGTATTGTCTAGATTCCAATAATTGTGAGATTTTTACTTCAAAAGAATGAAGGAAAAAGTGATTCACAGTTGGATTATACTAGAGTATTGAGAAGTATGATATGTATCACTATGCACCGGAGTTGGGCCGAAATCACTTTCAAGGTAGTGGCTTGCCACAACACAGTGTTTGTGATAAGATTTTTACTACTTTATAATTCCAATCTAATATCAATGATGTAGTATTTTTTTTCCAACAATGTGAAAGCGATTTCATAAGATACAATATTAATAAATGATTATTTCTTTGAACAAAACTTTTAATGATTTGTTTAAACTTGAGCCTTTGGATGGAAATAATTTTAAACAATGGTAACAAAAACTTTTAATTTTGTTTGAACAATTAGAATTTGATTATGCTTTATTTAAAGGACCTTATCAATGGTTCTAACACTACTATTGATTCTAGCAATGTCATAACTGTTGAAGATGTTGTTACAAAGAAGTTTGAAAAGAATAACAGAATTGTGAGAGGACATTTGCTAAATCAACTAACTAATACTTTATTTGATTTATTTGTTACCTATAAATCTGCTATAAAAATATGTGATATTTTGAAAAAGAAATATGATGTTGATGATGCAGGAAAGAAAAAAAATGTTGTCGGACAATGGATTGAATTTAAAATGGTTGATATGAGCTAATAATGGAACAATTTCATGAATGTGAGAAATTGACTGCTGATATTCTGAACTAGACCATGAAGATTTGTGAGATATTTCAGGCTAATGTTCTTCTTTGAAAATTTCCACCATCTTGGAGTGATTATAGAAACCAATTAAAACAAAAGGAAAGTAATTTAACTTCTTAAGAACATATTAGTCATATGAGGACTGAAGAGGAAAATCGTCTCAAAGATAAGATGGAATAACTTACTCTCAATTCTTCTAAAGTTAATCTTGTTGAAACTTTCGGTACATTTGTGGAAGACAAGTTCAAAGAAAATTGGAAGAAAGTTTCAAAAAAGGAAAATACGAAGAGGAAAGAACAATTCAACAATCCACAGAGTCTTATTCACAAATTTAAGGTTCCTTGTTTTGTTTGTAGAAACTATGGTCACAGGACTGCCAAGTGCTATCAAAGAAAATGGCGGGATTCAAAGCGGGAAGGACAAAGTGGTGTCCAAACTAATCTTCCAGAGGGTAAGAAGTGATTTTTGCTGTAGTCGCTAAGGAAAATCTAGTGGCTAACAAAACTGATGGGTTATAGACACAGGCACCTCAAGACATTTTTGTGCCAATAAAGATTTATTCCATGACTTTGAAGAGTTCACTGATAGAACATGTACACTAATGTTGTACTAATGGTTAAAAGAAAAGTTTTACTTAAATTAACTTCTGAAAAGGCATTATCCTTGAGCAATACGTTGTATGCTCCCTTTTTCCATAGAAACATAGTTTCTGAAGCACTTCTCAACAAAGTAGGCCTTAAACTTGTTTTTGGAGTTGATAAAATAATTAATTCTCATGGATGAGACTTTGTTGGAAAGAGAAATATTTGTGGAGGAATATTTGTATCAAACATTGTCCAAGACATTATCAATAATAGAAGTATTTCAAATTCTGCTTATATTATTGAGTCTATTAAGTTGTGGCATGATAGACTAGGTCATGTTAAAATTGCTTCTATTAAAAGACTTTGAAAAAAGTAATTAATTCTTATGATAAAAGTGATGATGATTTTTCTAAATGTCCTATGTGTAGCAGATTTCTAGAACATTGTTAGCTGAGGTGGAAAAATATTAGATTATTTTTGTTGATGATTTTTCTAGATACACTAAGGTTCTTCTGATATCTAAATATGTAGCTGAAACAATGTTTTTGAAATTCAAAGTACAAGTGAAAAAATCAATTAGATAGAAAATAATAAGAGATTTAAATCTGATAGGGGTAATGAATAGCACTAAAACTCCAGAAGATTTTTTTGAGAAAAATGGTGCTATACATGAGGTTAGTTGTTCACATTCTCCTCAACTAAATGGTGTAACGGAATGAAAAAATATAACCTTTGGAGAAATGATGAATTCTATGCTTTTAAGCTCTTGTCTATCTGACACTATGTGGGGAGAATCAGTATTTTATGCATGCTTTATTCTTAATAGAATTCCTCATAAGAAGGTAGATAAGACCAAATAGAAGTTGTGGAAAGGGTTAGCTCCTAACTTGAAATTTCTGAAAATGTGGGGGTGTTTGACTATGGTTGGTCTACCTGATTTTAAACGAGTAAATGTTGGTTGTAAGACTTCTGATACTGTATTTATTGGTTATGCTCAAAATAGTGTTGCATATAGATTTTATCACTAAATGATCATTCTATTTGTGAATCTAGAGACGCAAATTTTTTTTGCATATTTTTTCTTTCAAAAATAATGTGCCGAGTGATGTGCAAAATAATTCTTCTACATCTATTTTTTATTAATTCTCATAGTGTACTTCTTCTAGCTTAATTCTAATTAGCATAAAAATAAACTTAAAAGGAGAAAGAGATGTAGAATCGAGACAAGTTTTGGTCCTGATTTATATCACCACTTTCTTAATTGAAAATTTGGATATTAATATTTCAAATGATGAATTCGTGTCCATCTATTTAATAAAAGATCATAAGACTTACGATGAAGCAATGAGATCAATAGATGTTATATTTTGGAAAAAAACTATTCAAAGTGAAATAGACTCTATAATTTGTAATTACACTTATGGCTTGTATGATTTGCCTAAAGGTTGTGAACCTAATAGTAGCGATTGGATATTTAAGAAGAAATTGAGACAAGATGGTACAATTGATAAATATAAGGCTAGAATTGTGACTAGGGGTTTTAACCAAAAGAAACATGTTGATTACATTGATACATAATCTCTTGTGTCTAAAATAGGGACCATTAGAACTCTTATTGCTTTGGCCGCTATCAATGAAATAGTGGTACATAAAATGGATGTCAAGATAGCATTTCTAAATGGTTATTTAGAGGAAGAGATCTATATTGTCACGCCCGGAGCCTATACCCTGGGCAGGACTAACACTCGAACATCATTTCTGGCCTCGAGCAGAGCCTTGGTCAAATTTGGCAACCCAAGTCTATAAGCTTAACTGAACAGAAAGAATGTAATAACTGAAACATTCCCACTTGGCCAAATTTGGCAACCCAAGTCTTAACAATAAGAGATAATACTTAAAAGATTCAAAATTTAACTGTCTATCTTTGAAGACTCTAAAACTGAGTGGATGTAGGGATAGACTCCACAAAATCCTAATCAAGAATATACTGAATACAATAAAAAAAGACCTCCATAATGCAAAGAGGCTCACCAGCTTACTCTGGAGTGCTCAACTAGATCAACGATGCACTGGATACTGATCCTCGTTACTTGTATCTGCATCATAATGATGTCCAACTCGGATCAACACATTGAATGTACAAGTATGCAAGTTGGAATGCTAAACAACATAGCTCAAAAGAGTCTGCAAGAAAATGAAGAACTTACCTGGCTCAGCTCAACTAAACATAACTGACTCATTTCATGATAAATCAATTTTAAAAAAAGTGCAATATAAAGAAAATATATTTAAAACATGTTGTAAACTTTGTGTGTATTCATATATACAATTTACTATGAGATGTATATAAAAATACAAAAAACTTGTGTATATAAAAGTACAATAACTTCTGTGGAAGTTTCTCTAACCGACAACCATCACATAAGATCTGAAATGATCATACAAAGATCTAGCTCACGCTTCTAGTGCATCCTTTACCAAGCCAAAGGTATAAGACCTGAACTGCCTTATGGATCCAGTAGTGTATTATAAATAGGATTCATCTAAGGATAATCCTTTCATACCTATGGTGGCAACATGGTTTTATGGAGATGTTATTTATCTGAACTCATGCTCGTCCTTAATTTGGTGCTTAATACTACTCTAAAAAATTACTGGCTCTTATGTTTTTAAAACATACTTCTTCTGTCATTTGAGATTAGTGCTCAAAACGTAGCTCAAAGGATATCTTAGAAAAATCAACTTCCCTGCTTGCTATATTTTAGAAAGTTATAACTCTTTTCTTAAACCTATCCCAATGGCTCTTTGGAAATCTTAGTTTCCGTTCTTGTTTAAATGTGAAAACATTTCCTTTAAATCTCTTTGGAAATAAATAGTCCCCATATACTTCTTTGAAGAAACAACTTAAACTTTACTCTTTACTAACTCAACTCTTATGTCTTAAACAAAGTTAAAACAATGCTAAAGACTGTTGAAAACTTTTAAGAACTTTTATTTGACTTTCTTCTTAACTTCTAGACTTGACTCTTAGCTTCTTTGACCTTGATCTAAACTTTACTTGATTGGATAATGAATTCAAGGTTCATTGTCTTATTTTATGGATGAATTTATGATGTTTATATGTACTTTAGAGTGTTGGAATCAACTAAAAAACTCAAGTACATCACTTAGGAACTAGTACAAAAAGGTGGGGGAAGAATGGTGAGAACTGGCGCTCTAAGAGGCATGGGGCAGCAGCCCTCAAATTACAAAGATCTGGGTGGGGCACTCTGGCTGTCCCAACACCTTTAGACCCTACGTACAGAAACTGTCCTATGGGGCTCAGATAGGCACGACCCTTAACCTCCTTACCTAGGTGTTTTCGACTTTTCCCCATCGTTTTTTAATCTCTAAACCCTCTAAACTTCCATGGTTCATTCTCCAAACACTTAGGATCATTAGTACCCTAAATATAAGATAGATTCAACCCAAATTTACAACCAAAAACATGAATCAAACCATAAAGAAAACTTCAACAACATAACTATGAAGAACTCAATGATTTTTTGACAATTTTTTATCAAGAACTCACTTTCTTCACATTCAAACAAGTTCATGTTACATCAGGGGAGCACCCCCTAGACGTAACCGTTGTCGTCATCCTTTTTGAGGACTAAGACTAGCCTTTTAACTTACATCATTACATTCATAGGTCAAAAATGCGGAAAATTTAAAACTTTTCATTACTTGTACATTGAGGTTTACATAGACCTTTAAGTGCACATAATATTTATATCGAGTGTACATAGCCCCTTTGCATAGAAATATTAGATAGTCTTCTACTTTCATTGCACAAAGACATATAAGCTATAACATAGTCTCAAAGGGATGTCTCATCTCATAACCATCTAATATGAGTATAGCAATTTGGGCCTAGCCCATACATCAATGTAATAAAGTCACATATAGGCTATACAATGTTTCGTACTCAAATGAAAAGGAAAGAACTTAAGAGTCTTAAAACTAGAACAACTTCATAAGCTTCATATTGGCATTATCCTCGGAAAGTGAGGACCTACCCAACTTGGATGATATAATTCCAAGTCTTCTTTAAAGTCATCTCAAATCCCTTCGATGACCGGAACCTAAAATGTTGGGGAAAAAGGAAGAAGATGGGGTTAGTACACAACTTGCACTAAGTATGAGACCATATGCACACATATCATGAAATCATGCTAAAAAGGGAAAATTTATTAAAGTATGCAGTTTACTTTGAAAAGCCTTATGCACATTCAAGAATACCATACCAATCATTAAGACATATTCATTAAGTCATAAGCATGTACATCACAAGACCAACAATACTAAGTCTAGTCAAGCCAACATACATATCACATAATTGAACACTTAGTCAAGTCAACTCTATCATCAAGTTATAGTAGCAACGAGCATAAATAAGAGTCCATTACAACATAACCAAATCAAGACAATTATCTATGAACCCTCATCAAGTCAACAAGTGTAATAAAGAAAAGCCTCATAACCTTACTCAATCAAGTAAACCTAGTAAGAACCATGACTAATATCCAACTTCACATAACATATTATTTAAGAATACATATCATCATACTTTAGAAATAGATCTCAACACATGTTCATAAGTGACACAATCCTCATGTAGTATCATCAATGTGCAAGATCATCGTATACTTAACATGTACAATTATAAGCATATTCATATATAAGAACAACCTTCTAAAGATTCTGTCAAGCAAAACTCGTTCAAGGAGTAGGTAAAGTCCCATGCCCCTAACTAAGTGCCACAATCGGAATCTAGATCCCAGACGAGACCCGCGTCGTTGACCTTTCATAGGTCGCAGACAAGCCTACATATGTCATCGTTACTTTATCTAGGTTAGTTTTAGCAAAAAATTTTAACTTTTTGTTTTCTTATTTCATGTGAAACACATTATACTTAACATCATAGGCGTTCACAAATCAACCATCTAATATAGAAATAATCAAACGAAGGAAGAAGTTCATAATTGCATTTAAACGTATCCTTGCCAAAACGGCACCAATACAAAGTCTGAAATGAAACGGGAAATGATACACTAGTGGAACATTCTCCACTAACTTAAACCTATATCTAAGCTAGAATATAATGGTAAAGTGTCCTCGAATGTATGAGGGCCTACCAAGTCTGGATGAATTCTCCACGTCCAGATAGCTGCAGGGTCATATTGTAAGCTCTAGCGTCTGCCTGTGCCTTCACCTAAAAGTATAGAGTTGTATGAGATTAGTAAACACTTGTACTAAGTATGGGTATATGCAAGCACACACCAAGGACATGCATGATTAAGAAGATCTCTCTCCTAATGATATGAATTATGGAAAGTTAAAGCAGTGGACTTGCAAAATTTAGATTAGGAAAGTCAGTGAACTTGCCAAATTTGGATTAGGAAAGTCAGTTGACTTTCCAGATTTTGATTAGGAAAGTCATGCCATGAGAGTAACATGCATCATCATACTTATTATTTTACAACCAGCACATACCATATTGCACATATTGTATCACGTAGTTCATACCGTTCTTTCATATGCCATGAGAACTTGGAATCATGTACTTGGCATTAGGACTTCCCAAAATGAGTTCTCAACATATGAGACCTCAACTAAGGAGCCTTCTTTAATAAACACAGAGTCTGCTCCATTCATTCATGCGTGCTTCATTTTCACTCTTTCATATACTAGTGGAGCCACCAGTCATACCTAGGATATAGTTTAAGACTCTCATCGGGTTTACTGTGCAATGACCAAGAATAACCTAGTGTTATTACTTAAAGTCTAGCTCACCTATTGATTATCCAATCCTAAAACCTTTGGTATCATTCATTTCATTGTGTGCATTAATTAAGGCTGGCCTCATTCTTTCTTTGGGAACGATAACCTTAAAAGACATAGAACATGTGAGGATCATGAAATCAAGTGTGCACTCCCCACACCGAAAAGATATAAAGAGATCCATACCCGAAAGTCTCATCTCATGAGAGTTACGTGAACCTCCGCCCTTCTCGAAGGAAGGCATCACCGCTCATCTAGCCTATCGATGCTAAGTATAAAGTTCAATTCCATTCAACTCATTCATCATGGAAGATGGCTTTTAGCATGAGAACATCATATATCATTAGATGATTTCGCATCTCATCATTAGTATTAAGTATGCATTAACTTCAATACTTTCATTAGAGTGTTCATGGAGACTGGTCTCTTCATTTGCTTTACACTCTCATAGGTGAGTACGTTTTGGTAACATTTACTTAGCCTCATTTGAGATTGATCTCATCTTTCACATTAGCCTCTTATCATATTGTCACCTCATTCATTAATTTTAACACATTTGCTTTTCATAATTATTCACCCCTTCATGTTAATGTTCATTTCATCATATGCTTATGCGCTTGGCCATTTAGTGTGTTTCATACTCTTACTTGACCCTTCTAGGTTTACATAATTTTATCACATACATCTTAGGCTCACATAATTATAAATGTATGCTAGACTTATGAGTCCACACATACAAGCCATGGGGCTGCATTCATAGTTAGTCTAAGTGATTGATGTTTACCTAAGATTATGTGGCACAAGACTTATGCATCTTGTAGATATGCCAACATATTGATATCTATCTTAAAAAGCAACATTCATTAAAGATTTACTTACTTATGACATATGTGTCAATAATGAATTGGGCAAGGGAACCTAGTTTCGAATCCCTTGGACAACACTTGATCTTATTTTAAACTTGATAACTACATTTTTAATATTTGCTTTCTTTTTCTCCTCTCCTTTTTCATTTAAGTCAAGGAGGTTGTGGGTTCAATCTCCCAAAAGCTCATTGTTTTTCTTTTAATTTTTCTTTTAACTTTCTCACCTATCAAAGAGGTTATGGGTTCAATCCCCACTTTCCATATTTATTTTTTGCTTTATTTTTCTCTTAACTCTCTCATCCACTCAAGAGGTTGGGGGTTCAATCCCCACTATCCATATTTAGTTTCTCCATTATTTTTCTCTCTACTCTCTTGTTTAACCGAGAGGTTGTGCGTTAAAATCCCAGCCCTCTCATTTCTTTATTTTTATTTTAGGAATAGGAGAGTCAACTAAGGGCAATCGGGTTCGAATCCCGTGTGCCACACATTTTTTTATGTTAATTAATTAAAATATGCCTTAGTGAAATATCATCATTTTCTGTCAAGGTCACCCAAGTTCGATTCCCCCCTTAACCCCATTTCCTCATTTATTTGTTAAATGATTCTTTTTTTTGTGTGCGGTCTTGGGTTCAATCCCTAGCGACCTCACCTATTTCATACTCATTTAAAATTTCAGATTTTTTCATCCTTATTTGGCAGAAACCAATCTTATAAAATGCTGGAAATTTAGTCATGTCTTTTAACTCCTTTTTATCAACATTTATACATTAGCTTTAGAGTAATTTATGGATCATTTAGTATGTTTTTAGGTGTAGTTTCGCAGTTACATTTAGCTAAGAGTTTTTCCACTCCAATCAGCCGTATTACACCTCATATGAACATGATTTACACAAGTTTGTGCACCTTAAATACAATCATAAATCATTTTCGAACTTCAAACAAATAGTATATGTCACAGCTTACTTATTGCAAACACATAATTTATCACAAAATTTCGGAAGTCATAAATTATCAGTCATACAATTCTAAGCATAGTTTCATGAACATATTCATCACAAACATCACATTACACGCGTAATCTACTAGCAGACATACCAACCTAAGATCATTGGGAGCTAGTGATAGGGAACATGTAATGGGGAACAACCCTAGTTTTCGGAGTAGATTCATCTGAGACTTAAGAGTATCTTGGGAAAGGGACCAAGAGTAAGAAAACCCATACCTTATTTCACGTCGTTCAACCCTTGAACCTGCTACCCAAAGATCTTCTTCGAACTAACGTACAAGTCTCGAAACCTCAACGTAAAACTCAACAGAAAATTCTTCCTTTTGCCTTACGTTTTTGGTTAACGTTTTGTGTATGTTTTTAACGTGAAAGTTCTTCAAGTGTGAAGAACTTTTGGCTTATTTTATGTTCTTGTGTTTTGGTTAGGCAGAGGGAACGTGAAAATAAAGAGAGAGAGATACGAGAGAGAGTTGAACGTGAAAGAGAGTCTAAAGAGGTGAAGTTGTTTAGACTTCGTCAACTAGGACTCTTAGGCAAGACTTAGTCAAATATAATATCTTAATTAATAAATAATAATTAAAAGTTAAAATCTTATTTTCCTTTTTCTTAAATCAACTATTAAATATTAATTTATTATATTAATTTACCAATTTAAATAAAATAAATTAAATCATTGCTCCAACCTAGATTCAATCCTGGGTGGAGCAAGATTTTGCCTAAAGGGTAATTTCGGCCCTCTCTATCCAAATACCCCTCCACCTTATTAATTTAATAATTAATTACATATGTAGGGTAATTACAATACTACCCTTAGCCTAGAAAAAGATCGGTTTACCCCTAGACCCTCCAAACATAAGATTTCCCCTTTTTAAGTTTGGTAAAGACTCATCCGATTAAATCTTCATATTTGGGAGCCCTACATGGGTGGACCCAATCTTTCCTAGCTCAACTAATTCCCCAAGTTAGTTGGCTTGGATGTCCCAAGGGTTCAGAGGTCTGGTTCTACGCGCATCAATCCGTTTGAACCCGGTTTAATCGTAGGCATTGGAGACACATTAAGCATTACTTAGCATATTTATTTTTAGGGTTGTTACATTATCCGCCCTTAGGAACATTGGTCCCTGAATGGCACTACTAACTATCTAGCGTAATGCAGTCAGATCATAACATAATTACTATACACAATCAAGCAATAACAACAAAAAATGGAGAGATAATGAAACTTAGACTTAAGAGTAGGAATTCTAACCTCAAGAGCTGAAAAGATGAGGGTAGCGGGATCTCATATCTTCCTCGGCCTCCCACGTAGCACCCTCAACAAGATAATTCCTCCACAACACCTTCACTGTGGCAATCTCCTTGTTCCTCAGCCGCTTGATCTGTCGGTCTAAAATCTTAACAAGCACCTCCTCATAGGACAAGTCTTCATCGACCCCCAAACCATCAACCGGTAGAATCGATGCTGGATCACCTAGGTACTTCTTTAGCATAGAAACATGAAAGACTGGATAAACAGAAGCTAGCTCCGCAGGCAATGCCAACTAATAGGCCACCTCACCAACACACTGTAGGATCTCATATGGCCCAACATACCTCAGAATCAACTTCCCCTTCCTGCCAAACCTCATCACCTCCTTCGTAGGTGATATCTTCAAATAGACCTGGTCACTAACATCAAACTCTAAGGGCCATTTTGTGTTGTCTGCATAATACTTCTGCCGACTGTAAGCAGTAGCCAACCTGTCCCTGATCACCCTGACCATAACTAAGGCCTCATGAATGATCTATGGACCTAAAATGGATTACTCTCCAATGTCGAACCACCCAACTAGATACCTACAGCTTCTACTATATAGCTCCTCAAATGGTTCCATCCCAATGCTGGAGTGATAGCTATTATTATACGAGAACTCAATCAAAGGCAGATGGTCGTCCCAGCTACACCTGAAGTCAATCATACACGCCCTCAACATATCTTCCAATGTCTGAATGGTGCGCTCTGCCTGCCCATCAGACTAAGGATAAAAGGCAGTACTAAGCACACCTGTAATCCTAATCTCTTCTGGAAGGATCTCCACAAATGTGAAGTGACCTAAGTTCCTCTATCTTAAATGATAGACATAGAAATCCCATGATATCTCACAATCTCATCAATGTAGAGTCTCACATAATCCTCAGCTCTATAAGTAGACTTTATAGGGATAAAGTGCACAGACTTAGTCATCCTGTCCACAATAACCCATATGGAGTCATGTTGTCTCCTAGTTTTTGAAAGACCAACCATGAAGTCCATATTAATTGCCTCCCACTTTCAAGTCGGAACCTTGATCATCTAAGTAAGAACAACATGCCTAAGATGTTCTGCCTTAACCTGTTGACAATTAGGACACTTGGCCATATATTCAACAATGCCTTCTTCATGGCATCCCACCAATAAATCTGCTTAAGGTCATGATACATCTTTTTGGAACCTAGATGTATCAAATATTTGGAACCATGGGCCTCTGCAACAATTTTTATCCGCAAATCATCCACATCTGGTACACACAACCTGTCCTAGTACCTAAGTATGCCGTCACCTCCCAATACAAAAGAATGATTCATCTTTACCAACACTGACTCCTTCAAATCCATCAACACCGGATCAAGATGTTGACCCTCTTGACTTAACCTACCAATAATAATTCAGAACTAGGATGAACTGAACACCCCCACTAGTAGTATCAACCAACCGCACGCCCAGTCTGGCCATTCTGTGTACATCTTTCACCAACTCCTTCTTCTCATCCTCAACGTGGGCTTCACTTCCCATGGTCATCCTACTCAATGCATCAACTACAATATTAGCCTCACGCGGATGGTAGTGGACAATTATTTCGTAGTCCTTCAACAGATCTAACCACCTCCACTGACGTATATTCAACTCCCTCTGTGTGAACACGTACTTGAGACTTTTGTGGTCTGTGAACACATGCGCATGCAATCCATACAAGTAGTGCCTCCACAATGTCAGTGCAAACTCTACAACTTCCAACTTTGGGTTATGAGTGGAATAATTCTTTTCATGAACCTTGAGCTGTTTGGACGCATAAGCTATCACCTTACCACCCTTCATAAGAACACAACCCAAACCAACCCTAGATGTATCACAATAAATAGTGTAATTCTCTCCATACTTAGGTAAAGTAAGCACCGGGGCTAAAGCGAGTCTGTCCTTGAGCTTGTGGAAACTCTTCTCAAAAGTTTGCACCCATTCAAACTTGACTTTCTTCTTCATCAAAGCTATGAGTAGGGCAGCAATGGAAGAAAAACCCTCGTAAAATCCCATAGTCTGTCTGCCATTGTACGTACGAGTGGGTTCCCCTGCTGAACATCCTGTCTGTTGGCCTAGGCGATCATAGCCTGGACCGGTATAGTGTTAACTTGATCCATCTTAGCTAGAGCAGTCTGAACCTCCACATGATTCAACCAAGCTGGGTTAACTGGAATGACCAACCCTAAGTTGGAGCCTGGGATGGAACTTGGTTACCCCCAAAAGCTACTCCTCTTCTCATTTGACCAGCATTCCTTCTAGTGTTTATTTAATGTAAACAATACGAATTGATGTTAGAAACGTTCATAACATCAAGAAATCAGACATTTGAAAAGGCACGATAAGATTAGAAGAAGGGAACTTTTCCTACGCATCATGCACTCCTAATTCTGGATAGTGGTGCACTTCACTATCATGACTTAGAAAATACTCAATGTGGTTGATGTAAACTTACTATCCTCGGAATTTAACCTACGGATATGATACCAACTTTTTAACAATCAGAATCTAGACCCCAGACGAGACCAACATAGTTGACCTCTCAGAGGTCGCAGAAAAGCCTACATATGTCATCGTTAGATCATCTAGGTTAATTTTAGCGAAAAATTTGAACTTTTTGTTTTCTTATTTTATGTGTAACACATTATGCTTAACATAGGAGTTAACAAATCAACCATCTAATATAGAAATAATCAAATGAAAGAAGCAGTTCATAATTGCATTTAAACGTATCCTTGCCAAAACGGCACCAATACAAAGTCTTAAATGAAAAGGGAAATGAAACACTACTGGGATATAATCCACTAACTCAAACCTATATATAAGCTAGAATATAATGGGCAAGCATCCTCGAAAGCACGAGGGCCTACCAAGTCTGGATGAATGCTCCACCTCCACTTAGCTGCAGCGTCGTATCATAAACTCTAGCATCCGCCTGTGGCTGCACCTAAAAGCATAAAGTTGTATGGGATTAGTAAACACTTGTACTAAATATGAGTATATGCAAGAACACACCAGGGACATGCATGATTAAGAAGATCTCTCTCCTAATTATATGAATTATAGAAAGTCAAGTCAGCGGACTTGCCAAATTTGGATTAGGAAAGTCAGTGGACTTGCCAAATTCGGATTAGGAAATTCATTGGACTTGCCAGATTTGGATTAGGAAAGTCATTTGACTTGCCAGATTTGGATTAGGAAAGTCATGCCATGAGAGTAACATTCATCATCATACTTATCATTTTACAAGCAACATATAACTCATTGCACATATTATATCATGTAGTTCATATCATTCTTTCATATGCCATGAGACCTTGGAATGATGGACTTGACATTTGGACTTCCAAAAATGAGGGCTCAACGTATGGTAACCAACTACGAAGCCTTCTTTGACAAACACAGAGTTTGTTTTATTCATTCATGCATACTTCATTTTTATTCTTTCATATACTAGTCTAGACACCAATCATACCTAGGATGTAGTTTAAGACTCTCATCGGGGTTGCTGTGCAATGACGAAGAATAACCTAATTTTATTACTTAAGTCTAGCTCAACTCTTGATTATCCTATCGTAACACCTTTGGTATCGTTCATTTCATTATGTGCATTATTGAGGCTGACCTCATTTTTTCTTTAGGTTCTTTATCCTTAACCTACATAGATCATGTGAGCATCATGAAATCCAGTGTGTTATCCCCACACCGGTAAGAGGTGGAATCACCGGCCAAAGTTAACAAAAACATGCTAGTGTATATAGGGAATTGAACTTTGCTAGATCCCTATATTGGCAATATAGGTTCAATGACTAGGAGATATAAGGATACCCATACCCGACATGCTGGAGAGTCTCATATCATGAGAGTTACGTGAACCTCCTCCATTCTCGAAGGAAGGTATCACCACTTATAGCTAGCCTATCGGTGCTCAGTATGAAGTTCCATGACATTCAACTCATACATCTTGAAGCTGGATTCTAACATGAGGGCATCATAACTCATTAGATGATTTCTCATTTCATCATTAGTATTAAGTATACATTAACTTCAATACCTTCATTAGAGTGTTCATAGAGTCTGATCTCCTCGTTAGCTGTACACTCTCATAAGTGAGTACGTTTTTGTAACATTTACTTAGGCTCAGTTGAGATTGCTCTCATATATCACTTTAGCCTTTTATGATATTGTCACCTCATTCATTAACTTTAACACATTTAGTTTTTATAATTACTCACCCCTTCACGTGAATGTTCATTTCATCATATGTCAATGTGCTTGGCCGTTTAGTGTGTTTCATACTCTTACTTGACCCTTCTAGGGTTACATAATTTTTTCAAATACATCTTAGGCTCACTTACTTTTAAACATATGCTAGACTTATGAGTACATACATACAAGCCATGAGGCTTCATTCAGATATTGTCTAAGTGATTCATGTTTACCTAACATTATGTGGCACAAGACTTATGTTTTTCTTTTAATTTATCTCTTAACTTTCTCACCTATCCAAGAGGTTGTGTGTTCAATCCCCACTCTCCACATTTATTTTCTCCTTTGTTTTTCTCCTAACTCTCTCATCCATTCAAGAGTTTGGGGGTTCAATCCCCATTGTCCACATTTATTTTCTCCATTATTTTTCTCTTTACTCTCTTGTTTAACTGAGAGGGTGTGGGTTTGAATCCCACCCCTCTCATTTCTTTATTTCAGTTTTAGGCTTAGGAGAGTCGACTAAGGGCACTCGGGTTCGAATCTCGTGTGCCGCACTCTTTTTTATGTTAATTAATTAAAATATGCCTTAGTGAAATATTATCATTTTCAGTCAAGGTCACCCAAGTTCAATTCCCTTTAACCCCATTCACTCGTTTATTTGTTTAATGATTTTTTTTGTGTGAGGTCTCGGGTTCAGTCCCTAGAGACCTTACCTATTTCATACTCATTTAAATTTCAGATTTGTTCATACTTGTTTGGCCGAAACAAAGCTTATAAAATGCTGGAAATTTGGTCATGTCTTTCAACTCCTTTTTATCAATATTTATACATAGTTCTTAGGGAAATTCATGGATCATTTAGTATGTTTTAGGTGTAGTTTCGTAGTTACATTTAGCTAAGAGTTTTTCCACTCTAATCAGCCATATTACACCTCATATTAACATGATTTATACAAGTTTGTGCACATCAAATACAACCATAAAACATGTCATTTTGACCTTCAAACAAACAATATATGTCACGGCTTACATATTGCACACACAATTTTTCACATAATTTCAGAAGTCATAAATTATCAGTTATACAATTCCGATCATAGTTTCATGAACATATTAATCACAAAAATCACATTACACGCCTAATCTACCAGCAGACATACCAATCTAAGATCATTGGGAGCTAGTGACAGGGAACATGTAATTGGGAACAACCCCAGTTTTCGGAGTAGATTCATCTAAGACATAACGGTCTCTTGGGAAAGGGACCAAGAGTAAGAAAACCTATACCTTATTTCACCTTGTTCAACCCTTGAACTTTCTTCCCAAAGAACTTCTCCAAACTCACGTCCAAGTCTCAAAACCTTAACGCAAAACACAACGGAAAACCCTTCCTT
Source organism: Solanum lycopersicum (assembly GCF_036512215.1). Lineage (NCBI taxonomy): Eukaryota > Viridiplantae > Streptophyta > Magnoliopsida > Solanales > Solanaceae > Solanum > Solanum lycopersicum. Next base: position 20,523,662 of record NC_090809.1, read on the forward strand.
TTGCCTTACGTTATTGGTTAACGTTTCGTATATGTTTTTAACGTGAAAGTTCTTCAAGTGTGAAGAACTTTTGGCTGCTCTTCAGTTATTGTGTTTTGTTTAAGAAGAGAGAACGTGAAAAGAAAGAGACAGATATTGACGTGAGAGAGAGTTAAACGTGAAAGAGAGTTGAAAGAGGTGAAGTAGTTTAGACTTAGTCAACTAGGACTCTTAGGCAAGACTAGTCAAATAAAATATATTAATTAATAAATAATAATTAATATTTAAAATCTGATTTTCCTTTTTCTTAAATCATCTATTAAATATTAATTAATAATATTAATTTATCAATTTAAATAAAACAAATTAAATCCTTGCTCCCACCTAGGTTCGAACCAGGATGGAGCAAGATTTTGCTAAAAGGGTAATTTCGGCCCTATCTATCCAAAATACCCCTCCACCTTATTAATTTAATAATTAATTACATATTTAAGGTAATAATGATACTACACTTAGCCTATAAAAGTACTATTTTACCCCTAGACCCTCCAAACTTAAGATGTCCCCTATTAAAGCTCGGTAAAGACTCATCCGAGTAAATCTTCATATTCGATAGCTCTACATGGATGAACCCAACCTTTGCTAGATCAACTAACTCCCCAAGTTAGTTGGCTTGGATGTCGCAAGGGTTTAGAGGTCTGGTTCTACGCGCATCAATCTGTGTGAACCCGCTCTAATCGTAGGCGCTCTAGACACATGAAACATTACTTAAGATATCAATTTTTAGGGTTGTTACACTATGCTAAGTCAAACCTCTTCAGTCACCTTAGTTTTTTTGTACTCCATTACTTCATTTTAGTTTTGTGAACACTTGCCTTAACCAAAATAGACCACAAGAGCTAAGTGTTGAATCTGGTGTTGTAAAACCTTACACCAATGGAAGGTAGTCTACTGGCCAAAGTAAAACCAAACATAACCATAACTTTATAGGTTGATCCACTATCTAGTCTTCCTATGGGATAACATAGTTCAAGAACTAAGAGATACGTATGGACTCTCTACATGCCAGTTGTCAATTGGAGCCTCATCTCATAGAAATCCATAAAATGGGTATCTCTCATAGGGGAGTCAACACCTCATTTGGAACGATTGGGTTAATCTTCCTCTATGAAAAGTCAACACATCCCATTATCAAGTTCACTCGGTGCTAAGCTAAGTCCCTTGTTGAAGTGTCTTTAATATCTTTATTAATCATCATTTTTTAATGTAGGTGACATGGTATATCCCTTGTATAATAATCATATTCATCATCATAGCTCAATAAGAATTTGTCACACCAGAAGTCTAGACCCCAGACAAGACCGGCGTCATTGACCTCTCAGAGGTCGCAGACAAGCCTACATACGTCATCATTAGTTCATCTAGGTTAATTTTAGAAGAAAAAATTAAAACTTTTTGTTTCTTAACATACATGTATGCGTACTTCTTAACATCATAGGTGTTCACATGTCAACCATATAATAAGGAGATAATCAAATGAATGAATCAGTTCATAATTTTATTAAACGTATTTTTGCCAAAATGACACCAATACAAAGTTTGAAAAAAGTGGAAAGAAACACTAGTGAGACATGCTCCACCAGTTATAGCCTACATCTAAGATAAATAATAACGGTAGACATCATCGAAATCATGAGGTCCTACCATGTCCGAATGAAAGCTCCACGTCCGGATAGCTGCAACGTAAACCTATAACCTCTAGCTTCCACATGTGCCTGCACCTAAAATTGTAGAATTTGATGGGATTAGTACACACTTGTACTAAGTATAGGTATATCCAAGCACACACTAAGGACATGTATGAGTAAGAACAACTCTTTCCTAATAACATGATTATGGAAAGTCAAGTCAGTGGACTTGCCAAAATGACATTTGGAAAGTTAGTGAGCTTTCCAAATTTGGATTAGGAAAGTCATGCCATGAGAGTAACATGCATCATCATACGTATCATATTGCACACCACACATAACATCTTACACATAGCACATATCGTTTTGCATATAGCACATAACATCTTACACATAGTACATATCGTTTTACATATAGAACATAACATCTTTTATATCATTCATTCATATGCCATGGGACCTTGGAATCATGGACTTGAAATTAAGACTTTCCAAAATGAGGGCTCAACATATGGAACCTTAATTAGGGAGCCTTCTTTAGCAAACACAGAGTCTGCTTCATTCATTCATACGTACTTCACTTCATTTCGTTCATAGGCTAGTGTGAACACCAGCTATACCTAGAATATAGTTTAAGACTTTCATCAGGTTTGTTGTGCAATGATCAAGAACTACCTAGTTTCATAACTTATGTCTAGTTCACCTCTAGATTATCCTATCCTAACACCTTTGGTGTCATTCATTTCATTATGTGCATCTTTTGAGGCTTGCCTCATTCATTCATTGGGAATTTTAACTTTAACCGACCTATATAATGTGAGCATCACGAAATCCAGTGTCTCCCCTACATTGAAAAAAGGTGAAATTATCGGCCAACGTGACCCAAAAAACGCTAGCGTACATGGGAATTGAACCGCGCCAGATCCCTATACTAGCAGTATAGGTTCGAAGACTAGGAGATATGAGGAGACCCATACCCGGCATGCCGAACAATCTCATCTTATGATAGTTACGTGACCCTCCACCCTTCCCGAAAGAAGGCATTACCGCTTATAGCTATCCTTTCGGTGCTTAATATAAAGTTCCATTATATTCAACCCATACGTAATGGAATATGTCTTCTAATACGAGGACATCGTAGCTCAATTGATGATTTATCATCTCATCATTAGTATTAAGTACACATTATTCTCAATACTTCCATTAGAGTGTTCATAGACACTGCTCTTTTCATTAACTTTACGCTCTCATAGGTGAGTACATTTTGATAACGTTTACTTAGGATCATTTGAGATTTCACTCATCTTTAACATTAGCCTCGTATCTTGTTGTCACCACATTCATTAACATTAGAACATTTTATCTTTATAATTATTGACCACTTTTTACGTGAATTATCATTTCATCATATGCAAATGCACTTGGCCATTTGTGTGTTTGACACTCTTACTTAACCCTTCTAGGGTTTCATCATTTAATTATATAATATTCATTTCATCGTATGACAATGCACTTGGTAATTTAGTGTGTTTTACACTCGTACTTAACCCTTATAGGTTTACATCATTTCATTACATACATCTTAGGTTCACTTATTTTTAAATGTATACTAGACTTATGGGGCTATACATACAAACTATGAGTCTTCATTCATAGTTCGTTTAAGTTATTCATATCTTTCTAAGATAATATGGTACAAGACTTATGCATCTTGTATGAATGACAAGATCTCGATTTCGACCTAAGTAGACAACATTATTCTTGAACATTTACTTCACGTATGACTTATGTATCAATACAAAATTTGGGAAAGGAACCCGATTTTGAATCCCTTGGAGAACACTTACATTTTTAATTTATTTTATTTTGATCCACACGGATTGAGGACCCAAAATTAAGCCCCAACATCTTCTTTTCCTTTTAATTTCTTTTCATTAAATTTACTCTTTCTTGGCCCAGGGGTTGTGGGATCGAACCCCCACAACCCCTTTTATTTTAATTTCTTTTTCCTTAACTTTTTCAATTTGACCATGAGGGTGTGGGTCCGAATCCCCACAACCTCACTTTATTTTTCACTTTAATCCTAAATCAGCCTAGAGGTCGTGGGTTTGATTCCCACACACCTCAACATTTATTTTCTTCTAATTTCCTTAAGTCTATCTGAGAGGTTGTTGGTTCAAATCTCACTCATCTCATTTCTTGTTTTCATGATTTAATTTTCCAGCCAAGACCACGTACGAATCCCCCTCAGCACAATGCTTTTAACTCACTTATTTTCATGGGTTTTAACATGGTGAAGTCACGAGTTCGACCCTCAATGACCTCACTTATCTTTCTTCATTTTTATGATATTTTAAAACATTTTAACTTGACCAAAATTCATCAACTTATGGCTGCAATTTTTTTTGTAACTGTCAACATCTTTTTCATCAAATTACAAATTAGTTCTTAGGGAATTTTCATGGTTCATTTATAACGTTTTAGGTGCAATTTAATGGATTTGTTTTGCCAAGAGTTTCTCACTCAATTCAGCCACATTGCACTTCATATGAACATCTGATTTACATAAACATTTGTACATAAAATACAAATAACTAACATGCCATTTCAAGTCCAAATCCGTGATCAATTGTCACAACAATACACCCAAATGCACGTAAGTCATATATTTGGAAAACATAGATTGTCATTCATATGACTCCAAACACACAATCATGAGCATATTCATCACGAAAACACATTACCTGCCTACTATCTACCAGAAAACATACCCAACCTACGAATTAACGGGAGCTAGTGATAAGGACATGCAACAAGGAACAATCCTAGTTATCGGATTAGAATATACTGAACCTTAAGGGGTATCTTGGGAAAGGGACCAAGAGAGAAGAGAACCAATATCTTTTATGAAGTTCAAACCTTGAATTTGATTCCCAAACCATCTCCAACACTCACATCCAAAACTAAGTTTCAACACCAAACTTTCGACCGAAAACCCTCCCTTTGCCTAATGATGCTTAGCGTTTGATTTTATTTTTAGTTGTGAGTTCTTCAAGTGTGAAGAACTTTATAAATTTTCTGTTCTTTACTTTATTTTGGAAGAGAGAATGTGAAAGAGAATGAGATACATGAGAGAGAGATATGAAAGTGAGATATGAGAGTTTTCTTAGGCTTAGTAGTCTAGTTTAGGACATAGTGAAATAAGGTTTTATTAAATGGTAAAAAATCAGATTTACCTTTTACCTTAAATAAGACAATAAATAATAAATAGTAACCAAATACATTAATTTACCAACTTAAATAAAAAACAATTTAATCAATTGCTTCTACCTAGGTTCGAACTCAGGTGGAGCAAGACTTCACTTCAAGTTCAATTTTCGGCCCACTCTCCAAAAAATACCCCTCCACCTTATTAATTATATAATTAAATACACATTTAGGATAAGTACGAAACTAGCCTTAGCCTGGGGAAAGACCATTTTACCCCTAAACCCTCCAAACATAAGATTTTTGGTTTTTAAATCTGGTAAAGACTCATTTAGGTAAATCTTCATATTCGGGAAACCTACATGGACGGAACCAACCTTTCCTAGCTCAACTAACTCCCCAAGTTAGTTGGCTTGGCTGTCACAAGGGTTCAGATGACTGGTTCTACGCACATCAATCCGTGTGAATCAAGTTTAATCGTAGGCATTCTAGACACATTAAGCATTATTTAGCATAGGCATTTTTAGGGTTGTTACAAATTGTTTGAGTATAATCCATTCATTAAAATTCATATCATTGAGGTTATCACGTTCACATAATCACATCATGAAAGGCACATTGATAAGTTATCACCATCCTTATAATATTTACATCTTAGCCAACACCTCACGAACCATAGTCAAGACATTTCAATTCAACATAATACCAACCTTATCAATCCTAATGTAAAGTATACTTCAATGCAACATCATCACTTAATCACATTTAACCACAATTGAAGTAAAGAGTTGAGATCACAAGATTTACCAAGTCTCCTTCATAATCCATCATCAAGGTATTACAATCCAAAATTAAATCAACCCAATAATTGTATAATATCATCACACAACAATTATCAACATGACAACAAAGCCAGTTGAATCATCACATCACAATCCATCACTTGTTCAAAGCTTAAGATAGGAGATTTAGGTCAAAGTCATAATCTAGATAAATTACTCAAGAACTAGCATGATAGGACTATAATTCATCCTAATATATTCATAATTGATACAGTAACATAATCTAGTAGTAATTCAACCAATAACCAGTTCAATTAAACCAACATTAAACAATTCATATCAACTTCAGAACTTAGGGTTAAGTGGAATAGGTCATCTTCTACAAACTAGTCCAATACATCAAGAAATAACATAATTAAGTTATAATAAATGTTAATCTATTTATAATATCCAAAATAAATCATAAAAAAAATCAATTCACAAGATCAATTTCGACATTGGAAAAGGCCCACTTGAATTTCATACTTTTGAAATCAATTTGATGGAACCCTTTGAGGAAAGAATTCCCAAAGGTGGAAGGAATCCCAAACATTCATGTTTGATTAAGATTGATGGAGAAAACTTGGTGATTGCATCCCTACAACCCCTTTGAATTTGACCCTCTATGGTGTTCTTCCACTTGGTAGAGAGAAAGAAGAGAGAAGGAAAAGAGTTTGGGTTTAGGAGTTATGAGAGCTTAGGTTAGTTTAATTAACTTTGGGTCTTTATGTAGGTAGGAAGAGAGTTTGGGTTTAGGAGTTAAGAGAGCATAGGTTAGTTTAATTAAATTAGGGTATTTATATAGGTTGTTAATTAAATTAATTAGGCTTCCCTAAACCCCTAACTTGTTAATTAACGACCTATTTAACTAACTCCACTAACTTAAAAGGAGAAGCAATGCAGTACACTTACTAATGAGACCTTGTCGACGCCTCGTGTGTCAATCGACGGACCATGGGACCAACCATCCTGTTTGTCCGTCATTGAGTTGCGAGACTTGTCAAAACAGGACTTGGACAAATATTCTAAGTGTCCATCGGTGGAGGCAATCGACTCCCAATCGATTGGAACACAGTCCGGTTATGACAAGTCGTTGGTGCACACTACCTTGGGCAGTCTTCGACCCAAAAGCAAGGGTCCTCCTAAAGGGCCCTTGGTTGGTCTTTAGAGAGTCGTGCCCAAAAGTTTCAACCATGAACTAAATCTAATACGTTTAATACACTCTTCCACAAAAAATCATCAATTTCCGACTCCTAAAACTTAGTCAAATAGGCTAAGTCACATTAGCACCTCATTGAACTACTTTCCAAATGTCATAAACGTTCCTTGACCTTTTGATTCCTAAACTTCCTAATTGACTTATATACATTAAAATAGACCTTAAAAGTTTATAAGCCTTTTTAGACTTATGTTAGGCTTTATGAAACTTCTTAAACTTTCGAAGTGTTACATTATCTCCCTTTAGGAATATTCATCCCAAAATGACACTAAAATCTTTTGTAAGGAAGGAATATACTCAAAACTAGCAGCCCAGCAAATCAACAATAAATAAAAACATGAGTTATAACATCAATCATGAAATTTACACATAGCAACTCAAAATTTCAAGTACCACACATAAGGCTCAAAATCACAATGTGAGGAATTTGTTTCTCACAACAACATGAGCTCAAATACCATATATGTGTCAATTATGCCACAACTGAACTTACCAACATGCTCAATATCATTCCATAAAGATTCACCATATCAAAATGCACAACATAACTCAAAACAAGAAGAATTTCAAATTTTTAAGTCAATATGCACAATTCACTGTAACTTCCCCGTAATGACTCAAACAATGCACATTTTGCAAAACCGCCAAAAATCAACAGCAACTTCAATTTTAGTTATTATTTTAAATATTAATAGGAGTTTTTTAAATTATTTTAAATATTCAAGTCAATATGGACAATTCACTGTAACTTCGGCCTCGGTCTCCCATGTTGCACCCTCAACTAGGTGGTTCTTCCATAACACCTTTACGGAAGCCACCTCTTTGTTCCTCAACCTTTTTACTTATGTATCAAGGATTTGAATCGGAACATCCTTATAAGAGAGTATATACTTCACATCATGACCCTTAATAGGAATAATAGACTCGGGATCACCGATACACTTCTTAAGCATAGAAACATGGAAAATTGGATGAACCAAAGCCAATTCACTTGGGAGTTTCAACTCACAGGCAACCTTATCAACCCTTTTCAAGATTTAATAGGGACCCAAATAATGAATACTAAACTTCCTTTCTTGCCAAATCTAACCACCCCTTTCATAAGCGAAATTTTCAAATACACCTTATCACCTTCTTCAAACTCTAATTCGCTTGTCCTATGATCAGCATAAGACTTTTGCCGGCTATAGGCCGTTTTCAAGCAATTCCTTATGATATGAAACTTCTTCAAAGTCTTATAAATCAAATAGAGACCCAAAAGTGAAGACTCTTCAACTTCAAGCCATCCAATTGGAGATCTACATCTCCTACCATACAATGCTTAATAAGGAACCAAATATATAGATGAATGGTAGCTATTGCTGTAAGCAAACTCCACCAAATGCAAATGCTTATCCCAATTTGCCTTTAAATCAATGATACAAGATCTAAGCATATAATAAAGGGTTTGAATAGTACGCTCGGCTTGACCATCCCTTTGAGGATGAAAAGCGGTGATTAACTTCACTTTAGTACCCAACTCTTTTGGAATGATATCCAAAACCTAGATGTAAATTGTGCACCCCTATCCGATATGATGGATAACAAAATACCATGGCGACGCACAATATCATCTTTGTAGATCTTCGCATAATCCTCCGCTGAATAGGTAGACTTGATTGGAATAAAATCAGCGGATTTGTTCAAACTATCCACCACACCCATATGGAGTCATATTGCTTTTGTGTCCGAGTCAAACCTACCACAAAATCCATGTTTATGTCTTCCCACTTCCAAGTAGGAATTTGGATTTCTTGAAGTAAACCACCCCACTTTTGGTGTTCAACATTCACTTGTTGGCAATTAGGACACTTAGCAACAAATTCTGCTATGTCCTTTTTCAAACCATCCCACCAAAACACTTCCCTAAGGTCATGGTACATCTTTGTCGAACCCCAATGAATGGAGTGACGGGACCCATGAGCTTCCTTAAGGATCTGGTTCCTCAAAACATCTACATTGGTAACATAAAACCTCCTTGATACCTTAAAACACCATCCCCCACTAAGGAGAATGACTCATTAATCTTGCTGAGAATTGATTCCTTCAACTCCATCAATGGTTGATCAAGGTGTTGCTTGGACTTCACCTCAACCACCAACGATGACTCGAAATTATGATGGACCATAAAATCACAATTAAGAGAATCTTACAACCTTACACCCAATCTAGCCAATCTATGAACGTCTTTCACTAGGTTTTTCTTGGCTTCATCTACATGAGACACATTACTCATGGTCATACGACTTAGAGCATCAGCAACCATATTGGCCTTGCCGGTGTGATAGAGAACACTCATTGGAGACTCTTGTGGTCGGTATACACATCACCATGAACACCATACAAGTAATGCCTCCATTTTCTCGAGGCAAATACCACGGCTGATAACTCAAGATCATAAGTTGTATAGTTCCTATCATGCACCTTAAGTTTTCTAGAAGCATAGGCTACCACTTTCCTATGTTGCATAAGCACACACCCTAAACTCACTCAGGATGGATCACAATATACAATGAAGCCCTTGGTACCCTTCGGTAAAGTCAACACCAGAGGTGAAGTAAGACTATATTTCAAGATCTGGAAGCTTCTCTCGCATGCCTCTGACCACTCAAATTTCTTACTCTTTTGGGTCAAAGTAGTCATGGGAGACACAATGGACACAATACCATCCACAAATCTACGATAATAACCCTCTACACCAAAGAAACTCCTAATGTCGGTTGGAGTTAATGGTCTAGGTCAATTTTTACCACCTTAGTTTTCCTTGGATCAACCTCAACTCTCTCACTAGAGATGATATGACCAATAAATTCCACCGACCTCAACCAAAACTCACATATGCTATACTTGTAAAATGCTTGGTTTTCCTTAAGCATTTGTATCACAACCCTAAAATGGTCTATGTGTTCACCCTCATTTTTTGAATAAACTAAGATGTTTTCAATGAAGACAATGAAAAATGAATCTAGGTAACTTTGAAACACCCTATTCATGAGATCTATGGATGCCGCCGGGGCATTAGTAGGACCAAAGGACATTACTAAGAACTCATAGTGACCATATCTAGTCCGAAAAGCCTTTTTTGGTATATCCTCACCTCTCACCCTAAGTTGGTGATACCGCGATCTCAATCAATCTTAGAAAAATAGCTGACCCTTGGAGTAGATCAAACAAGTCATCAATCCGAGGGAGTGGATACTTGTTCTTAATGGTGATTTTACTGAGTTGGTGATAATATTCAATTAAAAAGGAAAGGAATGATAGAGTCAATAAGCTCATAGCAAAATCTGTAAGCTAGATAATGGCATTCCCCTCAAAAGTTGAGGACCTACCTCACTTTGATGAAAAATTGAATCCAAGCCTTCAGCAATGTCGCCTTCCAAACTGTTCAACGACCGGAACCTAAAATGTTTGGGTAAAGGGAAGAAAATGGGGTTAGTACTCCACATGTACTAAGTATGAGATCTTATGCACATACACTAGAAAAACATGCTAAAATGACTTTTTTATCAAAACATGCCAAATTACCCCTTTAGGGTCCTAATGTAAAGTCAAATAAGTCATATCAACCAATCAAACCTTCTTACTATCTCAACAAGTAATACTAATCCCAACATACTTGAAACCATGATTTACTACAACCCTAACATCAAAGAATAATATCACAATAATGAATAAGAGTCAATCATATCATAATAAACAAGACAACTACTCATTAATCCTTATTAAGTCAACAAGTGCAATGATCAATCAAAGCCCCATAACCTTGCCCAACCAAGTAAACTCAACAAGAAAACTAACCAATGTCCAACTTTAACAGTATAGTCCAACTACATATATCAAGAGAATCATCATCATCATGTATAGACATTTACATTAAGCATCGGCATATTATTATTATATACATCATTATCTTATGGTTTCATAATATCAACTTCCTAAAGCTTCCATCAAATTCAACTAGTGCAAGGCATAGGTAGAGCCGATACCCCTACCTAGGCTAAGTTAAACATGTCAAGTCACCTTAGTTAGTTTATACTTCCTACTTTATTTTACTTTAGGGAACACTTGACATAACCGATATAGACCACATGATCTAAGTGTGGAATCTGGCGTTGTATACCCTTACACCGATCGGAGGTGGTCTACAAGCCAAAGTAGAACCAAACACAAACGTAGATTTCTAAGTGGATCCACTAGTTAGTCTTCCCATGGGGCAACATAGTTCAAGAACTAAGAGATAGTATAGTCCCTCTTGATACAAGTTTTTAGTTGGGGCCTCCTCTTATGGGAATCCATTGGATGAGTATCACTCTTTGGGAAGACAAGTCTCATGTAGAACTATAGGGAAAATCTTGCTCTTTGGGAAATCATCACCTCCCGTTGTCAAGTTCACTCGGTGCTAAGCTAAGTCCCTTTATTGAAATGTCATTATGCCTTTAATTATCAATCTTATCTTAATTTAGGACATAGGGTCTACCCCTTATATAATCATAATCATCAATAGCTCATTAAGAATTGTATGAGTATAAGTCCTTTCATCACAATTAATATAAGTGAGGTTAACACATTAACATTTCATAGCATATCAAGGAACATTGATAGGTTTCACCATCCTTATATCCATACACATTAATCAACCTCACAACATAGCCTGGACATTTGAACTCAACATCATAACACCCTATAATCCTAGTATAAGTCATACTCCAATGTAATATCACGACTTTACACAATTAATCACAATGGGAAATAAAGATAGAGATTCAAAGCCTTATCAAGTGTTCCTTATAGTCTATCTTCAAGGTCTTAGCATTAACCCATAAATAAAACAAATTTGGGGAGTAACATCATCACATAATGATAACCATTAAGATAAAAAGTCCAAATGCATCTCTATAACACAATTTGACACTAGATCACAACTTAAGACAAGATTCATAGGGTAATTTCACTTTTACAATTTATAACCTAAACCACATCACAAGAAATAGCATGATAGGCCTATAATTCATCTTAATTCAATTATAATAACACCATAGGATAGTAATCTAATAAAAAACAAACTCAATTGAATGATCACAATATAATATAGGTCAAGACCACTACCTAGGATCAAGGATGGAGGATCATATTCTTCAATTAAGACCAAACCATCAACAATTACCATAAAAAAGTTTAATCACATGTTAATATACTCTATAGAAACTAAACAAATCATTCACAACTCAATCCATAACTTTAATTTCGTATTTGAATGAAACCCATAACTCATCTTTTTAAATCTATTTTTGAAGGAACCCTATGAGAAAAGAGTCTCATAGGTGAATAGAACTTTTGACAACAATTTGATGGTGAATTCGTCTCTTTCCAGCCCCCAAACCCTAATCCTTGCTCGTCTTTAACGGTGAGTTCATATAGAGAGAGAAATAAGAGAGAAGGAAGAGAGTTTATTTGGGAGTTCTCTTTAGGTTAATGAGGGTTGAGGGAATTTATATTGGTACTTAATAAACTCAATTATTATCCCTTTAATCCCCAACTAACCCCTAAACCACTTAATTAATTAAATAAACTAAATTAAGAACATGCAACTACTTAGGACCCTCACATCTGAGACCCCTCTTACGGGCCGTCTGTGAGTCGACGGACATTCCATCCTGCACTCCACGTCTTGCTCAGAGACTATGAAGGCGAGGGGCTTCCTCTAATTTTCTAAGTGTGGGATGACAGTGGCATCTACGCCCCATCTATCCACACATGGACCATAGCCTGCACCTCTGCACTCCTTCGATGAGTTCAGAGGCTGTGCGGGCAAAGGGGCCTTTTCTACCAGCCTAAGTGTGAGACAAAGATGGCTTAGACGCCCCATCGATCCAGAGATAGTCTGTCTTTTGTCTCGTCGATGCACACTGCCAGGCAGTGTTGCATAAAACTACAAGGGTCCTCCAAAAGGGCCCTTCGGTGGTTCTTGGGGAGTCATACTCAACCATTTTAACCATGAAACAACTCAAACACCTATAATCTACCTTTCTACAATTTTTTGTACATTTCCGACTCCTTAAAGTTATTCAAATAGGCCAAGTCACAATAACAACCCTTTGAACCAACTTCTCGAACGTCATGGACGTTCTTGGACGTTTTGGTCCTTAAACCTCCTGAATGACCTATATTAATTAAACATGGACTTAGAAAAAATACTTAGACCTTATGACTCCTATGTTAGGCTTTACAACACGTCTTGGATATTCAATGTGTTACATCTTCTCCGTAGGAAAAATCTATCAAGAAAAGTCTTTTTGAACACCTCTCAAGTCACCGATCAACCTCTCAAAGGCCTATTGTCCCTCCATTGTACATAGCAAATTTGGGCCACATCCTTGAGTTGGTAAGTATCTAAATCGTCTTTCTCACTAGTAATCAACCCCATAACATGAAGGATCTTGTAGATTTCATCAATGAACTCTTGGGGGTCTTCTTCAACCTTGGATTGATAGAAAGTAGGGGGATTCATCCTAGTGAAATCCCTTAAACGAGAGGCCATGGTGCAAACTTGTTAGTTTGCTTGGAGACAACCTTTCGATTAGCTTGGGCCATCATGGCTTGAGCTTGAGTAGTTGGCTTGATCCATGTGGAAAAGGCAGCACTTACGTCACCATCCATCAAAGGAGAAGGATTGGCCTGAGGTTAATATCATTGGCAATTTCTTCTTCAAGTCTTCGTTTCATGTTCCTTCGAGTATTCATTGCCTATAATCACAATAAAAGGATTAGATGCTAAGAGCACATAGAGTCAAAATTCTAGAGGCACGATATTTGACTTACAAGAAAGTGAGAGTTTTCTAAGCATCATATAAGTTCTTATACATTAGTGTGGTGCACTTCACAATTATGAGTAAGAATCTACATAGACGTGGTTGAGATAGACGTCGAATCAAATATATTCAACCTCATGCTCCGATACAAAGTTTATCACATCCGGGGAGCACCCCCTAGACATAACCCAACGTCATCGACCTCTTTGACGACTAATACTAGACTATTAGCTTACATCATAACATTCATGGGTCAAAAATAGGGAAAATTTAAAGCTTTTCATTACTTCTACGTTGAGGTTTACATATACCTCTACATACACATAGTATTTATATCGAGTATACATAGACCCTTCACAAAAAAAGGTTACATAGTCTTCTACTTTCATTGCACATAGATATATAAGTTATAACATAGTCTCAAATGGATGTCTCATCTCATAACCATCTAACCAGAGTAAAAAAATTTGGGCCTAGCCCATATATCAATGTAATAAAGCCACACATATTCTACACAATGTTTAGTACTCAAATGAAAAGTAAAGAACATAAGACTCTTAAAACTAGAACAACTTCATAAGATTCATATAGGCATTGCCCTGATAAAGTGAGGACCTACCCAACTTGGATGATTGAGAATTTGAAGTCTTCTTCAAAGTTGTCTCAAATCCCTTCAACGACCAAAACCTAGAGAGTTGAGGAAAAAGAGATAAAATAGGGTTAGTAGACCACTTGTACTAAGTATGAGATCATATGCACTCATATCATAAATCATACTAAAAAGGGACAACTCATTTAAGGATGCAATTTAGTTTGAAAAGCCTTATGCACATTAAAGAAGTCCATACCAATCATTAAGACATATTCATTAAGTCATAAGCATGTACATCACAAGACAAACAATACTAAGTTTAGTCAAGCCAACATGCATATCACATAACTGGACACCTAGTCAATTCAACTCTATTGTCAAGTTTTAGTAGCAACAAGCATAAATAAGAGTTCATTACAACATAACCAAAGCAAAAGAATTATCCACCCTAATTAAGTCAACAAGTACAATGACTAAGCAAATCCTCATAACCTTACTTAGTCAAGTAAACCCAATAATAACCATGATTAATATCCAACTACATATAACATATCATTTAAGAGTACATACCATCATACTTTAGCAATAGAGCTCAACACATGTTCGTAAGTGATACCAATCGTCATGTAGTATCATCAATGTACAATATCTTCATATATATAACATGTACAATCATAAGCATATTCATATATAAGAACAACCTTCTAAATCTTCCTTTGAGGTAAACTAGTGCAAGGCGTATGTAGAGTCCCATGCCCCTACCTAAGCTAAGTCAAACCTCTTAAGTCACCTTAGTTGGTTTGTACTCCATTACTTCATTTTAGTCTAAGGAAAACTTGCGACCGACATATAACACAAGAGATAAGTGTGGAATCTAGTGTTGTAAAACCTTACACCGATGGAAGGTGGTCTACCGGCAAAGTAAAACCAAATATAAACATAGATTTCTAGGTGGATCGGCTAGCTAGTCTTCCTATGGGGGCAACATAGTTCAAAAACTAATAAATAGGTATGAACTGCCTTCATACCACTTTGAAATTGGAGCCTCATCTCATGGGAATCCATAAGATGAGTATCCCTCATAGGGGAGTCAACACCTCATGTGGAACTAATGGGTGAATCTTCCTCTATGTAAAGTCAACACCTCCCGTTGTGAAGTTCACTCGTTGCTAAGATAATTCCATTTTTGAAATGTCTTTATTAATAATCATTGATTAATTTGGGTCATAGGGTCTATCTCTTTTATAATCATCATCATCATCATAGCTCAATAAGAATTGTATGAGTATAATCCTTGCATTAGAATTCATATAAGTGAGGTTAGCATATTTACATGATCACATCATGATAAGGCACATTGATAAGTTATCACCATCCTTGTAACATTTAAATCTTATACAACACCTTACAAACCATAGTCAAGATATTTTAATTCAACATCATACGAACCCTATCATTCCTAATGCAAGGTATACTTTAATGCATAATCATCACTTAATCACATTTAACCACAATTGAAGTAAAGAGTTGAGATCAAAAGACATACCAAGTCTCGTTCATAATCCATCATCAAGGTCTTACCATAAAAACATAACTCAACCCAATAATTTTGTAATATAATCACACAACATTAATCAACATGACAACAAAGCCAATTGAATCACTACATCACAATCCATCACTAGTTCAAAGTTTAGGATAAGAGACTTAGGTCAAAGTCATAATATAGATCTATTACTCAATAACTAGAATGATACGACTATAATTAATCAAAATATAATTTATGAAATAACATAATTTAGTAGTAATTGAACCAACATTATACAATTCATATGAAGATCACAACCTAGGGTTAAGGGGAATAGGTTATCTTCTACAAACGAGACCAATCCATAAAAAAATAGAATTAAGTTATAATACATGTTAATATATTCATAATATCCAAAAGAAATATTAAACAAGGCAGTTCACAGGATCAATTTCGAGATTGGAAAAGATCCATTTGAATTTTATACTTTTGAAATCAATGTGATGGAACCCTTTGAGAATAAAAGTCCCAAAGGTGAAAGGAATCCCATACCTTAATGTTTGATGAATATTGATGGAGAAACCATGTTGATTGAATCCCTAGAATCCCTTTGAATTTGACCTTCTACGGTGTTATTCAACTTGGGAGAGAGAAAGAAGAGAGAAGGAAGAGAGTTTGTGTTTAGGAGTTATGAGAGCTTAGGTTAGTTTATTTTACTTAGTGTCTTTATATTGGTTGTTAATTAACTTAATGAGTCTTTCTTAAACCCCTAAATAATTAATTAACTACCTATTTAATTAACTCCACCTAACTAAAATGAGTAGCAAAAGAGTCCACTCACTAACGAGACCCCGTCGACGACTCGTGTGTCAATCGACAGACCATGGGATCAACCGTCCTGTTGGTATTTAATTGAGTTCACATACGTGTAAAAATAGGACTTTGAGAAATATTTTAAGTGTCCATAGAGAGGGGAAATTGATGCCTCATCGATTGGAACACGGTCCATTGATGAAAAGTCATTGGTGAACACTACCTTGGGCAGTCTTCGACCAAAAAGAAATGGTCCTCACAAAGGGCCCTTGATTTGTACTTGGGGGGTCGTGCCCGAATGTTTTTACTATGAACTAACTCTAATAAGTGTTAGACACCCTTCCAAAAAAATTCAAAAATTTCTGATTCCTAAAACTTAGTCAAATCTGCTAAGGCACACTAGCAGATCATTGAACTAGTTTCCGCACGTCATGGAAGTTCCTTGAAGTTTTGATTCCTAAACATCCTAAATGAATTTAATACATTGAAATAGACTATAAATAGTATATAAACCTTTTTACACCCATTTTAGGCTTTAGAACACGTCTTAAACTTTTGAAGTGTTGCACTTCCATTCGTTGTACGAAAAAATATTGGCACGTGGGTGAACTAACCCAACACTATGTTATCTCATATAACTTTTTAGTGATCATCCTCGATGAAATCTACACGCAAAGTTTGAGCGTTCTTGGTGATGCATAATTTCTCTAGTCTTTTCTCTTCTTTTCTCTCCTTTAAGCCCTAGGGTGAATTCTATTTTTTCTAAACTGAACAAAGTCTTGTCTTAACCTAATTTCATTTCTAAAAACAAATTAATTAAATTAGGTATGAAAAATAAAACTTTTCCCTTCCAAAAATTTGGATTGGACTTTTCTTAATTGAACAACCCAACTTAAAAAAAAGGCATAACTCACCATACGATATCAAAATTGCGCAAACTCGGCGGCATTGGAAAGTTTATTCTAAAGGATTTCCAATCATATCTTGAATTCTCCTAACTCATCCTGATCTAGGAGTTATGGTCGTTTTAAGGTTGACCAAAAACTCATTTTTTTACTTAGACAAATTTTCCATATTTTTCTTGTTTATTCAAAAAACTATTTTCATATTTTAAACTCTTTTCTAGTTATTTCTAGCTGCGATATGTTACAATATCTTCCCCTTGGGAACATTCATAATCGAATGTGGTTACTTTTACTTGACTTAGGGTAGCAACATCAACTTCAAACAGCCACAATTAAATGCAACCAAACAACTTGCTTACTCAAAATTAGATAGTACTAAGAAAAAAATTAGTACCTTTGTCTGCATTTTCTCCGTATTCAAATATATGTGGATCTATCTTCTTCATGTCATCATCGGCTTCGCAAGTAGCTTCTTCAACAAATTGGTTCCTCCAAAGGACCTTGACTGATGCTACCTTTTCTGTTTTCAACTTGCGAACTTGGCTATCTAGGATTTGCAACGGAATCTCTTCATAAGACAAGTTATCTTTGATCTCAATATTCTCAGTTAGAATGATCAAGGAAGGATCACCCATGCACTTTTTCAACATGGATACATGAAACACCGGATGAACCTCTACTAATTTGTATGGTAGCTCAACCTCATAAGATACTTTGCCAATCCTCTTTGAAATTATATATGGACCAGCATGCCAAGGACTATGTCTCCCGTCTTACCAAATCTCATAACACCCTTCATGGTGAAACCTTCAAGTAGACTCAATCATCACTTCTGACATTAATGATGACCCAGCTCCATTTATCACCACTATTATTCCTTGTATGGAATCCATGAGTCGGACCCCTAAGCGTGCAAGTCTACGCCCATATCTTGATTTTTCTTTCTTATCATCTTCAAGATGGGCAGAACTACCTATAGACAACCTACTTAAGGCATTAAAAAACACATTAGCCTTATCTGGGTGGTAAAGAATGCTTATTCAAATCCTTGAGAGATTCTAACCATCTTATTTATCTGAGATTAAGATCTTTCTGAGTGAACAGATAGTGTAGGCTCTTGTGATCACTGAATACATCAACATGAATGACACAAATAGTGACAGCATATTTTTAAGGAAAAAACTATAGCAGCCAATTCTAAGTCATGGGTTGGGTAGTTCTTCTCATGAACTTTCAACTGTCTGGAAGCATATGCGATAACATTGCCATTCGGTATTAGCACACAACTGAAACCTACTCTAGATTCATCAAAATATATCACAAAACATTGAATACCCTCCGATAAAGTCAAAACTGGCACAAGTTAAACTCTTCTTCAATTCCTCAAAAGTTTTCTCACAAGCTTCAGACCATTGAAAGTTGAATATTTTTTGAGTCAACTTCGTCAAAGGAGATGAAATAGACGAGAAACCTTCCAAAAATCTTCTATACTAGCCAGCAAAACCCAAGAAACTCCTAATATCAGTTGGAGATGTGGGTCTAGGACAATTCTACACTGCCGCAATTTTTTGGGTATCGACTCTAATACCATCATTGGGAACTATGAGACCACAAAATCAAGTCAAAACTCAAACATAGAGAACATGGCATACAAATCTCTATCTTTCAAAGTCTAAAGAAATATTCTAAGATGACTAACTTGATCTTATTCATTCCTTGATTAGATTAGTATGTCATCAATAAAGACAATAACAAACATATCTAAATAAGGCTTGAATACTCTATTCAGAAGATCGATGAATTTTGCAGACACATTTTTCAATCAAAAGGACATGACCGAAATCTCATAATTCCCAAATTTGGTTCTAAAAGTTGTATTGAGAATATCACATTATATTATTCTTAACTGGTGGTAGCCTAATTTGAATTCAATTTTAGAGAAATAGGAAGCACCCTAAAGCTGGTTAAAAATATCATCAATCCTTGGAAGAGAATACTTATTCTTGATCGTAACCTTGTTCAATTTATGGTAGTCTATACACATTCTGAGGGAAATATCTTTCTTTCTTACAAACGAGACTGGAGTGCCCCAAGGTGAGACAATTGGTTAAATGAAGCCCTTATCTTACAAATCATTCAATTCTTTCAGTTCTACTGGTGCCATTCTATATGGTGAAATTGAGATAGGATGAGTATGTGAAGAAGATATGTACTGAAGTGTATCTCTCTCTCAGGAGGAACTCTGGGAAGATCATATGGAAAGACTTCTGGAAAATCTTTTACTACTGGAACGGACTGAATAAGAGATACCTCAACACTTGAGTCATTAACTTAGATTAAGTGCTAGGCAAACCCCTTAGAAACCAACTTCCTTTCCTTAAGGTACGAAATGAAACGAACCTTAGCTGAACTATTTTTCTACTATAAGACTTTATTTGGAAAATAAAATTTGACTACTCGAATTTTACAATCAACTGAGGCGTAACAGCATGAAGCCAATCCGTACGAAGAATAACATCAAATTCTACCATGTCTAAATCAATTAAATCAACCATTCTGCTATTGTGATTGACGAATGAGAGAATTACGATAGACTCTCTGTTCTAAAAAAAATTCATCCATAGGTGTAGAAAAACTGAATGGTTCACTAAGTTGCTCATGAATAATATCATAGTTAATGGTAACATATGGAGTTACGAAAGATAAACTCGTTATTGGGTCTACAAAGCGTAAATAGTAAGTTAAAGACTTGAATCATACTACTGAAAACATATGGTGAATCCTCTTGTTCTTGGCGATTATTGAGAGTATACAAGTGGTTTGTTCCTCCGCCAGTACCGGAAGTAGCTCCTCTAGGTGCAGCACTGTGTGGTGGATTAATTAATGAATACTGACTCGATTGTCCCCACTACTGTTTCCCTTCTTACTCATAGGACAATATCACATAAAATACATAATCTGACCACATCTTAAGCAACCATTGGAGCCTTCATGACAAATACTAGAGTTATTTTTCCCACACTGGGAGTAGGTAGGAGCCTTACTACCCCCTTGCACCACAGTACCTTGTTAATATGCATGTTTAACTCTATAATACTCACCCTTGTTCTTAGGTTAAGGTTCACTAGCAGATGATGAGAAGGATCCTTCTATTTCTATAGGAAGGATGACTGGTTGTCATTACTCTTCTGCTTCCCGGACTCATTCTCTGTGTTAGATCTTTTGTTCTTTAACTCCTCTCTGTCCCTTAGCTTTTACTCCTCTACCTTCTTCACATGGATCATCATCCTCAAAATGTCCATGTAACCAATAAACATTGCTTCCTGAACCTCTTTGCTTGAAGAACAACCCAATCCACCAAAAAAACAAACTCATCCTACTCCTCATGTCCTTAACCATTTCCGGAGCATAACGAGATAGTTGGGTGAACTTCATCTCACACTCATAGACACTTAGAGAATCCTTCTTAAGTGTAAGAAATTCCCGTACCTTAGCCTCTTTAAATTCATGGGGAAAGAAACGCCCCAAGAAAGATTTGTCAAAACATACCCAACTTGGATGTGGTGCAATCTCATCTCTACCCTCTTTCCACTGATCAAAGTCATTCCTTGAAACATATTTCAGTAAATTTGCCGCTATCTCAACTCTCTCAACATCCGCAACATGCATAACATCGAGTACCTTCTTAAGTTCATTAATGAAATTCTTTTGATCCCTAGTAGTGCTTGAACTGGTTAAACTTGGAGGGTTCGTCCTCAAGAACTCATGATTCTTTGAAGTGTTACACTCTTCTGTCGAGATCCTCGTTGTTTACCAACTTTGTTAGTCATTGTTTGGCTTAACATCTGGATTGCATAACAGAATTTAGCATTGGTGATCTCTCCTTGAGGTTACATATTTGGTGCATTAGGTACCCCCTTGTTTTTTTGGTTCAGCATTCCTCCTTGCTGGAGGACCTGTGATTGCTCTTCATGGAGGCATCATAATAACAAGGGCTAGCACAAATTAACATGAAACTTTATGATATAAAATCTAATACACGAAAAGAGTATGAAATAAGTGAAGGAGTTGCTAGAAGTTGCAGCCTCTTAATTATAGATGTGGCATACTTTATACTGATAACTAGGACTCTATTGACACGACCTCATTGACTCCCTAGGACGCTTGAACTATGTGCTCTGATACAAAGTTTGTCACGCCCCGAGCCTATACCCTGGGTGTTACTGGCACTCAAACACCATTTTTAGCCTCGAGAGGACCCTTGTCTTGACTTACTTAGCCCAGCGATAGACAATAATCAATAAACTTAACTAAACTAAAGAATGTGGTAACCAAAACGTTCTAACTTGGCCAAATCTGGCAACCCAAGTCTTAACAATCAGAGATAATACTGAGAAGACTCAAAGAACTAACATTTGAATGTCTATATATGAAGCCTCTAAAATTGAGATTCATGTTGGGACATATCCCACAACATTCTAACAAAGAAAATATTAAAAACAATAAAAGGAGTCCTTGTGAATAAAAGGAGGGTCACCAACTGAGTTTTGAGTGCTCAATTGGATCAATGGTGTGCTAGATGCCGATCCTCATTACCGCGTTTGCATCATAATACGATGCAATCCAACTCGCAACAGTACATTGAATGTATGAGTATGTGAGTTGGAATGCTAAACAACATCGACTAGAAAGAGTCTGAAACAAATTGAAGATCTTACTTGGTTCATCTGAACTCAATATAACTGACTCATTCTAATATAAATCTATTTAAAAACAAGTTCAGTATAAAGAAAAGTTGTTTAAAAGCATGTTGTAAACTCTGTTTTTAAGCATAGATATAACTCTAAGATGTATCCAAAAATACAAATAAATTGTGTATGTTAAAGTATAATAACTTTTGTGGGAGCTTCTTTAATAGACAATCATCACATAAGAGATATAATGATGATAGAGGGATCTACCTCACGCTGTCATCGCATCCTTTACATGGACAAAGGTATAAGACCTAAACTCCCTAATGGGTCTACTAGTCTACTATGAAGAGAGTTCATTTAAAAAGTATGACCCTTTTCTGCACATAGTGGCTATGTGGGTTTATGGAGATGTGAGTTATCTGAACTCATTCTCGTCCCCAATTGTGTGTTCAATACTACTCCCAAAATAAACTGGTACTTATGTTTCTTAAAACATACTTCTACTGTGATTTGAGATATGTCCTCAAGACTTATCTCAAAGTCTATCTGGGAAATCTCAGTTTCATGCTTTCTTAATTTTATAATGCTATAATTCTTTTCATAAAGCTAGCTCAAAGACTCTTTCGAAATCTCAGTTTCTATTCCTGTTTAAATGTGAAAACATTTTTTAAAACCTTTTTCGGAGTACATAGAACCATATACTTCTTTGAATAGAGAACTTCAACTTTACTCTTTACTGAACTCAAATTTTAAGTCTTAAAACAAAGTTAAAACATTTCTAAAGACTCTTGAAAACTTGTAAGAACTTCGCTTTGACTCGGTTCTTAACTTCTAGACTTGACTCTTAACTTGTTTGACGTTGATCTTAGCTTCCTTGAATTGGATTATGGATCAAAGGTTCATCATATTTTGTTATGAATGATTTCATTATGTTTAGATTTGCCTTGGAGTTTTGGAATCAACTAAGAAACATATGTACATCACTTAGGAACTAGTACAAAAAATGGGGGAAGAATGGGGAAAGTTGGCGTCCTTGGTGCTCTGAGAGGCGTGGGATGCCAGCCTACAAATTACAGAGAGTTGGGTGGTGTGATATTTCTAGTGTGACTCTCCAAGGCGCTATGGACATAGACTGTCCTATGTGGCTCTGAGAGGCGCAACGCCCCAACCGCCTTAGCAGGTGTTCTAGACTTTTTTCCTTGTTTTTTTAATCTCTAAACCCTCCAAACATCCATGGATTTTTCTCCAAAAACTTAGGATCATTAGTACTATCAATATACAATTGATTCAACCCTAAATTAAACCCTGAAACATGTGTGAAACCATTAAAAGAACTTCAATAAGACAACCATCAAGAACCTACCAAATTTTCAACAATGTTCTTCAAAAAGTCACTTTCTCAACATTTAAACAACTTAAATTCCCTGACTTGAAATAAGATTGGCGTGTGGGTGAACTAACCCAACACTATGTGATCTCACATACCTTTTTATGGATTACCCCGACGAAATCTACACACAAAGCTTGAGCATTCTTGGCGATTATTGATTTCTGTCCTATTTTATCGCTTGTACTAGCCCAAGCATGATTTCTCTTTTTCCTTAATGGAACAAAGTCTTGTATTACCCAATTTAATTCAGATAAATGAATTAATCGAATTAGGTAAGGAAAAGAACACTTTGCCCTTTCGAAATCCGGATTGGACTTTTCTTATCCCAATAGCCCAACTTTGAAAGACATAACTTATTCATAAGATATCAAAATCAGGCAAACTCGGCGCCGTTAGAAATAGTATTCTAAGGTATTTCAAATGATATCTCGAACTACACATAGCTCATCCTGAGCTAGGAGTTATGGTCATTTAAATTTTACCAATAACTTACTTTTTATTTTGGACAAATGTTCTAGATTTTTCTTATTCTTTCCAAAAATAATTATTTTCAGATTTTAAACTCTTTTCTAGTTCTTTCTAGTTATGATATGTTACATATATGACTCAACCAGAGGGTTTTGGGGTTCCAAGACAACAAGATAAAGTATACAAATTGAGAAAGTCTCTGTATGTACTAAAACAAGCACCTAATCAATGGTATGAAAATTTTAATATCACATTTGTGAATAATGACTTTGTTGTGAATTCATCTCATACTTGTGTTCATTCTAATATTATAGTTCAGATTGTGTTATTATATATTTATATGTAGATGACATGTTAATATTTGATAATTATGTGAATGTTATTAATGAGACCAAGAAATTTGTCTTCTAAATTTAAAATGAAAGAGGTTGGTGAAGAAAATATGATTTTGGGAGCAAAAATCAAACAACTGCTAATAGTTTCTCTTTATGTCAATCTCATTGCATAGAAAAGATGTTCAACAAGTTTGGTTGTTTTGATGTTGTTCTAGTGAGAAATCCTTATGATCCTGGCATACAGTTGAAGAAGAGTAATGAATCTAGTGCTTCTTAAATTGAATATGCTAAAATAATTGGAAATTTACCTGATAAAGTTCTGTTGTTAGTAGATAGATTAGATATACTCATATTCTTGCAGTGAACACTGAAACTCTCTTAAGTGCTTGCTAAGATATTTGAGAGATACTATGAATTGGTGTTTGCATTTTAACAAATTTCATGTTGCTTTAGAAGGTTTTGTGATGCAAATTGAATAACTGACAATTATGAAGTTAGATCCACCAGTGGCTATGTGTTTACTTTGGGTGCAAGTGATATTTCATAGAAGTCTTCCAAACAGACTTGTATAACACATTCTATGATGAAGTCAGAATTCATTATTCTTGAGTTGGTAGGGTAAGAAGCTGAGTGGTTGAGATAATGTTGGCGGATATGTCATTGTAAGTAAGATAAGCTTCACCAGTCTCTCTTTAATGTGACTCACAGGCAGTAATTGGAATTGCCAAAAATAGTGTGTACAACGAAAAAAGAGACATATTCGCATTAAACATAGTGCGATTAAACATTTGTTGAAACCGGGTGTTATTTCCTTTGAATATGTAAGTTCCAAAATTTATTTGGCGGATCTTATGACAAAAGGCTTGACAAGGAAAAATAGTCCTTGAAACGTCGAGGGGGATGGGGCTGAAGCCCATTGAATGAGGTAGTGTGGTGGACCCGTTAGGCCTCAATATACATCACATTTTAAATCCATATGGCAAGAGACAATGTTTTATAAGGTATATCTTATTTTTCTCTTAATGATTCTATAGCCTTAATGTGGTCTGTTTGAGATAGACTTGATAGAGTCACCTATGTAAGTGCAAAGGTGTAGTTGCTGATGTACCATGAGTTCACGATTTTTCTAATGCATTTCACTTAAGGGTTGTGTGTGTCTAGAACCTTATTGTATTGTTTTTAATATGTTTTTATCATGTTTTGTAAGAAAGATATTTAGGCGTAAAATGAAGGAGACAACAAAGAAAGTGCAGAAAAAGGTACTCACGGAGGCAATGGATGGATTGTCGATCCATTAATGCCGCGTAGATGAGGATCCTAGATGAGCACTCCAAGTATTGAAGGATATCAAGGAATTCTGACCAAGTGTGGAACCACGACAAGCATTGACGGTCCGTCAATTGATTGATGGACCCTACTGGTATACTGTAAAATGATATTGTGAGTGTTGCAGTACCTTATATTTGAAGATTTTAAGTATGGAGTAACAACAGCATTGACGGACCATAAACTGGTTGACGGACCGTGTTGTTAGTATGTCGTTTGATTAAGAGAAGATGCACCTTGAGGGGTGAAATATTTTTCTATGTCTTAGCTGACTAAATAGAATCACGAATCGCCAATCCATTGACGGTCCATCATTTGGTATCGTAGATCGAAGACGCGCTCCTGGATAAACATTCCTTATTATATTTCCTTTTTAATAAGGATTTTGTTTTCCATAAATAGTGCATAAAACTTCACATTTGGGGTTATCTACGATTACTATTGTTCTAGTTTTTGTTTTTGAGATAAGTTTTTGCAACATTGGCAAATAATTGATTTTCGAATTTGGTTTTGAAGCTTTTGGTTTGCAATTCAAGTGAAATCCATTTCATGATCGAGAGCACCCCGAAGTGGCGACTTGGTATACTTAACTTCTCGGAGGTCTTATACAAGCCCTTATATAAACACACACACACACACACACACACACATATATGTATATACATATATATATATATATATATATATACACACACACACACACACATAGAGAGAGAGAGAGAGATTGAACTTCTAGAGAATTGTCACATGCCACCTACACTTCTAGATATAGAGAAACATATGAAATTATCACAATTTATGCACTAAGTATGGTAAACATGCAAGAAAACCATGCAAAAAGAGACATTTACTTTAAGATATACTTTCTTGCTATTTTGATAGAAATTTTTCATCATAAGAGTTTAATAGACATAATATGAGTCAAAAATCACATATAAGACATATTCTATACATAACAATTAAGCCTTTCAACACTTAACACTCTCTACCTAAAGTTACTCTCAGACTTGCTTGAGAAAGATATGAAGAGACCGCCCATGCACCCTCTTCAAGCACACCTATGTGATCCTTAACGCTATCCTAGATAAGAACCGTTCTATTCAACATGTTTTTTCTAAGTCAAAATTATTAATTAGATCCATTTAAGAGAAGAGTAACAATTAGGGGACTTCACATAATGATCTTGGAAGACCTAGGGAACTCATTCTAGCATCTTCAAGGCTTACTCGTACCATGTGTAGATAGCGTCCCATTCCACTAACTACACGTTGTATAACCCATCAAATACTAGAGTGCACATCCCACATGATGAGTATATGCATAAACCAACATAGACCACACTATCTACGTATGAAATTCAGTATCATAAAAGCCCCACACCGTGGAATGTGTTCTACTTGCCAAGGGTAGAATTAGGACACATCCCATGTTGGCACATGGCTATGGGATATCAAGGGCTTCTTTGACCTCTAGTATCATCTCAACTAGAGCTTCTACCACATGCATACCTAGTTAGTGATTTGCCTTTGTTCTCATAGAGTCATTTCATTCTCATACATAAATTAGAGAAGGTACCATTACTAAGCTTCTACCAACTCATTATACCATTTCAAAGAATGGGTCCCCTAGGGCTGCCAATCAAGATCTATTAGTATAGCTTGTATGACTTTCATAGAGATGGTTGCATTTTGTTCCGTCCAACCTACTTCTAAGTTTATTATTTTTCTCAAGAAGGAAGCACCATTTAGGTCTATTCCTTCAAGGCTTCTTTTTCACCTTTTCATATTAAAGGTTTCTCATTTTTAACCTTCTTTTCATATTCAAGGTTTTACATTCTTAACCTTATTTTCATATTCGAGGTTTCACTTTAGTCATTCATAGAAGGGAACCTACTTTAGGTCTACCGATCCTAGAAATTCATTCATTTCCTCATTCAATGACATTTAAGTACCAAGTAGGGAAACTAAGTATACCAACACAAGATACAACATCATTTTATAAAGACTCTCCCTAGTCCTTCATCATCATCTATCAACAACTAGAGAGGAATTACATTCAATCTTATCATTCATAAAATATCATATAGACATTACATGAGAACCTTCACTTATACATTCACATATACAATATCATGAAAATA
Source organism: Solanum lycopersicum (assembly GCF_036512215.1). Taxonomy (NCBI): domain Eukaryota; kingdom Viridiplantae; phylum Streptophyta; class Magnoliopsida; order Solanales; family Solanaceae; genus Solanum; species Solanum lycopersicum. The sequence continues at coordinate 20,551,617 of NC_090809.1, forward strand.
CAATAATTCACATAATAATGTCGACAAGTCCATGTTCATTAAATTTATAACAATTAGGCACCGCCACCATAAGTGAACCATATAAATCAATAAAAAATTCGATATTGATTATACAGTAAACGATGGAATTAGGGAAACACATCACTTTCAAATAGGCACAATCACCATTCCTTAATATTTCCACCAAATTCACACAACAAGAGATACCAATATCAATGTCCGTAAGACTAGGCCAACAATTTATCCATATAAATGATCCAACAAAACTAAATATAGATATCAATATTATAAGTCAAACTATGAACAATTTCAACAATGATCAACATAAAATTCAATAGCCCATAACAATGTACACATGAACTCATCCAAATACGATCATGATCAATTCACCCACTTTAGAGCCAAAATGAGGAATTCAAAGAATACAAGGGTTCATAGATTTATTGATCATAAAACCATAAATAAACATTTATTACTTCATAAAACTTCAATTTAAACATTTCATGCAAGAATCGATGCTTAGAATTCACAATAGAGTTTTTAAGGTTTTTGTAGATCTTTGAAAAGCCTTTGGAATCGGCTCCTTGAATGAAAGAAGAGTCAAGGATGAAATCATCATCTTAATAGAATAAAACCCACGAAATTGATGGATAAACCACTGGAAATATTTAATCCTAGCTTCAATCTTGAGTTCAAGATCCAATGGAGTCTTGAGAGAATTCTATTTAAACTTGGGGTATTAATTTTGAAGATTGGAGTCTAATTTAGGTCTAGATGTTTAAACTAATTTATAGTACCTAGAAAAACAATAAAATATCCGTCTAAGACTTAACTAGGACGTGAGGTGAATTTCCCAATGCACCCCACATTTGGTCGAGACCCTGCAAAAATTACAGGTGTCAAACGACGGCCACCATCTACTGGGCGTCGTTTGAACAACTTCCCTTCCCACTGGGCATGGTTTAAATCATATAATCATATTTTGGGGGATAAAATACCATAAATAAGTGTGTATACATGACCCTTTTTGATGGGGCGTCATCTAGTCTACTGGATGTCATTTGGGTTGTCGATTGGGTTGTTTGGCAGCTTCATGGAAAACATATTTGTCAACATAAAGGACCCTTAGGGTTGTCCTTTTGGAGTCTTACCTATATGTATAGACCATAAATATAACCATTTAGATGCAACGGTACCCTCTTATCATTTTAGACACCAATCAACATATAAAACATGCGAAGGCACACTAGCACACACAAGACTAGTTCTCGAACCTCTTGGTCGTTCTTTGATGTTTTACTTCCAAACTCTTTAAATTACCCCCTAAATCTAGTATTAATCATTTTAACACATTATTAAATCATAAAACACATAATATGGTTTAGTTTATCCTAGTTTATTTTTAAGGTTGCAACAATTTTGGAATAGTTTATTACATGCTTTGATGATTCTTTTGTTTAGAAATCTTTTTAACGAGTGAACACATTAGAAATCACCTTGTTGATACTTTCCGGACCAAGTATATAGTTAATATGAAAATAATTATCAACATAGATTAAGTGTGATACACTCTAATAGTCTAATGTTGATTGGTGCGAATATAACACTTTGAAAATCCAAGATGAGTCATAAAGCCTAACATAGGTACCATGGATTCTAAGCACTGTTTAAGACCTATTTTTATTGAATATAGGTCATTTAGGAAGTTTAAGAACCAAAACCTGCCTTAGCCAATTTGACTAGCTTTTAAGAGTCGAAAATCCATGAGATTAGGTGAAAGGGTGTATAAAATGTTTTTAAGTTTATTCGTAGTTGAAACGTCTTAGAACGAATCCCCAAGGACAAACCATGGTCCCTTGAGAGTTTATGTCAATACTCTCTAGAAGTGTGCATCGACGAGATGCAGGTTACGATCCGTGTATGGATTGACAAGGCGCCATCTCCAATCGTCGACCAACACTTAGAAAAATGGAGAAAGCCTCTGCCTGCACCAGTCTCTGACAGAGATGAAGGTTGTGCAGGACGGAGGGAGGGACCAATCATCGACTCAAAAACAGGACCGTCGACAGGTTCGTCTGTGAGGGTTATGTTTTCCTGCATGTTTTTAATGTTGGTTCATTTAATTAATTAAGGGGTTTGGGGTTATTTATGTTTAAAAAGAAGCTTAATTCACTTATTTTACCCCCCATATAAGGATCCCAACCCTCATTAATATAAAAAAGAAAATTCACCAAAATAAATACTCTTCCTTTTCTCTTCTTTCTCTCTATTGGAAGACACCATTGAAAACTAGATAGGGAAGGGATTTTGGGTCTGTAAAGGGATGAATTCATGATAAAATCTTCATCAAACTTTAAGGTATGGGATCTAATTCATCTTTGAGACTTCTTTCCTCAAAGGGACCCTTCAAAGTATTTCGAAAAGTTGAGTTTTCATGTGGGTTTCATCCAATTACGAAATTGATGTTGTGAACTGACTTTTTTATGGTTTCTTTAGGATATAATGGCTATTTTAACATTTATTTTAACTTGATTATGATCAATTGTGATAGTTTGGTTCAATTTGAAGATTATGATCCTTAACCCTTAACCCTAAGTTTGATCTTGATGTAAATTGGGTTGTTATTGATTCAATTGTCTTGCTTATGAGTCAAATAACTATTAGATGATGTCGCTGCAATAATCATTAACAAATTGGAGTGAATTGTAGTATTTGATGCTATTCTTGAGAATATGATCGATGCTAGAAGGCAAATTGACCTAGGCATCTTATTTTGAGCTATGATATAATATTGAATTGTGCTATAGGGATTTTTATAGTCTTGTTATCATTTTGAATATTGAATTATGATGTTGAACATATAAATTGGGTTGAATTATGGGTTTATGGTAAGATCCTTATGATGAACCATGAAGGAGACTTGGTAAGTCTTTTAATCCCTATTCCTTACTTCAACGTTGTTGTTAATTGTGATTAAGTCATGATGATTGAGTTGGAGTATGCCTTATTTAGGATTGATAGGGTTGTAGGATTTTGAATTGAAATGTCTTGATTATTGTTGTGAGGTTGATTAATATGTAAATTCATAAGGATGGTGATGTATACCAATGTGCCTTAATATGAAGTGATATATGATGTGTTAACCTCACCTATATGAATTAAGATAAAAAGGATTTATACTTTTACAATTCTTATTGAGATATTGATGATGATTATTATACAAGGGGTAGACCCTATGACCTAAACTAAGCTATGATTGATAATTAAAGGCTTAAAGGCATTTCAAAAAGGGACTCTAGCTTAGCACCGAGTGAACTAGATTGAAGAGTGTCTCTTCCCACATAGGTAAGATAGTAGCAATAAATTACTCTTGAGATTGGAGACTATAATGCATGGAGTATAAAAAGGGTCCCAACTATATCTCCTAGTTCTTCAACTATCTTGAACTATGTTGCCCCCATAGAAATACTAGCTAGCGGATCCATGTTGTTTTTATGTTTGATGTTTTGGTACTACTTTCGCTAGTAGTCCACCTTATTTTGGCGTAAGGTCTTATGAAACCAGATTCCACACTAGCTCATGTGGTCTATGTCGGTTAAAGCAGGATGTTCCCAAAAGGTAAAATGAATTAAAGGATTGAACTCTAACTAGGATAAACCTAAAGGGTCTAGCTTAGTCTAGGTAGGTGTATGAGACTCTACCTAAGCATTACACTAGTTAGTCTTGAAGGGAGTCTTAAGAAAATGTTCTTATATATGGTTATGTTATGATGATATATGATATAGATATGATGAACGTGTACATTTTTGATACAATATTTTTATTAGTTCACTTATGAATATGTGCTGGGTTATATGTTAAAATTAAATGAAATGTATATCTAAATGTTATATTATATATGAAGTTGGGTATTGGTTATGTTTTCTTGTTGAGGCTACTTAATTTAGTAAGGTTGTGAGGCTTTGCTTGGTCATTGCACTTGTCGACTTGATAAGGATTTGTGCGTAGTTGTCTTTCTTATTATGATATGGTTAACTCTTATTCATTCTTGTGATATTATTCCTTCATGATAGGGTTCTACTAAATCATGGGTTTAGGTATGTTGGGATACATATTACTTGTTGAATTAGTAAGCATGTTTGATAGATTGGTATGACATGCTTGATTTAGTAAGCATGTTTGATAGATTGGTATGACTTGCTTGATTATGCATTAGACTTTTAAAAGGGGAAAATAGCATATTTTGACTTAATGTCCCGTTTTAGAATGTTTTGCTCTTTTATGTGCATATGGTCTCATACTTAGTACATGTGGTGTACTAACCACATTTTATTCCTTTTTCCTAAACATTTTAGGTTCTGGTTATTGAAGGATCATTTGCGACGACTTCAAAAAGGCATGGATATTCTCTGTCATTCTTATCCAAGTGGGTAGGTTCTCACTTTCCGAGGGCGATACCAATATCTTGCTTAGGAATTTCCTTTGTCTTCTAATACTTTTATGTTCATTCCACTTTCATTTGTGTACGACTGGTATAATTGTATATGTAGCTTCGTTTCATTTGAAGTAGGGCTATGCCCAAATTGTTATCATCGTTTAGATAGTATGACGTTAGACAATCTTTAAGACTATCTTCTATCTCATATATATGTATGTGAAACAAAAGTAGAAGGCGATGTAACGTTCCTATACAAAGGGTATATGTATAATCAATACGACTATATTATGTGTATGTATAGGTCTATGTAAACGTCCAAGTAGATGTAATGAAAAATTTTAAATTTTTCCGCAATTTCAACCTATGAATGTGATGAAATAAGACTAAAAGGCTAGTCTTAGTCCCTAAGGAGGACGACGTGCCGGTTACGTCTAGGGGTAAACCCGGATGTGACTAACTTGGTATTAGAAAATGAGGTTTAATATCGTTGTGTTATGTCTCTCTCTACCACGTCTATGTAGGTTTGTATTCATAATTGTGACGCGCGCCACACTTATGAATAGGAATCTATGTGATGTCTAGAAAATAACTCACTTTCTTGGAAATGTTATATCGTGCCATTAGATTATACTTATGATGTGATTTTGCATCTAATCCAATTGTTGTGCTTATAGAAAGAATGAACACTCGGAGTAATGGAGCTACGAGGCTTGAGGAGGATATTGTCAATACGAGAGCCCCTCCCAATGGTGATCAAGTTCCTCCACTTGAAGATGATGCTAACATGGCGCATGTACCGATCAGTCCTCCTCCTTAAACGGATGAGAATATAAGGACCACTCTTCTTTAAATGACCCAAGCTATCACCACTCAAGGACATGCGGCCAACTTCTGCACAAGCTATGACGGCCCAAGAAAACCGGGAGGTTGTGCCCCGTCGTCATCAACAAGTCACTACTATGGCTTCTCGTCTAAGGGACTTCACTCAAATGAACCCTCCTACCTTCTATGGGTCAAAGGTTGAAGAAGATCCCTAAGAATTCATCGATGAAGACTATAAGATACTTTTGTCTATAGGTTTGTCGACAAGAGATAAGGCCGAGTTAGCCACATACCAAGTTAAGGATGTGGATCAAACTTGGTATGTGCAATGGAGGGATAATAGTCCTCTTCGGGGTGGGGTGGTGACTTGGGACAGCCTCAACAAAGCATTTCTTGACCGATTTTTACTTAAAGAGATGAGAGAGGACAAGGTGGTGGAGTTCATCAACCTCCGCCAAGGATGTATGAGTGTGCATGACTACTCTATGAAGTTTATTCAATTACAAAAATATGCTCCTTCCTTGGTCTCTGATTCCAGGGACGAAATGAGCCGCTTTGTGACGGGGGTGTCGGATGACTTGCAAGAGGAGTGTCATTCGGCTATGTTGCGTGACAATATGCACATATACCGTCTTATGGTGCATGCGAAACATGTGGAAAAGGCAAGGTCTAGGTGGAAATGTAGAGATGCTAAGGGGGCAATATCTTTTCATGGAATCTCTTTAATGAATAGTCTTGAGATACAAGAAAAGCCTAGGGTTAAGAAGAAGGTTTCAAGTCAAGTTTCTTCGAAGTTACCAAAGGCTAGTGGTGATAGGGTGTCTAACACTACGTTCAAGAAGGGAAGAGGTACTAATTAACCAATTGATAAACCAACTTGTGGGAAGTGTGGCAAAAAGAAGAACCGCTTCTATGCTCTCCGCTCTAGGGGTGAGCAAGAGACTTCTCTCGATGTGAGCAAAAGCCTTCTCTCGACGTAGTGACCGCTATGTTGAAAGTCTTCTCCATTGATGCACATGCTTTACTTGATCCCGGTGCTACTTTATCATTTGTTACACCTCTTGTAGCTAAAAAGTTTGATATTTTGCCTTAAATTTTGCATGAGCCTTTTATAGTGTTTACTCCGATGGGTGAGTCGGTTGTTGCAAAAAGAGTATACAAAAATTGTCCTATAATGTTGCCTTATAGTGTTTCTCATGTTTTATTAGTAGAACTTGATATGCTTGACTTTGATATTATATGGGTATGGATTGGTTGCATACATGATTTGCCTCTATTAGTTGTAGGACAACAATAGTGAGGTTTAATTTACCAAATGAAGTCTTTGTTGAGTGGAAGGGGGAAAACTGTATTCCTAGAGGTCATGTCATCTTTTGTCTAAAAGCATGCAAAATGATCTCAAATGATTGTCTATATCACATTGTAAAGGTCCAAGATTTAGACTCCGAAATTCCTCCCATTAAGATGGTACCTGTAGTGAGTGATTATTAGGAGGTTTTCCCTAATGACCTTCCTGGTATTCCTCCTGAACGGGAAATTAATTTTGGTATAGATTTACTACCAGAAACGAATCCAATTTCAATTCCTCATAGTTAGATGGCTCCGGCCGAATTGAAGGAGCTGAAGGCTCAACTCAAGGATTTTCTAGGCAAGGTCTTTATAAGGCCTAATATTTTTCGATGGGGTGTTCCAATGTTGTTTGTAAAGAAGAAGGATGGGTCCTTGAGAATGTGTATTGACTACGTGTAACTCAACATGGTCACCATTAAGAATAAGTACCCTCTCCCTTAGATTGACGACTTGTTTGATCAACTCCAAGGGGAGAGCTACTTTTTGAAAATTTACTTGAGGTTGAAGTATCACCTTAGGGTCAGAGGTGAGGATGTACCAAAGACGGCCTTTCGGACTAGGTATGAGCACTATTAATTCTTGGTAATATATTTTGGTCTCACTAATGGTCTGACAGTGCTTATGGACCTAATGAATTGGGTGTTTCAAAATTACCTAGATTCATTTGTCATTATCTTCATTGACAATATCTTGATATATTAGAAGAATGAGAGTGATCATATGGGTCATTTGAGGGCAGTATTGCAAACCCTTAAGGAACATTAAATGTTTGCCAAATATAGCAAGTGTGAGTTTTGGTTGAGGTCAATGGCATTTCTTGGGCATATCATCTCAAGTTAAGGAATTGAGGTGGACCAAAGGAAAATAGAGGCGGTGAAAAATTGGCCCAGACCATTGATTCCAACTAACATTAGAAGTTTCTTGGGTTTAACGGGTTATTATCGGAGGTTCCTGGGTGGTTTTGCATCTATTGCATCTCCCTTGACTACTTTGACCCAAAAGTTTAAAAAAATTTAGTGGTCAGAGGCATGTGAGAAAAGCTTCCAATTGTTAAAAGATAGGCTTACTTCACTCCGATGTTTACCTTACCAGAGGGTAGAAAGGGGTTTGTTATGTATTGTGATGCATCCCGTGTGGGTTTAGGATGTATGCTTATGAAACATGGGAAGGTGATAGCCTATGCTTCTAGGAACTTAAGGTACATGAGAGAAACTATCCCACTCAATAGCTTGAGTTAGCGGACGTGGTGTTTGCCTTAAAACTATGGAGGCATTACTTGTGTGGGGTTCATGTATGTCTTTATCGACCATAAGAGTCTCCAAAATGTGTTTACCTAAAAAGAGTTGAACCTCTTTCAAAGGATGTGGTAACGGTTGTTGAAAGATTATGATATGAGTGTCCTCTATCACCCCGACAAGGATAATGTGGTGGAGGATGCCCTAAGTCCTATGTCTATGGTTAGTGTATCCCACATTTATGAAACCAAGAAAGACCTATCGAAGGAATTTCATAGGTTTGCTACTCGGCAAGTTAAATGAGTCATTCTCTTTATAGGGAGATGGTGTGTTAAGGTACCAAGGGATATTGTGTGTTCCCGATGTAGATGGGTTAAGGGACCGGATCCTTGAGGAAGCCCATGGTCCCACTACTCCATTTTTCCGGGTTCGACAAAAATGTATCATGACCTAAGGGAGATATATTGGTGGGAAGGTTTGAAGAAGAACAACAGAGTTTGTCGCTAAGTGTCAAAATTTCCAACAAGTAAAAGCCGAACATTAAAAGCCGGGTGGATTACTACAAGAAATAAAAATTCCTACTTGGAGGTGGGAAGACATCAATATGAACTTTGTAGTGGGTTTACCTCAGACTCAAATGTCATAGATTCTATATTGTTTATTGTGGATAGATTGAATAATTACTCCCGCTTTATTCCATTATAGTCTACTTTTCTGGATGAAGATTATGCTAGGATCTTCATAGATGAGATTGTGTGTCACAATGGTATTCCGTTATCCATTATATCAAATCGGGGTGCACAATTCACATCTAGGTTTTGGAGGTCGTTCAAAAAGTGTTGGGTACTAAGGTGAAGTTGAGTACCGCTTTTCATCCCCAAACAGATGATCAAGCGTAATACACTATTCAAACCCTTGAGGATATACTTAAGTATGAACATTTGCCTTTTGTGGAGTTTGCCTATAATAATAGCTTTCATTCATTCATCTCCATGGCTCCTTATAAAGATTTGTATGGTAGGAGGTGTAGGTAACCTATACGGTGGTTTTAAGTGGGTGAGCCTTCACTTCTTGGTCCCGATTTGATTTATAAGACCTTAGAGAAGGTTCATAAAGAACCTATAGTCAGCAAAAGTCTTATGCCGATCATAGGAGAATGTATTTGGAGTTTGAAGAAGGTGATAAAGTGTATTTGAAAATTTCACCTATGAAAGGGGTAGTCAAATTTATCAAGAAGGGTAAGTTGAGTCATCTTTATGTGGGTCCATATGAAATTTTTCAAAGGGTTGTCAAGGTTTCCTATGAATTGAAACTCCCTAGTGAATTATCTTCGGTTCATTTGGTATGTTTCGATGTTGAAGAAGTGTATCAGTGATCCTGAGTCCATTATTCCTATTAGGGTCTTGATGTAAAAGATAACCTATATTATGATGAGGTTCCTGATCAAATTCTTTATAAGCAAGTAAAGAAGGTAAGGATTAAAAAGGTGGTTTCCGTAAAAGTGTTCAAGAAAAATCACTTTGTTGACAACGCTACATGGGAGGCCGAGGCCGACATGAAGTCCTGTTACCCTAATATTTTTAATAATTAAGGTTAGTCATTTTTTAATTATATAAATATGACTATAAAATGAAGTTTTATTATATTTGCTGAAGTCTTTGAAAATTGTGCATTTTGAAAGTTGCATTACAGTGAAGTTGCAGAGAATTTGGTGCTTAAAACTTGAATTTTTGCTTTTTTGGTTTGTTTGAGTTATGTTGTGCATTTTGACTTGGTGAGTCTTAGTTTAAATTTATGTGACCTATTGATAAGTTGAACTTGTGCTAATTGACTCATGTAATGTATGTTGAGCTCATGTGTGTTCTGAGAAAGAAATACCTCATGATTAAGTGTTTGAGCCTTATGTGTGGTAATTGAAGTTTTTGAATTTCCTTGTTTAAATGATATGATTTATGTTGATCTGACATTGTTGATTGGTTGGCCTTTTATTATTGAGTATATTCCTTCATTCAAAAGAGTTTTGCTGTCATTCGGGGATGAATTTTCCTAATGGCGGGGGGGGGGGGAGGATAATATAACACTTTGAAAATCCAAGACGATTCTTAAAGCCTAACATAGGTTACATGGGGTATAAGCACTGTTTTAAGACCTATTTTAATGAATATAGGTCATTTAGGAAGTTTAAGAAACAAAACGTCCAAGGATGTCCATGTCATTCAGAAACTAGTTTTAAGGGGTACTATAGTGTCTTAGACTATTTGACTAGATTTTAGGAGTCATAAATCCATGAAATTTGGTGAAATGGTGTATAACATGTTTTTAGGTGATTCTTGGTTGAAACGTTTGGGTACGACTCCCTCAGTATCAACCAAGGGCCCTTGAGGAGGACCCTTGCAAGTTGATGTCAACACTGTCTAGGAAGTCTGCATCGACAAAATGCAGGACACAATCCGCGTATGGATCGACGGGGAATCATTTACAACCGTCAGCCAACACTTAGAAAAACGGAGGAAGTCTCCGCCTGCACCAGTCTCTAACCAAGACAACGATTGTGCAGGACAGAGGGAGGATCAATTGTCGACACACACACGGCTCATCGATGGGGTTCCATTTATGATGGTTAAGTTCTCCTAAATATTTTAAATGTTGATTCATTTAATAAATTAAGGGGTTTAGGGTTTATGTATGGATTAAAGGAATATTAATTAAGTAATTTAACCCCCCATATAAAGACCCAACCCTCATTAATCTAAAAGACAATTCACCAAAATAAACTCTCTTCCTTCTCTCTTATTTCTCTCTATTTGAAGACACCATTGAAGACTAGCTAGGGAAGGTATTTGGGGGCTGTAAAGGGACGAATTCATCATAAAATATTCTTCAAACTTTATGGTATGAATCTAATTCACCTTTGAGACTTATTTCCTCAAAGGACCCTTTCAAAGTATATCAAAAAGTTTAGTTTTCATGCGACTTTCATCCAATAACGAAATTGATGTTGTGAACTGAGTTCTTTTATGGTTTTTATGATATAATTGATAATTTAACATGTATTTTAACTTTATTATGATCAATTGTGATAGTTTGGTTCAATTTGAAGATTATGATTCTTAACCTTTAACTCTAAGTTTTATCTTGATGTAAATTGGATTGTGATTGATTTAATTCTGTTGCTTATCGGTTAAGTCACTATTAGATGATATCTTTACAATAATAATTAACAAATTGGAGTGAATTGTAGTCTTTCATGCTGCTCTTGAGAAGATGATCTAGGTTAGAAGGTGAATTGACCTAGGCGTCTTATTTTAAGATATGATCTAGTATTCAATTGTGCTATAGTGTTTATTCTAGTCTTCTTATCTTGTTGAATATTGAATTATGATGTTGAAAATCTTAATTGGGTTGATATATGGTCTGATGGTAAGACCCTTATGATGAACTATGAAGGAGACTTGGTAAGTCTTGTAATCCCTATTCCTTACTTCAACTTGTGGTTACTTGATTAAGTCAGGATGATTGTGCTGGAGTAGGCCTTATTTGGGATTGACAGGGTGGTATGATATTGAATTGAAATGTCTTGATTATTGTAGTGAGGTTTATTAAGATTTAAATGCTTAAAGGATGGTGATGTATACTAATGTGCCTTAATATGAAGTGATATGTGATGTGCTAAGCTCACCTATATGAATTGTGATGAAAGGACTTATACTCATACAATTCTTATTGAGTTATTGATGATGATGATTATACAAGGGGTATACCCTATGATCTAAACAAAGCTATAATTGATAATTAAAGGCATAAAGACATTTCATAAAGAGACTCTAGATTAGCACCGAGTGAACTAAATTGAGGACTGCTACTTCCACATAGGAAGGTAGGAGAAGTTAATTACTTTAGAGATTGAAGACTATAATGCATGGAGCATAAAAAGGGTCCCAACTATATCTGCTAGTTCTTTAACTATGTTCCCCTATAGGAATACTAGCTAGTGGATCCACGTAGTTACTATATTTTATGTTTTGATACTACTTTGGATGTAGTTCACCTTCATTTTGTGTAAGGTCTTGTGACACCAGATTCCACACTAGCTCATGTGGTCTATGTTGGTTAGGGCAAGATGTTCCCAAAAGGTAAAATGAATTAAAGGATTCAACTCAAACTAGGATAAACCTAAGGGGTCTAGCTTAGTCTAGGTAGGGGTATGAAACACTACCTAAGCATTTCACTATTTAGACTTGAAGGGAGTCTTAATAGGATGTTCTTATATATGTTTATGTTATGATGATATATGATATGTATACGATGAACGTGCACACTTTTGATGCTATATATTAATTAGTTCACTTATTTATATATGTTGGGTTATATTGTTAAAATAAGATGAAATGTATATCAATGTTAAATTATGTGAAGTTGGACATTTCTTTTGGTTTCTTGTTGAGTCTACTTGATTTAGTATGGTTATGGATCTTTTCCTTGTCATTTCACGGGTTGATTTGATAAGGATTCGTGAGTCGTTGTCTTGCTTATTATGATATGGTTAACTCTTATTCATGCTTGTGATGTTATTCCTTAATGATAGGGTTGTAGTAAATCATGGGTTCAACTATGTTGGGATACATATTACTTGTTGAGTTAGTAAGCGTGTTTGGTTGATTGGTACAACTTACTTGATTATGCATTAGACTTTCAAAAAAAGGAAAATAACATGTTTTGACTAAATGTTCCTTTTTAGCATGCTTTGCTCTGGATTGTTTATATGGTCTCATGCTTTGAGGAGTTCTAACCCCATTTTATTCCTTTTCCCCAAAAAGTTCAGGTTCCAGTCGTTGAAGGTGCATTTGAGACGACTTGAATAAGGCTTGGATATTCTCTATCATCCAAGTGGCTAGATCCTCACTTTTTGAGGGCGATGATAATATCTTGCTTAGGAAGTTGCTTTGTCTTCTAACACTTTTATGTTCATTCCACTTTCATTTGTGTAAGACTTGTTTAAGCCTATATGTGGCTTGTTTTAATTTGATGTAGGGCTATGCCCAAATTATTATGATCATTTAGAGAGTATGATATGAGACAATCTTTGAGACTCTGTTCTTTCTAATATATATGTATGTGCAATAAAAGTAGAAGGCTATGTAACCTTCCTATACGAAGGGTCTATGTATACTCGCTAGGACTATATTATGTGTATGTAGAGGTCTATGTAAATATCTAAGTAGATGTAATAAAAAGTTTTAAATTTTTCCACAATTTCAACCTATGATTGTAATGACATGAGACTAAGAGGCTAGTTTTACTTCTTAAAGAGGGTGATGATGCCAGTTACATCTAGGGGGTAAAACTGGATGTCACAAACATGGTATCAGAGCATGAGATTGAATGTTGTTGAGTTATTCTCTCTCTCTACCACGTTTATGTAGGTTTGTATTCATATTGTGAAGCGCGCCACACTTTTGAATAGGAATATATATGATGTATAGGAAATTGCTCTCTTTCTTAGAAATCTTATATCGTGCCATTATAGTATACTTATGGTGTGTTTTTGCATTTAATCCTATTTTTGTGTTTATAGGAAGAATAAATACTCAAAAAAATGCGGCTCGGAGGCTTGAGGAGGAGATTGCCAATGTGGGAGCCCCTTCATACGGTGATCAAGTTCCTCCACTTGAAGAAGATGCTAAGATGGAACATTCACCCATCAATCCTCCTATTTTGACGGATGAGAATATAAGGACCGCTCTTCTTCAAATGACCCAATCTACCACCACTCAAGCATAAGAGGACACGACTCAAGTCGAAGCTACAACAGCCCAAGAAAACCGGGAGGTTGTGCCCCATCCTCATCAACAAGTCACTACTATGGCTTCCCGTCTAAGAGACTTCACTCGAATAATCCTACCTTCTATGGGTGTAAGGTTGAAGAAGACCCCCAATAATTCATCAATGAAGTCTATAAGATACGCTTGGCTATGGTCTTATCGACAAGTGAGAAGGCTGAGGTTGCCAAATAACATCTCAACGATGTGACTCAAACTAGGTATGTGCAATGGAGGGATACCAGGCCTCTTTGGGGTGGGCCAGTGACTTGAGAGATCTTCAAGAAGGCATTTCTTGACCAATTTTTACCTAAATATATGAGGGAGGACACGGTGGTGGAGTTCATAAACCTCCGCCAAGGATGTACAAGTCTGCACGACTACTCTATAGAGTTCATTCAATTGCCCAAATATGCTCCTTCCTTTGTCTCCAATCCTAGGGACGAAATGAGCCGCTTTGTGACGGGGGTGTCGGATGACTTGCAAGAGGAGTGTCATTCGGCTATGTTGCATGACAATATGAACATATACCCTATTATTGTGCATGCCAAACATGTGGAAGAGGCAAGGTTTAGGTTCAAAAGTAGAGATGCTAAGGGGGAAAGATCTTTTCATGGAATCTTTTTAAAGAATAGACTTGAGATATAAGAAAAGCCTAGGTATAAGAAGCGGGTTTCAAGTCAAGTTTCTTCCAAGTTCCCAAAGGTTAGTGGTGATAGGGTGTCTAACCCTAAGTTCAAGAAGGTAAGAGGTACTAATTAACCAATTGATAAACCAACTTGTGGGAAGTGTGGCAAGAAGAACTATGGTGATTGCCTTAAAGGGACGGACAATTGCTTTGGTTGTGGTAAAAGTGGGCACAAAGTAAGAGATTTACCTAATCTGAGGGGTCAAGACAAGGGTAGTGGTCAAGCTCAAGCAAGTGGTTCTGGTGATGCTCAAAAGAATAACCACTTCTATGCTCTACGCTCTAGGGGTGAGCAAGAGACTTCTCTCGATGTGAGCAAGAGCCTTCTCTCGACATAGTGACTGGTACGTTGAAAGTCTTCTCCATTAACGCATATGCCTTACTTGATCCCTGTGCTACTTTATCATTTGTTACACCTCTTGTAGCTAAAAAGTTTGAAATTTTGCCTGACATTTTGCATGAGCCTTTTATAGTGCTTAGTCCGATGAGTGAGTCGGCTGTTGCAAAAAGAGTCTACAAAAATTGTCCTATAATGTTGCCTAATAGTGTTTCTCATGTTTATTTAGTAGAACTTGATATGCTTGACTTTGATATTATATAGAGTATGGATTGGTTGCATACATGTTTTGCCTCTATTGGTTGTAGGACAACAATAGTGAGGTTTAATTTCCCAAATGAAGTCGTTGTTGAGTGGAAGGGGGAAAATTGTATTCCTAGAGGTCGTATAATCTCTTGTCTAAAAGAATGAAAAATGATCTCAAAGGGTTGTCTATATCACATAGTAAGAGTCCAAGATATAGACTCTGAAATTCCTCCCATTGAGTACCTACCCTTAGTGAGTGAATTTCTGGAGGTTTTCCCTAATGGCCTTCTTCGTTTTCCTACCGAACGGGAATTTGATTTTAGTATCGATTTGGTATGAGAAATGAATCCCATTTCAATTCCTCCTTATCGGATGGGTCCGTCCGAATTGGAGGAGGTGAAGGCTTAACTCAAGGATTTGCTAGATAAGGGATTTATAAGGCCTAGTATTTCTCCATTGGGTGCTCCATTGTTGTTTGTAAAGAAGAAGGATGGTTCCTTGAGAATGTGTATTTCATATCTCCAACTAAATAAGCTCACCATTAAGAATAAGTACCTTCTCCCTCGGATTGACGACTTGTTTGATCAACTTATAGGGGCGAGCTACTTTTTAAAAATTGAATAGAGGTCGCTGTAACAATCTGGAAATGCCATGACTTAGATTAGAGATTAGTCCATCAAATAATATTTAAAATTATGTTTCCATACCTATATTAATGTAATAAACTCATTTGGAAAAGGTTAGAGCTAAAACGACTAAGAAAGACCTTGACGTCTAGTATTTAGCTACTTTTAAATAGTTGATGTCCCTATTTTTGGTGTCAAAAGAATTCCAAAACTTGTAAAGTGACCTTTTTTAGGTAGTATGTAGTACAAAGGTTCCAAACATCCGGTAACGACATCCCAAGGACCATCCGAAGGGTCCTTGGGGAGGACACAAATATGAGCGGGCAGGCTGCTAGGCAGCCTGCGAGAAGGCAAGATATAGAGGTGTGGTGCGCGACGCGAGCTGAACACGAAGTGTTCTGCCTCAAGTGTCACACTCGGGTCCTAGAACCTAGATTAGACCGGCGTCGTTAACCTCTAGGAGGTCGCAGACAAGCCTCTTCTTATCATTCATCATAATCTTACAGTTAAATTTAGCGGTAAATTTAAAACGTTTTAGATTTACCAAAGTGTAATTAACCTTCATATAATTCTTGCATAAAAGTGATATACTAACATCTTAAATTAAACAACTATCTATTAACAAATTTAACAATTGAAATGAAGAATTCATAATATCATTAATAGTTGGCAAACCGGCCTTACTATAAAGGTTGAACAAATGGTTGAAAGGAAACTCTATGGATAACATCCACTAGCTATGTCTAATCGACTAAGGCTAGAAAATAAAGCGTAGGCATCCTAGAACTCAAGCGGACCTACCGAAGTCTGGAGATACTAGTCCAAACAGCTTCAATTGAGCTTAAATATTCTTCAAGGACCTTCACCTATAAAATAGTAATTTAATATGGGTTAGTCCAAACTTTTACTAAGTATTGGTGTATGCACATACGCATATAAGGACTATGCATGATCAAGGAAAGATCTTCCAATAGAAGCATTCCTTTTTTTGAAAGTGAACTTCCTTTTCCTAATTCATTATTTATTAATCATGATATTAATATGACATATTTGCATGCATTTAAAGCACACAACTCATTTTCTTTATAAACATATGACCTTGGAATCATGAACATAATTTTAGAACAACTCAAGAAAATTATTTCATACTTAATTTCTTAAAGAAATCTTTATAATTGAACTGACATAGTTCATATGAGCTAACATGTAATCCAGTATCTTCCCCCACACTGAAAAGAGGTGGTTCACCGGCCATAGTGAAATTGAATGCTTCCTAGATTTCTCAGTTGGATCCACTAACTAGTAACCTATTCTGGCGACATAGTTCAAAGACTAGGAGAATTTAGAGACCCTTATTTACCTTGGTAATAGTCTTATCTCATGAGGCTTACATGTGCTTGGACAAGATCATTCCTAGTCTATCAGCGGTTAGCTCAATTTATTATACTTTACAACTTTTAGAGTTGACTCATACACTATGGAGGCTATCTTCTAGTATGAGGTATGCTTAGCTCAATGGAGGACTTATCATCCCTTTCTATACTTGATGAATGTGAACTTAAATCTTACTTATCATTATGGTGTGAACGAGACTTGTCTTACGATTTCTAACACTCTCTTATGTGAGTATCTTTAACATAATTGTTTAGGTGAAAGTGAGACTTGCCTCACTTCATTTAACACCCCATTCTAGATCAATTTCATAATTCATAAGCTTTTAGTTATTTCATTACTCACCTGATCATGTTCAATGTTATTTGGTAGTTCTGTTCCATTCTTTGTGAAAGTTACAAGGACTTATTCAATGTGCTACTATGTTCACAAGTTCATTTAGATAGGGTATGTTGGTACTTTTCCCTATCATTGGCATACCCTAGATTATGAGTTCATTGAGTTACATCTTGTCAAGTAAAACTATTGCTAGCCAATTCTATTACATATTTTGGAAATAATATTGCTGGCCAATTTATTGGCATAAACAAAACTTTCACTAAAAACTTGTCATGATATTATCACTTGCAAAGTCAATTAACTTAATGTATATACTATAGTAATCTCATCGTATAAGAACGCCAACTTTTAACATTTGATTGGCTTATAAACGACTTATAACAATTTAATCTTCTCGAACAAAATTACGCATTACAATATATCTTATCATGTAAATGATACTCTAATCATACAGATCTAACCTACAGGTCTCATTCAACAATATCAAATCACAGAAACCTACACATAAAAATCAGTTAGCACCACATACCAACAACATGCTCGAGACTTGCATTATACCTACTAATATAATCAGAAATAGGGATAACTAGAGAGAACTAGGGAGATGAACATTCGACAATTTCATTGGGAAACACCCTAGTTTCGGTTTTCTTGAATTTAAAACGTTATAGAAGCCTCCTGGGGAAAGGAATCCAAAAGAGAAAATAATCACCTTACTGTAGAATTTAATCTACGAAGATCACCCTGTAGTTTGCACGAATATCTTGAAGAATTGCCTTGAAATCGCCTAAGGAGAACCAAGAGTATTTTTCTATTTTTCTTCAATTTTTTCACTGTTTTTCAGTCGAGGGTTTCTACTAGATAAACATGTGTCTAAGTCTTAGAAACTGAATATTTACTAATTCAAACTAGGCTAATTAACTTAATAAAATATATCAATTGTCTAATTACCAACAATGCCCCTCCTAAATTGACTAAAAATAGGAGAACATTTGAATTAGCCAAATTCTGAAAATTTGCTAAGCGTTTCGTGTTTTACTATGAATTTGAAACTAATTAATTAATTTGATAATTTAATTAATTAAGTGACCTAGGGCAGTTACTAAAACACCCGTAAATAACTAGTACCATAACAAACCCCTTTAGGCCATCCTAGGTTAGGTACTAGGATGTTTCTTTAGTTAGCTATTCATATAGTGTCACCCGGTTAGGTCTTAGGATATCGCGCACACTAGTTAGTTCATTTTAGTTACTCCTAGTTTATTTATCTAGTTAGGAAAGTTATTTAGAGCCTAGGATTTGTTAGGAAGCTCGGCCCTACGTGGCTTAACTTGACGCATGCCTGCCCCCTAACCTCCCCAACCGAATCTGTTGGGCTTGGTTGCTTGGTCTCTCAGCCGGTAACGGCAACTTTCTTACCGTGCACTCTTTAGTTGCATGAAAGGTTCACTTCTTTTCCCAAGTATCCTCATTATGTCCTTGGGCACTGCTTAATCTACATGATGATTTCAAAATACCATGTGCTATGGTACCTACGCTTGACACTTGGTTTCCTCGTACCTAATGTGTGTAAACTAAGAAATTGCAAATTTTAGCTTAGGGTCTTCATTGCAGGTTCAATTCCTAAAAAATCTTGGATTGAAGCATTTGAGAATCTAAGTGTATCTTAAGTTACATATTAATACATAGAAATTGGCTAACACCCTTAAGCCAATTTTCTATAGCAATGCCCAATATTACTCAATATTGGGCATTGGGATGCCTATGTACCCCAATGCATATTCTTAAAACCTAATAGACTCTTCATTAGACAAGTACATTTTCTGGATTGTTACATCATCCCCCCTTAGGAACATTCATCCTCGAATGACACTACACATAATTTTGAATCAAAGAGGGTATTTTCAAAAAACACATCAAATTAATTGAAAATTTACTCTTTGTGAATATCCAATTAATAACTTACTCTTGATGATGCACATTACTCAAAGCTTATCTACAACTTCATATCTGAAATTGAGAAACTTCCTTTTCAATCTGACTTTAACTCAATGAACATCACAACTCATGCGACACACAAATCATGTAAATGCCATACAAAAATAGCAACCTGAATGCAAACATGAACTCATATAGTGCAAGTATAATACACAGTTATGGACTTAAATAACCAAAACTGACTAATGCACTAAAATTTAGAGTTTCATAAACAAAATAAGACTTAGGAAGAGTATATCTAACCTCAAGAATTGAACAAGTAAGGGCAACGACATCTCATATAGGCCTCGGCCTCCCATGTTGCTCCCTCAACAAAGTGGTTCATCCATAGCACCTTTACGGTGGCAACCTCCTTGTTCCTCAACCGCTTCACTTGGCGACCTAAGATTTCAACTGGAACCTCTTAATAAAAAAGGTTCTCATCGACTCCTAACCCTTCAATATGAAGGATGGATGCTGGATCACCTAGAGACTTTTTAAGCATCGAAACATGAAACGCTAGATGAACAGAAGCTAAGTCATTTGGTAACTTCAGTTCATAGGAAACATTCCCTACTCTCTGTAAGACCTTATAAGGACCTATATATCTAAGATTCAACTTCCCTTTCTTACCAAAACTCATCACCCCTTTTATGGGTGATATCTTCAAGTAGACTTGATCACCTACCTCGAATTGAATAGCCCTCTTCATGTTCTTAGCATAGGATTTTTGACGACTGTAAGTACTATCCAATCTATCCGTGATCATTCTCACCTTTTCCATAGACTCATATATGATCTAGGGGCCAAGGATCTAATACTCTCCTACCTCAAACCACCCTATTGGGGACCGACATCTCCTTCCATAAAATGCTTCAAAAGGTTCCATCCCAATACTTGAATAGTAGATATTACTATAAGAGAACTCAATCAGTGGCAAGTGATCATCCCAACTCCCCTTGAAGTCAATAACACATGCTCTCAGCATATCTTCAAGGTTCTAAACTATAAGCTATGCTTGTCCATCCGTCTGAGGATGAAAAGCAATATTGAGCTTCACCTATGTACCCAAGCTCTTTTGGAAATATCTCTAAAAGTGAGAAGTGAACTGGGCTCCCCTGTCCGAAATGATAGAAATAGGGATCCCATGCCACCTCAATATCTCATCAAATATACTGGTTGGCATAATCTTTGGCTCTGTGAGTAGACTTCACAGGAATGAAGTGACCAACTTAGTCATTTTTTAAATAACGACCCAAATGGAGTCATGCAGTTTCCAGGTCCTGGGCAGACCAATAACAATGTCCATATTAATAGCCTCTCACTTCCATGTTGGGATCTCTATCGACTGGGTAAGACCTCCGGCTTAAGGTGTTCAGTCTTAATTTGTTTTCAATTGGGACTCCTCCACAAACTTATAAATGGAATAAATCGTGTGGAGATCATCATACATCTTGGTGGAACATGGATAAATGGAATACCTGGAGCCACAAGACTCTCCAATAATATTAGGTCATAAATTATCAATATTGGGCACACACAATCTGCCCATCTGTCTAAATACACTATCCCCCCCAGCTTACTCAACACTGAGTCTTTTAACTCCATGAGTACTGGGTCGAGATGCTGCTTAGCTTTAACATCTACAACAAATGAGGATTCAGAACTTGAATGAACTGAAACACCCCCACTTGGTGTATCTACCAGTCGTACACCTAATTTAGCCTATTGGTGTACCTTTTTAACCAGCTCCTTCTTCTCATCATCAATATGAGACACACTGCCCATGCTCAATCGTATCAAACCATCGGCCACTACATTGGATTTACCTAGGTGATAGTGGACACTCATGTCATAATCTTCGAATAGCTCTAGCCATCTTCTTTGATGAAGATTCAATTCTTTCTATGTAAAAATATACTGAAGACTTTTATGGTCAGTACATACATAAACATATACACCATATATATAATGTCTAAAAAGTTTTAACACAAATACCACAACAGCTAAGTCAAGATCATGGGTAGGGTAATTCTTCTCATGGATTTTCAACTGTCTTTATGCATATGCAATCACCTTGCCATCCTGCGTAAGATTACATACCAAACTTACTCGAGAAGTATTGCATTACACTAGATACCCTTCACCACTCCTGAGCGATCTGCGAACTGGGGCTGAAGTGAGTTGTTTTTAAACTCTTAGAATCTCTTTTCACAAGTTTCAGACCACTCAAACTTCGCCTTCTTCTTTGCTAAAGCTGTCAATAGGGCAGCAATAGTGGAAAAGTCCTCAACAAACCTGCGATAGTAATTAGTAAAACCCAAGAAACTCCGGATGTCTATAGGAATGAGGGGTCTCGGCCAGTTCTTTACTGATTCAATATTTTTTGGATCAACCACTTCACCCTGGTCGGACACAACATGACCAAGGAAGGTCACTGATCTCAGCCAAAACTCACATTAGCTGAATAATGTTCATGCTCTTCTCTGGTCTTAAAGTATATGACGATGTCATATATGAATACTATGAAAAAAGAATCAAGGTATTCAGGGAAGACCCTATTCATAAGGTCCATAAACGCGACTGGTGCTTTAGTGAGACCAAATGACATGACAAGAAACTCATAATGAACATACCTAGTACTTAAGGCAATCTTAGGAATGTCCTCTTGTATCACTCTATGCTGGTGATACCCTGAACGGGTTAGAACTGATCAAATAGATCATTAATTCTGGGTAGAGGGTATTTGTTCTTTATAATGACTTTGTTGAGTTGCCGATAATTGATACACATTCTAAGGGTTCTATCCTTTTTCTTTAGGAACAACACAGGAGCACCCCATGAGGATATGCTCGGCTGTATGAAGCCCTTATCAAGTAGATATTTAAACTGCAACTTGAACTCTTTGAGTTTAGCTGGATCCATTCTATAGGGAGGAATGGAAATTGATTTGGTGATGGGATCTAAGTCAACACCAAAGTCAATTTCGTATTTAGGAGGGATCCCTGGTAAATACTTCGAAAAGGCACCTTGAAACTCATTCATTATGGACAGAGAGTCTAGGGAAGGAACTTCTTGTTCTAAGTCATTGACTCTGACTAAGTGACATAAAATCCCTTAGATATAATAATATTGGATTTAAAATGGGAAACTATTTGGCCTGTTTGATTTGAACTACGCCCTTGCCATTCGAACTCTAACTCATTATGAAACTGAAGCCTTACTACCCTGTTTCGTCAGTCTATGGCAACATAGCATTTAGGGAGACAATCTATACTCAAATTTCTATCAAATTTAAGCATGGTTAATTCTATTAGGTTAGCATAGGTAATTCTAACAATGCATACACAGGATAAAAAAGGACATGAAGGGTATCAGTGACCATATAAGTTGAATTCTCCTGCTCCTCTCTACCTTTGAAAGTATAGAATGTGTTCCTCTTGGGAGGCTCAGTTGCATCAGTAGTATTAGGCTGAGGTTGAGTACCTTGGCCTGATTCTTCACATGTGGAAGACCCTGATTATATGCCAACTCTTGAAGAACTTATAGTAGGAATTAGAACCTACCATGAACTCACCTCCATGCAAACAACAACACTTACCACATGACTTTCTAGTACATTTGGCATTTCTATCATTGACCTTGAGGACAAACTTGTCCCCTTTGGCATTAGTGTTCTTAAAAGGAGTAGAATTTCTTCAGTGTTGGTGCCCCTTCTTGAACTTGGGCCTGTCGTGGACTCTAAACGAACTCCTACCATTGCTAGAACTAGCCTGATCCGAGTGCCTAGGCTTCTTGCCTTCTCGGCCTCTCTTCCTCCGAATACTCTCCTCCACCTGTTGTGTATGTACCATCAACCTATCAAGGTCCATGTTATAATGCAACGTGAATGCCCAACATTCCTCCTCCATATCCTTCGATACACTTGTAACAAACCTACTCATCTCATCCCTGCTACTAGACATTAGTGAAGAAACATAATTGGAAAGTTTAACAAACTTCAAGGGGTATTCCTTGACTGACATACCTCCCTGACGTAGGTTGATGAACTCCTCAAACTTATCCCTTTCTCTACTCTCTTGGAAAGAACTTCTCTAGGAATGCGGTCTTGAGAATTTCCCTACAACATTCCAAATAATATACTTTGGACATATTAGCTTAAGGGTGTTAGCAAATTTCTATATATTCACAAGGGTGTATATTAAAATACAAGCTTGTCTAAGAAATGTACATGCAATGAAAATCCTAAGCTAAAAATACACATTTTAATTCTCAACCCAGCACATGAGGTACTAGAAATCCAAGTGTGAAGCCTAGGTACCATGTCACATGATTATTTAAAATGATTATGTAGATTAAGCAGTGCCCGAGGACATAGTGAGGATCCTTGGGACAATCAGTAAACATTCCATATAAACCATCAAGAATAGTTAGTTAGGAAAGTTCAAGAAACACATGTGCAAGAACATGTGAAATCGGCCAAGGGGGGACCATGCAACCACCCTAATCGAATTTGATTAGGGTATTTAGGGGCAGGCGTGTGCACGGGTCAATCCATGTGGGGCCCAACTCCCTAACAAACTATAGACTCTAACTAACCGACAAAACTAACGAACTAACCTTGGACCAAACAAAAATAACTAAGGTACCCGACAACCTAAGAACTAGTCGGGTGACAACAAACCGTGTAACTAACTAAGAGACAACCTAGTACCTAAAATAGGATGGTCTAAAAGGGTTAGTTATGGTCCTAATGACTTATGTTGCCGAATCACTTAGGAAAAATTCAGATTTGACTAAGTCAAATGCTTTCCTATTTTTAGTCAACTTAGGAGGGGCGTTTTAGTAATTAACTAAATAATTTATTTAATTTACTTAATTAGCCTTAGTTGAATAGTAAATATTAGTTTATATGACTTAGACTCACGTTCAAACACTAGAAAACTCATGACTCAAAATAGTAAGCAATCGTGAGAAAAATAGTAAGCAAAACGATGAAAAAGAGAACAATTCTCTTAGGCGATTTTCAAGGTATTCTTCAAGGTTTTACTACAAGGTGATCTTCATAGATTCAGTTGTACATTAGATATGGGTTTTCTCTCCTGGAATTATTTCTCCAAGAGGCCTTTCTAAAGTAGGGTTGTTCACAATGATATTATTGAACGTCCATCTCCCTAATTATCCTTGTTTTCAATTTCATAAGTACATAGATGTAATCCCAAACATGTGTTGGTATGTGGTGCGAAATGATCATTATGTGTACATTCTTGATTCTTAATGACTAATAAGTCCTAAATACTTTATTCATACGATTAGGGTATTAATTATCTGAAATAAAGAATGATGTAATGCTATATTGTGTTCAAGAATATGAAGTTTGTTAAAAGTTGATTATGAAGTTAGCTATTGTTAAATGTCGACTTGCTTATATTGAGGGGATCATTATAATACATTCATGGAATTAATTAATGTGGCTAGTGATAACATCTGAAAATTGTTCAAGGGAAAGTTTGGCTTATGCCAATAAATTGGCTAACAATACATTGTCCAAAAACATGAATGGAATTGGCTTACAATGTTATTTCAAAGATATGATGAAAAAATTGGCTAATGTCTAAGTTAAACCAAATTAAGCATGACCAATGTAACTTTGAATTCATAACCAAGGGTCTGCTAATCATTGGGACAAGTCCCAACATAACTTTCTCAAATCAACTATGAAAATAAGTAAGTACATTGAACAAAATTTATAACAATCATAAAGAGTGGTATAAATTTACTAAATGACATTGAAATATATAAGGTGAGTAATAAAATAATAAAAAGTTTAAGAATTATGAAAGTTACCAGAATGAGGTGTTAAAAGAAGTGAGACAACTATCACTCACTCCTAGAAAATTATTTTAAAGATACTCGAATAAGAGGGCGTTAATAATTGTGAGACAAGTCTCATTAACACCAAGATGATAATGTATTGTTAAATTCACATTTCACCAAGTAAGTAAAGGGATGACCGGTTATCCAAAGAGTTAAGTAAACCTCACAACTAGAAGCAAGCTTCCATAATGTTTGAGTCAACTCTAAAAAATGTAAAGAAAAAGAAGTTGAGCAAAGCATAGATATACTAGCAATGAGTTTGTGCAAGCACATGTAAGCCTCATGAGATGAGACTACCACCAAGGTGGATTAGTAATCTCCGTGTGTCTCCTAGTCTTCAAACTATGTTGCCAGCATAGGAACTACCAAGTGTATTCCACCTAAGAGTGCTTGGTATGATGCAGTTTCACTTTTGCTGGTGAAACCACCCCTTTTTGGTGTGAGGTAGACATTGGAATTCATGCTTAGATCACATGATATATGTCTGTTAAATGGTACAAAAAAGTATTTGGTTCACTTTAGCCGTGAACCACCTCTTTTTGGTGTGGGGAAAACACTGAACTTGGTTTCACTTTAGCTGGTGAACCACCCATTTTTGATGTGGGGAAGACACTGGATTTCATGTTAGCTCACATGATTTAGGTTCACTTTGACTGATTTACCACCCCTTCTAGGTGTGGAGAAGACACTGGATTTCATGTTAGCTCGCATGATCTTAATGCTAAAGATGTCTTTAAGAAAGTGAGGAAGAAATAAGAAGAAACGTAATTTCAAAGTGAGCTAAGAAAGTAAGAGCTTAAGTATGTAAAATCATATTTGGTTGGTAAGAATGAAGTTTTAACAAGTTATTGGCTTGTGCCAAATCATGATATATGTTCCAATATCTTCATGTTAAGCAAATGATCAAATAATGGGCATAGCCAAATAAAAATTTGCTTATAATGACTTCTTATATTATGCCAATAAAGGGGGGTAAAATATAATAGCAAATAAATGTCCCACAAGCTACATAATATGAAAATGATGAAATAAGTGTCCTAGCCAATAAAGATTTCATGCCCAATCTAAGAAGAATGGAAATAGTAACTTGTAGTAAGGGTAGCTAAATCGTTTCCATAGTCTTTTAATATTACTTATTTCATTCATTGTAGGTATGGGACTGCAATGAATAACTTCAATTGTAAGTAAAACATGAGATTAAAGAGATCTTTGAACTACACAATAACAAGAATAAAAAGACTGAAATATAAGCTAAGTGGTGGGGAAGGAGCTCTCAAGTTTGGAGGAGCAAATTTAAAAATTTTCGTTCGAGTTGTTCTAAAATTATGTTCATGATAATAAGGTCTTATGTCCATAAAGAAAATTATTTGTGTTCTTTGAATGCATTAAAATATGTAATATTCATACCATAATTAACACATAACTAATTAAGAAACTCTAGTGACTTCACTTTCCAGAAATGACATGTTGTTATAGGACGAACTTTCCTTGATCATGCATAGTCCTTATATGTATATGTGCATATACCCATACTTAGTAAAAGTGTGTACTAACGCTATACTATTACTATTTTATAGGCGCGTATTAGAGAAGAGATTGAAGACTCATTAAAGTGGTTTGGATAAGTAGGTCCTCTTTAGTTCGAGAATCCTACACCTATCATTCTAGATTAGTAATTTGGATATAGCTAGTGGATGTTGTCCCTAATATTTCATTTTAGACTTTTATTTAAAGCTTTGTATTAAGGTCCTTTGGCAAACTATTAGATATATTGATTTCTTCATTGAATTGATTGATTGTAAATGGTTTTTAAGTTTGAGATTATTAGAATATTACTCTATATAGTAATTAAATGACGTCTATGTATACTTCATTATGTTCTAAAAGTTTTAGATTTTCTACAAATTTAACTATATGATTGTGATGGAAGATGAGAAGAGGCTTGTCTGCGACCTTTGAGACCTTAACAACGCTGATTGCATTCAGATTCAAGAATCCGGGTGTAAAAAACTTGGTATCAGATCATGAGGTTAAATTACCTAGGAATTAAATCTCAAAACAACCACGTTACGTAGTTTCTAACTTATGGTTGTGAAGTGCGCTACAATCATGACTTAGAGACTAAGTGATGACAAGAAACCTACCTTGTTCTACTCTTTATCGTGTTGTCTATAGATTTCACATTTTATGTCATTTTAGTGTATAACTTCCTTCTTGTGTATACGCGTAGAAAATGAACACAAGGAGAAACGCAGGCAGAATAGTCGAAGAAGCAGCTACTGGGGGAAACCAAGCTCCATCTCAAGCCCCAGCTGTTGGAGTGCAAGTGCCTGTCAACCCAGCTGCGTTGACGGATGGAGAAGTAAGAGAAACACTAGTTCAGTTGGCCCAAGCCATCACTACTCAAGCATAGGATATCACAGCCTAGGCCACTAGAGAGGGTACTCCAAGGGAGAACCCACATGCTAGAACCATGGCTAGAAGACTGAGGTATTTTACTAGAATAAATCCTCCAGTCTACTTCGGGTCCAAAACAAATGAGGATCCCCAAGAGTTCACCGGATGAAGTCCACAAGATTCTTTCTACCATCGGGGTGAGTGAAAAGGAGAAGGCTAAGTTGGTTGCATATCAACTCAAAGATGTTGCTCAGGTGTGGTACAAAATATGGGCAGATAGCCGAGCACCAGAAGCAGTACCCATTACTTGGGACATTCTTAATACTGCATTCCTGGAGAGGTTCTTGCCTAGAGCGCAGAGAGAGTCTAAGTTTAAGGAGTTTATCAACCAACGACAGTGAGGTATGTTAGTCAAGGAGTATTCCTTGAAATTTGTTAAGCTCTAAAAATATTCTTCTTCTCTAGTGTCCAATCGCAAGGATGAGATGAGCAGATTTGTGACTAGTGTATCGAAGGATCAGGAGGAGAAATGTCGTTCAGCCATGTTGTAACATGGAACTTGGTGGATTGATGGTTCATGCACAGAAGGTGGAGGAGAGTCGACGAAGAAAGAGAGGTAGAGAAGGAAAGAAGCCTAGATCCTCATATCAGGATGGTTCTAGCTCTAGTACGAGTTCGTTTGGAGTTCAGGAAAGATCCAAGTTCAAGAAGGGGCACAAAGCTTAGGTATAATCGTGTTACTTCCAGAAACTTGAATGCCAAAATGGAAAAGTCTGGACCAAAAAAGGGCAATGATAGAAATGCCCAGTGTAGCATGAAGTCATGTGGTAAATATGGCCATTTGCATGAAGGTTAGTGCTTGGCAGGTACTAATATCTGCTATGGGTGCGGCAAGAGTGGGCATATGGTCAAGGACTAACCACAAGGGAGGAATCATGACAAGGCAGATTATTAGCATCATCCTAATCCTATTGCTGCAGCCGAACCTCCCAAGAGGAACACGTTACATGCTTTGAAATGTAGAGAGGAGCAAGATAAGTCAGCTATGTGGTCATTGGTACGTTACATCCCCTTCGTCATTTGCTATTACTTTAGTATCTATTAAGTTTGACTTACTTCCTGATTTCTTTCATGATCCTTTTCTAGTTAGTACTCCAATATGAGACGACATTAGAACTGAAAGATTACCTAAAGAATGCCCAAATAATATTCTTGACAGAGTAATCCATGTTGACCTAATAGAATTAGCCATGCTTGATTTTGATATAATCTTCGGTATAGATTGGCTCCATGAGTTTTATGCTAAAATAGACTATCAAAACAGGGTAGTAAGGTTTCAGTTTCCAAACGAGTTAGAGCTGGAGGGGCGTGGTTAAAATCCAACAAGACAAATAATTTCAAACCTTAAAGCCAATAAGATGTTATCTAAGGGGTATTTATACCACTTTCTAAGACTCAATGACTTAGAGCATGAGGTTCCTTCTATAGACTCTGCGCCCATATTGAATGAATTTCAAGATGTTTTTCTAGAGGATTTACCAGAAATCCCTCCTGAATGCAAAATTGATTTTGGTGTTGACTTAGATCCCAACATCAAACTGATTTCAATTCCTCCCTATAGAATGGCTCCAGCTAAACTCAATGAGTTGAAGTTTAAATTAAAAGATCTACTTGATAAGGGCTTCATCAGGCTGAGAAAATTCATATGGGGTGATCAAGTGTTGTTTGTCAAGAAAAAGGATGGAACTCTTAGAATGTGTGTCGATTATCATCAACTCAACAAAGTCAATATAAAAAAACAAATACCCTCTCCCCAGAATTGATGATCTATTTGATCAACTCCAAGGTTCAAGTGTCTTTAAAAAATAGATCTTTGGTCAGGGTATTACAAGCTTAGAGTGAGACAAGAGGACATTCCTAAGACTTTCTGCCATTCTAGGTATGGTCATCACGAGTTTTTTGTCATGTCATTTGGTCTTACAAACACACCAGCCACGTTTATGAACCTTATGAATAGGGTCTTCCATGAATACCTTGATTTTTTTGTCATATTATTCATAAATGACATTCTCATATACTCTATGTCTAGAGAAGAGCATGAACAACATTTGAGAATGACATTACAAGCACTCATGGAACATCAATTGTATGGAAAGTTCAGTAAATATGAGTTTTGGCTCAAATCAGTGACCTTTCTTGGTCATGTTGTGACCGACCAGGGTGTTGAAGTCAATCAAAAAAAGGTTGAATCGGTGAAGAATTTTCCGAGACCTCTCACTCCCACAGATATTCGGAGTTTCTTTAATTTGACTAATTATTATCGCAGGTTTGTTGTGTGTTTTTCTACTATTGCTTCTCCATTGACAGACTTAGAGAAGAATAAGGTGAAGTTTGAGTGGTCTGCAAAGTGTAAGAAGAGCTTCAAAGATATCATAGACAGACTCACTCCAACCACAATGCTTACATTGCTGAGGAGTGGTGAAAGGTATATGGTATATTATGATTCTTCTCGAATAGGTTTGGGATTTGTTCTTATGCAGGGTGGAAAGGTGATTGCATATGCATCCAGGCAGTTGAAAGTCCATGAGAAGAATTACCCTTCCCATGATATTGAGTTAGCTGTTGTGGTCTTTGTGTTAAAACTGTGGAGACATTACATGTATAGTGTACATGTTGATGTATTTACTCACCATAAAATTCATCAGTATGCTTTTCACAGAAAGAACTAAATCTTCGGCAGAGAAGATGGTTGGAGCTGCTCAAAGTTATGACTTGAGTGTTCACTATCACCTAGGTAAGGCAAATGAAGTGGTTGATGTTTTGAGACTATTGAGCATTGCCAGTGTGTCTCATATTGATGATGAGAAGAAATATCGGGTTAAAGAAGTACACCAATTTGTTAGACTAGGTGTACGGCTGGTGGATATACCAAATGGGGTTGTTTCATTTCATTCCAGTTTTGAATCCTCATTTATTGTAGATTTCAAAGCTAAGAAGCATCTCGGCTCAGTACTTATGGATTTGAACAACTCGGTGTTGAGTAAGCTGAATGAGTCATTCTCCCTAGGGGAGGATGGTGTGTTTAGATACCAGAGTAGATTATATGCCAAATATTGATGATTTGAGGCCTATTATTGTTGAGGCTCTTGGCTCCATGTATTCTATCCATCCAGGTTCTGCCAAGATGTATCATGACCTCAAGGAGATCAATAGGTGGGAAGGTATGAAAAGAGATATCTCTAAGTTTGTGGAGAAGTGTCCCAGTTGCCAACAGTTTAACACTATACACCTTAAGCATGGGGTCTTACCCAGTAAATTGACATCCCAACATCAAAATGGGAGGATATTAATATGGATTTTGGGGTTATTCTGCCCATGACAAGGAAACTGCAAGATTCCCTTTGGGTCGTTGTTGACATCATGACTAAGTCTGCACCCATCATAACTGTGAAGTCTACTTAAAGGGGCGAAGACTATACCAAGTTTTATATTGATGATATAGTGATATGGCATGGGATCCCTTTATATATCATTTTATATAGAGGAGCCCAGTTCAGTTTTCATTTTTGAAGATCTTTCATAAAGAGCATGGGTACAAAGGTGAAGCTTAGTACTGCTTTTCATCCCCAGGTGGATGGACAGGCAGAGCGTACCATTAAGAACCTTAAAGACATGCTGAGAGCATGTGTTATTGACTTCAAGGGGAATTCGGGTTGATGACTTGTCGCTGATTGAGTTCTCTTAAAATAATAGCTACCCTTCCAATATTGGGATGTCACCTTTTGAAGCATTATATGATAGGATATGTAGGTCTCCAGTTGGGTGGTTTGAGGTAGAATAGTCTTCCATCCTTGGATCTAAGATCATAAATGAGGCTGTGGAAAAGGTTAGGATGATTAGGGATAGATTTGCTACTACTTACAGTCATCAAAAATCCTATGCAAATAACAGGAAGAGAGATCTTGAACTTTAGATGGGTGATAAAGTCTACCTGAAGATATCACCAATGAAAGGGGTGATGAAGTTTGGTAAGAAAGGGAAGTTGAGTCCAAGGTATATAGGTCCGTATGAGATCTTACAACGAGTAGGAAATGTGGCCTATGAACTGAAGTTACCACAAGACTTGGCTCCTGTGCATCTAGTGTTTAATATTTCAATGATTAAGAAGTGTTTAGGCGATCCAGCATCCATCCTCCCTGTTGAGGGGTTAGGAGTTGATGAGAACCTTTCTTATGAAAAGGTTCAAGTTAAAATCTTAGATTTGTAAGTGAAGTAGCTTATGAACAAGGATGCTGCCACCGTGAAGGTATTATGGAGAAACCATCTTGTTGAGGGAGAAACATGGGAGGCCAAGGCCGATATGAGATCCCGTTACCCTCACTTGTTAAGTTCTTGAGGTTAGATATACTCTTCCTAAATCTTGTTTTGTTTAAGTAAATTTTACTTATTAGCGCATTAGTCGATTTGATGTTTTAAGTCTATAATCGTGTGTCTTACACTTGCACTATATGACTAAAAATAAGTTCATGCTTGCATTCATGTTGCTGTTTTTGTACAGCGTAGACATGATTTTTGTGTTGCATGAGTTATGATGTGCATAAAGTTAAGTGTTATTGAGAATGAAGTTCCTCAATCTCAAATATGAAGCTTCATAGAAGCTTGAGTAATATGCATCATCCAGAGTAAGTGTGAATCAGAAATTCACAAAGAGTAAAGTTTCAAGTATGTTAATGTGTTTTCGAAATTAACATCTTTGACTTAAAATGATGTGTAGTGTCATTCGGGGACGAATGTTCCTAAGGGGGGGGGGATAATGTATCATTCAAAAAATGTACTCGTCGAGTGAAAACCCTATTAGGTTTTAAGAATAGCTATGGGGGTGCATAGGAATCCCAATACCCAATATTGAGTAGTATTGGGCATATTAGAAAATATTGGCTTAAGAGTGTTAGGCAATTACTCTATATAAACAAGGGTATATATTAAAATCCAAGCTTGTCTAAGAAATATATCTGCAATGAAAACCCTAAGCTAAAAATACACATATTAATTCTCAACTCAACAAATAATATCCAAGTTTCAAGCCTAGGTACCATGACACATGATTATTTAAAATGGTTATGTAGATTAAGCAGTGTCCAAAGACATAGTTAGGATCCTTGGGACAATAATTAAACATTCCAAATGAACCATAAAGAAAAATTAGTTATAAAAGTACAAGAAAAACATGTGCAATCACATGTGAAACCGGCCAGGGGGGGACAATGCAACCACCTAACCGAATTCGGTTAGGGTAGTTAGGGGCAGGCATGTACACGGGTCCATCCATGTGGGGTACAACTCCCTAACAACCTCTAGACTCTAACTATTATTTTAAGAGAACTCAATCAGGGACAAGTGATAATCCCAATTCCCCTTGAAGTCAATAACACATGCTCTCAGCATGTCTTCAAAAGTCTTAATGGTACGCTCCGCCTGTCCATCCGTCTAGGGATGAAAAGCAGTACTGAGCTTCACCTTTGTACCCATTCTCTTTAGGAAAGCTCATAAAAAATGAGAAGTGAACTGGGCTCCTCTATACGAAATGATAGATAAAGGTATCCCATGGCATCTCACTATCTCATCAATATAAAACTTGGCATAATCTTTGGTCGTTTAAAAGACTTCACAGCAATGAAAGGTGAAGACTTAGTCATCCTGTCAACAATGACCCAAATGGAATCTTGCAGTTTCCATGTCCTTGACAGACAAACCACAAAATCCATATTAATAGCCTCCCATTTCCATGTTGGGATCTCAATTGATTGGGTAAGACCCCAGGAAACGTAAGACCTAGTCGGGTGACAGCAATCGTGCAACTAACTAATAGACAACCTAGTACATAACCTAGGATGTCCAAAAGGGTTAGTTATGCTCCTAATGACTTAGGGTTACTTTGGTAATTACCCTAGGCCCCTTAATTAATTAAATTATCAACATAATTAATTAAATAAAAATCATTACGTTGGCCGAGAAACATAGAAAAATTTAAAATTTAACTAAGTTAAATTCTCTCTTATTTTTAGTCAACTTAGGAGGGGCATTTTAGTACTCAACTAATTAATTTATTTAATTAAGTAAATTATCCTAAGATGAATTAGATTATATAAGTTCCTAAGACTTATACTCACGTTCAAACACTAGAAAACTCACGACTCAAAACAGTACACAATCGTGAGATAAAAAGTTAAGCAAAATGTAGAAAAATAGAAAGGTTCTCTTCGGCGATTTCAAGGTATTCTTCAAGGTTTTCGGACAAGGTGATCTTCCAGATTCAATTCTACATTAGGTATGGGTTTTCTCTCCTGGAATTCTTTCTTCAAGAGGCCTTTCAAACGGTTTAAATTCATGAATGTCGAAAATAGGGTTGTTCTCAATGATATTGTTGAACGTCTATCTCCCTAGTTATCCTTGTTTTTTAGTCTATGAGTATATAGATGTAATCTCTAACATGTTATTGGTATGTGGTGCTAACTGATATTTATGTGTAGGTTCTTAATTTGTTAATGACTAATGAGGGCTATATGTTTGATTCATACGATTAGGTTATTAGTTATATGAAATAAAGAATGATGTAATGCTAAATTATGTTCGAGAATATGAAGTTTCTTAAAAGTTGATTATTAAATTAGCTATTGTTAAATGTAGACTTGCTTATATTGAGGAGATCACTATAATACATTAATGGAATTAATTGATGTGGCTAGTGATAACATAATAAAAGTTATTTAAGTAAAAGTTTGGCTTATGCCAATAAATTGGCTAATAATACATTGTCCAAAAAGTTGAATGGAATTGGCTTACAATGTTATTTCAAAGATATGATAAAAAAAATTTGGCTAATGACTATGTAAAACAAAATTAAGCATGAAAAATGTAACTTTGAATTCATAACCAAGGGTATGCCAATTATTGGGATAAGTCCCAACATACACTTTCCAAATGAACTATGAAAATAAGTAAGTATATTGAACAAAGTTTATAATGTTCATAAAGTGTAGTATAAAGTTACTAAAAGACATTGAAAAATATAAGGTATGTAATAACATAATCCAAAGTTCAAGAATTATGAAAGTGACCAGAATGAGGTGTTAAAAGAATTGAGACAAGTCTCACTCACTCCTAGACATTTATGTTAAAGATACTCCCATAAAAGGGTGTTAATAATCATGAAACAAGTCTCATTAACACCAAGATGATAATGTAAGGTTAAATTAACGTTAATAATCATGAAACAAGTCTCATTAACACCAAGATGATAATGTAAGGTTAAATTAACATTTAAACCATTAAATAAAGGGATAACTGTTTATCCAAAGATTTAAGTAAACCTCATAACTTGAAGCAAGCTTCCATAATGTTTGAGTCAACTCTAAAAGATGTAAAGAAAAAGAAGTTGAGCAAAGCATCTATAGACTAGAACTGATCTTGTGCCAGCACATGTAAGCCTCATGAGATGAGGCTACCATAAAGGTGGACAAGTAGTCTCGATATTTCTCCTAGTCTTCGAACTATCTTGCCAGCATGGAAATTAGAAAGTGGATTCCACCTAAGAGAGCTGTATGATGCGGTTTCACTTTGGATGATGAAACCACCCTTCGGTGTGGGACAGGCATTGTATTTCATGCTTAGATCACATGATCTATGTAGTTTAAATTCTCAAATAAAGTATTCGGTTCACTTTAGCCGTGAACCACCTCTTTTTGGTGCGGGGAAGACACTGAACTTGGTTTCACTTTAGTCAGTGAACCACCCCTTTTCGGTATGGGAAGACACTGGATTTCATGTTAGCTCACATGATTTAGGTTCACTTTGACCGGTTTACCACCCCTTCTAGGTGTGGGGTAGACACTGGATTTCATATTAGCTCGCATGATCTTAATGCTAAAGATTTCTTTAAGGAACAACAAAAAAAAAAGAAATGTAATTTCAAAGTGAGGTAATAAAGTAAGAGCTTAAGTATGTAAAATAATATGTGGTTGGTAAGAAGAAGTTTTAAAAAGTTATTGGCTTGTTCCAATATCATCACGTTAAGCAAATGATCAAATAATAGGCATAGCCAAATAAAAAATTGGCTTATGATGACTTCTTATATTATGCCAATAAAGGGGAGTAAAACATAATGGCAAATAAATGTCCCACAAGCTCCATAATATGAAAATTATGAAATAAGTGGCCTAGCTAATAAAGATTTGCTTATAAAGATTTCATGCCCAATCTAACAAGAATGGAATGAGTAACTTGTAGTAAGGTTAGCCAAATAATTTCCTTAGTCTTCTGGATTACTAACTTGATTCATTGCAGGTATGGGACTACAATGACTCATTGCACACGTAAGTAAAACATAAGATTAAAGAGATCTTTGAACTACACAACAAGAAAAAAAAGACTGAAAAATAAACTAAGTGTTGGGGAAGGAGCTCTCAGGTTTGTTGGAGCAAAGTTCAAAATTTTCATTTGAGTTTTTCTAAAATTATTTTCATGATTTTAAGGTCTTATGATCATATAGAAAATTATTTGTATGGTTTGGATGCATTAAAATATGTAATATTCATACAATAATTCACAAATAACGAATTAAGAAAGTCTAGTTACTTCACTTTCCAGAAATGGCATGTTGTTATAGGAAGAACTTTCCCTGATTAAGCATAGTTCTTATGTGTATATGTTCATATACCCATACTTAGTAAAAGTGTCTACTAACCCTATTCTATTACTATTTTATAGGCGCAGGTCATAGATCAGATTGAAGACTCATTGAAACGGTTTGGATCAGCGATCTCCAAACTTTTGTAGGCCCGCTTAAGTTCGAGGATGCTACTACACATATCATTCTAGCTTAGTACTTTAGACATAGCTTGTGGATATTGTCCCTAGCATTTCATTTCAGACTCTTATTCAAAGCTTCGTATTAAGGTCGCTTGGCAAACTATTAAGACATATTAATTTCTTTATTGAATTGCTTAATAGATTGTAGATTTGTTTAGTTTGAACATATTTGAATATAACTCTATATAGTAATTATATGAAGTGTATGTATGTATACTTCATGGTGTTCTAAAAGTTTTACATTTTGTTCAAATTTAACAATATGATTGTGATGGAATCTAAGAAGAGGCTTATATGCGACCTTTGAGAGGTTAATGACGCCGGTTGCATTCAGATTCCAAAATCAGGTTACGACAGCCCCAAGTGATGGGGACTTCTCCTAGTGCTCGTCCATCTACCCAGATCTTGTACCATACCTGAGCCACATCCTTGAGGTGGTATGCATCCAACTAAGCCTTCTCCTCTTCATTAACACCCATAGCACATAGAATCTTGTGGACCTCGTCCACAAACTCCTGGGAATCCTCATTGGTTCTAGACTTGAGGTAGACTGGAGGATTCATCCCGAGGAAATCTCTCAGTCTGCTAGCCATGGTGCTAGCATGTGTGTTCTCCCTGGAGCACGCT
Organism: Solanum lycopersicum; assembly: GCF_036512215.1. Lineage (NCBI taxonomy): Eukaryota > Viridiplantae > Streptophyta > Magnoliopsida > Solanales > Solanaceae > Solanum > Solanum lycopersicum. The sequence goes on from NC_090809.1 coordinate 20,588,655, forward strand.
CTCTAGTGGCCTTGGATGTGATAGCTTGTGCCTGAGCAGTGATGGCTTGGGCCATCTAAAACAGTGCTTCTCGCACTTCTTCATCCGTTAACGGAGCTGGGTTGACAGACTTTTGCACTCCAACAGCTGGGACTTGAGGATGAGCTTGGTTTCCCCAAGTAGCTGCTTCTCCAACTCTCTGGCTTGCGTTTCTTCTTGTGTTCATTTTTATACACGCACACACAAGAAGGAAGTTAGAGTCTAGAATGACACAAAATGTCAAAACTCTACACAGCACGATAAAGAGTAGAAGAAAGGAATATTCTTAACATCACTAAGTCTCTAAGTTATGGTTGTGGTACACTTCACAACCATAAGCTAGAAACTACGCAACGTGGTTGTTTTGAGCCTTATTTCCTAAGTAATTTTATCTCATGCTCTAGTACCAAGTTTATCACACCCGGGTGCTAGACCCTAGATGAGAGCGACGTCAACCTCTCAGAGTTTGCAAATAAGCCTCTTCTTAGATTTCATCACAATCATACAGTTAAATTTAGCAGAACTATAAAACATTTTAAATTTAATGAAGTGTACTTAGAGTTCATATAATTCTTGCATAAGATTGATATACTAACATCTCAATATAAACAACCATCTATTAACAGATTTAACAATTGAAACGAAGAATTCATAATATCATTTATAGTTGCCAAACGGCCTTAATACAAAATCTTGAACAAATGTTTGAAAGCACCCGCTAGGGATAATATCCACTAGATATGTTTAATATACTAAGGCTAGAAAATAAAGCGTATGCATCTTCGAACTCAAGAGGACCTACTAAAGTCTGTAGGTACTAGTCCAAACAGCTTCAACTAATCTTCAATCTTCATCTAAGACCTGCACCTACAAATTAGTAATTGTATAGGGGCTATTACACACTTGTAATAAGTATTGGTGTATGCACATAAACACATAAGAACTATGCATGATCAAGGAAAACTCTTCTTATAGGGACATGCCATTTTAAAAAAGTAAAGTCAGTTCACTTTACTTGTTCGTTATTTATGAATCATGCTATGATTATGACATATTTTCATGAATTTAAAGTAGACAACTCATTTTCTATATGAACATAAGACCTTGGAATCATGAACATAAATTTAGAACAACTCAAGCAAAATTTAATATTTTTGCTCCCCTTAGGCTGAGAGATCCCTTTCCCAGACTTTGTTTTATTTTCAGTCTTTTCTCTTTGTTGTTGTGTAGTTCAATGATGTCCTTTGATCCAATGTTTTACTTACTAGTGCAATGATTCATTGTAGTCCCATTAATACAATGACTCATGTAAGTAATCCAAAATACTAAGGAAATGATTTGACTACCCTACTCACAAGTTAATCTTTCTATTTTATTTAATTGGGCATGAAGTCTTTATAAGACGATATTTATTGGTTATGCCCATTATTTGATAATTTGCATAGTATAAATATGTTGGGTCATATATTCATACTTCAATTGATGAGTCATTATGTTTTGCTCCCTTTATTGGCATAAGCCAATAACTGTTAAAACTTCATTCTTATCATACATTGATGATTTGATATTCTTATGTTTTTGCTTTCTTAGTTCACTTTGAACTTACATTTCTTCTTCTTTGATCTCATGTTCACTTTGAACATGCTATATGGACTTAGTTTGTACTTTTAAGACTTCCATTTGGTTATTTCTGTGCAATGACTAAGAATGACATACATCATTACTTAGTCTAACCTCACCCTTTGGTCATCCTATCCGAACATCCCTCATCTTCATTGTTCTTTATTTCTTACTTTATTAAATAAATCTTTAGCATTTAACCGAAATAGATCATGTGAGCTAACATGAAATCCATTTTCTTCCCCACATTGAGAAAAGGCGGTTCACCGGCCAAAGTGAAACCAAACACTTTCTAGCTTTCTTAGGTGGATCCACTAGCTAGTAACATATGCTGGCGACATAGATCAAAGACTATGAGAATTTGGAGACCCTTATCCACCTTGGTAATAGTCTCATCTTATGAGGCTTACATGTGCTTGAACAAGCTCATTACTAGTCTATTAGTGCTTAGCTCAATTTGTCAAACTTTACAACTTTTAGACTTGACTCATACACTATGGAATCTTACTTCTAGTATAAGGTATGCTTAGATCAATGGATGACTTTTCATCCCTTTCTATACTTGATGCATGTGAACTTAAATCTTACATTATAGTTATGATGTAAATGAGATCTCACGATTTCTAAGACCCTCTTATGTGAGTATCTTTAACATAATTGTTTAGGTTCCAGTGAGACCTGTGTCACTTCCTTTAACATCCCATTCTAGATCAATTTCATAACTCATAAGCATTTAGTTATTTCATTACTCACCTTATCTTGTTCAATGTTATTTGATAGTCTTGTACCATTCTTGATGAAAGTTATAAGGATATATTCAATGTGCTACTATGTTCACCAGTTCATTTAGATAGGGTATGTTGGGACTTGTCCCAATCATAGGCATACCCTAAGTTATGAGTTCATTGAGTTACATCTTTTCAATTCAATCTTTAATATGTATTTAGCCTTACAAGAAACATCATAATTTACATAGTCCATATAAGATTCGTATGACTTAGTCATTGGCCAATTCTATTACATATTTTGGAAATAATATTGTTGGCCAATTTATTGGCACAAATCAAAGTTTCACTAAACACTTGTCATGATATTATCAACAGCCAAGTCAATTAACTTCATGTAGATACTATAGTAATATCATCATTTTAAGCAATCCAACTTTTAACATTTGATTAGCTTATAATATCAATTCAGTGCTTAGTTTGGCAAAGCTATAAAGTTGATTTGGCATTGAAGATTCATTAACTAGCTTTCATCTTATTTCTTCTTGGAAAAATTGCATTCCAAACACTTACAAACATATCGAATGTAAACACACAGAGTAATTGAAGCCTTCATTCCTTTCAACGGTGAAGTGAATTTCATAAACGACTTTTAACAATTTCATCTTCTCAAACAAAATTAGGCATTACAATATTTCTTGTCTCATGTAAACTAATATTCTAATAATAAGAATCTAACCTAGAGGTCTCATTCCACATCATCAAATCACAGAAACCTACACATAATGATTAGTGAGCACCACATACAAACAACATGCTTGAGATTTATGTTGTACATACCACAATAATCGGAATAGGGAGAACTAGGGAGATGAACATTCAAAAATTTAATTGGGAACAACCCTAGTTTCGGTTTTCTTGAATTCAATACGTTTGAAAATCCTTATGGGGAAAGGAAACCAAGAGAGAACACCCATACCTTACTATAGAACTGAATCTACGAAGATCACCATGTACTTTGCACGAAAATCTTGAAGAATTGCCTTGAAATCGCCTAAGGTGAATCAAGAGTATTTTTCTATTTTTCTTACGTTTATTCATTGTTTTTAAGTCATGGGTTTCTACTAGATAAACGTAAGTCTAAGTCATAGGAACTGAATATTGACTGATTCAACTTAGGCTAATTAACTTAATTAAGTAAATCAATTAGGTAATTACCAAAATGCCCCTCCTAAGTTGACTAAATAAAGGAGAGCATTTGACTTAGCCCAATTCTGAAAATTTGCTAAGCGTTTCGGGTTTGATCGTGAATTTAAATTAATTAATTAAGTTTCTACTTTAATTAACTAAGTGACCTAGGGTAATTACTAAAGCACCCCTAGTTCACTAGGACCATAACCAACCTCTTTGGACCATCCTAGGTTAGGTACTAGGATGTTTCCTTGGTTAGCTACCGACTAGTGTCACCCGGTTAGGTCTTGAAATTTCGGCCACACTAGTTAGTTAATTTTAATTAGTCCTAGGTTAGTTATCTAGTTAGAGAAGTTTGTTATATCCTAGGATTTGTTAGGAAGATCAGCCCTACGTGGCTTGACCCAACATGTGGCAGCCTCCTAACCGCCCTAACCGAATCGGTTTAGCTTGGTCGCTTGGTCTCTAGGCCGGTAGCACATGGGTTGATGTTCTTTTTTCTAACCGTGCACTCTGTAGTTGCACTTGGAAGGTTTACTTCTGGTCCCAAGGATCCTCACTATTTCCTTGGGCACTACTTAATCTATGTGATCATTTTAAATGATCAAGTGCTATGATACCTAGCTTGGTTGCCTTGTACCTTATGAGTGTAAACAAAGAAATCACAAATATTAGCATAGGGTCTTCATTGCAAGTACGATTCCTAAACAATATTGGATTGGAACATTTGACCATCAAAGTGTATTATAAAGTTACTTGTTAATACATAGAAATTGGCTAACACCCATAAGCCAATATTCTCTAACATGCCCAATATTATTCCATCTTGGGCATTTAGATGTGTATGTACCCTAATACATATTCTTAAAACCTATTAGACTCTTCACTAGACAAGTACATTTTCTAGAATGTTACATTAAGATTTGAGAGGCAGCCTCGCGGCGCGAGGCTGAAATGCACCTCACTAATTTAACTCAAAATTTAATAAAAATGAAGGGATTTATCCCAGCATGCGCAGCTAGTTCCCAGAATCATTAAAATCGTATTTTTGGTAATTTAACTTATTAAAAGAACCTTTTAAGTAGAGGGTTTTTTGGGTAATTCGTAGCAGGACTATATATTGATATTAGGTAAGTTATAGACCAATTTTACATGTCCAAAACCAGATCAAACTAAACTTCTGTCATTCTTTCAAGAACACTCTCTTCTTCAAACTCCATTGAAGAAAAAGAAGAGCATAAGGAAGAAGACGAACACCTCATGTTTTTCATCCAATTTTTGTTGATTCTTCATCTATCAGGTTGTGTTTTTCACTCTTGAGATTCCTTTCCCCAATAGGTCTTTTTAAGATATGTTTTCAAGAACTTTAAATAGTACGGTTTTTACTGTACAAAAAGGGATTTCTTCATAATTCCAGATTTATGATCTTTGATGAAAAAGCAATTGTTTTCTATGAATAATTATGCGTGTATTATTGAGTTCTTGACTTGTAAGGATGTATTTTCGTGTGAAGCATGTGTATTATCAATTTATTGGTTTCAAATGGGTTATACCCCACTTAATGACACGTAAGCATAGTGATTGGAAAATTAGACGAGAATGAATTCTTAAATGACCCTTTTTCCTTACCCTACATTATGCAGTGATCTTGTATGTGATTTGATGAGTTGTTCTTTATTATTCTATTGAGTATTTCACTAAGTATTGTTATAAATATTGTAAGATGAAAAAAGTCATTGGAAGTAAGAGGTAAGTCTTCTAAATGTGATTAATCTCCAATGTTTATGTTAGGCTATAAGTTTATGATGCTATGTTTTGGAAGTATGTATGATGTTTCTATGTGAATATGCTGGGTTATGACCATGCTAAATGTGAGATCATGATAGGAATACAAAAATACAAGATATGATATTCTCTTTTATGCTTTACACAAGATGACTATGTTATGTTTATCTCACATAAGATGAGTTATAATGAAAGAAAATTCTCATCTAATCACAACGAGCTCATGATCATGCTTATACAAGGAGTTAATCTCCTATGGACTATGATAAGTTTATGATAAAAGACAACTTAAAGGTTATTTCAAGAAAGGGACTTAAGCTAAGCACCGATGAACTAGATATGAGAGATGTTCCTTCCCGCTAACTTGAATCTCATGAGATTGAGGCTACCATGTAATGTGGAACTATGGGTCTCTAATACATCTCCTAGTTTTTTAACTATGTTGCCATCATAGGATAGTAGCTAGTGGATCCACCTAGAAATCTATGTCATGTTAGGTTCTACTTTGGCGGTAGACAACTTTTTTCGGGGTGCATTTTTATGACACCGGATTCCATGTTTAGATCACATAGTCAATGTCGGTTAAGGCGTATGTTCCCCCATGTAAAATGAAAGACGAGTAATGAACATTGGCTTGGGTGACTTGAGAAGTCTAGTTAGTAAAGGTAGGGGTATGGGACTCAACCTAGACATTGCACAAGTTGATTTGAAGGAAAGTCCTAGGAGATTGTTCTAATGAAATATGAAAACATGAAAAGGATATGTTTATGATACATGATGATACTCTTATATGATGTTGGTCATTATGAGGAATATGTTATTGGGTTATATTGATTTATAAAGGGATGACTAATTATGTTACAAGTTATATGAAGCAAATCTTTACTTATGATCTCCTATCTTATCTAGTTAGTTTGTGGGTTATGGGGCTTCACATGACCATTGCACTTGTAGGTTAGGGATAAGACCATTGGTAAGTTTCTTTGTATTCTATTTTATATGATCTATTGAACATGAAAAGTTAACATGACTCTATGATAATATGTCTTTAATTATAATCATGCTTTATGTTTATGGAATCCTTGAATTTCATTTGTTTTATGGTATGTGCATTGAAGACGTTCACATGACTTAGCATGTTTCCTTATGTAAAGATAAATGATCCTTTTTCATGCATGTACTTATATGTTATGTGCATATACCCATACTTAGTACATGTGGCGTACTAACCTCATTACTTTATATTACTACAACTATAGGTTGCGGCCATTGAAGTTAATGAGGTCGATTTGAAGAAGCTTGGAAATCTTCCTCCAAGTCTTGGTAGGTCCTCTTGTTCGGATAATGTCATTTATTTTCCCACTTATGAAGACTTTGGTAGATATTAGGAATATACCATTTCCATCACGTTTCTTTGGATTCTTTTGTATTAAGGCCTACATGGAATATTGACTATGTGTTGGCTAAGTCCAGATTTGTGCTCTCTAGATGGTTTTATAAATGTGAGACTATTTCTTGGAATATCGTATGGTTTATGAATGATAAGTATGAAGTCTAAGTATAATTCAAGTAGAATGTAAAAGTTTTTAATTTTCAGCAAATTTTAATTGATGACATGTCATGACGAATGCTAAGAGGTTTGTCTGAGTCCTCTGAAAGGACGACGACGCCGGTCTCAACAAGGGTGTACTGTTCGGGTGTGAAAAGCTTTGTAACAGAGCATGAGCTTAAATATCCTTAGGATAAATTCTCACTAAACCACTTTACCTAGTGTCTTGTTCATAGTTCTAAAGCGTACCACGATTGTGGATGAGAGGCTATATGATGGCTAGAAAACATTTCTTTTCTTGATACTCCTATGTCGTGCATTTAGAGTTTTGACAGTATTTTTCATTTAGCATATAATTCCTCTCTTGTGGTTATAGGCAATGAACATAAGAAGGACAGCCGCGAGAAGAGTAGGAGAAGAGATCGTGAATGTGGGAGTTCATCCACAAGGCAATCAAAATGCTCCTCAAGTGTAAGTTGCTGCAAATGATCAAGTTCCGCTGAATCCTTCGACTATGACAGATGGTGGGGTGAGGGCAGCCTGCTTCAAATGGACCAAGACATCACTCCCCAAGCTCAAGACATCACGGCTCAAGCTAACAGGGAGGTTGTTCCTCGAGAGAACCAACAAGCTGGTACTATGGCTAGACGTTTGAGAGACTTCACGAGGATGAATCCTTCTATTTACTTTGGATCAAAAGTTGATGAAGACCCCCAAGATTTCCTTGATGTGATATACAAGATCTTGCTTTCTATGGGGGTGAGTACTACTGAGAAGGTTGAGTTTGCTGAATATAAACTTAAGGACGTGGCTCAAACATGGTACAATCAGTGGAAGAATTATCGGGCTTTAGAAGATAGTCCCGTGACTTAGGAGATTTTTAAAAAGGCCTTTCTTGAAATATTATTTCCAAGGGGAAAAAGAGAATCTAAGGTAGAGGAGTTCATAAACCTTCGTCAACGAGGCATTAGTGTTAAGGAATACTCATTGAAATTCATTTACCTTTCCAAATATGCTTCTTCTTTGGTTTCCAATGCTAGGGATGAAATGAGCCATTTTGTAACGGGTGTGTCCGAAGAGCTTAAAGAAGAATGTCGTGCATCAATTCTTCATGGCAATATTGGTCTTTCTATGTTGATGGTTCATGCTCAACTGGTTGAGGAAAGTCGTCTAAACCAGAGGAATAGGGAAGCTAAGAGGGAAAAGTGGTTTGTAAGTGGTTTTTCTAAGAGTAGGCTTGATTTTCAAGAAAATACTAAGTTTAACAAGAGGTTTTGAAATCATATTCCTTCTAATTTCTCCAAGAATCACAATAATGGAGGTTCTAATCCTAAACCTCAAAAGGGGAGAAATGTTTATCCACCAATAGATAGACCAACTTGTGCTAAGTGCTGTAAGAAACATGCGGGTGAATGTCTTGTTAGGACTAATAGTTGCTATGGTTGTGGCAAGGGTGTCCGTATGGTGAAAAATTGTCCTAATGTGAGAATCCGAGGAAAGAGGAATGGTCAAGCTCAACCAAGATATCATAGTTTTGAAGCTTTAAAAAGGAACCGTTTCTGTGCACTCAAGACTAGAGGTGAAAAAGAAAGCTCTCCCGACGTTGTGACAGGTATGTTAGAAGTTTTCTCTGTTAATGTCTATGCATTACATGATGAAGGTGCTAATATTTCTTTTGTTACACCTTTGGTAGATAGGAAGTTTGATGTACTTCCTGATGTTTTGATTGAACCCTTTTAAGTTTGTACCCCGATGGGTGACTCTGTAGTTGGAAAAAGAGTCCATAGAAAATGTCTTGTGATGCTGCCCAATGGAGTTACTCTTGCTTATTTTTTAGACTTTACTTGTTTGATTTTGTTATCATATTGGGTATGGATTGGCTTCATATTTGTTTTGCTTTCATAGATCGTAGAACAAGGGTAATGAAATTTCAATTTCCTAATGAACCTATTTTAGAGTTGAAAGGGGGAAATTCTCTGCCAAGGGGTCAAATCATTTCTTGTTTGAAGGCTTATAAGATGGTAGTCAAGGTTTGTCTATATCATGTGGTAAGAATTAAGGACCTAAAATGTAAATTTCCTTCTATTGAGTCAGTCCCTGTAGTGAGAGAATTCCCAGAGGTTTTTCCTATTGACCTTCCAGGAGTTCCACCCGAATGGTAAATTGACTTTTGCATTGATATGTTACAGGATACGAATTCCATTTCAATTCCTCAATATAGGATGGCTTCGGTGGAATTGAAAGAGTTGAAGCTCAAACACAAAGATTTACATGACAAGGGTTTCATTCAACCTTGTATTTCTTAGTGGGGTGCTCCGATCTTGTTTGTTAAGAATAAAGATGTATCCTATAGAATGTGCATTGATTATCTCCAACGCAATAAGGTCACTATAATGAATAAGTGTCCTATACCTAGGATTGATGATCTATTTGATCCACTCCAAGGTACTAATTACATTTCCAAGATTGACTTAACATCGGGATATCACCAACTTAAGGTGAGAGTTGAAGATGTTGCCAAGATAGATTTCCGAACTTGATATGGTCACTATGAATTCCTAGTTATGTCTTAAGGGTTAACGAATGCCCCGGCGGCGTTCATGTACCTAATAAATAGAGTGTTCCGAGATTACCTTGACTCGTTTGTGATTGTGTTCATTGATGATATTCTGATATACTCCAAGACTGAAGATGAGCATGAGAGTCACTTATGGTTGGCCTTGCAAGTCCTCAAAGAATACAAACTTTATCCAAAATTTCTCAAGTGTTAATTTTGTTAAGGTTGGTTGATTTTATTGTCCTTATTATCTCTGGTGATGGTGTAGGGTTGATCCAAAGAAGACGGATGCGGTCAGAAATATGCCTAGACCTTTGACTCTCACAAACGTAAGGAGTTTCTCTGGTCTATCCTGCTATTATAGAAAATTTTGTTGATGGATATTTGTCCATTGCTTCTCCTTTGACAGCTTTAACCCAAAAGAAGGTGAAGTTTGAGTGGTCTGAAGATTGATATAAAGGTTTTAAGTAGTTGAAATGTAAGCTTACCTCCGCTGCCGTTGACCTTATCGGAGGGCTATAAAAGCTTTGTAGTGTATTGTGATGCTTCCCGAGTGGTCTAGGGATGTGTCCTCATGAAACATGGAAAGGTGACTTGTTATGATTTTAGGCAACTCAAAGTTCATGAGAAGAATTACCCAACTCACTATCTAGAGCTAGCCGTTGTAGTTTTTGCCTTGAAAATACGAAGGCATTACTAGTATGGTGTGCATGTTAATGTGCTTACTGACCATAAAAGTCTTAAATATGTCTTTACACAAAAGGAGTTGAACCTCCACCACGGCAAGGCCAATGTGGAATTGTTGAAGAATTATGACATGAGTGTCCTTTACCACCCCGGCAAGGCCAATGTGGTTGCAGATGCTTTGAGTCGAATGACTATGGGTAGTGTGTCTCATGTGGAGGAAGAGAAGAAAGAACGTGTGAAAGATGATTATAGGTTGGGTCGGTTAGGTGTGCGGTTAGAAGATTCTCCAAATGGTTGATTCTTGGTCCATAGTAACTCCGACTCATCATTAGTGGTGGAGGTGAAATCTAAGCAGCATCTTGATCCATTATTGATGGAGATGAAGTTATCGGTACTTGGTAAGCTCAATAAGTCATTCTCCCAATGGGGGGATGGTGTTATTAGGTACCCAGGGATATTATGTGTACCCCATGTTGAGGATTTGAGTAATGTAATTCTAGAAGAAGATCAGGTGTCACGACCGGAGTCTAGACCCTAGGCGAGACTAGCGTCATTGACATCTCAGAGGTCGCAGACAAGCCTACATACGTCATCGTTACTTCATCAAGGTTAATTTAAGTGGAAAAGTTTAAATTTTTTGTTACTTAACATTCGTATAATACATTCTACTTAAACTCATAAACGTTCACAATCAACCTTCTAATATTAAGATCATCAAATAAAAGAAATAGTTCCATATTGCATTAAGTGTATACTTGCCGAAATGGCACCAATACAATGTCTGAAATAAGATGACAAAGAAACTCAAGTAGAACATACTCCACCAAGTCAAACCTATATGTAAGCTAGAATATAATGGGCAAGCGTCCTCGAAATCATGAGGGCCTACAAAATCCGGATGAATGCTCCACGTCTAGATAGCTACAATGTCGTACTGTAAGCTGTAACGTCCACCTGTTCCTGCACCTAGAAGTAGATATTGTATAGGATTAGTATACACTTGTACTAAGCATGGGTATATGCAAGTACACACCAAGGACATGCATGAGTAAGAAAAGTCATGCCATAAGAGTAACATGGATCATCATACTTATCATTTTGCAACCAACACATAACATATTGCACATATCATATCACGTAGTTTAGATCATTCTTTTATATGCTATGAGACGTTGGAATCATGGACTTGACATTAGTACTTCCTAAAATGAGGCACAACATATGGGACCTCAACTAGGGAGACTTCTTTAATAAACACAGAGTCTACTTCATTCATTCATACATACTTTATTTTTATTCTTGCATATACTAGTGCAACCACCAATAAAACCTAAGATTTAGTTTAAGACTCTCATCGGGTTCGTTGTGCAGTGACCAATAATAACCTAGTGTTATTACTTAAGTATAGTTCACCTCTTGATTATCCTATCCTAACACCTTTGGTATCCATCATTTCATTATGTGCATTCGTTGAGACTGACCTCATTCTTTCTTTGGGAATTTGAACCTTAAACAACATAGATCATGTGCGTATCATGAAATCCAATGTGTAATTCCCACACCGAAAAGAGGTGTAATCACTGGCCAAAGTGAACCAAAACATGCTAGCGTATATAGGGTACTGAACCCTGCTAGATCCCTATATTGGCAGTATAGGTTCAAAGACTAAGAGATGTAAGGAGACCCATACCCGGCATGCCGGCATGCCGGAAAGTTTCATCTCATTAGAGTCACATGAACCTCCGCCCTTCCCGAAGGAAGGCATCACCGCTCATAGCTAGCGTATCAGTGCTCAGTATAAAGTTCCATTACATTACACTCACACATCATGGAAGCTGGCTTCTAGCATAAGGACGTCGTACCTCATTAGATTATTTCTCATCTCATCATTAGTATTAATTATACATTAACTTCAATACTTTCATTATAGTGTTCATAGAGACTAGTCTCTTCATTAACTTTACACTCTCAGAGGTGAGTATGTTTTGGTAACATTTACTTAGGCTCATTTGAGATTTCTCTCTTCTTTCACATTAGCCTCTTATGATATTGTCACCTCATTCATTAACTTTAACACATTTGCTTCTCATAATTACTCACCCCTTCAGGTGAATAGTAATTTATCCATATGCAAATGCACTAGGACATTTAGTGTACTTCACACTCTTACTTAACCCTTCTAGGGTTACATCATTTTATCACATACATCTTAGGCTCACTTACTTTTAAACATATGCTAGACTTATGAGTCCACAAATACAAGCCATGATGCTTTATTCATAGTTTGTCTAAGTGACACATGTTTACCCAAGATTATGTGCTACAAGACTAATGCGTCTTGTAGATATGCCAATATATTGATTTCGATCTTTAGAGAAAACACTCATTAAATGTTTTTTTACGTATGAATTATGCGTCAATACGAAATTGGGTAAGAGAACCCAATTTCTAATCCATCGAACAAAACTTAATTGTATTTTAAACTTGATAATTGCATTTATCATATATGGGAGACCCTAGTTCAATTCCCATCAACCCCATAATATTTCTTTCTTGTTCTCCTCTCCTTTTTCGTTTTAAGACAACGAGGTTGTGGGTTCAATCCCACACAAGCTCATTATTTTTTTCTTTAAATTTATCTCTTAGCTTTCTCACCTATCCAAAAGGTTGTTGGTTCAATCCTCACTCTCCACATTTATTTTCTCCTTTTATTTTCTCCTAACTCTCTTATCCATTCAAGAGGTTGTGGGTTCAATCCCCACTCTCAATATTTTATTTTCTCCTTTATTTTTCTCCTAACACTCTCATCCCTTCAAGAGGTTGTGGTTTGAATCACCACTCTCCACATTTTATTTTCTCCATTATTTTTCTCTAAATCTCTCATCCATTCAAGAGGTTGTGGGTTCAATCTCCACTCTCCACTCTCCACATTTTATTTTCTCATTTATTTTTCTCCTAACTCTCTCATCCCTTCAAGAGGTTGTGGGTTCAATCCCCACTCACCACATATATTTTTTCTTTCATATTTCTCACTTAATTTTTGTAAATTTTTCATTTGGTGATGTCATGGGTTCAATCTCCATTGATCTCACATTTAAAAAAAAATTACACGAAGTTCATTTTTTTAAAAGTTGGCCGAGACTACAATTTCCAGCAAGTTGGAAATTTTGTCTCCTCCAATCCATTTTTGTCTTAATCTTTTGTTGATTTTTTTGTAGCTTTAATGTAATGATTTTTTGCCTCAAACCTTAGTGATTTCACTTATTTTACATTCATTTTTCATTGAATTTTATACCACTTTGATTGGCCGAACCCAACCTACCTAATGCTGCAAATTTATTCACTATTTTCAGCTCCTTGTTATCATCATTTGTACATTACATATTAGAACGTTTCATGAATCATTTGAGCATTTTTAAGTATACTTTTCATGTTTATATTGAGAGAAGAATTACAATTAAATCCAGCAACATTACACTACTTTTGTACATCATGATTTACACAAACATTTGTACAAACATAACTTTTCACATACTTTCAGCTTGCATAAATTAACATGCTCACAATTCCAAACACATAATCATAAACACATTATCCGAAAATCACACTTCATAATTAAACTACAAGAAAACGTACCAACAACATTATCTCTAACCTATTTCATATTGAAATCAGAAGGATACTAGGGACAAGGTGTTCGACAAAAACCGGAACAACCCTAATTTCAAAATTCGTTGAATTAGCGGAAGGGAAATTCTCTTGGAGAAAGGAGTTCAGGAGAGAAACCATACCTTATATCAATGTTGTTCAAAACTTTAACTTTTTGGCTAAAAATTCTCCAAATTCACGTCCAATCACGACACTCGCACCTTACCCGACTAGCGTATTACATTTTACTTTCTCGTTTGTGTTTTGTGTGCAAGTTCTTCAAGTGTAAAGAACTTTTATTTTCTGATTTTTTTTCTCACGTTTGGCAGCCAGAAAGAAAGTGTGAAATGACAAAGAGATAGACGTGAAAGAGAGAGATATAAACGTGAAAGAGGTTGGTGGCTTACGATTAGGTGAAGTAGTTTAGACTTAGTCAACGAGGACTCTTTCAAACTTTGAAAATCTGATTTAATTAGTTTAGTGAAAAAACCATAATGCCATTATAAAATAAGATTATAAACCTCAATATAACCAACTTAAATGTTGCTTCCTTCGTGGTTCGAACACGTGATGTCCCCATCGCGAAAACGGGTCCCTCTGGGTTGACCCGACCCAAACCGCCCCATTAATTAATTAATTAATAATAATAACCTGATTTTCATTTTTTTAGATCAGCAATTTAAAAATTAATTAAATAAATTGATTCACCAATATAAAAAATCAAGTTAAATCATTGCTCCCACCTAGGTTCGAACCTAGGATGAGAAAGATTTTGGTCAATGGGTAATTTTCGGCCCTTTCTACCAAAAATGCCCCTCCACCTTTTTTATTAAATAATTAATTAAATATCAAGGGTAATTAAGATTATACCCTTATCATGGAAAAATACCATTTTACCCCTAGATCCTCCAAACTTATGATTTCCCCTTTTTAAGTCTGGTAAAGACTCATCCGAATAAATCTTCATATTAGGGAGCCCTACATGGATGGACCCAACCTTTCTTAGCTTAATGAACTCCCCGAGTTAGTTGGATTGGATTTAGCAAGGGTTCATAGGTCTTGTTCTACGCGTATCAATCCGTGTAAACCCAGTCTAATCGTAGGCATTCTAGACACATTAAACATTACTTAGCATATCAATTTTTAGGGTTGTTATATCATGGTTCTCGCTATTCTATACATCCGGGTCCACCAAAATGTATCATGACCTTAGACAGGTCTATTGGTGGGATAGTTTAAAGAGGGACATCGCAGAGTTTGTTGCTAAGTTTCCAAACTACCAACAAGTTAAAGCTTAGCATCTCAAACTGGGTGTGTTAACCCAAATAGTTGATGTTCCTACGTGGAAGTGGGAATCCATCAATATGGACATTGTTGTTGGGTTGCCTCGAACCTGAAAGCAAAATGATTCTATATGAGTTATGGTGGATAGGTTGACCAAATATGCCCATTTTATTCCTGTTAAGTCCACTTACACAGCTGAATGTTATGAAAGGATCTACATTAATGAGATTGTGAGTCTTCATGGGATTGCTTTATCCATCATCTCGGATAGAGGTGCCCAATTCACTTCTCATTTTCGGAAGGCTTTTAAAAAGAATTTAGATACTCAAGTGAATCTTAGTACCACTTGTAATCCTTAGAGAGATGGTCAAGCGGAATGTACCATTCAGACCCTTGAGGGAATCTTAAGAGCCTGTGTTATTTATTTCAAGGGAAGTTGGGATGATCACTTTACTTTGATCAAGTTCTCGTACAATAAAAGCTATCATTCGAGCATTTACATGGAACCTTTTGATGCTATATGGTAAAAGGTGTAGATCTCCGATTGGATGGCTTGAGGTTGGTGAGTCCTGAATCCTTGGTTCCAGAGATTATTTATGAATCTATAAAGAAGGTTCGAATCATAAGAGATTGATTGAAGGCAACCTATAGTTGGCAAAAGTCTTATACTGATAATAGAAGAAGATATCTTGAGTTTGAAATAAGTGATCATGCCTACTTTAAGATTTCGCCTACAAAATGGGTGATGAGGTTTGGTAAGAAGTGGAAGTTAAGTCCCCGGTATGTTGGAACCTATGAGGTTTTGCAACGAATTGGAAAGTTTGCCTATGAGTTGAAACTATATAGTGAACTAGCTTCAGTTCATTCGATGTTTCATGTGTCTATGATAAAGAAATACATAGGTGACCCAGTGTCTATATTAACTATTGAAGGTTTAGGGTTTTATGAGAATCTCTCTGGTTCTGGTTGAGATCCTAGTTTACCAAGTCACGAAGTTGAGAAACAAGGAGGATACCTCTGTAAAAGTTCTATGGAGGGACCATCTTGTTGAGGGTGCAACATGGGAGGCTGAAGCCAACATGATGTCCCGCTACCCTCATCTGTTTACTCCTTA
Organism: Solanum lycopersicum; assembly: GCF_036512215.1. Classification (NCBI taxonomy): domain Eukaryota; kingdom Viridiplantae; phylum Streptophyta; class Magnoliopsida; order Solanales; family Solanaceae; genus Solanum; species Solanum lycopersicum. Next base: position 20,604,833 of record NC_090809.1, read on the forward strand.
AGGTTAAACATTCATCTTAATTGAGAAAGTATTGCATGATCATGAATTTGACTTGTTTTCTAAATAGGTGAAGGTTTGGTAAAAGATAGTAGCAACTAGAGTTTTAAGAAAATGTCTTCATACTCTATTCTTGCACTTATGTGAAACATGTATGCCAATGTTTTGTTGATATTTTGTTGTTTTGTTGCCATCTTGAGAAGAACGATAACATGATGACTCTTTGATTCATTTTGAGCTTATGATAAGGTTGAGAAGGAAATTCCCCATTTTGTTGTAAATATGTATCTCTTATATGTTGTGTATCATGAATTTAGTGCTATTTGTAATGTTATTGTCACATCACGGGAGCATCCCCTAGAAGTAACATGGTGTACTTGACGTCTCGGAGGTCTTGTACAACCCCATAGTTATCATTCATCGCATTGACATAGTAAATTTAGCGATAATTTTAAAACATTTCATAGAACATCGTATTTTATAAACTCAACCTCATCTATCCATAAAATATATGTCAAAATACATATTTAGTCTTGAAGTCTCATTCTCATCTTAGACTCAAAACCATTAGAATACATTAGGGACACAACCCTTAAAACGTAAGACATAACTATACAATCTTTAAACATTTTACATTATGAAATGAGTAGGAAATCCTTCGAACATAAGGACCCCTTTATTTTAAGCATCCATAACCTACACTTTGTGTAAAAAGTAGAGGAGAATTGGATTAGTACAAGAATTCACTAAGTATAGCAACCATGCCAAAACATGCATTGAAAAGTGAGATTTTCTTCATATAATACTTCATGCCTTTTTGAGTAAATCTTTATATAACCTTTAAAATATAGTATATATATCATTCACATACTTAAATAAACATATTCAACGGCCAAACATCACATAGGATCACATATAGAATTTATTGTAGTCTTAATGCACATTACAGTAAGCCCTTTTTCTCTTAACAGTGAACCATCTTCTCTTTTGTTCATTAACTTACCAAGTAACCCTTTTGTGATACTTGGTGAAATGCATTACCTTAATCCCACAAGAAAACATACATATCATCTAATCAAGACAACACATACCACAATAGAAGTATAGTACAACATAGACATAGTTAAGTTAAAACTATAAGGACATTGCAGTGAACTCCTAGTCATTATGCACATATACTTATTTCACTTCACATAGAACCTTATAAAACCTAACTCATGCCCCAATCTAAGTCTACTAGTGCAATATACATGTAAGGCCCCATAACCTAACACCTAATTAATAAACCTATTATTAGACCACAAGCCTTTACATCCATGTCATATATCAACATAGTAAGAGGAGACCACTTCATTTATGTTAAGAAAGAACTTCATCATACAGTCAACAAGATCAACATCATGCATAAAGACTCATATCATGCACATCTTCATTAAAATTAGACAAATACTACAATGTCATGCATAAAGAACACATGAAAGTGACATGCATTAGAAAGCCTTCCTATAACATCCTATGGATCTACTTTTGCAATGTCTAGGCGGGTTCATTATTTCCACCTATCGTAAGTAACCTCCCTTAAGTCATTCTAGTTAGGGTCCTAGTCATTTACTTCCATTTTCCATTTTACTATAGCCTTAACCGACATAGACCATGTGATGCTAAACATGGAATTCGGTGTCATAAAACCCCACATCGAAAAGAGTTGGTTTACCGGCCAAAGTAGAACCAAATGTGACATGGCTTTCTAGGTGGATCTACTAGCTAGTATCCTATGGTGGCAAGATTAGTCATTATAGGTATTCACTTAGGTAAACCCTATTTATGCCCATTAAGGCATTGTGGTTATCCACCTTATGAGATTTATGGTGACCTACCTTCCCACATTGGGAAGGGACACAGACTCATATTTAAGTTCACTCGGTGCTAAGCAAAGTTCCCCCTTTATTAAAAAAGCATTTATTATATTTTTACTTCATAAAACATATGTTTATGAGAGTCATCCCCTCATATGCTTAACTCATAGTTCATAGATGAAAGTTCATCAACATAAATCATGTAAAGAAACCCTTCACATGAACATAGCATATGTAAAGCATCATCTAATTTAGGGTATACATGAATACACCATTCAAGACCCCTCTCTTGACTAGATCTTCATATGTGTGTGTGTGTATACATATATGTAAGCAAACCTTTCACATAACACCTTAAGTCACATATGTTCATACATTCATATATTCATAAATATGTAAACCAAAACTAGAACTATCCTATAAAAGTAAAAATGTGCAATGCATAGGCAAAGTACCATACCCGTCCCCATACTAGTACACCTATCAAGTCATCCTAGTAAGAAATACATAACATACTTCACATACATATACTTTACATGCATAGAAGTAGACACTAGTGTATATGAGAACAACCTCTAACTAGACACTATGAACATTCACTACATTGTAAGCATGCATAATGTGTGAGTGTGAGTGTACATTGGTCAACATACTCACACTATGGCTATCAACAATACATTGAGGCAACCACGCTCTTAGACCATAATAATCTATCAAGCATAAACCACACAACACAAAATAACATAGGAGACAAGTCAACTTCATATTACACTAAAGACTCCTAACTTGTGCTATTCATGAGTTCACATAGGGGTACATAGGTAAGGGATTATTAACCATTTTACACATCAATGGAAACACCTATAATTTACCCTAACATGGATATACACATGGTCATACAATAGCCATACACCCTAGATCACAACTAGAATATGAAAGTAAGCATAATCTTCTCATAGCATCATCATAAGCACATTTTCATATATTCATCAATTTGCCTTCAAGGCCGGTCAACACATATATAATGACAATAAAGTATACCACACAATGCCATACAAGCTTCAACAATATTACTATAAACAAATAGAGAAGTAGAAGAGTACAGGAATCCTTACCAATTCTTTAGACTTTGGTCATCATTGACCATTACTACTCTTTTATCAATATATCAAGTATAGGGATGTACCTTAAGGTATCATAATCATAAATGAAGTTAAGCATAAGCTAGTACAAGGTCATGTTACAACTAGTAAAATACATTAACATACTAGAAGTTAGAAAGACATAGACCATCAACCAATTTCACTTGCTTGAGTACAAGTCATATTTCGTCAATATCACCAATCTAGGGCAGTAGCTTCAAGAAATCATAGCTTAGACGAGATGCTACTACATTTGCCAATAAACTCTAGATCATTCTAACATGCTTCATATTAGGAATTCATGCAGGATAGATTTACATATGTTAATCCTATTAAAAATTTCATGCATTAATACACATTATATCCATTACATATAATTCATAATCATATTACATCAAAGGAAGTATCTAACCATAATTTAAACATAATTAAATCTCATAATAAGCATGCTAAAATCATCAATCTATAAGCTAAAACATGTAGTCAATCTTACCAAGATTGCTTTGATTCGATCAGTAAGGGTTCATACTCACAATTTAATCAGAATATCAACTTAACACAGTATCTACAATGATATTTACCAATTTAAAATCTTATAACAATTACCATGAATCCAAACTTAGAGTGAACACATAGAACATAGGCTACTTTTGTTCAAATCTTCATACATACATTCATATGGATAATTCATTAACGATTCACAATCAATATACATACTAGAAAGTAGAAATAATAATATTAACATAATTGAATCACAAATCCATATGCATAAGATCAAGATCATAAAGTCGTACATAGGCTAAAATAGAGTTTGTGAAAGAGCATGGGTTTATCATGCAATCACATTGAAAATCACGTCCAAACAATTATATAATAATCAATACATTCATATTATTCTTTTGAAATCAATTTAAGATAGTACCCATGGATAGGTTGAAGAAGGAGAACTTTGATCATGCAAACTTGTTTGAAAGCATTGAGATTAACTCTCTAGATGGAAGGATAACTCTAGATAAAGGATCAGCATACCTTTATCTAGTTAAAAACCTCTTAAAATTTATTATTTATCCATGGAAATCCAATATCCAAGATTTTCTTGAGCTTCACCAACAATGGTGGTGTCTAGGGAGAATATTTTAGAAGGAAAAGGTTCAATTAGTGGGAGAGGATTGGAATGGGTTCTTCACGTGTTAGATGACTTATATCCACCCAAAAGTATATAAATAAACATATTAGAATCAGGTTAGGACGTGGGGTGAATTTCCCATTTACCCCTTAAATGAAACAGACGCATGCACCAGTTTACAAGCCACCATCGACGGAGCAATCGACTGGCCGTAGGTCAGTCTATTGGCCGTCCTTGGACTTCCGTTGACTGGTCCTTTAGCCAAATGTTTGTTTGAGACATTCCCAAGATAAGTACCAATCTACGATACCTCACCTAAGGGACATTGGTTGACCAACTGGCCGTCGTTTGGTCCGTCGATTGACACTGCGAAGGTAGTGTCTCGACCAGCCTTGAGTCCTTTTTGTGGGGCCTTTTGCGGGGCCTTTAAGAAGTTGTACCCGGACGTTTCCAATGTAAATACAACCCTTAAATAGTTGTAGACATTTCCAACTTACATACAAACCAAAATAATTTTTAGACCTTCCACATAAGTTTCACCCTAATAAACACTTGCAACTCGTCCAAACATACTAGGCCCCATGAAGAAACGCCTGGGACGTTCTTGGTCGTTTGATCTCCAAACTTCTCGAGACTCCATATACAATATCTAAATATAATTTTAAATAAATTTAATACTTAAGAATCTCATGACATACAATCTATAAACACACATGGACACATGAGGCACATAGGTGACTAGTCGTTGAACGTTTTCGTCGTCCCTTGACGTTCGACTTCCAAATCACTTCAAACTTTACACACTGCCTCTAAATCATATTATATGTAATTTTAGGAAAATATAAATTTAAGACAAACATGTTAGGCTCTAGACACCCTATCTTATTTATGGGTCTTACAATATCCCCCACTTGGGAATATTCGTCCTCGAATGACACTTAGGACTCTTTAACCACAACAAGGAAATAATTGCATCATATAAAATTACATAAAATTTATGACATCAATACATTTTAGAACTTAATGCACACAAGAAAGCAAAACAATTACTCACTCACTCTTTAATGCATTAAACACAAAGGCTCTTATCATGCTCATAGGAGGAACATCCTTCTCCTAATCATAAAATGGTCATTACACCTCAATTAAGTAAGAGATCATCTTGATAGTACACACATAGGCATATATCAAAAATACTCAAAACAAGTAGGCACTAATACTTCAATACACATAGACTTGAGTTAATTGCATCAACGAAGATCTTCATTAATTAGACCGAGTGCCATGAAGGTCATACTCAACAATACCATGTTTAGTGGTGTCCATGGACGAATGTCCTCATCCTCAACACACTTACATATATATATTATGAGTTCACACCTAAGCAAGGTATAAGGTCAATTTCTTCTGAAAACGAGATTTCTCAAATTTTGAACCTAGGCATGCTCGTGTTTCCTTCCTAGTGAAGATTAAATGGTACACCAAGTACATCATAACAAATTGGAAGAAATTTCGCAAAACATAAATTTCTAACGTAAAACTCACCTTCACAGTAAACATATTTCGAGAAGAATCACACAAAATATAGGCACACACATGAGCACTTATCTAAACATGCTTTCACTTTTCAAGAATGAGCCTACAATTATGCTTCCCAAACAATACAAGTCACATAATTTTCAAGAGATCCAATACATTTATTTGAAAGAGACTAAAATTTTAATTATAAGGCTAAACATTTCACCTCATAATCGAGTATTATCATGCTTCTTATCTCATCTAATGAAGTCAAATGCACAACTAGGATATCATGATGTAAATCAACACAAGAAAAAATGGATTTTATCAAAAAATTCTTTCATGCACTTTGGAATCTCTACAATATCATCAAGGTAATGCCAGTCAATACATACTAAACATATAAAGTTGATGCAATTCATACTTTATGCAAGACTCTATTCATGAACAAGCTTACTAAGAATTCATTATATTCAAGTTCAAGTTAGAATAGAAAATCAATTGTAGAAAATATCTACAACCTTAGTACTACATCACCATCCCCTACTTAGGGTAGACCCAATTTAAGAGCAACTTAACCCAACCTTAAGAGGATCTTAACTAAACAACCTTCATTTTCATCACTTAAAATTGATTACAATTTTAGAAGGAATTTATAGTAAGTCAACCAAGGTATTCTAAACCTTATCACCTAGGCAATTTATCCTCAATTATCAAGTTTGGTCATACCATTTAACCACATAAGGTTTTCATACAAAATAATGGATACCAAGGTCATATATCATTAAGGACTCTTTCTTTTCTTTCAACATTAAAGTAAGGTAACTTCTAGGTCAATCAAACCCACATCATCACCCTACAAATATAAGAGTACTACCCTTAATTCTAGGGAAACATCAATTCCGCCACATCAAGGGACTCTCAACTCAATAAGAAGTTAGAAACAATTCTACGACTCATCATGCCATAAGTCTCTCATTCTTCATTTAAAATAGAAAGTCTGATTTTACATTCATTATCATGTCCATATGTACCAATTGTATACACATTTTGACAACATCTAATCAAAGAACAGTTCCGTTGATTTCCCAAAAGTTTCAGAGTAAACTGCCTATCATTACAATGAGCATGTTTTCAAATTCCAAAAATGCAACATTTAGACAATTGATGGGAAAAGCATGACAACATGAGATACAAACTTTACCAAGAAAAGCATGCTATTATCTCATCTTGGATCAATGTTTATACAAAGAACTCTAATCCATACTAAGAAACTTATTATGGACCACATGTATACACAAGGAAATATGGAACACATTTAAGTACAAAATCTTAGGGTAGCATGCTTCCTTAGGTAGTCACTAAGAATTTCAAGTTCAAATCGTAGCTTAAGTCTACTATCATGCAAAACCATAGAGGAACAAATCATTCGAAAAAAATTTATTTTAACCATATTAACTCTTAACATGTTTTAACTATATCATGACATACATTTTTCAACATAACATTCTATTTCACATAAGTTTTCATGTATAGCCATAAATGACATCAAATCATCAAAACATGCCAAAATTCACATTCACATATACTCATTCAAACCATAAAACCAAGATAAGCATTTAAACTCAACTTTTCTCCCTCAAGCATAGGGAAAAACCTCATCCAAGCAATTAAATTTAAAATACTACGGGACAAGAAAACATAAGAGAGAGATCTTATAGAGTTGAGTTCTATGGCACGATATTCGAATGATGAAAAAGGGAAACTCTATCATCATATAGCCTCTCGTACCATTTGATGTGTCGCGACTCACCACCAATGATACAAGACTCTACTAGACGTGGCAATATGAGACTTCTTGGACCCTAAACCACTTTTAAAACCATGTGCTCTAATGTTGTACATCCACGGAGAACCCCCTAGAAGAAACATGGAATACTTGACCTCTCGGAGGTCTTGTACAAGCCCATAGTTATCATTCATCGCATTGACAAAGTAAATTTAATAGAAAATTTAAAACTTTTCATAGCACATCATATGCTTGAAACTCAACCTCATCTATCAATAAAATATAAGTCATAATACATATTAAGATTCTAAGTGTCTTTGTCATCTTAGAATCAACAATATTTAGAATACATTAGGGACACAACCCTTAAAATGTAAGGCATAACTAGACAATCTTTAAACATTTTACATTAAGAGATGAGTAGGGAATCCTTGCAACTTATGGACCCCTTTCCTTGAGCTTGGGAATCACACATCAAGCTCCTCAATCATAGACATACTTTAAGCAACCATAACCTACACTTTGTGTAAAAAGTAGAGGAGAATGGGATTAGTACAAGAATGCACTAAGCAGGGCAACAATGTTAAAACATTCATTGAAAAAGGACATTTTTTTGAAATCATACTTCATACCTTTTTGAGTAAATCTTAATAAAACCTTTAAAAATAGTATTTATATCATTCACATACTTCATATAAACATATTAAAAGGACAAACAACACGTAAGATCACATATAGAATTTATTGCATTCTTAAGGCACATTACAATAAGCCTTTTTTCTCTTAATAGTGAACCATCTTCTCTTTTGTTCATTAAGTTCCCAAGTAACCCTTTAGTGATATTTGGTGCAATGCATCACCTTAATATCACAAGAAAACATACATATCATCTACACAAGACAACACATAACATCATAGAAGTATAGTACAACATAGACATAGTTAAGTAAAAACTATAAGGACATAGTTAAGTAAAAACTATATGTCTACTAGTGCAATGTACATGTAAGGCCCCATAACCTCACACACACTTACTAAACCTATCATGAGACCACAAGACTTTACGTCCAAGTCATATATCAACATAGTAAGAAGAGGTTTATGTCAAGCATGACCTTCATCATATAGTTAATGATATTCTCAAACTATACATCCCTAAAGAAGTATAAGTGGTCGTATCAAGTAAAGAACCCAAATGTTAGGTTGGGGTTGATCCCACGAGGAAAATGGTTTAAAGTTTATTTTAATCTACGATTAGTTCTAATAGTCAAGTCTTTTCCAGAAATAAACAATTAAAGGTAGGATTTTGTGTAACAAAAGTAATTAATTAAATCTAAGTAAACAAGTAGCTAGTTCAAATATTTAATGTTTATCAAATAATGAGAGAAACAAGGGTTTAAGTGTTTCCCATAGGTTCATAACACGGTAACCGCAATTATAACAACTCTTTACTGGTATCTTGCATGCAAAGTCGTAATTTATCATTCCCTAATTCCTTGGTCCGACAACTAGTGATTTTCACTCCGCACCTTGGTCCGGCTACGTGTGTGTACTTTACTAAAACTTACCTTTTAGCTCATATTAAGAATCATAATCGATGTATCGTTTAGTTATTACTTCTCACCAATCGACACTAGCCTATTACATAGTGTATACTAAATCTATGTTGATAATTCCTTTCTTATTATCTACCTCCTTGGTTTATAAAGTAGCAACAAAGCGATTTTGAACATTGGACACCGTTAAAAAGACTTCTAAATGAAAGAATTATCAAAACATGGAAGACATTATTCTAGAATTTTTATTTTAGCTATTCTACTTTGTTAGTTACCCATGGTTCCCATAGTAGTAATAATCAATTATAGAAAAATGATGTATTTTCCAAAATCCAAAGTTCAAAAACCAACAACACAAATCTCAAAATTAACAAAGAGTCTCACACCAAAAATGAGGTTTTTAGTCCTATTTATAATAAAAGAGTCCTAAAACTAAAGGGGAACCAAAATAAGGAAAACTTCTATCCAAAATGCATCTCGAGTCGACGACCGCACCGATGGACCGTCGAGGGAATGATGGACTGTTGATGCCTCCGTCGGTCAATACTTGAACTCTTTTTTAGCTGCTATCTTTTCCAACATTCTGTTACAATTGAAGGACCAAAATAACAGTCTGTCGATGGCCTTCGTTGCTCCATACTTATAATCTTTTAAAAATCAGATAAATACTACATTCTATTAACAACAATGGTTTGCCAAGACAGTCCGTCGATAAGATGATGGACCGTTATCCCTTCCGTAGCCCCACACTTTGTCAAAATTACCCGATCTTTCCTTAGCAGCATAACTCTTCAAAGTACGGTTGCCACTTACAGACCGTTGATGAGTCGACGGACCGTCGATGGCTCCGTAGATCATTATTTCTGCAATTTTGAGCACAGTCTTTAGCGTCTTCATTCTGGACAGTTTTCCTGCAAACACACTATAAAAATACATTAAAAGTACTTCAAAGAGGCCTTAGACACACACAAAACTTAAGGAGAAACCATTTAAAGTACCGCGAAACCACGGTAAAGCAACACCCTCAACTTAAATTTGTTGTTTGTCCTCATGCGACATACTATGACTCATCACAAAAACCATTGTACAAAAATATCCTTAGTTTAGTTTTCGCAATCATCTCAGTATCAATCCCGATTATTTTCATTATGTTTAGCATGATATCACTATTAGGATCTCTCATGTAGATCATACCATGACACAAACTCACCACGCACCGACACCTCTCCTCTTTTATTTGTAACTAAGGTGCCAAATTTCCAGTATTGCAATTTGTGTCCTTTCTTTAAAAACAATATACTCTTTTTTCACAAACTTATTTCAGTTTGAGTATAAGGATTATTTTTTCAACACTCACTCTAACAGCAACTTCTCATCTCATTGGTACTTTGTCGCCATAGGCTTACCCTTATATTCACTGCTTTAAGTTCACCATATTAGACTCTCAGTATCACAATAGGACTTTCTTAGCTTTTCACGTAGGTTCAGGGTCAGGTAGGGTATATTTGGATGCATTTTAATGATTTTTTCTCTCCTTGACATAACGTCTAAGCGTCCTATCTTTTTGTCATTTATTCCGTCCTATTGTTAATTTTTTTATATTCATTTGCCTTGATTTTCTCCTTTATTTCTTCTTTTGTGTAAATGACTCTTCTTTTAATTTTTTTTATTTTCTTTTCGAATTTTCACTTGATTTGAACTTTACTTGAGTCACTTTTCTTTTCTTCTTTATCTCTCTTTATTCTTTCAACCCCACTTTCGGGAGGTTTCCTTATAATGCCACCCTCAACTCATGGCTTTGCCATGAGTCAAGGTACACAATACCCAAGGTTGGGTCAGGGCCAAGACGAGGTTGTTCCACCCTCAACTTATGCTTTTGGTATAAGCTGAGGTACACATGTCCAAGGAGGGACCAGGGCCAACACATTGTTCACATAAAAGATAAATTTGGGTGGAAAAAAAAGGTCCATTTTAAGCTTAAATCATTTGGATCAAGAAGGGATTAATTTGATTTTGTTTTCTTTTATTTGTGCTAAATATTTGCTAACTTTGAAAAGGGCCTACGATCCTTTTCTAATTGTCTATCATTGATTACTTTTAGCAGGACTAACCGGGCAAGTTCTAGATCCATACCAACGGTGGAATATTCAACTTTCGTGAGACTTACTTAATACCTCATTACCTTACCTGATTATCAAACACCTAGTTCGAGCTTTTAGATTCAGGTTCATGCAATGGTGTATCTCTATGCTATGTCTAGAGCTACAGATTCATCATTCACCATGCCTAATCGTGCTTCAGATGTCATAACTATATAATGTACAAGAGATACCAGTGTGTCGTTTCAACATTAAAATAACCAGTCTCTTGGAGAAAAAGAACACAGGCAAGAAAACAACAAAAGAGGATCGTGAGTTTGGCTATTCAGACTTCACCCTAGCACTCTTTTTCAATTTACCCCACCCCCAACAAAAGATCATGAAATTGTTTCCAATGCATAAAAAATATAAAATAGGTTGGTAGGTGAAGCAAGCCTGGGATCTACGGACACTACCGATGGTCCGTCGACTTGATGACGGTCCGTCGATTGGTCCGTCAATTAGTGCACAAGACCAATTTCTATAGATTTCTGGAGATTTGGTCTCTGCACATTGAACACCTAATAAGCTAATCTTTTGTATTTTCTGGACACTTTTTAAACACGGTCCCTAGTTTAATCTCTACCCAACACTTCTAAAAAACTAAATAAGAGAAAATTCATATGTGACATTAAGGTAGAAAAACAGAAATAATGCAGCTACGCTTATAAAATCACAAAAAACCTATTGTTGGATAAAGGATACATATTAGGTTGCCTCCCAATCAGCGCCTTATTTAACGTCGCGACACGATGCAGGACTCTTGATTACTCAAACTTAAGAGATATGGTATGTCTCGATCACTTCATTCTCCTTCTCAGCATGCCCAAGGTAGAACTTGATTTGTTGACCGTTCACATCGAACCTTACACCCTCCTGATTCTCCAACTAAACTGCTCTATGAGAGAAAATTTGGGTGATTAAGATAGACCAGTTCATTTGGACTTGAGTTTGCCCGAAAACAAGTGCAACCTAGAGTTGAACAAAAGAACCATATCCCCAACCACAAAATCTCGCTTCTCAAACTTTTTGTCATGGCACTTCTTAATCTTTTCTTTGTAGAGGGATGAACTTTCATATACCTTCAATCCAAACTCATCAAGATCATTTAACCCATTCAACCTTTGTTCCGCTGCTTCATTCCAATCCATCTTCAGTTTCTTCATTGCCCACTTGTCCTTATGCTCTAACTGAACCTACAAGTGACAAGCCTTCTCATATACTAGTTAGTATGGAGACATACCTATGGGCGTCCTTTAAACTGTCTGGTCCACCCAAAGATCATCATCAATCCTCTTTGACCAATCCGTTCTACTAACATTCATAGTTTTTATAAGAATCTGCTTGATTTCCCTGTTAGACACCTCTACTTGCCCACTAGTCTGAGGATGGTATAGCGTGGCCACATTGTGACGAACCTCATATTTCTCGAACAACCCGTTGAACAACTTGTTGCAGAAGTGTGATCCCCCATTACTAATAATGGCCATTGGGGTGCCAAATCTATAAAATATGTTCTTTTTCAAGAACGCGGTGACACTCATCCCTTCATTATTTGCAACTTCTATGGATTCCACCCATTTTAACACATAATCAGCCACCATAAGAATATAGTTCATTCCATGAAAACACAAAAAGGGGTCCATAAATTCAATACCCCACACGTCAAACAACTCAATTAGAAAAATGGGATTTAAAGGAAGTTCTTGCCGTCTAGAAACACCTCCATCTCATTGGCACGTATCACATGCCTTGGCGAACTCATGAGCGTCTTGGTGGATTGTTGGACAATAGTAGCCACATTGAAATATTTTATGGGCTTTCTGAATACCACTATGATGTGGACCCACAGGCGAGGAGTGTCATGCTTCCAAAAACTAATCATCACGACTTCCGGCACACAAGCCGAATAATCCCATCGAAAAAACTCCTATATAAATATGGCTTATCCTAAAAGAAATTTGTCACATCATGCATGAATTTTTTCCTTTGATGAGAGGACAAGTCCGATGGGACGATATCACTAGCCAAGTAATTTGCAAAATTAATGAACCATGGAATCAAGTCTTGAGAAGTGGCCAATACACGCTCTTCAGGAAAAGTATCATCAATTTCAGCCTTTTCACCCAATTCTTGCATATCTTCATCCTCTAGTTGGGACAAGTGATCAGCAACTTGATTTTCGGTCCCTTTTCTACCTTTCACTTCAAACCAAAATTCTTGCATCAGTAATACCCAACGAATCAACCTTGGTTTTTCATCCTTCTTTTCCATCAAATATCTCAAGGCAGAATGATTTTTATGCACTATAAGTCTTGTTCCAAGAAAATAAGAGTGAAATTTCTCGAAAGCAAAGACCACCACAAGGAGATCTAATTTCGTCACAGTGTAGTTATTTTGGGTTTCATTAAGGGCTTTAATGGCATAGTAAATGGGGTGAAGGATTTTATCCCTTCTTTGACCCAAAACTACACCAAGCTCAACCCCACTAGCATCACACATCACCTCAAATGGCTTACTCCAATCCGGGGAAATAATAATGGGCGCAGACACCAATTTCTCCTTCAACTCACCAAACAATTTACAGTCTTTGTAGAGTAACTTGCACAGAGGATGTGCAATTTTTTAAAAATCCTTGATGAACCTCTAGTATAAACCCACATACCCAAGGAAACTCCTCATACCTTTTACAGACATGGGTGTAGGAAGTCTCTCTATCACCTCGACTTTAGCTCAACCTCTATACCCTTCTCCGAGATGTAATGGCCCAATATAATACCCTCTTTCACCATAAAGTGACTTTTTTCCCAATTTAGCACAAGGTTGCAGTCTTCACCTCTTTTGAGAACTTTGGATAAGTGATTCAAACACTGATAAAACAAGTCACCAATAACAGAAAAATTATCCATAAATACCTCAATGATATCCTCACCCATATCACAGAATACGAACATCATACATCTCTGAAAAATAGCCGATGCAGTACACAACCCGAAGGGTATCCTCTTGGACACGAAATTTCCATAAGGATAAGTAGAAGTGGTTTTATCTTGATCTTTTGGTGCAATAGAGATTTGGTTGTAACCGAATAACCATAAAGAAAACAATACCACTTCTTTTCTGCCAGCCTATCCAACATTTGATCCATGAAAGCCTTTTTCAGTCCATGCATTCAATTTCAAGTAATCATACACTTTCCATCCGGTCTCCGGCCTCATTGAAACTATTATGCCTCGTATTTTTTTATACGTAGTGCGCATCATGATCTAGTAGACGTAAGTCCGGGGAATGAGATTTTTTTTTAAGTACCAAGTGATTAAAGAAATATTTGGCAAGGATGTTATTTTCAAATGTGATATTAAGTATGAGTTGGCTAATGTAAGTGCCATTAACTTTAAGTGAGGGATTAATTAGTGACTAATTAGGATTAATTTAATCCAATGATCCCCACCACTCATAATTGGTGGCTGATTAGGATTAATTTAATCCAGTGGGCCCCACCACTCAAGGCAACAATTAAAAAAAGGGATCAGATTGTAAGTTGGCCTTAGTGGACAGGTGTAGAGGGGGGTTGCCTCCACTTCATACTATTAAATGAGGTGAGAAATCCCATCCGCGCAGCTGACATGCAGTGGGAAAAATTCTAGCCCTGCGACGCGGGGCTGTCACGAACCATTTTGTCTCAAAATTTTCAAGAAATAAGATTTGAAAATTCTTTTGCAACGCGCACATGTGTTTGTACGAATTTCATGCTTTTATCTATCTCTACAATTATTCATTAGTTAAGGTGCTTTTGGGAACGAAGCTTGGACTATAGGATCTTTCAACCAAGTTGAAGTATGTCCTCATTTGACTCGGGTCGTGACAGTATCAAGTTCTACCAAGTCTACTATAGTAATATCTGTTGGGCAACATTATAGGACAATTCTTGTAGACTCTTTTAGCAATAACCGAGTCACCCATCGGGGTAGTAACCAAAAACGGTTCAATTAAGATATCGAGCAATGTATCAAACTTCATGTCTAATAAAGGAGTCACAATGATAATGTTGCACCAAGATCAAGTAAAGCATAAATATTAATAGTAAATACTTGTAACAGACCGGTGACAACATCAGGAGATTCTTCGTGATCCTCCCCTAGAACGGAGAGCATAGAAGCGGTTCTTTCTTAGAATATAAGAATTAGAACCACTTGCTTAAGCTTGATCACTTCCCTTCTATTGACCCCTTACATTTTGACAATCCCTCATCTTGTGTCCACTCTTACCATATCTAAAGCAATTATTTGTTCCAACTAAGCATTCACCTACGTGCTTCTTACCACATTTGGTACAAGTAGGTTTCTTGCTTGGGGAATTGCCACCTCTTCCCTTTTATGTCTTAGGGTTAGACACCCTATCATCATGAGCCTTGGGAAAGTTAGCAGGAATTTGATTGGAGAACCTCTTCTTGAATCTAGGCTTGTCTTGAATTTCCAACCATCCTTTAGAAGAACCACCTTCATTAGACTTGGCCTTCCTTGCATCCTTAATCTTCCTCTTAACCCTACTCTCTTCCACTTGTTGACAATGCACCATCAACCGAGAAATATCCATATTGTCATGAAGCATCGTCGAATGACACTCTTCAACCAAATCATCGGACACTCCCATAACAAAGAGGCTCATTTCATCCCTCGGATTTGCAACCAAAGAAAAGGTATACTTATACAACTTAGTGAACTTCAAAGAGTATTAAAGTACACTCATACCTCCTTGAAAAAGTTCAATAAATTCATCAAATTTTTTAGCCTCCCTTTTCTCCCTTGGAAGAAGTTACCAACCAAAGCTCTTCTAAACACCTCCCAACTAATGAGACCCGCTCTCAAAGCCTTATTGTCCCTCCATTAAGAATACCAAGTTTGAGCCACATCCTTGAGACGATAAGTGTTCATACCAGCCTTCTCATTTGAACTCAACCCCATAGCATATAAAATGTTGTATATCTCACCAAGGAAGTCTTGGGGGTCTTCATCTTCCTTTGAACCATAGAACATTGGATGGATCATCCTAGTAATGTCCCTCAACCAAGAAGTCATGGTACTAGCATTTTGGTTCACACAGGGTCTAACTTCTCGGTCTGCTTGGTCCATCATGGCTTGAGCTTGAGAAGCTATGGTTGGGATTGAGTAGCCAAAACTTTAGACAAAGTCAAAAAATCTTACCTTATCTCTCCATCTATCGTAACTGGAGGAATGACCAAGCTTGGCCACCCAAAGGAACTTGTTCTTGAGGAGGTGCTTTATTGTATTATGGAGGAGCTCCCGCATTAGCAATTTCTTCTTAGACTCTTCTAGCGGATGCCCTTCTAGTAGCCATAGCTTATAACCACAATAAAAGGATTACATGACAAGGACACATAGAGTTAAGACTCTTGAGGTACAACATAGGATTACCAAGAAGATTAGAGAATTTCCTAAGCATCATATAGCCTCTCATTCATAAGTGTGGCACGCTTCACAATTATCAATAAGATTCTACATAGACGTGGTTTAGTGAAACATCAATCCTAGGTTTACTTAATCTCATGCTCTAATACGAAGTTTGTCACAACCAGTGAGCACTCCCTAGACGTAACTGACGGCTTCGTCCTCATAGAGGACTTAAACTTGCCCTTGGCATTCTTTATTACATGTCGTAGGTCAAAAATGCGGAAAATTTAAATGTTTTACATAGTGATGTGTACTTAGAATTCTCACATATCATATATGAATTTTACATAGACTCCTCGTTTAGTAAGTATACATAGACTTCTCATTCAGCATAAACATACATATAAGAGTCTAATATCTTGTCTCACATATAAACTATCTAAACTGATTACAACATTTGGTCATAGCCATTACAAATACAATATGCCGTTACAGGCTTACATTAATAGTCTCAAATGATAAAGGAAGGAAACAAATGTCTTTAGACATAACAACACTACTAGGCTAGATAGATGGCACCATCCTCGAACATTGAGGACTCACCAATAACTTGGGAAAGATGTCCAAGTCTTCTTGCAAATGACCTCAAATCACTTTAAAGGTCCGAACCTACATATTAGTAGAAATACAAAGGATATGGGTTTGTACAACCATTTGTACTAAATATGGATATATGCACATAAAACCATTTGAATGCATGCATGGAAAGGACCATTTCCTTAAAAACATGCTATATAATTTTTGAAAGCCTTCATGCACACAAGAGCATATAAAAGTAAATAAGCAATACATCATTTAAGACAAGTTCATATCCACCACAAGACACATTATCATAAAGCTATATCAACATGAATAACATCATCATTATCACAACATGAATAACCTCAACATAAAGTCATAACCACAATTCATATAGTAGCGTTCATAAGATCAACATACAAGACCCTTACCAACAATCCCATTCCAAGACTACAAGTGTAATGCTCATGTGAATCCCCATAACCTCACATAATCAAGTAAACAAGACAAGGAATCATAATTAATGCCTTGCTTCATATAACCCAATCATCATGTGTAATCATCTTCATATATAGCAACTTATACCACTATCATGTTCATCAATGAACCAACATCATATAAGAGACACATCATAGAAGATCAACATATTTTCATTTCATGATATCATAAATGCGTAGTAACATAAGAACAACCTCCAAGGACTCCCCTCAAGGCCAACTTGTGCAATGGATACCTACATTAAGTAGAACCCCTTAAGTAACCCTAGTTAGTGTTCAACTTCATTACTTCAATCATTCATTTTACGTTTGAGAGCAATTGCCTTAATCGATAATAGACCATGTGACCTAAATATGGAATCAGTGTCATGAAATCCTACACCAAAAGAAGGTGCTCTACTTGCCAAGGTAGACAAAAACCCTTGGAATTATTCATAGGTAATCACAATTCATGATAATCAATCATTAATTTCAAGTTTCGAAGAAAACCCATTTGTAGAGAAAAAACCTTCGAATTGGGTGATTTAAAAATCAACTTTAAATGGAGCTCTTGAGGAAAGGAATCCCAAGAGTAAACGAATACATACCTTATAGAGACTTTAGTCACAAATTTGAGAAGAAACTTGGGGATTTATGTCTTCTTCAAGCTTCTTGGTTTCTACAATAGAGGTTGAACAGAGAGAGAAAGTAGAGAGAGGTAAGTGCTTTTGGGTTTTTATTTGAGTGATTGAATGTGAGGTAAAACTAACTGAAAATCAATATATAACCCTCCCCTAAAAATACCCAAAATACCCCTCACTTAAGTTTACCTTTAAGTGAAGTCAAACTTGAATTCTAAATTTCAGATTTTTGTCGGGAAACAAGTTCGTGTAGCGGAGTTGTTCCCATAAGATTTCTGAAATTGATTTCTGAGACAGAGGAGTATTCTACATGGTCCGCGATATGGACCATAAATTTGTCCCATGTGGAACCATGTTTGCGACGTGTACTACTTTCATCACACTGTAGTTTCTTGTTGCGTTAGGCAACTTATTTGGCCAAAGGTGGGGTCTCTTCAAGGACCCCTAGAGTGGTCCTTCAGGGGTTGTACCTGGACGTTTTGACCCTATATACATCATTTTACCTATTTAAAGTATTTTTACAAGTTTTATACTTCATACAACACACTAAATACTTCATAAGACCTAAGGACGTTTCTAGTTCAATTGTAGTAGTTTTTTGACGTAATGGTCGTCCCTTGACGTTTAGGCTCTAATAATTCTGACTTAGCTTCCATACATTAGTTTAAGCTTAGAAACATTATTGTAAGTCTTAATTAATCATGTGAGGCTCTAGACTAAGTCATGAACTTTTGGAGTGTTACAGATGTTATGACTCTGGTTTAAGAATTTGGAAGACCAGATCTATTTATCACCATGACATGTAACCCTTAATGGACAGAGAGAGAAAAAGCAGCTATGTGTCACAACTTGAGAGCACACCCTAGAAGATATGGCCCTCTCGGGTCGTGCCACGGCGTACTTGACCTCACAGAGGTCTTGTAGAAGTCCTTTGACATCATTCATTGCATACATGTATGAAAAGTAATGTGGAATTAAAACTTTTCATACGAAATAGTAAAACTTCAAAATATCTTTAATAGAAAATCATAAGGCTAACTCTCAAAGTCGCCATCTTGTACACACGAATATTTTGGGACACAGTCCATACATGAAAATATCAAAACATCTAAGTCTATTACAATACTTTCAACAAAGAAAACTAAACATAATGATGTCCTCGAATCTATTGAGGACATACCCCAACTTTGCTTGAATGAATAGTAATTCAAGCTTCCACTTCAAAGAATCATCTAAAAGGCCACCTACACCTTTAGAGACAAACAAAATATATGGAATTAGTACATTAGAATGCACTTAGTATGGCGACATGCAATTAAAATCATGATAAAAGGACATTTGTATAAAACATTCTCTTTTTGAGTAAAACTTCATAATACAAATATAAGAACCCTATATGAATGTGTAATCAAAGTATGGTAGGAATCTTCTATTCTAATGTTGAATGTGTTAGTGTCTCCTATGATGTAATGTAAGTGTATGTAGTCTATAGTTCTTAAATACTCTCTGTGTGTTTATGACTTGAGATTTGAGGAAAGGTTGTACATGCGTTGTGATCTTCAGAGGTGTCTTCCTCAATGCTATGCGATAGCCATTATGTGATCATGTTGACAATGTACACACACACTTTATGCATGATTATAAATATGATAGATTTATGATGACTAAGGAATTGATAGTTCTCCTATGCATCGTTACATATTTTATGCATGTAAGTATATGACTAATGAAATTATGAACATGTGTGATTAGAGGTGTTATGTGAAGGTATATCTCACATGGTATGCACACACACATGATATATGGTTGTATGATGATGTGAAAGTATATTATCACATGAATTAGGGTCTATGATGAAAGGACATGCTAATGTTTGAATCCTTTGAGTTATATGTTGTATGAATGAGAAATCTCCTAAAGCCTTCTTTATGAATTAATAAATTAAAGGATTAAATATATTTAAAAAGGGATTTAGAGCCTAGAACCGAGTGAACATGACAAATGAGAGTTGGAGCTTCATGTTAGTGAGTTCGGTTTCCCGCAAAGAGAACCTTCACGTTAGCAAGTCTGAGTTCCCAACATACATATTGTCTCATGAGATGGAAACATCCACGCTAGTAAGTAAAGGTTTCTAGAACCAATCTCCATGTTTCATAACTACGTGCCCCCATAAGTTAGCTTGTGGTTTCCACCTAGATAAGCTATGTACGATTGGTTACACCTTAGGCAAGTGTTAACCCTCTCTTTTTCGGTGTGGGAGTAGAACACTGGATTCCATATAGCTCACATGGTCTATGCCGGTTATGTCTAAGATAAGATGATGGAGTCTAATCATAACTCCTTGAGAAGGTTACTGAGTATAGGTAGGACTATGGATCCTATCCATGCATTGCACTAGTGAACTTCAAGAAAGGGTAAGTTCAGTACATGTATGAAAGTAAGACTTATATTATGTATGTATGAGTTGCATGGATGCATGTTAAGTAATTGTGTTATGTCAAGACATGAATTTGTGTATGAGTGTGAATTGCACTTAGCTTCTAAATGATCTTACTTAGTATATGTGGAGGTATGGGACTTCATGTGTACATTGCACAAGTAAGATTGTGAAGGAGTTATGAGGGTTGTTTACATATGATATGAACTAAATGATTTATGACTAAGGTTGTAGTAAAGGAAAGAGTTGCTAGTTTTAAATGAATATGTTATACTTGTTGAATATGTTACGCCTAGTATAGGGTGACTTCTTAGGTACACTTAGTGGATGTAGCATTATGGGAGGTTACCTACACATTGCACTAGTGTGACTTAAGAGTTGTCTTAGGTGATGGTCTTAATGTGAAGTTGATGTTTGTGATGTGTTTATGACTTGTGAATATATGTGGTTGTGTTTATGAAGCATATTATGAAAGACTATGGTAATATGACCTTAAGGTGATACATTGCACTATGTACACTTGAGGTTTACTTAAGAAAAGAAGTAAAATAAAATAGAGGTAATGTATGGTGTGTATTGAATATTCTTATAAGTATGATAAATAGATTTATGTGCCAGTATGAGTATTATCCATGTCTATATGATGTACATGAACTATATTGGGCTTATATGTGCCTATGTTTATGAAGTTTACTAAAATGACATGTTGCATGATTTCAAAAGAAATGTCCTCCTTAAATGCATGTTTTTGTATGGTTGTCATACTTAGTACATTCTTGTACTCATATCATTCTTCATCATCTTTTTGCACAAAGTGTACGCGTTGATGGCTAGAGGATGTCTCCTAAGTGAAGATCTTGGATAGATCTCCCAAGTTCAAGAAGAGGGATCCTTATGATTCAAGGATTTCCCTATGTCATGTCATGTTTTTATTCAAATTATGTAATAACTTAGATATTATTTTTTGTTGTTATCGGTTGTCTCTCTATTCTATTCTATTTTATTGAGTTGTTATCGGTTGTCTCTCTATTGTGTCTTATGATATTATATATATATATGTATATATATATATATGTGTATATATATATATATATATGTATATATATATATATATATATATATATATATATATATCTGTGTGTGTGTGTGTGTGTCTATGTGTGTGTGTGTGTGTGTGTGTGTGTGTGTATACATGATTCTAGCATATGGTGTGCTATAAAAAGTTTTAAATTTTCTGCTGTATTTACGATTATGCAATGAAAGATGTCTAAGGGCTTGGCTTAGACCTCCTAGAGGTCTAAGACGCCATGTTAAGATTTGAGGATATCATAACTTCTAGGGTGTACACTCGGGTTGTAACACTAAACTTCATAGTACTCATCAAATACTAGCTTATATCCCACATGATGTGAATAGGCAATAACCTACATAGACCATACTAGCTAGGCATGGAATCTAGAGTCAACCTTACTCCGATAGAGGGTGTTCTACTTGCCAGTGGTAGACTAGGACGCATCCCATGTAGGTACATGGTTAAGGAATATCAAGGGTTTCTTTGTACTCTAGTCTCAAATTAAATAGAGCTACTACCCAAGAATACTCATTTGGTGCTAGCCTTTGTTCTCATACATTAATTCAATAAAGGAGCATATGAAGAGGTACTATATCTTAGTCATAACCCAATCATAATATGCCTTACCAAAGAGAGTCCACTAGGGCCTTACAATGTCATTCCAGCCAACCAACCCCTAAGTCCATCATTCACACAAGAAAGATATCGTTACGTCTTTAAACTTCAAGGATATCATAACCTCCTTTCTAGAAGGTTACACATAAATAACCTTCTTAGATATATTCAAGATCATATTCCATCATACGTATACACTCATGACAAAGCTGATTTAGCCTACAAAGTCAAGAATCATATTCATAGCCTTCATCTATCAAGCAAGGGACATAGGTCTAACAAAACAAGACACAATTTATTATCATCTTATCACATGTACAATATCATTCACATACTTCATGGGTTCAACTAAGTATACTTGCAAGTCACCCTACACATTCTTATAGAAACATCACTATAATCCATCACAAGACACAAATAGTCAACTAAGAAGATTCACACTCCAACATCAAGTATACATATATAATAAATCACTATAGCCTATCATAATTACATATAATCAAATAAGAGAACACATGCTTTCACTTCACACATATACATAATCAAAGTAATAATTCACTTTATCAACTTCACAAGTCATATCATGATAATATCACAATTCGTAAAAGTAATGTCGACAAGACCATGTTCTTCACAAGTATAACACATAAGCACCGCCACCATAAGTGGACTATACCAAGCAACACAATTCAATACTTATACTACACAATATAGAGAATGTTAGGTCAACATACCACCATTCAAACCACAACATCTCCAATCCATAGCCAATTCAACCAATTCAAGAACCCAGACTTGACTTCAAAATAGAAGAATTCATGTTTTTGATCGTCTTTGAAAACCATTGAAATTGAATACTTGAAGAAAGAGGGTTCAAGGATGAAGAACCATACCTTAATTGTTAAGAAAATCCCACTAAATTGGTGGAAAAAAACTTGGAAAATATGTCTTCTTCCTTGGAGCTTCAAAGTTTCATCAATGGAGATTTCTGGAGAGAAAGAATATAGAGGTTTTGTTTTGGACTTGAGGGTTTTATTTAAAGTATTAGGGTTTAAAACCTCCAATAACTAGTCCCCAAAATACCCTAAAGACCTATGCACTTGTAGGACCTTTTAACCAAGTCAAACTTAACTTAAATTTTGTAAAATCAACGTCGTGAAACAAGTTCGCAACGCGGAGCTGCTCCCACATGATCTTCAAAAATAAATTCCGATATAGTGGAGTCCGCGACATGTACCAAAATTTGGCCCTCTATGAACCAAGTCTGCGATGAGGACTAGGTCCTACTAAAAACAAATATTGCTACATTGGGCAGCTTGCTAGCCCAAGATTTTGGACCTCCTCAAGGACCGTTATGGCAGTCCTTCGGGAGTCATGCAAGGACGTTTTTGAAATCAAATACCTTCGTATACAAGTTTGTAACCTCCCACATTAATTTCAATCAAAACGAACACGTAAAAGATGCAAAGGCACACCTAAGCATACAAGCACATTTCAAGCAAAGTCTTTCGAATATCTTGGACGTTTGACCTCCAAACATCATCAAACTTTAGATAATGTCTCAAAACACTATTATAGACCATTTTAACACTTTAAAACCTTATGACACACGTTTTAGGCTCTAGTTTCACCTAGTTCATTTCAGAGGTGTTACACTATGTGGGGGGAAGTTGCTCAAGATCGGCCAAATTTGACGACCAGAGTTGTTAGAGCAAAATTACATGACCTAACAGACCAAATATTTAAAAAAGGAAATTTTTCTTCCTACGGCAGCACATACTTTTGTGTTTGAATTCCAGAAGAGAGGACTACCACATATACACGTACTACTAATATTTAAAAAAGGTCATAAAATAAGATCAGCATATCAGTATGATCGATATATTTCAATAGAGATGCCTGCAAAGGATAATCAGCTAGAAATACATGAATTAGTTATCAGACATATGATTCACGTGCCTTGTGGTATAAAATGACAATCAAATCCATGTATGAAGGATGGACAATGTAAGTTTCACTATCCCCGAGCATTCAAGAACAAAACAATACAACGGAGGGATGGATAATCGATTTACCGAATAAGAAATGATAAAAGGACAAGTGAGGTTTGAGGTATAAAGATGAATAATCAGTGGGTTGTCCCTCATAACATGTACTTATTGAAGAGATATGATTGTCAAATTAATGTAGAGGTTTGCTCTAGTGTTAAAGCAATAAAGTACATGTACATGTATGTGTGTGTGTGTGTATGTGTGTGTGTGTGTGTGTGTGTGTGTGTGTGTGTGTGTATATATATATATATATATATATATATGTATAAGGCATTATAAATGTGTAGTTTACATAGAGTTACATGATGGTGAAAAGTTCATAGATGAAATGCGCAACTTTCAAGATGCATGTTGGGTGTCACCACCAGAAGCGATGTGGAGGATTTACGAGTTTACTCTAAGGGAAATGCAATCGGCTGTTATAAACCAAAAACTAAATCTACACGGCAAACAAACAGGTACTCCTAAACATATTCGCACATATATATAGTATAAATAAGAGACAGATTTCTCAACCAATGCCACTAATATTAATAAGAACCTTATTTTTTATAATGTAGTCTACTATTGGAAGAAGAAAAATCTTCAAAATATTGCAGGCTCCTAGTTTTTTCAACAAACTATGCTTGCTGAATATCTCGATGTGCTTGAATGACAGTGAAGTTTGCAATTATCTATATAGAGAACTCGCAAAACATTATGTTTGAAATTCCCAATCTAAAGTATGGACTAAAATAAAAATGCGCTGATCGGCAACATAAATATTGGTAAGTATTACAATTTTATGTGTTATTTAAGACTTGTGGTAAACTAACTAGGCTTTCAGAACACAGCTAATCCTAGAGAAGGTGAAAGGTATTACGAGAGATTATTATTGAATCATGTTCGAGGCCCGACGTTGTTTGAAGACTTCATCATTGTTAATGGGTTACATTGTCATACTTGCGAAGAAGCTTCCAAGAAAAGAGGCTTATTAGAATCAGATGATAGCATTTCAGAATGTTACACGAGGCTGTGATCTTTAGTATGCATGTAGCTCTTCACTGTCTATATGCGACAATTTTAGTTCATTGTAACCCAACAGATATGAGACGGCTATGGGAAACGTATTATAATGATATGTCAGAAGAATTTCAGAGGACCCACGACAAATCACCAGACGCAAAACTCCAGAGTACATTGCGAAGTTTAAATTCATACTTGGAGAGTATGAGTCAGAGTGTTGCAAAATTTGATATGCCATAAATCCAAAAACAATTAAATAAGTGTGACACTTATGAATGCCGAGAAATAATCGAATAAATGTCAGTGAAGGTGTGATGACATTCAAATATACTTCTTGAAAAGAAATATAAACGATCTTATGCAATATATTTACCCAACCATGAGTTGAAGTCGATCCAACAGAGAATATGGAATACTATTATCAATAGAAATATTTAAATCGATAGTCATTATATAAAAGTGGGGGGATTTAAATTGAAATAAAAATAAAAGAAATAAAAAGAGCTTTGAACTAAGTATTTATTTATATCCAAATTGATAAAAATAAGTAGGAATGTATTTTCCATAAGCTCATAACGCGGTAATCCTAGTAATAGCAATTTGTTTCGAGTGTATTACATAAAAAGTGATAAGTTAGGTATCTCTAATTCATTAGTCCGGCAACTACAGAATTTCACCCCGCACCTTGGTCCGGCTACGTTGTATAATTTACTAACCCTTACCATTACCTCATATTAGACATCATAAATGATGTATGTCTTAGTCATTACATTGCACAAACCGACACTAGCCTATTAGATAGTATCACGCTAAATCTATGTTGATAATTCTTTTCTTATTAACTACCTCCTTGGTTCGACAAGTAAAAACTAACCAAGTTCTAACGCGTGCACTCGTTAAAAAGACTTCTAAATGAAAGAATTATCAATGCCTGCAACAACACTATTCAAGAATTGCTTAGTTGTTGTTCATACTTTATTTATCATTTATGGTTCCCACAACCCTTGCTATGAAATTTAGGTACTCACTATCTCAAAAACACAAACAAAATTTATTAAAATAAATGTGATTGTGTTAATAATAAAAATTTAAGAACAATAGCTACAGTATATTTTATTGATCACGAATATAAATAAATAATAAAGAAGAAGAAAGAATAAACAACAATTCTTCGACCTTCACGGCGGCTCTATCAAAGTCCCAAATCTAAAAACAAACATATATTGTGGCTTGTTTCTTGATTCTTGGCCTCCTTCAAATAATTATTCCTCTCTACTATTTATATATGTAAGAAACCCTAAATAAAATAATTGAATCTAACTTAAGTTAGGAATCGAAAACCAAAAAGAATTGGATTCCTTCTTTTTTGTCACCGCGTATGTTGTCCGCGTGATAGTTGTAACAGCCTCAAATTATAGATTGTTCCGGTCATGCATCGATTGGCTAGTGATTTTTGAGATTACCAGGTGGCAGCTTAGTCCACCAACTTGCAGTTCGCAACTCGCAGAAATTGGCAGCATTATGCCCCCCCCCCCCCCCATATAAAAATATATATTATTTTATTCACTTTAATCCATTAAATTTTCTGCTTGATTTCCTTTTTCAATATTTAATTTTTAGTTTGTTTTAGCTTCAAATTCCTTTATTTTTTCACCAATTTAATCCTACAAAATAAGTACATAATTTAGCACAATCCATAAAATTTATGCTAGAAAAGGGCAAATATAAGTTATAAATATGAGGTAAATAATGGTAAAACATTAAAGCTCATCTAAAAAAATCATACTAGCAATGTCATCACTTTGATTAATACAAACAATTAGGCAATATACTCATTTTAAAATATCAAGTAGACTTCTCAATCATATGCAAGACATTCAACTAAACAACAAACCTCTAACCTCCTAACTCCAAGAAAGGACTTTGAACTCATCAAATTTATGTTTGCTCACCTACTTTCATCAACGAAAGATAATAAAATCATCTATCTATAATGAAACAAGCCTTAGAAGAAGAAATAGTCCATACACTCAATTCAAAAGACTAAATATAAATTAAAGACTTCATATCAAGAACAACTCTCAAACTCACAAATAAAATTCACATGTATGCACTGTTTTATTAAAAAAAACACTACTGCTATTATTTGTTTATAAAAAATGAAAAAAATATTGACTAGGTTTCGAAAAATGAATTAATCTTATTATTTAAGAAAAATAGACTTTTCAAATTACGGAGTCGCCACTTGATTTTGATAAAATAAAGAAAAATTTCAAAAGATTTAAAAACAGATAAAATCGATTGAAAAGGTTCAAAGTTCAATGTACATCCCGAGAAGGTGTTAGGCCCTCGGGATGCCCGCTAACTTGCGGTTGACCGGCGATTTGACTAAAATGACTTTAATATACATTTTTTATTTTTAACTTAGTAAGAAATCGTTTGATATATTCTTTAATTTTTAAATTTTTGTTTCCTTATTACTTCTAAAGGAAAATATTTAAAAGAAAACTTAAGGAAAATGGTGACAAAAATAAAACAAAAATAAGCAAATAAAGTGGTAAATTTTAAAATAGTGAAGATTGGCTACCCTTTAGGAGGTTATTAAAATTCTACCACACATTAATCAATTCAAGCAAATAATAAATAAAGAAGAGAAAAAAAATTGAAATTAGGCCTTATTGCCCAAATTCATTCCATTGGGCTTTAGCCCACCTGTCCTAGACTAATTCCAAATATGGACTTGGGCCCTTTCAACAAATTAAAAATCTTGCAAAAATATTTTGGCCCCTTGGGCCTGTTAAAAAATTGTTGAAGGGCCCTGGCCCATTCCTAAAAAAAAGGATCATGAAGGGTATACAAAAATGTATACATACTGTATACAGTATATATTTGACTCATTTAGGACCTCTTGAGCCCTGCACCTGTTCGAATACATATTTTCCGTTATTTTTCCCTGTATTTCCTCATTGCTCTACGTATTTGTACCTGCATCATTTTTAAAACTTACTTAACAAGTGTATATCGTTTCCCAATAATGTATACTAATTTATACGGGCTGCACCCTACGTCCACATTATTTTCCTAATCCCGAATTTTAATTAAAATAAGCGTCCCTGTAGGTTCCGCTGCCAATCATATTTTTTAAGCATATCTATAGTATATCGTCTATGTATATCAGTGTATAAAGGATGTATATCACCTGTTTTTCAACTTTCGAAAGTTGAAAGTCCTTTTTCAACAGATCATCTTCACTGGTACAAACCCATATTTCAAACTTGGATTTACTGTGCATTTTTTTACCTGTATATCAGTGTATACACTGTGTATATAGCTGGTATACAGCTTTTTGCAAATTTGATTTTTCAGCACCGAAGCTGCTGGTTTCGCAACCTGTACACCAGTTTTGAGGAATCTACGACTCGAGGAGGATGTTTTGAGCCTTCATGGCTCAGCCAGGAATGCAAGAATGTAATCCAAAGTGGACTCGAATCGATGTCACAAAAGAAAACAAAACAAAAAAAAATTAGCAAGGTTGAATGACAACATCTAAAAAGAAGAAAGAAAAAAAAGGACTTCACCTTCTTCGGGGCAGCGAGCTGGAGACGAAACGAGCAGGGGGGGGCAGCGAACACCCAAGCTTGACGTTAAACTCGGACATCTACGTATATCCTATATGTGTGTGTTCTATGCTATCAATATTTCTTGCACAAAATTTTCTAAGAAAAGGATGAAATTTTTCAAAAAAAAGAAGACCCTCCTCCTCCTTTTCTCTTCTCTCCTTCTTCTCCCAAATTTTCTCCCAACCAATCCTTTTCTTTCTCTCTTCTTACTTCTTTTCTCACAACCAAAAAAAAAAACAAACCCCTTCTCTCCTCCTCTTCCTCCTCTTTTATAACCCAAATTATGGCCAAAAAAGGGGGAAAATTGTTTAAAATTTGAATTTTGAATTTTGAATTTTAAAAGGGGTAAGGTGTGGAGGGAAAGGGAAAAAGGGAATTGGGTTTGGAATTAATTAAAATGGAATGGGCCATATAATTGGGCTTGGGTGTCTGAAAATAAAGGTGGGATAGGCTGCTGAAATCATTGGGTTTGGGAAAAATTGTTGGGCTTGAAAGGGAATAGAAAGGAATGGGCTGGAAGGGAATGAAAGTGGGCCTGGATTTTTAAAAAAAATTGAAAATGGCCCAAAATTGAATTGAAAATTTAAGATGGGTTAATTTAATGCATAGCCCAATTGAGTTAGGAGGATAAATCTGGCTAAACCTTAAATAAAATGAATTCGTATTAATTAATTAACGAGCTTCTTATTTAGTAATATAATTATTTAAATTGTAAAATAGTGATTCAAAATATAATTATAATTTAAGCTAAATTAGTTAAATAGAATACTTACTAAAATTTAAAATATTTTGAGAAATAATCGCAAAATATACAACTATATTATTTTATATTGTTTGGAAATTTAAGAAGCTCGAGAACTAATTTATACTGGGGAGGGTCGAAATTGGGTGTCAACAGTTGTCCCTCATTTTACTTGGGTTGATGCAAGCAACTCGAGAAAAATGAAATTGACCAAACCAATTTTGACCAACCCCATTCATCTTTAAGGGAAGGATTTGGTAAAAGGTTTAGGAATTATGGCCGAACCCTTGAAACGGGTTTCCTACATATCTCAGGCTATATGAGAATTTAGGTCACTTGTAGTTTGATAAGTTTGATTTAACGCACGATTTTTGAAAGAAATCAAAAGCCGCCTCGATACCAAATTATGAAGGTACCGAAATGCTCGAGAATAAAATTCGAGAGCGAATGTTGGAATACAACCGAGTTTTCAACATTGAATCCGCCTACATATCCTTAAACCTTTTAGGAATCAAGTTGTGTGTAGTTTGACTCGATCGATTGAAAAGGATATCTATTATGCTAGATAACATTCGGTTTTGGACAAGTGACAAATTAAACGAGTATGAAAAGGAGGCTTGACTATGTTTCCAAAGCTCTTGGTGCATTGTCACTCAGATTGGCAACTTGCTTACGACATATACTGAAATTTTTGGATGCGAGACTGAAACTGACAAAACTAAAGAAAAAACCCACATGCCTTTTAATAGGGGTGTGGTTTGATTGTGGTGGAAGTTGCTCCTCTGCTCGCGTCCTAAGAGTTTGACATTTTTCTTTGGGTTGTGTCCTAGTTCGCTGCTAAGAAAAAGTTCCACGTTGTGCTGCATCCCTTTTGATATCGTCCGCACCTGTGGTTTTGTTTGACAATTCATCCTCTTGGATGCTCTTGACAAAGATTGACATAAAAACTCGTAATCTTAAAAAAGGCAATCAGGATGGGACATAGTGTCTTTTTACCATGTCGACACTTCATTGTTCTCCTCAATATTCGACGTCGACTCGATCAGTCTGACGTACAGCAAATAAAGCTTACGTCTGACATTTGCAATATAATCTTCAATGTACTCTTCATTTGATGTTAAAATAAATAAATGATGATATGATGTTGGTATTTCTTTTGACGTCGTCTTTGATGTTTTTTTTGATGTCTACTCTTATCAAAATAAAAGAATGTAGTTGAGGCCAATGGATAAATATCCTTCTTGGGATAGACGATTTCCCTTTCTTTATCCGTGTATGTCTTCTTGAGGGGCATGAATATCTTCTCGCAATGCACAACTTTCGGCGAGGCATGAAATCCTCTCGCGATGTATAAATTTTGACAAGGCATGAAATCTTCTCGTCGTGCATAATAATAGACTCGCGATGCATGATTTCCACGATGCATGATTTTTTGTGATTCATGATTTTTAACGAGGTATAAAGTATGTCCAAATTTCAGCGAGACATGAAATCTTCTCACGATGCATAAATTTTGACGAGGTATGAAATCTTCTCATCGTGTATAATTATTGACTCGCGATGCATGATTTCCGTGATGCATGATTTTCCACAATGCATGATTTTCCGCAATGCATGATTTTCTGTGATGCATGATTTCCGCGATTCATGATTTTTCGCAATGCATGATTTCCGCAATGCATGATTTTTCGTAATGCATGATTTTCTTGATGCATGATTTTCCGCGATGCATGATTTTCCACAATTCATGATCTTCCGCAATGCTTGATTTTTCGCAATGCATGATTTTATGCGAGGTATAAAGTCTTCTCGCTATGTCCAAATTTGACGAGGCATGAAATCTTCTCGTCATGCATAATTATTGACTCGCGATGCATGATTTCTGCGAGGTATAAAGTCTTCTCACAATGTATAAATTTGACGAGGCATGAAATTTTCTCGTCATGCATAATTATTGACTCGATGCATGATTTCCGTGATGCATGATTTTATGCGAGGTATAAAGTCTTCTCGCTATGTCCAAATTTCAGCGAGGTATGTAATCTTCTCGTCGTGCATAATTATTGACTCACGATGCATGATTTCCGCGATGCATGATTTTCCGCAATGCCTATTTTTCCACGATGCATGATTTTCCGCGATGCATGATTTTCCGTGATGCATGATTTTCGTGATGCATGATTTTTGCGAGGTATAATGTCTTCTCGCTATGTCCAAATTTCAGCGAGGTATGAAATCTTCTCGCGATGCATAAATTTGACGAGGCATGAAATTTTCTCGTCATGCATAATTATTGACTCGCGATGCATGATTTTTAACGAGGCCTGGTTGGCTCGATAATGTTCCAACTGTAACGAGGTGGATGTCTCGATAATGTTCCAACTGTAACGAGGTGGATGGCTCAATAATGTTTCAATTGTAACGAGGTGGATGGCTCAATAATGTTCCACTATAACGAGGTGGATGGCTCGATAATGTTCCAACTGTAACGAGGTGGACGGCTCGATAATGTTCCAACTGTAACGAGGTAGACGGCTCGATAATATTCCAACTGTAACGAGGTGAACGGCTCGATAATGTTCCAACTGTAACGAGGTGGATGGCTCGATAATGTTCCACTGTAACGAGGTGGATGTCTCGATAATGTTCCAACTGTAACGAGGTGGATGGCTCGATAATGTTCCAACTGTAACGAGGTGGACAGCTCGATAATGTTCCAACTGTAACGAGGTGGACGGCTCGATAATATTCCTGCAAGATAAAAAGAAACTTGTTTAGAAATCACTTGAGGCAATATAAAGGAATAGAGATAAAATAAGGTGGAAGATTTTCTAGGTTTTGTTGAGGAGTCCACGATGGGTGCAAGTGACGCCTTTTGTCATTCTTGACAGCTTTATATAGCCATTTTTGTGACTTCAATGTTCCTGCATCCAAAGAAAAATTCTTAGTTTGAAAGACTGATTTGTGTTGGTTTTGTCTCCATGCTCCTTCTTGCAGTTGGCTTGCACGCTCGCCCATTCTTTATATGACATATTTGATGTATTCTTTGAGGACCCTCCTCAAAAATTTGTCCCAATCTAAAATATATAAGAACTCTCATAACTTGCTCTGTTAACTTTGAGGTTGCTCATTCTGGAATTTTGAGGCCCCTCCTCAAAATTTTGTCCCAGTTTACCTCAATAAGTAACAAATGACATTTGTGGAATTTTTTAGATCATCTCAAAAATTCTGTCCCAGATGCAAGCTAGATTGTCGTAATTTTTGAGATCCACCCTAGGCTAATCTCCGTAGAATTTTGGTCTTCTGTTTTGACTTTGTTAAAGAAGTCCAACTTCCAATGAATTTTTGAGATCCTCTCAAAATTCTGTCCCAGTTTCCATTATGAAGAGAAATCGAAATCTTCTGGGTATATGACCGAGCCGTTTTGGCGCCTACGTATCTCGTTGGAGCAGGAATCATGTCAAACGTAGTTTAGACCGTATAATTTTGGTTTTCTGTTTTGACTCGTTAAAGAAGTCCAACTTCCAATGCATTTTTGAGATCCTCTCAAAAATTCTGTCCCAGTTTCCATTATGAAGAGAAATGGAAATCTTACTGGGTATATGACCGAGCCGTTGTGGCGCCTACGTATCCCGTTGGATCAGGAATCAGGTCAAACGTAGTTCCCCTCTTGAGGATTAACCAAAATAGGAAGTTTTGATAAAGAAACGACCGAGGCCGACATAGGCCGCCTACGTATCTCATTCTTGAGAAATCAGGTCGAACGTAGTTCGGACCGTAGAATTTTGTGATACATTTTCAAAAGAAAGGTAACAAAACTTCATATGCAAAATTTTGGCCAATGTTGGGCATTCTTCTTTTCGACCTTTAATGATGAATATCTTCAAATGACTCAGTTCAGAGATGTCTTGTACTCATTCTTGAGCATCAAATATGTCATCCATTCAGGTGGTTTCCTCAATATTGATCAAGTTGTTGTTGATCATGTTTTGTATCCTGTGCTTTAGAGTTAAACAATTCTCTGTGTTATGTCCAACAGCTCCTGAATTATAAGCACATCTGTGGTCAGCTCTGTAAAATTTTCCCAAAGGATTGGCTGGTCTTCCTTCTATAGGATAGGGTATACCCATTGATTTCAACCTTTCATAAAGTTGAGTTTGAGATTCCCTTGATGGTGTAAATACTTTAGGGGCCTTCCTAAATTTTGGGTGAGGAAATTTTTTCTGGTTGGCATATGGTTTTGATATTCCCTTTGAGAAGCTGGCCTCATACAGGTAGCCGTGACCATACTCACCTCCTCCACTTTTCCTTTTGATTTATCCATATCACTAATTCTAGTAGATTTTTCATTAGATTGCAATGCGGTAAGTTTGGTGAGCTTTCCAGTCTTGAAACCGTCTTCCATAGCTTCTCCCACTTTGACAATCTCGACAAACTTTTGTCCCATCATACACAACATTCTTTCATAGTACTCAGGCTCTTGAGTACGAATGAACATTTCAGTGATCTCACGTTCAGACATTGGAGGTTGAACTCTTGCGGCCTCTTTTCTCCAATGAAGAGCGTATTCTCGATAATTTTCTGTTTCTGTTTGATCTTCAACAAGTAGTAGCGATCTGGGGCATCTTCTATGTTATTTCCAAATCTTTAAGTGAAATCCTTTGCGAGTGCATTCCAATTTTTCCATTGTTTCAGCTCTTGTGATGTAAGCCACTCTAGAGCTTCTCCACTTAGACTTCGATTGAAGAGACGCATCAATAATGCTTCATTTTTGCCAACTCCCACGAGTTGATCACAATAAACTTTCAGATGTGCTAGAGGATTTTCTGTTCCGTTAAAAGTAACAAACTTTGGCACTTTGAACCCTTCTGGGAGGTCGAGATTCGTATGGATGCATAAATCCTTATAGCTCAATCCATCGACTTCGAAAATATAGTGCAACTCCTTCATGACTTTCCTGATCTCTTCTTTCATATTCAGCTTGACTGCCTCTTCTTTTGACCTCCACTCTCTTGGAGGGTTGAAGGATGAAATTGGATTAGACACATCTTGCATTCTTTGCATTTCGACCCTCATTTCGGCAATCTGTTGCATCAACTGCATAATCAATTCATTTTTATCAGCTTCAGCGGGTTGAGCCACGACAACATCATTCATGTCAATCTCGTCATTGTTATCCCCCATTGTTGTCTTTGCAAATTTGATCGGGGGAGGAATCTTTATGGGCCTTAGACCTTGTGAAATACGGATGATCAACCAACACAGATCAGTTTTAAATACCTGACAAATGAAAAAAACTCAAAAGACCAATATGTTAGTGTCTGGAGGTGGTAAATAATACAAGATATCACATATAGGTGAAAACACATAAGAGTTGTTTTATCCGGAGATAAACTAGCTCACCAACATAGAGAAATGATTAAATAGACAGGAATTTGTCTACTTGACTTTGGGATTTAGTAAATAAAAATGTCGACTTGAGTCGAGACAAAATTGACGGTATCTTTCATTACCGTACTTTGATTTTTGATTGAGATGTAACTCTAATTTCCTTGTAAGAGTCGAAAAAGATAAAATTTCGCAAAATTCTTTTGATCTGAAAGAAAAAGTGAAGTTCAATATTTTTTTATTTTTTATTTTTTTTAGGAAACTAAAGACTCGAAGAGTATTTGGACGCACTTTTGATAGTGACTTGATATTTGTGCTTATGGGTATCTAAAAGTATTTGAAGAAGAGTGAGCTAGAACATCTCCAAATAAAACAACATATTCACATAAGCAGTTATAACACATAAACAAATATTGCGCGTTCTAAACAGATATGTGACCCTTTTGTGCCAAGGGTGGGCCTAGCTATTTGAGGGATGTATACGTTATTTGAAATATTTCATTGCCCCAACATTCAAATTTATACAAATAAAACTTAATGGGAATACATAAGGGTACGACCCTCGTCATCATTTTTCATCTTTTTTTTTTGCAATCTTCGGGTGTCAATGTCTTTGGATGGACCAGTAGCTTCTAAAGTTTTTTCGTTAACTTATACAAACTATAATATAATCCTTACCCTATGAGACAATGATTTTTTTCAAGCAACGTATACATCCTTCAAATTTAAACACATAAGTATGAACGTCCGTTTAGGCCATGGGCCGATTTGGACTCAAGGTGGTCTTCTAATGGGCCCAACACGCCTTGAGTATTGGGTCATCTTAGTTCAAATTCTCTTAAATTCGGAATTTGGCTCAGCTCTACGCTAGTTGACTAGGAGTGGCTTTGAAAGGACCGGGAATCCAAACGGACAATTCGGGCTGAAACTCGCGACAACCATTGGACGCCTAACAAACCAATAAATTGCCGCTAATTTCGAAAAAGGGTGAGTATAAAAAAGTCCGGTTGCGGTTCCGCAAACCGTCCTTTAATATACTATACATATATATTGAAAATATGCCATGAATGCAATGACAATTTATGAAAAATTTAATCATATTCAGTACAAACAATATTTTAACAATTAAAAGCGGTTAGTCAAATAGTCAAATTTTATGGTTAGAACTTAATTAATCCCCAGCAGAGTCGTCATTTCTGTTTTATTAAAAAAAAATACTACTACTATTATTTGTTTAAAAAAATGGAAAAATATTGACTAGGTTACGAAAAATCAATTAATCTTATTATTTAAGAAAAATCAACTTTTCGAATTACGGAGTCGCCACTTGATTTTGATAAAATCAAGAAAAATTTCAAAAGATTTAAAAACAGATAAAATCGATTGAAGAGGTTCGAAGTTCAATGTACATCCCGAGAAGGTGTTAGGCCCTCGGGATGCCCGCTAACTTGCGGTTGACCGGCGATTTGACTAAAATGACTTTAATATACATTTTTTATTTTTAACTTAGTAAGAAATCGTTTGATATATTCTTTAATTTTTAAATTTTTGTTTCCTTATTACTTCTAAAGGAAAATATTTAAAAGAAAACTTAAGGAAAATGGTGACAAAAATAAGACAAAAATAAGCAAATAAAGTGGTAAATTTTAAAATGTGAAGATTGGCTACACTTTAGGAGGTTATTAAAATTCTACCACACATTAATCAATTCAAGCAAATAATAAATAAAGAGGAGAAAAAATTTGAAATTAGGCCTTATTGCCCAAATTCATTCCATTGGGCTTTAGCCCACCTGTCCTAGACTAATTCCAAATATGGACTTGGGCCCTTTCAACAAATTAAAAATCCTGCAAAAACATTTTGGCCCCTTGGGCCTGTTAAAAAATTGCTGAAGGGCCCTGGCCCATTCCTGAAAAAAAGGATCATGAAGGGTATACACAAAGGTATACATACTGTATACAGTATATATTTGACCCATTTAGGACCTCTTGAGCCCTGCACCTATTCGAATACATATTTTCCGTTATTTTTCCCTGTATTTCCGCATTGCTCTGCGTATTTGTACCTGCATCATTTTTAAAACTTACTTAACAAGTGTATATCGTTGCCCAATAATGTATACTAATGTATACGGGCTGCACCCTACGTCCGCATTATTTTCCTAATGCCTAATTTTAATTAAAATAAGCGTCCCTGTACGTTACTCTGCCAATCATATTTTTAAAGCATATCTATAGTATATCGTCTATGTATATCAGTGTATACATTATGTATATCAGCCTGTTTTTCAACTTTCGAAAGTTGAAAGTACTTTTTCAACAGATCATCTTCACTGCTACAAACCCATATTTCAAACTTGGATTTACTGTGCATTTTTTACCTGTATATCAGTGTATACACTGTGTATATAGCTGATATACAGCTTTCTGCAAATTTGATTTTTCAGCACCGAAGCTGCTGGTTTCGCAACCTGTACACCAGTTTTGAGGAATCTACGGCTCGAGGAGGGTGTTTTGAGCCTTTATGGCTCAGCGAGGAATGCAAAAATGAAATCCAAAGTGGACTCGAATCGATGCCACACAAGAAAACAAAACAAAAAAAAATTAGCAAGGTTGAATGACAACATCTAAAAAGAAGAAAGAAAAAAAAGGATTTCACCTTCTTCGGGGCAGCGAGCTGGAGACGAAACGAGCATGGGGGGGGGAGGGGGGGCAGCGAACACCCAAGCTTGACGTTAAACTCAGACATCTACGTATATCCTATATGTGTGTGCTTTATGCTATCAATATTTTTTGCACAAAATTTTCTGAGAAAAGGATGAAATTTTTCAAAAAAAAAAAAGAAGACCCCCCTCCTCCTCTTCTCTTCTCTCCTACTTCTCCCAAATTTTCTCCCAACCAATCCCTTTCTTTCTCTCTTCTTTCTTCTTTTCTCCCAACCAAAAAAAAAACCAAAAAACCCCCCTTCTCTCCTCCTCTTCCTCCTCTTTTATAAGCCAAATTATGGCCAAAAGAGGGAAAATTGTTTAAAATTTGAATTTTTGAATTTTGAATTTTAAAAGGGGTAAGGTGTGGAGGAAAAGGGAAAAAGGGAATTGGGTTGGGAATTAATTAGGGAAATTTTTCAAAATGTCAATATTTTAGCATTTAAGAGGACTCATTAGCAACAATTTCAATATTTAGTAAAAATGTCATTTTAGTTTGTTATGTATCTTATTTATGTTTTTATTATTTATTTTTATTTAAAGAATATAATTATTTAATAACAAAAAGGAGAAAATTAAGGGGGGGAATATTTCAAAAAAAAGGCAAGCATCCTTAATTTTCTCATCAGTTACATTTTCAAATAAAATTTAAATTTTGTTTTTTTTTCTCCAGAATTTTTATCTTTTTAAAATTATATTCATTCCACAATATATTCTATTTATATTTATTATAGTTTTTTATTAGTTTGTATTCATTCCAATAGGTATGCCGATTTTATCTATATAGTCATTTAAGAAATATATTTGTATTTTCATATATTTTTTCCCTATATAGTTATTTTTTTCTTCAAAAATCCTGTATGTATTCATTTCAATATGTATTTTATTTGTATTTCTATTTATTCTAGTTTTTATTTAGAATTTTGTATAATAATATATAAAATGCAAAAAATTAGTATGATGAAAAAGTGAATGAAATATAAAACTGAAAAGAAATAATTGAATATTTGGTGTACTCATTCTTAAATAAAATACATAACTAGTTAACATACCTTTAGAATAAATATAAAAATGTCAAATTCAGTTGACATACCTTTATTAGTTTGTATTCATTCCAATATATATGTCAAATAAAATGTAGCTATTTAAGAAATATATTTGTATTCGTATATATTTTTCACAGTGTATTTATTTTTCTTTTCAAAATCTTGTTTCCTTTTCTAAGTCGTATTTATTCCAATATGTCTATTATTTGTATTTGTATTCGAATACAAATAAACTAATAGAAAGTTGTTCTTCTTATAAATAAAATACATAACTAGTTGACATACATTTGGATGAATACAAAATAGGGACAAATACAAGATTCATAAACCATGCAACATGAAACTTTTAGTAAATACAAATATTGATAGTATATATAGTGATTTGAATACAAATTAAGAAAGCATACCAAATTCTAAAAAATAACTATAAATACAAAACAAACTAATAGAAAATTGTTCGAAAACTATCTGATCTTCGTCGTCTTTTTCAAGATCCTCACAAGTAGACAAAGATTCTACAGCAGCGGATCATACATTATACACTATTTGTTAAGTAATAAATAAATTAAAGGATGAAAAATCACCAGAAATTGGTTGATTAAGATGAATACCTCCAGTAAGCCTCTTGGATTCAGCCATTGGATAGTAAATCATAACGGAAATTGAAAAATACAAACAACATTTTTTAAGATTTAAACAAAAATAAAATTAGAAAAAAATCTGAAAATAGGATAGAGATTAGAGATACCTTAATCAAAGGGATTCTTGTTGATTTAATTTTGGATTAAAAAAACAACCAAAATATATGGCAAAAAAAATATTTGCAACTTGAATGTTGGAGGAAAATCAGAAAAGATAATCACGAGAGAGAGAAAAAATTAAATGGGAGAGAGAATTAACAATTTGAAAAGATAAATATGAGTGAAAATGATTTTTTTTAATAAAAAGGATATATAGAATTAATTGAAAAAGAGAGATAAAATAGGAAGAAAATTGGGACACATAAATTTTTTAAAATAATGACATTTTTGACATTATTGCTAATATTTATAAAGTATGAATATTTTTACTAAATATGTTATTTATTTTGACTAGTTTACTAATTTTCCCTTAATTAAAACGGAATGGGCCATATAATTGGGCCTGAGTGTCTGAAAATAAAGGTGGGATGGGCTGCTGAAATCTTTGGGTTTGGAAAAAGTTGTTGGGCTGGAAAGGGAATAGAAAGGAATGGGCTGGAAGGGAATGAAAGTGGGCCTGGATTTAAAATTTTTTTTGAAAATGGCCCAAAATTGAATTGAAAATTTAAGATGGGTTAATTTAATGCATAGCCAAATTGAGTTAGGAGGATAAATCTGGCTAAACTTTAAATAAAACGAATTCGTATTAATTAATTAACGAGCTTCTTATTTAGTAATATAATTATTTAAATTGTAAAATAGTGATTCAAAATATAATCATAATTTAAGCTAAATTAGTTAAATAGAATACTTACTAAAATTTAAAATATTTTGAGAAATAATCGAAAAAATATACCAATTATATTATTTTATATTGTGTGGAAATTTAAGAAGCTCGAGAACTAATTTATACTGGGAGGGTCGAAATTGGGTGTCAACATGCACAAATAATCATAAGCTTGCCCGTTATGTACATCTCTAGTAATTAAGCATGATTGAATAGAATCAAATAGGACTTTAACAAATTGTAATGTGGGCTACATCACGGATAGAAAAACTATATAATAGTGACTTACATTTCCTTAAGCACTTGTCAATTTTTAGACTTCATCTTCTCTTTATTGTTAGTTCTCTCTTCAACAATTATTTCACAAGTAATTTTCATCTTCTCAAGAATGTTTAAATTATTATTCTATTTTTTCTCTTTTTTTTTGGGTTTTTCTTCATAATAGTCACCCTCAACTTACGTATTTTACATGTATTAAGGTGCACAGTGTCCTTGGAAGGACCAGGGCCATCATCAAGGTAACTTTTTTTCTTTTTTTTCTTTTTTTATGTCACATTTCTTTTTTTTCATGTCACGTTCTTTAATAGAGGAATTTTAAGAACTTTGTAGCTATCAATGATTACTTTTTCACTCATTCATCCTTTTTTTTCTCAAAATTGATAATTATAATAAGTTTATCCTATGATGCTCAAAGAAGCAAGGTGCAAAAAATATGGATTGAACAAAATAGTTTAAGGCAAAATATGGCTACCAATAAAAGGCTACAGGCTCAAAAGGGATAACCAATGATAAAATAGCTGACAAGGGCTCAAATTTAAAAGACAAATCAACAAAAGCCTATTATCATCTCCTAAACAAAGCAACACTTTTTTATTTTGCTTCAATAACATGCAGGGTAAGTTCTAGACTAAGATGCAAAACATGGAATAAACAAAATCTCACCACACGTGGCACAACTATCAATCAATATGGATCAATTCTACTTCTAAGAGAGACAGTGTCATAACAAACTACAAAATAAATAAGTTATATACAAAGTAACAACCATGAACCTAGATGTCAAAAGGTTTGCAATTTCACTAGCAATCAAGCATTCGCAAGAAGCATTACTTAAAATTACGCTCAAATAGTAAGTATCACATAACTCAAAAAGTCTTTCTTTTTTTTCCAAAAAAATTATAATTAAAAAATAAAATTTATTCCAAAAATAATAAATTAAAGACACTTGGTTCAAAGGGACTATCCTCAGGAAAAGAACCAAAAACAAAAGCCAAGGAACTCATCCTAAAAAAAAGACTCAATAAAACAATAAAAACTAGGAATTCAATCCTCCACCCCACTCTTAAAAAGATTTTATGTCCCCAAAACATTAAATTAAATATAAAACAAGGGTTACGAAAACTTCCTGAGTCCTTAAGGCCTAGCTAGTACCATGTTCTCAAAATTTATTTCAAAGGTCGTCACACCATACTTAAGCTCAAATATGCTCCTTTGTCTTTTTTTGTACTTACTCTTCCCCTTATCTGAAAAACAAGAAAAAAAAGAAGAAAAAAAGTGATACTAATTATAAAAAAAGAACAAAAAAGTTACACTACTAGTTGGGTTGCCTCCCAATAAGCGCTTGATTTAACGTTGCGGCACGACATAATCAATTTTATTATTTTTCTTTCCACTTTGAAGATATGAATTGCACCCCAAAATTTGAATAAATTTTTCTATTACGCTCAAGGGGTTGTTCCGATGTTGGAACAATAAATTCAAGAATACAGACACAATTTTCCTCGTCCGTACAGTCTTCTATAGGCTCAGATGACTCAATGAATTTCTCATCATCTAAACATAATGTGGAAAAGTGTTTGGAATGAGGTCCAATGCACCCTAAATCATGAATTTTATTATTATTTACACCCTCATATTTACACATACTAGCATTTTAAAAATAATATTATCTACTTTTTTGCATCATTCTAGTTCACTCTTCTCAACACGGATAACATCATAAAAGTATAATCAGGCAATTAGCTCTCACCTTTTAGTTCTTCAAGTTGATTTATAAGTATTTTTTCTTCCTTACACATATTATTTTCAAATTGTTGGGTGTCATATGATTTAATCTTTGCACTCAACTCAATGTCTAAATAATAGAGATCAAATTCAAAGGCGTATTCACCGAGGCTCCTACAAATTGATTTAATGGAAAGTGTTAACGAATCTTCCATGTCCCCATACAACTTATCTAGTTGAGAAAAAAATTATACCCTATAAGAACACATAAAATTAGTTAGGCAAGAATTGCAAGGATACTCATCCCTACATACTTTTTCAGATGACATCTCAAGAAGAATAGATGAAATATGATGATGATGATGATGATGATGATGATAATAATAATAATAATAATAATAATAATTATAATTATAATAATAATAATAATAAAATAATTGAAAAATAATCGTAAGAGACTAAAAAAACTACAAGTTAAAATAAATACTAAAGACAATTTCTAAGCCATATTCCCCGGTAGCGGTACCATTCTTGATAATGTTCAAATATACTTCTTGAAAAGAAATATAAACGATCATATGCAATATATTTACCCAACTATGAGTTCGAGTCGATCCTACAAAGAATTTGGAAGAATATTATTAATAGCAAATATTTAACTATAGTCGTTATACAAAAATGGGGGAATTTAAATTGAAATAAAAATAAAAGCAATAAAATAGATTTGAACTAAGTATTTGTTTATATCCAAATTAATAAAAATAACTAGGAATATGTTTCTCATAAGCCCATAATGTGATAATCCTAGTAATAGCAATTCTTTCCTAGTG
Organism: Solanum lycopersicum; assembly: GCF_036512215.1. NCBI lineage: Eukaryota > Viridiplantae > Streptophyta > Magnoliopsida > Solanales > Solanaceae > Solanum > Solanum lycopersicum. The sequence continues at coordinate 20,648,043 of NC_090809.1, forward strand.
TATTACATGCAAAGTGATAAGTTATGTATCTTGGTCTGGCAACTAAAGAATTTCACTCCGCACCTTGGTCCGGCTACGTGGGTATTATTTCACCCCGCACCTTGGTCCGGTTACGTGTGTATAATTTACTAACTCTTACCATTACCTCATATTATACGTCATAATCGATGTATGACTTAGTTATTACATCGCACCAATGGACACTAGCCTACTAGATAGTATCACACTATATATATGTTGATAATTCTTTTATTATTAACTACCTCTTTGGTCCGGAAAGTAGAAACAAGGCAAGTCCTAATGGGTGCATTCATTAAAAAGACTTCTAAATGAAAGAATTATCAATGCTTGCAAAACACTATTCAAGAATTGCTTACTTATTATTCATACTTTGTTAATCGTTTATGGTTCCCACAATCCTAGTTATGAAATTTAGCTACTCATTATCTCAAAAACACAATCAAAATTAATGAAAATAATATGCTTGTGTTAATGATAAAAAGTTAAGAACAATAGCTAAACTATCTTTTATTAGGAACGAATACAAATAAATAATAAATGAGAAGAAAGAATAAACTACAATTCTCCAGCCTTCACGGCGACTCTTTCAAAGTTCCAAATCTAGAAAAAAAATTATATTGCATCTTATTTCTTATTCTTGACCTCCTTCAAATAATAATTTCTCTCTACTATTTATAGATATAAAAAACCCTAAATAAAATAATTTAATCCTAACCTAAATTAAAAATCCAAAACTAAAAAGAATTGAATTCCTTTTTTTCAGCACATAAGTTGTCCACGTCATAGTTGTAACAACCTCAAATTATAGATTCTTCCAGCCATGCATCGATTGGCTAGTGCTTTTAGAGATTGCCGTGTCGCAGCTTAGTCCATCAACTTGCAATTCGCAATTGGCAGCATTATACCCCATATATAAAAATATATATTATTTTATTCACTTTGATCCATTAAGATTTCTTTTTAATTTTCTTTCTTCAACTTTTCATTTTTAATTTATTTTAGTTTTAAATTTATTTATTTATTCATCAATTTAATTCTACAAATAAAATATACAATTTAGCACAATCTATAAAATTTATGTTCAAAAAGGGCATATATAAATTATAAATATGAAATAAATAATGATAAAAATTTATATTTTGACTCACATCAGGTGTCAGTGGAATATATGGAGTTACAATCGAACTTGAATGAACAACGAGCATAAGCTTTCAAGACTACCTTGCAAAGGACCGACTCTGGAACACCAGGATTATTCTTTATAGACGAATCGGTAATTTTGGAAAAACATATCTATATTACGCATTGTTGCCATATATGATAGCATTGGTATCCGCCAGCAGTGAAGTAGTAGCAGCAATCTTACCGAGAGGTCATATAGCTCACTCGCAATTTCAAATAACTCTACAAGCTAATGATCAACATTGACAAATATGCCAAAACAAAGTTGCAGAGCTAAGCTTATTAGACAAGCCAAAATAATAATATGGGATGAAGTGCCAATGTCTAAGAGACACACTATTGAAACGTCGACAGAAGCTTTCGTGATATAATGGACAAGAATGTATCTTTTGGTGGAAAAGTAATGGTCTTTGGAGGTGACTTTCGACAAGTGCTACTTGTGGTTCCTAAATCAACACGAGCAGAGACAGTGGATGCAAGTTTGGTGAGGTCATATTTGTGACCTTTGATGGAAAAAATTCATTTAACGTCCAACATGAGAGCTAGAGCAGATCCAAAATGTAGTGACTTCTTGCTTCGAGTTTGAAATGGGGAGGAAACCACAATACGGGATAATTTAATACTACTGCCACAAGAAATGGTGGTCTACCCAAGTGGTCAGGGTAAGTCAGAAGAATGTTTGGTAAGGGACTACAACAAAATTTCAGATCGTCAAAGCTTATAGCTGAAAGGGCAATCATAGCTAGCCGAAATGAATTTGAAGATAATATAAATAAAATGATGATCACTCGATTCCCTGGAGAAACCAGAAAATATATCAGCTTTGACTCGGCAAAACACGATACCACAATTATTATCTAGAAGAACACTTGACTACATTAACTCTGAATGGTATACTACCACATAGGTACATTACTATACTCAATCTATTGTTATCTGTGTACCATCTCAACAACACATGTTTTGGTAAAATACATAACATATTATATCTTTGAACTTAACATATTAGTTTAGTTTTGAAAGACAATGCGCCTATCATGAGGATGAGGAATTTAGACCCATCAAATGGTTTATGCAATGGGATATGATTAATTTATAGAGGTTTTGACAACAATGTCATACATGCCAAAATAACGACAAGAGAATTCGCAACAAAATAAGTTTTAATACCAAGAATCCAATTATCGTCGCCTGAGAATGAAGAATATCCTTTTAAGTTTATTCAGAAGCAATTTTCAATAAGTTTATGTTTTCCAATGACGATAAATAAGGCTCAAGGTCAAACAATTCGTATTGTTGAATTGTAGCTTCAAAAACATGTTTTCTCGCATGGGCAACTATATGTAGTATTATCATGAGGAATCTCAATGGCAACAATAAAGGTATTGGTTATGATTGAACAACCAAATATGAGGACAAGGACATATACAAGAAATATCGTATACAAGAAAATATTAGGTTAGACATGTTCTCAATCTTTTTTACCGTGATGAATTTGCAACAAAACTAACACATGACATGAAACTAACCAAAATGTCTTTGCTCATATTTATTGATTCGGTTGTTAAAGAGATGACATAACCATCAAAAGGCAACTTGTGAAGGAGATGCAACTATTGTGAAAAAATTTATATTGTTAATTAGGATACAAATAAATTCATACTCCTGGAGCGTATCCTATATTTTGGAACAATGTCATAACATCAAACACATGAGGCTTCGTGCAATATTACATATCAGCTTATGTAAGAGCTTTGGCACCATTAAATGCATCTAATGCAAACCAATTAATTGGAATTAATGGAGTATTATTTTTAAACAAATATTCAATAAATAAGAAACATCCATACAAAAAAAATCCCTTAACACATAGGTCATATATTGAACACCGAGACTGTGCATGCTTTACTGCTTCACAATTGTAGGCATAAACTAATATTTAGTAACTGAGAAACATCCATCCAACAAATCTCTTAAGTGACATATAACATATATTGAACAAATGGAGATTTCATGATTTAATCATTCACTATCGTAGGCATCACGAGACTAGGCAGCCACGTGCAAAGCGTGTGCGGTAAAGCTAGTTATTAATTATAGAGATGATGGACATTTAAATTTTTTCCTTGAAAATTTCTATGTTTACAGATTTCCATTAAAAAAAAAAAACCATTTTCTTGTAAAAAAATTCTTTTGGCTAGAAAATTTGGTCAGAATATGGTAATAATGATATTTACCTATTTTATTTAACCTTTTTGAATATTTTTACTTTTTTAAATTTAATACATATTAATATAAAAATAGAAAAAATATTATTTTATTTTAAAATAAAAATAATATTATACTCTTTTTAGATTTTTGGACGCTAAATTTTCTGCCTATTTAGCATTACCCTTTCTTGCAACTCTTTCATAACAGAGATAATGGAATATTTAAAAATAAAATTAATCCTATTAGAAAATCAAAAGTTTTTATCACAATTTGTAACATGTAAAAAGAGGTTTAGAGTAAATTAAATTAACATTGACGGAAGACCAAAAAAAAGAAGAAGATGAGAACACACTGAAGGTGAATCATGTATCAATATGTTATGCAATAATAGAAAACATGGTATTATTTTATGTTATTTTTCATTTTGATTTTTATTACTTTAGCTGACATATCCATATTATAGTATGACTTTTTATTTCTTTTAATTACTTTTTTATAATATGTTAGTGAAAAATTTACTAGATTACAATTAAAAATAAAAAAAAAAAGAAAAATCTATTCAACACTGAGGGACAAAAATATAGCTCTCTTTAAGAAGATTTAAGATCACTGCAACAAATATTTTTCATCGCTTCAATAATAGACCTCTTGACTTGTCCCCTCCAAGATACAACAGTCAATAACAAATATGACTCAACAACTCTAGACAAGAGTTGAATCCAAAGCTCCATAAAAAGAGCACCTCCCTTTAATTAATAAGAACTCTCTTTTGACTAACTTTTATGCACTTTATATTTTCTTGTGTACTATGTATTACAAACCAAATGAAGACTATGACTATTTATACTAGAAGAAATTTTCCTAGCAATAAATATGAAGATAATGATATAGTAAATAGCGAAGATAATAATATTAGAAGTTACATAATTTACAAAAATAATTGTGGAGTAAAGAATAAAATAAAATTGAGGGCAACAAATGCACTAACGTGCAGATGCCAACGTTCCATCGCCAAAATTCACAGAGCAATATGTCTTATGCCTCTCGTCATTAATTGACCATGAGTAATTAGGCACAAATGTCATAAATTTCAGCAAAAAGAGATAGTGTGGCAGTGACAATGTGAACATGGAACAATTTGTAAAATATTAAAATGGTCATACCAACAATCTCCCACACATTTAAATATTAGACAAGAGAGTATAATAGTTTGATGGAAGATTATCATGCATAATGAAAGTGTATCTTGTATTGAACCTTCATTTAGTGAAATGGTAATTTTGACTTCAGAATTATAGTGATCTCAGATTTGAACTATGACTATTTAAGGGAAATAAAATATTACCATTCACACATAATAAACAAGGTGTTGACATGAGCTTTAAAGCCAGCACGTTAGGTCTTGTGCTATTACGATTTCATGAATGCATTTGAGAATAAACCTTGAAAGCTTAACACTCCACCCATACAGGCTACAAATACTCATTAAGATTTTTATCAATTCAACCTTCACAAATTACTACAGGAAACAATATGCTCACATCACAGGGGGGAAATAAAAATGATGGTGCATTTTTCACAACAAGTCATCATATGATTAGTTTTTTCCTTTGAAAATAGTTATAGGATCTATAGTTTCCATGTTTAGTTTTCTCATATATGACTCGAGGATTTATATGCTTCAATCTCATCTCCCTCAATGTGCTACAGACTTTTTCTCTCTTTAAGGTCTTAGTAAGAGGATCTGCAAAATTATCACAAGATTTTATATATAATTAACATTAATGGTACCATTTGTCAAATATGATCTTACATTACTGTTTTCATCCTTATAGATGTGGATTTACCATTGTAATAACGATTTTGCACTCTACCAATTGCAGCGGTGCTATCCAAATGATTTTTAATAGGAGGAATTGATTTTTCAAAATAAGAAATTTGAAATAATGAATTTCTTAACCAATCTGGTTTCTCACTAGTTGGAGCTAAGCCTCCATGATAGAGTTAGTAATTATAGTTTGCTTTTTTGAATGCCAAAAAATAGCACCACCACACTAAAGTAAAGACATAACCAATGGTAGAACATGAATTACCTGATAAAGTGTTTCTATCTGCAACACAAAAGTGTTCAAATACAGCAAAATATTTTTTATAGAACAAATCACAATTGTTTGATCCAATTAAATATCTCATAACTCTCGTAATAACATGTCAATGTTCATTACCTGGCTAGCTTGTATACCTGTCAAGTACTCCTACTGCATATGCAATATCAGGCCTAGTGTAATCAGTCATATATCTCAAACCTTAGATTATGCTAGCATATTTCCTTTGATTTATTACATCATTTTTATTTTCAACAGGAAATAAATGAACACTTGAATCAAAAGGAGTAGCAACATGCTTGCAATCAAGAAAGTTATATTTCTTTTCAAAAAAAATCCCACCATGTAACTGATTAAGGAAAATTCAATCACATGTTCTTGTTATTTTTATTCCAAGAATAAAATTTGACTCACCAAGATTTTTTCTATCAAAATGGCTTCTAAAGAATGTTCTTAGCTTTATCAATAACATTTATGTTAGAGCCAAAGATCAATAAATCATCAATATACAGGCAAATAATCACATGTGAATTATTTCAAGACTTATGATATATGCATGTATAACACTCATTTGTTTTAAAATTATTTTCAATCATGCAGGAATAAAATTTGTCATGTCATTGCTTTGGTGCATGTTTCAAACTATATAGGTAGTATGTTTACATACTTTGTTTCCTTGGCGTACTTCAAAGAAATACTTGGGTTGATTCATAATAATTTTCTCATTTAGGTCTCCATTTAGAAAAGCAGTTTTTACATCTATATTTGATGAATTTGTAAATAAAAAAATTGCATCCGTAGCATTAAAAGTCTTATGGATGTAATTTTTGTTACCGGTGAAAAAGTATCAAAAAGTTCTAGGCCTTCTAGTTGTTTAAAATCTTTTGCAACCAATATAGCTTGATATTTATCAATAGATCCATCCGATTTCAATTTTTTCCGTAAGACCCATTTACAACCAATTGTTTTACAACTAAATCAACTAACTTCCAAGTTTTATAAGAAATTAGAGTATCTATTTCATTATATACGACCTCTTTCCAAAAAAAAAAAGAATCATATGATGATTAGACTTCTTTCAAAGTGAGAGGATCATCTCCAAGATTAAACACATAAAAATCAGGATCAAAATCTTTTTCTACTCTAGCTCTTTTACTTCTTTTTAACTCAAAATCATTAACTTCTTTATTTTTCAAAGTAGGATAGAAGAACTAGGTAGTGACAAAATATTTTATTCAATCTCTGACCCTCACTATTTTTGGTCAAAAGGATATTTATTTTCATGAAAAATAGCAGCACCCGATTCTATCACAAATATTATCTTCAATATTAAAAAATATATAGATTGTACTATTTGAAACACAACCAATAAAAGCACAAGTAGTATGTTTTTTACCCAAGTAATCTTGGGATCCATTAGCCTCACAAAGGCTATACAACCCACAAACTCTTGGATATACCAAACATGGCTTGTAACCTTTCCACAATTCAAAAAGTATCAATTTTGACTTTTTATGAGGCACACGATTCAGCACATAACAAACAGTCAATATAGTTTCACCCAAAAATTTAAAGATGCATGTAACTCAATAAGCATGACATTAATCAATTCAACCAAAGTTCTAGTTTTTCTTTCCGTTACACCATTAGATGAAGGAAAATAAGGAGGAGGAGTTTCATTAATTATTCCAATGAACTACAAAAGAATTAAACTCATTTGATTCATATTCACAGTCTCTATCACTACTAATTCTTTTTTTTTCTTCCAAAATGATTTTAAATCTCATGGAGGTACGTTTGAAATTTTAAAAGCATCACTTTTATTTTTCATGAATTAAACATATGTAAACTTAGTAAAATCATCAATAAAAATGATAAAATATATTACCTCCACGAGTTAAAATTTCACCAAGTTCACGAATATCAGTATGAACTAATTCTAACAAATTAGTTTTTCTTTCAACTTGAGAATTTGTCACGACCCAAATCGAGCCGTGAGTGGCACCCACATTTATCCTCCTAGGTGAGCGAACCAACCAATCTAAACCCCATCATTTCAAACATAATGAACTAAATACATTGCGGAAGACTTAAAACTCATTAACAAAATAAATCAAATAACTTCTAAAAACTCAAACACTTATTATTATCCCCAAAATCTGGAAGTCATCATCACAAGAACATCTATCCTCAAATTACTAATCTAAGAGTATCGAAGAAGCTAAAATAAGTAAAAAGCTAGTCCATGCCGGAAGTTCAAGGCATCAAGACATGAAGAGGAAGATCCAGTCCAAGCTAGAAGCATTAGCTCACCCTGAAATCCGGTGTAATGAAGACTGGCTAGAGTTGCGGTTGAGTTGAAGACGACGGCACGTTTGCTGCACTCCACAATTAAATCAAGAAAACAAATACAAGTAGGGGTCAGTACAAGGTACAAGTACTGAGTAGGTATAATCGGCCAACTCAAAATAGAAAATAGTATATATCAGATCATATCATAAATCAACTACAATACTCAATCTGTAGCAACAACATATACAAGAATCTTTGATAAATAACGTCAAGTACACTCATAAGGACTCAAGCATCCATATCATACTCATTTGGAAAATAGGTTCTTTTCATTCGAATTTATTAACATAATTTCAAGATTCATTATCTTTATTCCTCTTGTGTCGGCACGTGACACTCCGCTCCCCTACTACTATGTGTCGGAACGTGACACTCCGATCTCCTAATTCTACGTGTCGGTTCGTGACACCCGATTCCCTAATTGTACGTGTCGGTTCGTGACACCCGATCCCCTAATTCTACGTGTTGGTTCGTGACACCCGCTCCACTAATCTCATCTGTTAATTCATCAATCCTTCTTTTATACCAAGGCATCATCAATCTCATTACTTTAGTTCATCAAGCCTTCTCTTATACTAAGGCATCATCAATCTCATTACTTTAGTTCATCAAGCCTTCTTTTATACCAAGGCATCATCATTAACAAGAGGTTTTCAAGATTTAGATTCAATAGCTTCATCATGCTTATTTCATCACAATTATATCATCGCATCATGCAAACACACAATTAAGCATATAGAAGGGTTTTACAACGAATAATGTAGTTTCCATCCCCATGGTATCTTTTCAACATAGACACATGGAATACCGGATGCACTCCGGACAGTCCTGGGGGCAAGGCTAATTCATAAGATACCTCCCCCACGCGCTTCAGAACTTCAAATAGACCAATATACCTTGGGATTAGCTTACCTCGCTTACCAAACCGCATCACCCCTTTCATGGGCGACACCTTCAGCAAGACTTGCTCACCCTCCATAAACTCCATGTCTCTAACCTTTCGATCCGCATATTCTTTCTGCCTAATTTGAGCCGCTAAAAGCTTTTCTTGAATGCATTTTACTTTATCTAAAGATTCCCTCAGAAGATCAGTACCCCAAGGTCTAACCTCAAATGCATCAAACCACCCAATGGGAGACCTACATCTTCTCCCATACAATGCCTCGAATGGGGCCATATCAATACTTGAGTGATAGCTATTGCTGTATGAGAACTCTTCTAAGGGTAAGAAGTTATCCCAATGACCAACAAAGTCTATCACACATGCATGAAGCATATCCTCCAACACTTGAATCGTTCGCTCAGACTGACCATCGGTCTGAGGATGGAACGCAGTACTAAGGTCCAATCTAGTACCCAATTCCGCATGCAATGTTTTCCAAAACTTAGAAGTAAACTGCGTACCTCTATCTGATATAATGGAAAGTGGAACTCCATGCAATCGCACAACTTTCGAAATGTAAAGTTTGGCTAACTTCTCTGCATTGTAAGTCACCTTGACCGGAATGAAGTGAACAGACTTAGTTAACCTATCAACAATTACCCAAATGGAGTCATACTTACCCAATGTCTTTGGAAGACCAACCACGAAGTCCATTGCAATTCTCTCCCACTTCCATTCAGGAATGGGCATTCTTTGAAGTGTTCCTCCGGGCCTCTGGTGTTCATACTTTACTTGCTGACAATTTGGACATTTGGCAACGAAATCAACAATGTCGCGCTTCATTCTACTCCACCAAAAGTGTTGCTTTAGGTCACGGTACATCTTGGTTGCACCAGGATGTATACACGGGGCACACATACCCTTCCCTTAATTCTCAAAACACCTTCTTCATCCATTATTGCTTCTTTAGCCTCTCCTCGCAACACCATATCCCGAATTCCGCTTAGTTTCTCATCGTCGAACTGTTTTCCCTTGATCTTGTCAAGAAAAGAAGATCTCGCCTCCACACTGGCCAGAAATCCTCCCTTCTCATTTACTTCTAACCTCATAAAGTCGTTAGCCAGAGTCTGAATCTCTCTAGCCAATGGGCGCCTAGAAACTTGTAAGTGGGCTAAACTACCCATACTCCCCGCTTTTCTACTTAAGGCGTCTGCCACAACATTAGCCTTTCCCGGATGATACAAAATAGTGATGTCGTAGTCCTTCAGTAGTTCCATCCATCTCCTCTGTCTCAAGTTCAAATCTTTCTGAGTAAAGGCGTACTCTAGGCTACGATGATCCGTGTAGACTTTACACTTAACCCCATATAAATAATGTCTCCATTGCTTTAATGCAAACACTACCGCAGCCAACTCCAAATCATGGGTCGGATAGTTACGTTCATGCACCTTTAATTGCCTCGAAGCATAAGCAATTACATTCTTCTCTTGCATTAGTACTGCACCTAAACCCGAATAGGATGCATCACAATAGACAATGAAATTCTTACCTTCCACGGGCAAGGTGAGAATTGGTGCAGTAGTCAACAAAGTCTTGAGCTTCTGAAAGCTTTCTTCACACTCGTCCGACCATACGAATGGAACATTCTGTTTAGTCAAGCTTGTCAATTGGGAAGCAATAGAAGAGAACCCCTTGACAAATCGGCGGTAGTAGCTAGCTAAACCAACAAAGCTCCTTACTTCTGACACATTAGTAGGTCTTACCCAACTCCTCACTGTTTCAATCTTAGATGGATCCACCATCACTCCATCCTTAGAAACCACGTGTCCCAAGAAGGACACTGAATCTAGCCAAAACTCACACTTGGAGAATTTGGCATAAAGCTTTTTCTCCTTCAACATTTCCAACACAATTCTCAAATGCTCCTCATGTTCCTTCTTACTCTTGGAGCATATCAGTATATCATAAATAAATACGATCACAAAGAGGTCCAAATACGGCTTAAAAATCCCATTCATCAAGCTCATGAAAGCAGCAGGGGCATTCATAAGCCCAAAAGACATCACTAAGAACTCATAATGTCCATACCTGGTCCGGAAAGCAGTCTTGGGCACATCCGTTGCCCGTATTTTCAATTGATGGTAACCGGACCTCAAATCAATTTTTGAGAAGGTACAAGCACCTTGTAACTGATCGAATAAGTCATCAATGCGAGGAAGAGGATACTTGTTCTTAACAGTTACCTTGTTCAACTGCCGGTAGTCTATGCACATCCGAAAACTCCCATCCTTCTTCTTCACAAATAACACCGGAGCACCCCAAGGAGATGCACTTGGCCTAATGAAGCCCTTTCCTAACAATTCTTAAAGTTGAGCCTTTAACTCTCTCAACTCCGCAGGAGCCATTCTATAAGGGGGTATAGAAATGGGGCGAGTACCCGGTTCAAGATCAATGCAGAAGTCAATATCTCTATCCGGTGGCATACCAGGAAGGTCTGCGGGAAACACATCTAGAAACTCACGAACTATCAAAACCTACTCGATTGAAGGTACCTGGGTAGTGTCATCCCTGAGATGTGCCAAGAAAGCTAAACACCCCTTACTAACCATTCTCTTAGCACGAAGAAAGGAGAAGATACGAACCGGAGTGGAAGTGTAGTCGCCCTCCCACACTAACGGATCTGCCCCAGGCTTGGCTAACGTCACAATTTTAGCATTACAATCCAAGATCGCAAAATTCAGAGAAAGCCAAGTCATACCCAGAATTACATCAAAATCAACCATTTCTAAGATAACCAAGTCTACATAAGTATTGCTCCCCACAAAAGTCACCGGACCAGACCTATATACTTTTTCAACTATCACAGACTCACCCACCGGAGTAGAAACACGAATAGGCATGTCAAGCAATTCACAATGTAAATTAAGACCATTAGCAAATGAGGAAGATACATAAGAAAATGTGGATTCAGGATCAAACAATACAGAAGTCATACAATCACAAACCAAAATATTACCTGTGATAACAGCATCTGATGTCTCCGCTTCCGACCGCCCAGGAAAAGCATAACAATGGGCCCTATCACCTGTCTGCCCGTTGCCCCTACCATGTTGTGCTGTAGTGGCTCTAGTTTGCCCGTTACCCCGACCGTTTAGGTAACCACCATTACCTCGGCCACCGCGTTCTCCAGAATAACGGCCTCTACCATGACCGTCTCTACCTCTAGCTATTGGGGGTCTATAACTCTGTTTTGGACAATTCCTCCTAATATGTCCAGTCTCCTCACATCCATAACACTCCCTGGAGTCAAGCATAGGTCTCTCAGAGAAGTGTTGACTGGTCTGAGGTGGACCCCCAACTACAGTCTGTAGTGAAGACTGAATTGGTCGGACTGATTAACCTCCTAAACCCTGTCCTCTAGAGTAAGAACCATTAAACTCACCTCCCTTTCGAAACCTTTTTGATGTCGATGCCATGGTGAAGTCATTTGGCTTCACTCCTTCCACCTCTATCACGAAGTCTACCACTTCTTGAAAGGATTTTGCCGTAGCCGCTACCTGTAAGGCTGAAATCCGCAATTCTGACCTCAACCCCTTCACAAAACGGCGAATCCGCTCTTGTGGACTGAAACAAAGTTGGGTGGCATACCTGGATAAGGCACGAAACATTGCCTCATATGCCGTAACCGACATCCTACCTTGCTCTAGGCTCAAGAATTCATCTCTTTTCCTATCCCTCAAAGTCCGGGAAATATACTTCTCCATAAACAAGCTAGAGAATGATGCCCAAGTCATAGGTGGTGCCTCTGTTGGTTGACACTCAACATGTGACCGCCACCACATTTTGGCGTTCCCTTGAAACTGATAAGTCACAAACTCAACACCAAACCGTTCTACTATACCCATCTTGTGTAGTAGCTCATGACAGTCAACCAGAAAATTGTAGGCATCCTCAGATTCAGCACCCTTGAAGACTGGAGGTTTCAATTTCAAGAACTTACTGAAAAGTTCATGCTGATCATTTGTCATTATAGGTCCTGTAGTCAGACGAGGAAACGTGCCTATTTCCAATGAGGCATCCATGCGGGGAGCCACAGTAGTCGCATGTTGTACCTCCGGAACCTGAGGTGGAGCTTGGCCTTGATCAGATAACCCGCTAAGATAAGCAAGAACCTGATTGATCATCTCTGGGGTAGGTTGGGGTGGTAATTCCTCATTCTGTACTTGCTCATCTTCCCCATCCTCCCCTTCTCTTACTACTTCCTCAGTCGGTGGAGGAGTCACCGCCCTAGTACTAGATGGGCCAGGCGTTCGTCCTCTTCCTCTAGAGGACGTCCTCCCGCGACCTCTACCGCGGCCTCTTGCCACTGCTCCTCTTTTAGCTACAGTCTCAGTGGCAAGCTCAGATGCATCTTGTCTTGCCGATGTTGATGTTGGCATGGCTGTTGCTCTAGTTCTAACCATCTGCGAAATAGAGTGAAGATGGTCAGATACCAATTTGTATCACCTAGATACCAATTGGATCCAAGTAATAGCACGAAAGAAAGAATGAAAGAATGGAATTTTCCTAAAGTCTTATAGACTCTCAAAGAAAAGTAAAGGCGTCCCCCTACCGTTCCTTAAGACTCTACTAGACTCGTTCTTGTGTGATGAGACCAGCGAACCTAATGCTCTGATACCAAGTTTGTCACGACCCAAATCGAGCCGTGAGTGGCACCCACATTTATCCTCCTATGTGAGCGAACCAACCAATCTAAACCCCATCATTTCAAACATAATGAACTAAATACATTGCGGAAGACTTAAAACTCATTAACAAAATAAATCAAATAACTTCTAAAAACTCAAACACTTATTATTATCCCCAAAATCTGGAAGTCATCTTCACAAGAACATCTATCCTCAAATTACTAATCTAAGAGTATCGAAGAAGCTAAAATAAGTAAAAAGCTAGTCCATGCCGGAAGTTCAAGGCATCAAGACATGAAGAGGAAGATCCAGTCCAAGCTAGAAGCATTAGCTCACCCTAAAATCCGGTGTAATGAAGACTGGTTAGAGTTGCGGTTGAGTTGAAGACGACGGCACATTTGCTGCACTCCACAATTAAATCAAGAAAACAAATACAAGTAGGGGTCAGTACAAGGCACAAGTACTGAGTAGGTATCATCGGCCAACTCAAAATAGAAAATAGTATATATCAGATCATATCATAAATCAACTACAATACTCAATCTATAGCATCAACATGTACAAGAATCATTGATAAATAACGTCAAGTACACTCATGAGGACTCAAGCCTCCATATCATACTCATTTGGGAAATAGGTTCTTTTCATTCGAATTTATTAACATAATTTCAAGATTCATTATCTTTATTCCTCTTGTGTCGGCACGTGACACTCCACTCCCCTACTACTATGTGTCGGAACGTGACACTCCGATCCCCTAATTCTACGTGTTGGTTCGTGACACCCGATCCCCTAATTCTACGTATCGGTTCGTGACACCCGATCCCCTAATTCTACGTATCGGTTCGTGACACCCGATCCCCTAATTCTACGTGTTGGTTCGTGACACCCGCTCCACTAATCTCATCTGTTAATTCATCAATCCTTCTTTTATACCAAGGCATCATCAATCTCATTACTTTAGTTCATCAAGCCTTCTCTTATACTAAGGCATCATCAATGTCATTACTTTAGTTCATCAAGCCTTTTTTTATACCAAGGCATCATCATTAACAAGAGGTTTTCAAGATTTAGATTCAATAGCTTCATCATGCTTATTTCATCACAATTATATCATCACATCATGCAAACACACAATTAAGCATATAGAAGGGTTTTACAATACTACCCAATACATATCATTCGCTATTAAGAGTTTACTATGAAAAGCATAAAAACCATAACCTACCTCCACCGAAGAATTTTGATCAAGCAAGCAATTTCCCAAACCTTTGTTCTTCTTCTCGTTTCTCCTCTTTCTTGTTCGACTCTCTCTCTCTCTTTGTTCTTTCTATTTTTCTTATTCCAAACCCTCTTTCTTTTACCCTAATTAGCATATAATTGAGTATAAAAGATGGCAATAGTAACCCACTAATTAACTCAGGGCTACCTCTTTTAACCCCCAAGTAATTGAGTTATTAATACTAAACCACTAACTTTATAATTAAAAGCCGGAAGAGTCCAAAACGCCCCTTAAAATAATTACAGAAATCCGACCCAGCCTGGGATTACGCAGCCTGTGACGGCCCGTCGTGCCTGCGACGGTCCGTCCTGCTGCTCCGTCACACAGTTCAGAGACTCCATTTCATTAAAGGGTCTGTGACGGTCCGTCGTGCCCACGACGGTTCGTCCTGCCATTCCGTTACGAAATTCAGAGAGTCGATTTCAGTACCCAAATTTTCAGAATTCTAAGTGTTTTGGAACGAGACCCCCTCGACGGTCCGTCGTGCCCATGACGGTCCGTCGTGCCCAAGACGGTCCGTCGTGGGATCCATCGTCTCATCCAGTTTTTCCAGAAATAAAATCTGCTGCTCAAAACGACTAAACAGGTCGTTACAGAATGAGACCTTTTAGTGATTTTGGCTTTACTACATGTCTCACACTTTTCAAATTCGTTTTAATCGTTGAGATTAATCTTAAACTACTCATTGTTCCAATATAACTATCATTACTATGAAACAAATGAGCATGCCAAAAATTAGTAGAAGAAAGCATCTAAATAGAAGTAGAAGTTTTATCACTTATACATTCAATTTGAACATCCCATCACAAGCATACCCCTTTCCCACAAAAATATCCTTCTTCACAATTACATATTGATCAGATTCAATAATTTGTTTAAAGCCTGTTTTATTAAGAAGAAAATTACACATAAAAATTTTTTTCTCATGGAAGGAGTATAGAGTACATATTCCAAAGTTAATACCCTTCCAGAAGTAAAACACAATTTGATATCTCCCGTTCCAAGCACTTGATTTTATGAGAATCACCAAGCATGATGGTTTTGGGATCCTCAAAATAATTATATTTTTTAAATCAGTCTTTGTCATAATAGACATGACTGTGTGCACCAAAATCAACCCACCATCCATCAACACTTTCAACCATGTTAATGTTAGTAATCACCGTCACAAAAGGTTCTTCGACAACGTTTGTCTAAGGGTTAGAACCACATTCGGAATCTGTAAATTCAAGCAATATGTCCACTCTTGCCACAACAAAGCATATTCCCTTAACCTCAACTTGTTGATTTTGTGCTTGGTTATTTTCACCATTATTTTTCTTACATTCTTTCTTCTTAGGCTTCAAAGAAGTATTTTTTTGAGCTATAAGAGTAGAATTATTTGAAGTAATTAAATTTACACAATGTTCTTCACCATTGTACTTTTCCACTTTTTCATGATGAGAAATAAGTTCATCCTCATCCATGGAGGTGTCATCAATTTTATTAGGATTCTTCTCAGTTAACACATAAGAAACATTGAGAAGACTTAAGTAGAAAAGTATTTTACCCTTCCATCTTTTGAAATGGTTGCCATTGAACCGAAATGGCTTGTTAAGTTCTCCCATCTTGACATCCCAGGTTTTTTCAACTGTAGTCATTCTGATTCTCTTTAAAATTGTTAGTGAAAAACTTATTACAAGATAATAAAATTACAAGATTACAATTGAAAATAAAAGTGAAGAAGTAAAATCTAAGGCTGAGAAGCGGATATCTCACTCTCTTCAAAGAGATTCAAGCCCACTGCAGCAAATGTTTTTCACGGCTCCAACAGTAGTCCTCTTGACTTGTTCCCTTCATAATACAACAACCTAATCACAAAATATAACTCAACAACTCTGGACAAGAGTTGTGTCACGATCGAGGAGCACCCCTAGGCGTAACCGACATCGTCGTCTTCAAAGAGGTCTTGGACAAGCCCTTAGCATTCGTTATAACATATCATAGGTCAAATGCGAAAAATTTAAAACTTTTACATAGTGAGATATACATAGACCTCTCACATATCATATATGGAGTTTACATAGACTCCTCGCTTAGTGAAGCTTACATAGACTTCTCGTTTAGACAACATAATCAATACATAAAAATTATTTTGATAACATCGTCTCACATTAAACCACCTAAAAGGAGTAGAACATTGGACATAACCGTTAGAAATTCAATATGCCATTATAGGCTTACATAAATGATCTCAAATAATGAAGGAATGAAATAGTGTCTTAGACATAACAACTTCATAGATAGAATAGAGAAATAGTAACATCTCTGAACATTGACTACCTACGAATAACTTGGAGAAAAGTGTCCAAGTCTTCTTGCAATTAGTCTCAAAGTACTTCAACGGCCCGAACCTACATTATTTGGGAAAAGAAAAAGAATATGGTTTAGTAAAACCACTTGTACAATGTATGGATACATGCAAATAAACCATTAGAAGACATGCATAAAAAGGACCATTTCTTTAGAAATATGCTAAGTCATTTGAAAAGCCTTTACGCACTCACAAAAGAGCATATACAGGACAAGTATCACAACAACATAAGACATATTTATAAACAGGGACAACATCATCATAAAATCATATTAATATATCATGTTCATTAGTTCATATCATCAACATACAAGACCCTTACCAGTAACCCCATCCCAAGCCTACAAGTGCAATGCTAATGTGAAGCATCATAACTCCATATAATTAAGTAAACAAGAACAGGAATTATAAGTTATTCCTTGCTTTATATAACATAATAATCATGTGTAAACATATCCATATGTAGAATATTACACCATTATCATATTCATCAATGTAACCAACATCATATAAGAGCAATATCATATAGAACGAGCATTTATACATTTCATGATATCGTAAGAGCATAATATTATAGGAACAACCTCCTAGGATTTCTGTCAAGGAAAACTTGTGAAATGTATAGATAGAGTCCCATATCCCTAACTTTACTAACTAAAACCCCTTAAGTCACCCTAGTTAGTGTTCAACTTCATTCATTCATTTTTACTGTTGAAAATAATTGTCTTAATTGACATAGACCATGTGAGCTAAACATAGAATTCGGTGTGATGAAATCCTACACCGAAAGAAGGTGCTCTACTTGTCAAGGTAGAACTAAAACATGAACATAGATTTCTAGGTGGATCCACTAGCTAGTCTTCCTATGGGGACAACATACTTAAGGAACTAGGATATATATCTAGAACCATCTACACGCCCATTAACATTGGATTCCTCATATAATGAGAAACCATAGGGTGAATCTCCCTCCAAGGGGACTCAACACCTCATGTGGAACTATAGGGTGAATCTCCCTTTAAGGGAGTCAACACCTCTCATTGTCAAGTTTACTCGGTGTTAAGCTAAAGTCCCTTTTTGAAATGTCTTTAAGCCTTTCTGAATCATCATATCTTAGTATAGGCCATAGGATACTAACACCTTGTATATTCATAGTCATTAGATCATTAGGTATTGCATGAGAATTTCCTTTCATAACAACCCTTCATTCGTGAGATCAACATATCATAGTCATATCATAAGTGATTCATATTCAACATTGTATCATCAACCATTAACATGATCTCACAATCCACATAGTCTAGACATTTCATCACATTCATCATATCATCATTTCGTTAATCTAATCACATATAATACTTCAATTGAATATCATCATCAAGAATACACCATCATTATTGAAGTAGAGAGCTCATAGTCACAAGAAGTCTTACCAATAGCTTCCAAGACCTTCTTCAAGATCATACCCTCAATTCATCACAATTATGCAATGATCCACTCATCATCATAATATCGTGAATTTAACAATATCATAATCAATTATAACAACCCTAATCATGTACAAGTCCAATTCATAGCTAGGGTTAGGGAAAAGGGTTCAATCATGAATTCTTCAAGACATAGATCCAATCCCAACAATACATCACCCTAGACAATCCATTAATGAACTACAATAGTTAAAACAAGTCTAACAATCAATACATTCATCAATTCCCGTCAATTCATATGCAAGATCCAAGATTTAGGGAAATTCGGGAAAGGACATGAACCACACAAAAATCCCATTGATAAACATCAATTACTCAATAATCTACACTTAATTATCCATAGATAATCATAATTCGTCATAATCAATCATCAATTTCAAGTTTAGAAGAAAACCCATTTTGTAGAGAAAAATCCTTGAAATTGGGTAATTTAGAAATCAACTTTGAATGACCACTTGGGGAAAGGGATCTCAAGAGTAAAAAAATTCATACCTTATGAAATCTTAATCGATAAAATTTGAGTAGAAACTTGGGGAATTAGATTTTCTTCAATGGAGGTTGAATATAAAGAGAAAGTAGAGAGAGGTGAGAGCTTTTGGGTTTTGATTTGGTTATTTGATTTGAGTGAGTGAATGTGAGGTAAAACTGATTGAAAATCAATATGTAACCCTCCCATAAATACCCAAAAGACCCCTCACTTAATTTGACCTTCTAGTAAAGTCAAACTCGATTTCTAAATTTCAGATTTTCATCGGGAAATAAGTTCGCATCACGGAGCTGTTATCGCAAGATTTCCGAATTTAATTTTGGAGACAGTGGACGTTTTCACCCTATAAACATGATTTTACCTATTTAAAGTGATTTTACAAGTTTTAGACTTCATACAATACTCCCAAACCTTCACAAAACCTAAGGACGTTTACTAGTTCAAATGCACTAGTTTTCGGACGTCTTGGTCGTCTCATAACGTTTAAGCTCTACTTCCTACTTAGTTTCAATACATTAGTTTAGATTAGAAACATTGTTTTAAGGTTTGGTTCATCATGTGAGGCTCTAGACTAAGTCATGAACTTTTGAAGTGTTACAAGTTGAGTCCAAAACTCTACAAAAAGAACACATCTCTTCAACTAATAAGAACTTTCTTTTTTGAATAACTTTTATGCACTCTTGTGTGTAGTAAAACTAAATGAAGATCACCACTATTTATACTAGAAAAAGTCTTCCTAACAATAAATAGAAAGATAATAGTGTAATAAATAGTGAAGATAATGATCTTATGAACTACATAGGTTACATGAATAATGGAGTAAAGAATGAAATAAAGTTGAGGACACTACATGCAGATGCCAACGTTCCATTGACAACGTTCAGAAAGCAATATGCCTTATGCCTCTGGTCATTAATTGACCATGAGTAATTAGACACAAATGCCATACATTTTAGCAAAGACTTATATGAATATGTACAATATATTTGTATAATATTAAAATGGTCACACCAACATAATATCAACAGAAAATATAAACTTCTAATCAAAAACAAAAATGTATGGTTTAATATTTTATTTTAATTTTTCACTCACTATATTAGTTTGACTAAATTTAAATTCACATTTAAAAGTTTCACATCTAAGGTAAAGAGCTTCTTAACACATCTAAAAGTTTCACATTGAGGATAAAGAGCTTCCTCACAAAGACAACTTCATATCCTAACATTTTGATAATCGATTAGTAGACATTGTACTCTTCTTTTAATTAGAGTATATATTTTTGGTCAAAATTTGGATTAAGAAATAACATTTCCATGTCCCTTTTTAGGTACAAAATGTAAGCAAAAGTGTATCTTTGATGAACAAGCCAAAAACTTTTCTTTTAAGTAAGAATATAAGAGAAACTAAAAAACTCTTTTCTCCTCATTTTCGAAGTTCTTTTTCTAGGTGAAACTTTTATTTTATTTATATTCTTGTTTTTATTATGAAATTATAAAAGGTATAAGAATATTAGAGCATATAAGACACAATTATTTTTTATTTTATTTTATTCTAACTTTTTGATAAGTCGTCATTTCTTATCTTGTGGAATTAATTTTTATTTATTATTTTTTATTACAAAATTGAGACTGCACTTAAATTTGTGATAATTTCTAAGTTCTTTGATAACTGGATGTTAATACAAACTCATATTTCTAAAGTTAATTCTTATGAAAGTATTCTTATTTTTTATTAAATTCATTTATAGAATTCAATTTGTATGTACAAACATGAAAAATCATTAATTCCCTTCTATCTAAACTAAATCTATAATAACAAAAAGAATATTTCAATAATTAACTTATGTTATTTATGCAGAGTATGAAGCATGAAAATATATAAGCTAATTTAAGAATAGGTTGATCTAAGAGCAGGTCAATTGAGTAAATTAAAAGACGTCATATATGTGATGTGACTTATTTGATAGAATATTCTCCGATGGATGTAACATATGATCTAATTTCTCAATTTTAAAAATTGAATTTGCATACTCAACAACTTTTTCTCTTTTATTAGGTATAATGTAATAAATATATATGCATTTTGTAAGTGCTCTTTTTTGTTTGGTTTTAACTTTGGGAGTTTAAAAATTTGTAAGTACTAAATCGATATACCCTAAATTAGTTACTTTAAATTATTCGTCCACTCTCTCTATCTCTTAAATACAAATCTTTTAAGTAATTTGTAAATCTATTAACTTCAAAAACATATTTTTAAATTTTAATTAATTTTATCAAGTACAGTTAATAATAAGATGCACAAATGATAACATTTTTATTGATATTTTGATAATTAAATTTTGAATAACGTATATTTATTTATAAGAAATAAAAACATAATTAACTTTTAATAGGTTAGTTAACTCATTCATTTTGAAACTTGTGGGATGTTTCACGTATAAAAATCATACTATAACAATCAAAGTGACTTGAAATTTTCATATTAATTTTGTAAGTAGAATTATGAATTTTTTTTATTTAAATTGAATAGATATGGTGAGTTAAGAATATATACCAAAAGTAGTTAATAGCATTTATATATTACTATAAAGTCCAGTAAATACTATTTTAGTGCTTGCATTGAATATTTTTTTTCCTCATAAATTTGTTTAGTTTGTATATCTAAAATGAGATAAAAAGACAATAAAAAGGAGAAATATTAATGCCGGTGACCTCACCTCTTTTATTTCTAGCTATACTATTATATAAAGATTTTATAGAAATTAAGTTTTAGGTTTTTGAAATTTTTGAGGAAATTATAGAATCATTAAATGTTAAATAAAATGAATGAAGAGTTAAAATTAAATATATTTTCAATTTTCACGTATAAAAATTATTTTGTAAATTTATTGAGATATCTCGTAACAGCTTTCGCGCAACCTTTTTCACTAGTTATATTGATAAGGTTAGGTTAGTCGATATTGTTGAGTACACATTTTTCATACTCACTTTATTACACCTTTTAAGAGCAGGTTTTGTTTTAAGTGGCTATAGTAATTAGTAGGTGAGTTACAGTTTGTTGGATCTTTATTGGAGTGTTTGAGATAACTGGCTCTTTATTGGAGTGTTTGAGATAACTGGCTCCAAACTCCTTTCTATCTTTTATATATTTATGTTTTTTTCGACCGTTATTGTATTACTCCAATACTTATAGTGGTATTCTAGAAGCTATTAGATTTTTGACGCCTTATTTTGAAATTATTGCTTAATATATTCGAAGTTCAAATGGGGTGAGTGGAAAGGATGAATTAAGGGGAAGGCGTGGGTGCTCCAACTCCTAAAAAGGTGTGATCACACACCCCTTATAATAAAATTGTTAACATGTCGTCAACTTTCTATTGTTAGGCGTGGTGCACCCAACACCTTTACCCATTTTGGTTTCTTTCTAATTTTTGTTATCTTTTTGGAAATTTTGATTAAAAATATGCAACTTTAGGCTTCGGAGTCTCAAAACCACACATTTTTTAAAACAAAAACCTGAATTCTTTACCGCTATACGATATACAAGATGAGTCATAAGTGAACTACTTTTCTAACGTAGATAATATATATATATATATATATATATATATATATTAGATCATAGTAGTCAAGTATTTCTTT
Source organism: Solanum lycopersicum (assembly GCF_036512215.1). Classification (NCBI taxonomy): domain Eukaryota; kingdom Viridiplantae; phylum Streptophyta; class Magnoliopsida; order Solanales; family Solanaceae; genus Solanum; species Solanum lycopersicum. The sequence continues at coordinate 20,670,738 of NC_090809.1, forward strand.
TATGCTTTTCTTTTTCACTCCACAAATGCTCTACACCATGCTTAGGGGAACCATGACATTAATAACTCATTTCATTTGCGAAACAAAGCAATACAAATATGATCCGATATTAGGGGCGTCAAATGAAATGATTGGATTGAAATTAAAGATACTAAAATGGATTGAAATACAAAATCAGGTTGAGTTTTGACACATCCATACTTATTTTGGGCTCAAATGAGCTTTAAAATGAGTTGCATCCTCACCAGCCGAACTGGACTAGCTTAATTTCAATAATTTAATATATTTTTGTTTAAATTTTATAGCCACAATTGAATTTTAAATAGATAAGTTTTAAAGTAGATAGCAATTCATATATTCATTATATGAACATACATTACATCATTGCAAATAAAGATTTTTAAATGGGTAGAAATTGAATTTAATTGATGGTTCTTTTAAAATGAATTAACGCTTGAATGTGTTAAAATTGACCCCAATTCAAATTATCTTAAGTCATCTATCTTAAGTCAACCCGAGCGACTTTAAGACATGCTTTGTCACTTTTCCCAACATGCAAAGTGAACAAATCATGTAGGTAGACCACCCCACCTCCACAAATTCATAGACTATTCACCAGTACAACTGTGTCTACAAAAGTTTAGTTTAATCAAATGGTATGTACTCTTTGAATGTTGCACTCCTATTTGCCTAAAACGATTTCAAAAGGGCTCATTTTTATTGCAGACGACTTGTGCAGATTGTAACAAAACTGCATAATATCTAACAATGCAACCCAATTCTGTTGACTTGCTGACACGTAGGGCCTCAAATATTCTTTCAACAAGTGATTAATCCTTTCCATTTGTCCATCTGTTTTCTGCCGCATAGTGTCACTCAGCCTATTTCACTCACGTTTTTTACCAAGTATAGAAAGACTTAAAGACAACAAACTTGAACAATGAACAAACGCTTTACAGGAACTCTTCCTAACCTTTATTAATCATAAAATCATTACAAGGAAAAATACCAGAATTTCAACTCAGGCATTAGTTAGTTTGTCTTCACCAGATGACCACTTATACAGGAGAACAACATAATCATATTTTCTTGGAATCAATAGCATAGAGCCTCTTGAGTGCTCATGATGGGTGAAAATTTTCAAATCTACATGGTTGTATAAATTCAACAATGCCCTCACATTAAACATTCATTAGTAACTTTGACAAAAGATATTAGCACAACTATTGATTTTGATATGATTGATTTAATTAATTAATAAAATCAACCAGCCACTGATTTTGATTTCTCACAAGTACAACAACGGATACAATTCACGACAAAGGGGCAAATATAATACAATGATACAACACATTGTGCAAAGATAAGCACCGTATAGAGTTACAAGTTTACAACTACAAAATTTAGAAAGGAAAAAAAAACAGAGTATCTTTCTTCCTAGTTGCTCAAAAACTTGCTGCTTATTGTTAACTTTTTTATTGGTTCGTACTAAAGAGAATGTCAATGGCCATAAATAATGCACCTATAGCGAAAGTAAAGGTTTATATTTATATTTTTCCCTTTCTCTTCTCATCCAATGCCTGCAAAAAAGTGGGGTACAACTTAGGCATCAATTTCATGAATCTGTAGCACCATATACAAGTCACTAAGAAAGTTAGGTTCACCTTAACCTATAAAATTGTAAGAAAAATATCAGACATCTTTTCTATGGTAAAGTAATCAATATATCAAATTTTATTACTTCAAGCTGAATCATAAGAGTAAAATATGATCACCACACTATAAAATCTTGGTCAGTCAATACTCATGTTTTTTATGTATGCAAGCTTTTATATAGTACTTCCTCCCTTCCCTTTACTTTTTACATTATGCTAACTACTCCTTCAGTCCCTAATTATTTGTCAACTTTTCAATTGACACACCTATTAAGCAAACAATAATTGACATAGTGAGTTTACCATATTACCCGCATTAATTATCAAGTAGGTGAACTAAAAATTTAAGATTTTCAAGAAGTTCTACCTTTTTCAAAATAATTAATTGATGGTATAATAGGTAAAAAAAAATGTCCTTTCTTGGTTTATCAAAATGGGACAAGTAATTAGGGACAACTAAAAAACAAAAAGTGGACAAGTAATTAGGAACAGAGTGGGAATAAAAAATTTCTTGTTACTTGTCCATTTTAGTAAACCAAGAGACAACAAATTATACTTCTAATTTTACCCTTATCTTTAAGTGACTATTTCACAAATTTATTGGAGTACTAGTAGTCAAATTTAATTTTCAAAGAATAGTTAATACTGCCTCCATTCACTCTTACTTGTCACTTTTGATATATCAAGAAAAAACAATAATTTTTTCCATGTTTTAACTCAACATTAGATACTTATTTTCCAAATCATTTTTTTAAGACGTCATTTTATATGGGGGTTATTTGATAAAATACCTATATCATAAATATTTTCTTAATGAGTGTGCCAAGTAAAACTGTGACAAGTACAGTAAACACAAGAAGTAAGAGTAACTTAATAAAACAAAAAGTTAATTAATAACTTTTTTAAAGGAATGCAAAATGCATACGAAGCAAGTAAAACGGAACTAGGAGAGTACAATCCAATAGAAAAAACACACTTAAAACATTCGGTGCATGCTTTAGACATAATTTATCAAAGTTTGTTGAATTTTGCAACAATTCTATCTATAAGCTTAAATTGATGAGAGAGAACACTTATATTTTACTTGAAATGTAATGATCCGAAAGGTAATTTTTGGAAGTTTTCTAAAACAATTACCATTTCCCCATCCTGATAGTTTCCCTGACTCATTTCTGATCAGTTTGTGAAGTTGATTTTCAAATTTGAGTAAAAGATTGTTATTTTTGCAGTTTTGAAGTAATCGATTTCAAATTTGTATTTTTTCATAGACTTAAATTGGAAGTTGATGTGATTTTAGTCCTTTAGTTGACTTTGGTCAACATTTGGAGTTCGGATGCTCAGATCAGATTTTCGACGGTTCAATTGGATGCGGAGGATGATTTTAGGCGTAAGAGAGATCTTGGTTGAATTTTCAGAGGTCTCAAATTTTAGGCGTTATGCCAGTTATCTGCAACAGTCTTCTCAAATTTTAGGCATTATGATCCCTCGCCTCGCCTCGTCGTCAAAGGCGAAAGGTGAGTGCCTTTCATAACATTGGTTGAATACAACTCTGTTTTCGAAATGGTTTTCACCCGTAGTTTCCAAATGTTTCGGTTAACAAAATTTTATATTAAATTTTGTATTTACCCCTCATTTTCAAAATCGTGTTTTTGGGTCAATTTTACCTGGTTTTCCAAAGTAATTGATATGGGTGTTGTTGGATTCAAATTCTTATTTTGATTCCATTATTGAATAAACTTTATTGATTTGGAAACCCAATGAAGAGCAAAGGATCAAATGCCATAGTGATTGTTTGACTAAATTGAGGCAAGTGTTCTTCTAAACTTTTGTTAAGTATGTAGAATCTTGTATTTCCTTATTATGTGTATTGGGGAATAATAGGAATTGGCTATGAGTTTGACTTTTTCATATTGAATGATCCTAATGATTATAAAAGGGGTGATAAAAAGGCCATTTGATTACATATATTGATGTGTGTAGTGTTGTTGATGATTTGATTGGTGATATTGACTCATTATAGACAATGTGTCATGATTGTGTTGATATGAATTGTGTGTTGCTATGGACATCATACTCTCATGAATTGTGTGAACATGCCTCTTTTGCATTGGTCTAGAGCGTTGAGATGAGATCTATTCTGATAATTATATGGCAAGGGGAAATGGTTCCGACTGATATATGGGTTGTGTGCATCCGACATGGGTTTCAATCTGAGCCTCAACAAATATGTATCGTTAGGAAAGACTTGCATCACCTTACTTGGCATTTCATTGCACATCATTTATCATTTCTGAACTTATGAGTACTCCTTTTGTTACCTTGTGATTGATGAACTTCAGGTTGATGTTAATGATTTGTACCATTGGAGTGTTGCTATTGGGCTATGGGTTACGTGCATTGTGAACTATTAGGTTGGGCAAATATATGTGTAGGTTGTAGTTTCAAAGGTTTGGTTGGATAGGAGTACATGCATTCGATATTGCTTTACCTGGTGTTTCGTAGTTTGCTTGCAGTATCATGTTCTGGTACTCACTCCTTGTTCCTACACTAGTGTCAGATTACAAGCGCTGATTTTATTCTACTCAACAAACAATGTCATTTAAGACTTGCATATTCTTCACCTTTATTGCAATACATTAGTGACTTGTTCACGTGACGAACATGTTTTTTTGGGAATACTATTAGTTTGATTAAGTTATATGCATGTTTTGTTATATTGAGATTTCATTTTGCTTTATTTCTGAGTTTATTTATTTAATCAGGGTTTAGGCAAACTTGACTTGGCAGCACAAGGCAAGTGCAATCACATCCATTTTTGGGTCGTGACAAATGGTATCAAAACCCATGTTTGTAGGTCTCACGTGTATATGAGTCATGTCTAAATAGAGTCTCGAGGATCAATACAGAGACATTTGTACTTATCTTTGGGAGGCTATGAAGGTTGTTTGGAAACTTCCTTTTTATTCATTCTTTCTTATCGTGTGCTTAGCTATTTCTGAGGTGTGGCACATTCTTTCGGCATATGGTGAGGACTAGAGCTACTATTGCTGGTGGTAAAGGGGAGGAATGTTGAGACCCCAACAAGGTTGGGGTTAGGTACTGGTGTTTATTTAAAAATAGGACAGCTAAAAGAATTGATTGAAATATCTCAAAATGGATTGAAATGACTTTCAACAGTTTTCAAAAAACTTAGTTAGCATCTAGGGGCTTTAAATAGCCAAACATAAAACACATAATTTGCATAATTTAAAACTTAAAACAATATAAAATATCTCAACAACTGAAACAACCTAACTAAAATTCAAAATTTAAATTATCTTAAACTAAACAACTGATTTTGATAAAAACAATTACAGTAACTTAAAGAGAATCTCAACCCTCCTCCTTTGCTTTAGTTACTGCAATTTTTAAAACTGCTCCTCAATTTTTGATCTAGCAATTGATGCTGAATTTCTCTTGAATAGTATTGAACTTGCATATTTTCTGGATATCGATGATCTTTCTCTCTTTCTTTTTTCTTCTTTTCATTTTGATCTTCAAAAACAACTTCCATGACATTGTGGTTTTATTTGGACAATTGTAGGATTCTCAAAGTATTATTGTTAACCTATTTTTCTTCCACAACAACACATAAGATATAGGCTATAAAATATGATTTCATTTTCATTAACCAAATCTTATAGTTTGTCCGTGAAACTTCTTTGGGCATTCAAAGAAAGACTACTGCTTGCCCTTTTTTTAGGTTAAAAAAACCTTGCGCTAGAAAAGAATACCAATTGAAAATGGTAGCCCTACAGGTTAAAATGGGTAGCCCTAACTAGTTAAAAAGATAGCCTTTGCAGGTTAAAGGAGTAGTCCTTACGCGTTGAAAATTTGGTAGTTCTTTGGAAGATTTCACAAATCCAGTAAGATCATGGGGAAGCAAAAAGAATTGATTGAAATCTCTCAATGGGTTGAAATGACTTTTGATTTCAATAATTTTATTAAGCATTCAAGGTCTTTAAATAGCCAACATAAAACACTTCCTCTCTATCCAGTCTTCATTTAGCGTCGAGAGGTAAGCCCGTATCAACATTCGTGAGGTGGTTCGTCTTCATGGTGTGCCGATTTCCATTTTATCAAATAAGGGTGCTTAGTTTACTTCTAGCTTCTAGACGACTTTCTAGGATGAGTTGGGCACTCGCCTTGACTTTAGCACACTCTCACCCGTAGACTAATGGTCAGTTGAAGCGTACTATCCAGGTCCTTGAGGACATGTTGCGGGCTTGTGTCCTAGAGTTTTGAGGTCAGCTGGACCAATTCTTTCCTTTTGCGAAGTTTGCGTACAACAACTATGATTCTAGCATCTAGATTGCCTCATTTGAGGCTTTATATGGTAGGCGTTATCGCTCTCTAATTAGTCGGTTTGATTCTACAAAGACTAGACCGTATGGTACAAACTTTAATCAGAAGGCTTAAGAGCGGGTGAGGGTGATTCATGATAGACTTCGAACAACTTAGAGCAAGCACAAAAGTTATGTTTGTCATAGGTGACAACCTTTGAGATTTGCAGTTGGTGTTAAGAGTGTTTCTTCAAAAGTCACCCGAGGCGGGGCAAGCTTTCTTGCTTGGTCGGCCTGTGATGCCTATTGAGTACCTTTGTTTTGGTACTTATACTACACTCTACATCTTTTCGTGATGCATGTCCTATTACCATCTACCAGCGGTGATTGTTCGTGCCTTCTTTTGTAGCTTGTGGATATGCTCGACCAGTCTGCCTCCTTCTGTTCATATGTTAGCTTGTCTTTTGCCTTTGAGACAACTTGTTGTGGTCCACTTTTGGGACTTGTATTTATTTTGTTAGACAGCTCTGTACTCGTGAATTCCAGATCTGGGATGGGAGGATATCTACTCGTCGTTCTAGGTATGGGTTAACTCACCTACTAGTGGGTTTATGTGCCATCATGACTAGAGGGATCGGGTCGTGACACAAAATTCGAAAAGATAAAAAAAGTGACCATATTGGTCAAAAGGTGCAAATAGCACAGGTTGAAGATAAACAAGGGAAGATTGCTTCACATGATTTTGTCATGTACAACTTCTCCACTTGTCTATAAATATGATACCATGGCGAGTGAAGATGTTAAAAGAAGACGATGTAGACCTAAAATAAGATGAAGGAAGTCATCTTGGAAGACCTATAGTTTCTTCGAATCCATGCAGCGTTAAGCCACAACTAGAAAAAATATATACATGTGATACCAATTACTTCAGGAAATGGTTATCATGTCAGTACATTCACTTCAAGTCCTAGTGCTTTCTAGTTGTTCTTTTAACCTTATCTCAGAACTTTGTGGCGATCAGCAATATACAACTTCTAATATGATTTTTCTTTATTTTGTATCAAGTTGGTCTAAAATGAATTTATATGGAGAACATGATCATTAGCATTCATATAGAAAACACCAACTTGTGTGGGATTTAAGTGTAATTGTACTTGTATACATTAGAGAAAAAGCTTTAGCAAATAATAAAAAGGGTAGTAGTTTAGTGCAGTCTAGGAAAGCAACACAAGTTTCCATGGACAACAAAGGTTCTAGACTTAAGTAGATTTATGCTAAAAACTGTCAAATTGATGTCAGCATCGGAATACAGTAAGACTCAAACATGTTAACAAAGATTCGATGCCCAATTCCCACACTTCCTAGAATTTTGCCAAGTATCAATATAGAGGAAGCTTCGTAGTTTAAGTTGTACGATACAATTTAGATGTGAAAAATGATTAGTAAATCGAGAAATAGTAGTAAATCATATGAGATAGCTAATTAAAAAGAAAGAATTTAAGTTTCAAACCTCATATTTCAGAATATCGTAAGGAAAACAATACCTTGCTCTGGAAAATTCTCATCGTCAGCACAAGAGAGTCACGCATTCTACAGAGCAATAAGAAAGAAGCAATTTAAATTTCAATAATCAAAGAACAAAGAGAATTAAAATCTGATTCAACAGTAATATAGTAACTAAGGAATATGTTCCCCATACCAAATTCTTAAGTAACAAAAAATAACCCAAGAACGCAGCACCAAAAGTGATAACAGCTGAATCCGCCTTTTTTTTTAAAAAAAAAATGATAAATGAAAAACTGCCTCTCCATGAAGTTTACAACTCAATATACCTTATCCAAAAATAAAAAATAGAGTACACAACTTAATATCAAGAAATTACTAACTATTAGATGAAACCTAGGTGTTTCTAATACTCTAGCTACAGATTATAAGAGAAGGAACAATTAGGTTAAGTGCAGTAGGATTATACATATAGCCGCTGACAAACAACTTACAACCGGAACAATCATTGCAGAGAACCAGATCTGGAACAGCACTTGCAGAATAATTAATAAATGATTATACGGTATGAATATGAGAATTTTTTTTCATTCATTTACATTATACAGAACATATAGGGGGTGCAATTTTACCTACATATTATGTGGGATAAATTATACAGAACATATAGGGGGTGCCATTTTACCTAACATATTATGTGATCCCAAAGCACCTTTAGAAAAGTAACTTAGATGAGATGACAAAATCCTAATCTCTTCAACACAATCTATCAGTGTTCATATATGTTTTGATGTGGATATTACCCCTGAATTAGAAATTCTCCTAAACCAAGAATTTACGATTCAATACCATTTCAATGGCTTTCTTACAACTTACGTTTTGTGTGACTAAGTTGAACCTATTAAGCAAAAAACTTACAAGAAGTTATATGCCCTGTGTCTGATTACATTGTTATAGGACAACAGACAATTTTTAATCTCATGTGATTTCAACCCCCAAAAAAATGGTAAGTTAAAAGGAATAGGTTTAGTACCTTATATCGTTATTTGTACTGAAGGGATGTGAAGACCCATCAGAACATGTGATAACAAACTGTGTTGATAGCCCACTTGGAATTTTGATCTGCACATAGAATATTCTGAATTACACTTAAATGTTTGACAATAGATCAAGTAAATAGTACAAATTTCAACTCTGTAGATTCAAGAACTTTACCACCAAACAGTAAAGCCTGTATTCAATATATTTGCTTCAATTTGTAAGAATTGATCCCCCTCACACCCACCTACTCTAAGAACGAGAAACTTACCCATCCTTTGATCAATAATGGTGTCTTAAACATTTTTAAATTACTAATTATTGCTTCATATGATTTTCACTAGGAAATTCAAGAACAATATGACTCAACCACCATAAATGAGCTTATTACGCTTGCTTCTACTATTATTACTACAGATTCTTCCATTCCTCTTTTTAGTATGAGCCATATTAACTTATCAATTATTAGTTAATGTCCCACAGAACATAATTAGTTGGTTACATCCTCTACAACAAGAAATCATAATATAATGTGTTAATCGCTCCAACTAATGGAATATCACGACACAGCTCGTTGGTTACATCTCCTTCCTCCCTACAACTACAAATCATAAACTAATGGTTAAACGCTCCAACTAATGGACTGGTACGACAGTCAACATCATTGAGCCCCAGCAGGTTATATGATGATTCAATTACTAAAGCTGAGCTTAATTGTGTTATTACATCTTTTCAAGATGTATGAAAGAGAATTAAATTCAGGATGCAACCAATAGCTTCTTTCCAATGGAAATTCGGTGAGCTAACCGGAAGTCAAATGCCAAGATAACAGTCTACCAAGTCTAGAGCTTCACATCTTAAGCCAGTCCCTTTTTTTCCCTATAAGAAAGAAAAAGCCCATTTTGTCTTCCAAAGCTGACAGTGATCACTTCAACAGTATTTGTAAATCTCACTTAGATGAGGCAAAATTAACCCATAAAATATAACCAATAACACTAATTAAAGAATTCTAGATGTTTTTGTTGAATGAGTTGGCAGATTTAGTCATAAACTGCTCCACCATGAGCTGGCAGAATTGATTGTAATCTGCTCTAAATATGTGATTCAAATATATTATTCTAGGAAAATAGTTTAGAATCCCTTGATTCAAGGATTTCCTAAGAATTAGGGATTGTTTAGTTTGTTTGGTCATTGCTTGTTCTTATAAATATTGTACAAACACAACGAATAAAATATACTTTTGCAGTACCTAAACTTCGATGGTATCAGAGCGGGACTTTTTCCCCTAATATCATAGGGATAAAATAGCCTTTCATAGAGAGCATCTTTCTAACTTTCTTCGCTGGAAGCTCCTGCAGAAAATCTCATGACCCAAGGAGGCAATGCTTCTCACATGCCGTTCCAGTTAACTTCTTTTTTGATAAGGAAAAAAAAAGTAGTTAATGGGAAGAACTATCTGGAATGGGCACACAGTCCGTAAAACTGGCAATCGATGGCCGTGGAAACTTGGGGCATCTGACCGAAGAGACGAAAAAGCCAGGAGTTGGAGACCCAAAGATGAACTCCTGGAGATCAGAGAATTCATTCGTGATTGCTTGGTCAATAAGATCCATGAAAGCAGTCATAGCTAAATCTTTTCTCTTTTTGCCACGGCTAAGGATGTGTGGGAAGCACTTAGGGAGACATATTCTAATGTAGAAAACGCCTCTCAAATTTTTGAGTTAAAAATTAAACTATGGCAAGCTAAGGGGGGTGAGAATGAAGTCACTACTTATCATAATGAAATAATGTCCTTGTGGCAGGAGTTAGACCAATGTTACAATGATGAATGAGAGTGCTCTGTGGATAGTGTGGAAGCAAAAAAAAAAAAGGGAAATTTTCTTTTTTGCACTTCCAGACTTGGCAGATTGAAGTATTTTTAGGTATTGAGGTTGCTCAATCTAAATTAGGAATTGTTATTTCTCAACGCAAGTATGCCTTAGATATTCTTGAGGAGACAGGAATGTTGAAATATAGACCTATTGACACTCCTATGGATCCGAATGTCGAACTCCTCCACGGACAAGGGGAGCCACTTAAGTAATTTCGACATCTCTTTCGGTGTGAGTGTTGTTAGTTAGTTTATGACTTCCCCTTGTGATAGTCATTAGGAAGTAGTTGTTTGTATTCAGTGATATACAAAGTCAGTTCCCGGTAAAGGACTACTCTTTGAGGATCAAGGTCATTGGATATACAGACGCTGATTGACAGGATCACCCTATGATAGACGTTCGACATCCGGATATTGTGTTTTAGTAGGAGATAATGTGGTGTCATGGAAGAGTAAGAAACAAAGTATTGTTGCTCGATCTACAAATCAAAATATCGAGCAATGGGGGCATCAACTTGTGAGCTAGTCTGGATCAAACAATTGCTAGGAGAACTAAGCAAAATTGATCAGATGGAACTTGTGTGTGATAATCAATAGACTCTTCATATCGCATCAAATCCAGTGTTTCATGAAAGGACTAAGCACATTGAGATTGATTATCACTTTGTTAGAGAAAAGATACTCTCAGGAGATATTGTTACGAAATTTGTGAAATCAAATGATCAATTTGCAGATATCTTCACCAAGTCCCTCACAAATCCTCGTATTAATTGCATCTGTAACACGCTAGGTACATAGATTTGTATGCACCAGCTTAAGGGGGAGTGTTATAATAGAAATTAGTGTATACATTCCCACTTAGAATAGAAATAGGAATACGAATAAGAATAGGAATAGGAATAGGAATCCTAGTTGGAAAAGGATTCTTATATAGTATCTCCGAATAGGGTCTCAATATAACAATTTAGATACACAATTCAATAATATTTTTCTCATCTATTTCTCACTAAAACCCTACCCTCATTTCCATCCAAAACCACAGCCCAAAAATTCCCCGAACTTGAAGTATCTCTCTCGCACCCAACTAGTCCAGTTCCTGCCATCCTCAAGAAGGGCTAACGGTGTTACGTCAACTCCATGGATATCATTAGAGCCAATAGTTGAACCCAAAATCAACTAAAGAGTGGTATAATTATGAAAATCAGCTCCTTCCCCCATAGAAAAGTTTACATGGAGATATTGCAAGTCCCTGACCATTACCTAGTCCAAAGATACTGATTTTTAGAACAAAAGGCATCATCTGGCTTTTTCGATGTTGCCCAGAGACTTTTCTGGTTGACAGCATGGCTGCCAGAGCATTTCCATCCATATTACTTTTCTGGTGCTGGCATCTTCCTCCTAGGTCCAAGTTGTCCATGGTAAAGCTTTCAAAAAAGACATCTCCCTCTTCCTAGATTCTACAGAAAAGTAGGAGCATCTCTCTAGAAGCCATATTTATAATCTCAATTAGGGGTCATCTGGTAAGGTGTATAAGAATCACGATGATTTGAGTGTATTAGTAATGCATGCATTAGTAATGCTTTCATTAGTTATGTTGAGATTATTTCTTGTACATTGCGATGGTGTATTAAAAAAATGTATTGCATAACTAGTATGAAAATATTTATTTACAAAAACACCCTCCACTCTCTTTAGCTTTGGAATGAGAAATGCCTTGAGAGGTATTTGAGGGGCGTTACGCCATTAATCGATCTACTTCATGTGTTAAAACCTTTGTATTACTAATACATGGAAATCCATGGTATTAGTAATACACACCTCAATACCCAATAGAGTATAACTAATACATAGGCTAAAAAAGAGTACCAAGTACTAACAATACATAAAGCTAATGCATGCATTATTTTTTTTCAAACGCTACCAAATGACCATAGTGTTTAAGACTATGGCTGCATACCTTCACATTATCATATATTTGTATGAAAATGATGAACTCAGCTTCTCTAGACCTATACTAGATGAGTACCAATTACTAAATTCTATTAATAAATAACCGGATTTTAAGTAATTAATCCATCAAAGGTAAGCACATACCGACAATTCTTTGGAAAAATTTTCCACTATAACAACAGCTTGTGTTCTATGAACCTTTACTTGGAAGCTTGATCGCAGCAAAAATATAGTCACTGGTTCCCAGTTCTCAGAAGAGTCGACCTGTTAAGAAAAACCAAAGAAATAGAAGAGATTTTCCTGAGAAATCTCACATCATATTGACAACCATGATGTCTAAGCAAATAATAACATAGTTGACTCAAAATAAAACACTAAACAACACATACATGAATTCCATCCTAACGAAACATTTTATGAATTCAAGTATATCAAAAAAGTCCAAATCATGTTATGCAATTTTATGATATCTTATTCAACCCCTTTAAAAAATCTCCAATTTTTCTATATCCCTGTAACCAACATAATGGCTAATGGAGAAACAATCCACGCTCGTGGACTCCTCTTCTGCGATCTGAGAGCCCAACTTTGAAAAGCGCCTCCTTCAGTGTGCCGGCATTACAATTATACTCCAATCAGTTAAGGGCCAGAAACCACAATTAAGTAGCCACTTTACAATGCAATAGGATATGATTAACATCTCCGCTTGAACATCTGCCCATGAAGAACCAACTAATATAGGTGATCCTCCGATTCCATAGATTTTCGATGGCCAAAATCACTCCCATAGTTGCCAACCACACAAAGAAATGCACCTTCCTAGACACCCTGGAGACCCAATAGAGCAATGAGAAAAAGAAGATTCCGCCCTCCCTAGTAACTTTGGCAATTGGGTTTGATAGTGAACAATTCATCCCTACTAACGACCAGGCTCTGAAGTTCTCCCATCTCCCAATCCCAAATGGACTTCCCCTTAATGATACCTCCAATTGGACTATCAATTCCTTTTGGATGAGTGATGCGACTTTGTATAAATGGGAAAAGTTTTTTTCAACTTGCTCTTCCCACATCATGTGTCTCCTAAAACAAATCCATCTATCATCCTCAAAGTCAAAACTAAAGTAAATATATCCCCTTAAGTCTTCTCACTGCATCTAATACTCCTCTATAAACAACATCTGTACCTATAATGGTACTGATCCTCCATTCCCTCCAAGATATCATATTCCTCTGCTATCACTTCCTTCCACGGAGCATTCTCCTCCACCCAAAGCCTCCAAAATTCACTTCCCTAATTTTGTTGAAAACTCTGAAATCTTTTTTTTAGACAAGTAGCAATTCTATTCAATAAAACCTTAACCACCCTAGAAAATGGTGCAAAGTTGGAGAATTTACATTCATCGAAAAGGTACTAAACCCCTGCCCAAAACCCTATACAATCATATATTGACAATTTAATATACTAACTCTCCTCTTCCCCCCACATATTATGTTTATACTAAAAAAGAACAAGCTAAGACAATTCATCCTAATTTTCTCGATAAAACTGCTAGTGCCTTCAAAATGTCTACCATTCCTTTCGTTCCACACTGTCCAGCAAATGCAAGCAGGAATGATCTTCCAACAATCCGCCTCCCCACCTCTATTCCCAATACTCCACCAATTGTTCAACAATACCAAAGTAGAACCAGGTATTACCCAAGTTATTCCCAAAATACAAAAGAACATGTGCCGCAGATTTAAAGTTGTTCTGCAATGTAGGAATAACTGTTCATTGTTTTCACCCTCCTGTTCATACAAAAAGCATTTTGAACAAATCTGAAGAGCTCTTCTTTGTAGCTTATCTTGAGTTAGGCAAGCTTTCCTAATCACCAACCAGACAAAGAATGACACCTTCATAGGGATATTTACTTTCAAGACTTGTTTCCAAGGCCAATTCACAAGACCTCTTTGATTCAACTACCAGTATACTTATTCCTAAGAAAGCCCCTTTACTGTTTAGTTTCCACTTGAGCCTGACAGTAGAATCTATGCATCCACCAAAAGTTCCCAATATCTGAAGCATTTTCTCTACTTCCCAGTCATTTAGAGCTCTTCTAAAGATTAGATTCCACCCTTGTTGACTCCGCATTTTGTTGATCATGTCATGTTGTTGGAAACATATAGAATAAAGAAGTGGAAACATAGACTTCAGATTTCTTAACCCAATCTAGTGATCGATCCAAAAATCAGTTGTTTTCCCATCACCCACAATAATCCACATTTTCCCAAAAGTCTTGCCATTGGTTTCTGATAGTTCTCCACACACTGCTACCACATTCCTTTGGTGAAGTAACAACTTTTCAATTTACCAGTTGAAACTTTCTTCTTCCCTCCCTAACATTTCCATGGAAGACTTTCCACCTTTATGTCACGCTATCAGGAACCTACAATAGTGACATGAAATGGTAGGTATGCTAAACAGGGTACTTTTTATTAACACTTTCTTTCCCTCCATTCAACAGATACCTCTTTTACAACCCTACTAGCCTCTTTTGATTTCTGTCAATCACTAGATTCCGCACAACAAGATCTTTGTTTGAAGCATGCAAAGGTAAACCCAAATAGGTTGTAGGTAAAGTTCCTACCTTAAAATTAAACACCAATACAAGCTCTTGAATATTATCAACTATGCCTACCAATATACTTTCACATTTCATGAGGTTAATCTTGATGCTAGAGTTAATCTGGAACCACACAAGAGTCTGCTTCAAGTACGACAGATGAGAAGCTTTCGCATCACAGAATATCAAAGTGTCATCTCAAACAAAAGATAAGTGATCGATACTACACCCTCTTAATGAGGCAGCAGAACCTGTAAAAGACCTTCAACAACCGTGTCCATCATTTTACTCAAGACTTCGATCAGCAAAATAAAAAAGCATGGAAGTGGGCCTCAATGTTCAAACCACCTCGAGCTACTGAAGTATCAGCAAGGACTACCATTTCACCATAGTAGAGAATCTAGCGATGGAAATGCACCAATTGATCCATGTACTCCACTTGTCCAAGCGTATTTATCCTATTCCGGAGCAAAGATTTAAAACCTGAATTGTGAGCCACGGGCCAAGACTCCAACTGGAAAGTCATCTTCATCATAAATAAATCAAGAAACCCTCAATTTACATGGTCGTAAATTTTCTTAAGACCCAACTTACATAAACTTACCTTTCTTCTTTAGAGAATCCACCACTTTGTTTGCCACAAGATCCGCATCCAGAATGTGTCTTCCTTCCACAAACGTGTTTTGGGAAGTGGAGACTGTCTCAACCAACACTTTAGGGATTATATCATATATTCCTTAATGTTTGTCGGACCTTCCTTATTCGGTATATGGCAATAAAGGACCCATTAAGGTTTCTCGATCTCCTTGGTTTCTTGGAATACTACAATAGTTTCCTTCAACTCTCCCTTCATTGTCCTCCAATACTGCTAGAATAAAGCTAGACGAGAGTATTGTCTTTGTCATACCCACTGGACTACTTTATTGATAGAACTTAATTTGGAGTAGAATGTATCATTCGCAATGGCATCTAGAGGAGAATTTTGTTGTGCTCACATAACTAGGAGAATTTTCTATTTGGATGATGATGTCCACGTGTTTTATAAGGTTTTTTTTTTATAAGATAAGTGGTATTAATAACAGCATCAAGAAGATGCAAGATTTACAAGACATGGCATTTGAGCTTACAAAAAAATCCCTGGCTAACTATACAAACTATTTAAGCCAATACTAATGAGTTAGTAAGATCCTGAAGTTGTTCTGCATTAACACAGCGGGATACAAGTTGGACCAACTAAACAAATTTGCAATGCACCTAGTCTTCAAAATGCCTAAGGCAGTTGACTCTCCACCAAACCATCTCTTGTTCCTCTCCAACCAAATACACCAAAAAATACAAGCATGTATCATAATCCAAATCTTCTTGATGGCTTTGTCAACTGTCCATAGACTCCAACTCTCATATGCATCCTTTACTGTTAGGGTTGTGGTCCAATTGATGCTAGAGAGACAAAAAAGCATACTCCATAATTTGGAGGCCACCTCACAATGATGAAGAAGATGTCTCGAGGTTTCAGCCTCTTTTTCGCACATACAGCATTTGTTTGGGAACTGGATTTTTCTTTTCTTTATGTTGTCTTGGGTGAGACATGCCTCAGATAGAGTTGTCCAGGCAAGAGAAACTACCTAAGGTGGTAGCTTGGTCCTCCAAATGAGTTTACATGGTCAGTTATCTATCACGGGGTTTCTGTTAGAATAGGAATAAGTATTTCTTACTTAGAATAGGAATTAGAATAGGAATAAGAATAGGAATTCTAGTTGGATAAGGTCTCCAATGTAGTGTCTATAAATAGGTCTTCATGTAACAATTTAGATGTGCAATTCAATAATATTTTCTCCAATATTTCTCACATGGTATCAGAGCAACTGTGAGAAAAAATAATTAAAAAATAATATTTTCCGGTAACGTAGTTGCTGTCCGGATAATTATTATTTTCCGTCACTATTTTCATAAAATTGACGCCACCACTAGCTGCGGAATTTCCCGACGAGCAAAGCCCAATCATCCCCACCAGAAACCAGTGCTACACGGGCCGCCGATAGGATTTTTGAAGGCGAACTGTCAGACCCATGCGCCGGCTCGTGTGACTTTTTCCGACCAGGCTTTTCAACAATTTTTTATCTATCTGAGTCGCCTCTTCATTCCGAGGCTGACTATGTAACTTTTTTTTCTGATTCCGACCAAATTTGATCGCCAGAATTAGGGTTCCGACTACTTTCAGGCTATTTCCGGCAATTTTTTTTCGAGATTTGAATTTTCCGACATTCAGATCTCAATAATCAAGATTTTTTGGTTGTTCCCAAGAAAAATTTAGCATAATGTCTTTTGTATGTGATGTTTTTGGTTCTAAAAATATAGGGATCGGAAATTCTAGCCCTATAATCACTTCAGAACTTCTATTGGGAAGTTCAAGCTATTTATCTTGGGCTTCATCAGTTGAATTGTGGTGCAAGGGTCAAGGTGTGAACGATCACTTAACGAACAAGACTTATGTGGTAGATGTAAAGGCTAAGACTTGTGAGGAAGATGCAAAAGTCAAAGCACATTGGGAGAAAGTAGATGCTCAATTATGTAGTCTCCTATGGCGTTCGATTGATTCCAAATTGATGCCCTTGTTTCACCCATTCCAAACATCTTATACAGTTTGGGAAAAGGCACGTGCTTTATACACTAATGACATCTCTCAATTCTATGATGTGATATCTCAATTGACCAACTTTCAGAAACAAGAATCCAATATGTCTACTTACTTGGGACAGGGATAGGCAATCAAGGAGGAATTCAACACGTTGATGCCAGTAACTACGGATGTGGAAAAACAACAAGAACATAGACAAAAATTGTTTCTAGTTCTTACTCTTGTTGGACTTCCTCCTGATAATGATTCTGTGCGTGATCAGATTTTAGCTAGCCCTACAGTTTCTACAATCGATGAATTATTCTCTCGCCTCCTTCATCTTGCGACACCTACTAGTCACAGAGTCGTTTCATCACCCACTGTTGACTCCTCTATTCTCGCATCTCAAACCTTTAAAAAGCGTACATATCAGTCTACGGAGAATCGGCGAGGCGGAGGACGTTTTGGAAAACCTCGATCAAAGTGTAGTCATTGTCATACACTCGTGACATACGTCATATTTTGCATAGTCCACCACCTAGTTATGATCCTCTTGTTCTAAAGGAATATAATGAGTTCCTTCGACATCGCGCAAGTAAACAATCATCTCCACCAGTAGCATATGGTGCTCAACCTAATCAACCATCCAATAATGCTCATATTGCTCAAATAGAATATGAGTTCTTTCAGTATCGTGCAAATAAGAAAACGTCTCCACAAATAGTTTCAGTTGCACAACCTGATGTGTTTGTCACGAGTAATTCTTTTGATTGTGTGTCGCAATATAGTACTGTTAGAACATTGGTCGTGAACTCTGGGGCTTCTGATCATATTTCTGATAATAAATCATTTTTATCCGATATTGTTTATTCGCAATCTCTTCCAGCTATTACTTTAGCCAATGGGACCAGACAAAACCAAAAGGGGTTGGAAAAGCCAAACCCCTATCTTCTGACACCCTAGACTCTGTTTTTTATGTTCCTATTTCTCCTTTTAATCTAGCATTTGTTAGTCGTTTGACGAAATCCCTACATTGTAGCATAACTTTTTTCGATGATTTTTTTCTCATACAGGACTGCAATACGGGACAGATGATTGGAACAGAACATGAATCACAAGGCCTTTACTATCTTACCTCTTCAAATTCCCTGACAGCATGCTCCATTACAGATTCCCCAAATCTAATTCACAAACTTATGGACATCCGAGTCTATCCAAACTGCAAAAGATGGTGCCTAGTTTGTTTTGTTTATCTACATTAGATTGTGAGTCGTGTCAACTTGGGAAACACACAAGTGCTAAATTTTCTCATAGTATTGAGGGTCATTAAGAGTATATTTTTCATTTGTTCATTCTGATATTTGGGGTCCTAGTAGAGTCAATTCCACCTTAGGATTTCGTTATTTTGTTTGTTTCATTGATGATTATTCAACATGTACTTTATTTTTTCATTAGTTCATTCTGATATTAGGGGTCCTAGTAGAGGCAGTTCCACCTTAGGATTTCGTTGTTTTGTTTGTTTCATTGATGATTATTCAAGATCTACTTTGGTTTTTTTTAAAGAAAGATCGTTCTGAGTTATTTTCTATTTTCAAAAGTTTCTTTGCTGAAATACAAAATCAGTTTCGTGTTTCTATTCGTACTTCCCATAGTGATAATGCCTTAGAATACTTATCATCCCAATTTCAACAATTTATGTCTCACCACGGAATCAATCACCAAACATCTTGTCCATACACTCCTCAACAAAATGGTGTTGCAGAAAGAATAGGCATCTCATAGAGACTGCTCGCACTTTCCTCATTGAATCCCATGATCCGCTGCACTTTTAGGGCGATGCAGTCCTTTCAGCTTGTTATTTAATTAACAGAATGCCCTCTTCGTCTATTCAGAATGAAGTTCCACATTTCATACTGTTTCCTCAGTCACATCTCTATCCTATTCCCCCTCGTGTCTTTGGGAGCACATGATTTGTTCATAATTTAGCCCCAGGGAAAGATAAATTAGCTCCTCGTGCCTTCAAATGTGTCTTTCTTGGTTACTCTAGAGTTCAAAAAAGGTATCATTGTTATTCACATGATCTTCATCGATACGTTATGTCCGCTGATGTTACAGTTTTTGAGTCTCAGCCTTACGATACATCTTCTGATCATACTGACGTCTCTATGGTCTTTACCCATACCTCAGGTTTTACCTGTGCCAACCTTTGAGGGATCTACAATTACGTCTACATCTCCAGTTGCAGTGCCACCACTACTAACTTATCATCGCCGTCCACGTCCAACCCTAGTCCCAGATGATTCATGTCATGCGCCAGACCCTGCTCTTAATGCGGAGTTGCCTCTACCTAAACCACCGCTTGCACTTCAAAAAGGTATACGATCTACTCGAAATACTAACCCGCATTATACCTTCTTAAGTTATCATCGTCTATCATCACCCCATTATGCCTTTGTGTCGTCTTTGTCCTCTGTTTCCATTCCTAAGACTACAGGTGAAACACTTTCTCATTCTGGATGGAGGCAGGCTATGGTTGATGAGATGTCTGCTTTACATAAGAGTGGTACTTGGGAGCTTGTCTCCCTTCCTGCAGGTAAATCTACTGTTGGTTGTCGTTGGGTTTATGCAGTCAAAATCGGTCTAGATGGTCAGGTTGATCGACTTAAGGCTCGCCTTGTCGCCAAAGGGTATACTCAGATATTTGGGCTAGATTATAGTGACACTTTCTCTCCTGTGTCTAAAATAGCATATCTTCGTCTTTTTCTATCTATGGTTGTCGTTCATCATTGGCCTCTTTATCAGTTGGACATAAAGAATGCTTTTTTGCATGGTGATCTTGATGGAGAAGTCTTTATGGTTTTGTTGCTCAGGGGAAGTCTAGTAGCCTTGTATGTCAATTGTGTGGTCACTCTATGGTCTGAAACAGTCTCCTCGAGCTTGGTTTGGGAAGTTTAGCACAGTAATTCAGGAGTTTGGCATGACTCGTAGTGGAGCTGATCACTCTGTGTTCTATCGACATTCTGCACCAAGTCGATGTACTATTTGGTTGTTTATGTTGATGATATTGTTATCACGGGTAACGATCAAGATGGTATCACCGATTTAAAGCAACATCTTTTTAAGCACTTACAGACTAAAGACCTTGGCAGATTCAAGTATTTTCTAGGTATTGAGGTTGCTCAATC
This sequence comes from Solanum lycopersicum, assembly GCF_036512215.1. NCBI lineage: Eukaryota > Viridiplantae > Streptophyta > Magnoliopsida > Solanales > Solanaceae > Solanum > Solanum lycopersicum. Next base: position 20,691,481 of record NC_090809.1, read on the forward strand.
TAGATCAGGCATTGTTATCTCTTAACGCAAGTATGCCTTAGACATTCTTGAGGAGACAAGAATGATGGGATATAGACCTATTGACACTCCGATGGATCCGAATATTAAATTTCTTCCGGGACAGAGGGAGAACTTAGTAATCTTGAAAGGTATAGACGACTTGTTGAAAAATTGAATTATCTCACAGTGACTAGGCCTGACATCTCTTTTCCCAGGAGTGTTGTAAGTCAGTTTATGACTTCCCATTGTGATAGTCATTGGGAAGCAGTTGTTCGTATTCTTCGATATATAAAGTCAGCCCCCGACAAACGACTACTCTTTGAGGATCAAGGTTATGAGCATATCACTGGATATACAAACGCTGATTGGGCAGGATCAACCTCTGAAAGACGTTCGACAGCCGGATATTGTGTTTTAGTTGGAGGTCATTTGGTGTCGTGGAAGAGTATGAAACAAAATGTGGTTGCTCAATCTAATGCAGAATCAGAACATCAAGCAATGGCGACAGCAACTTGTGAGTTAGTTTGGCTCAAACAGTTACTGGGAGAACTAAAATTTGGCAAAATTGATCAGATGGAACTTGTGTGTGATAATCAAGCGGCTCTTCATATTGCATCAAATTCAGTGTTTCATGAAAAGACTAAGCACATTGAGATTGACTGTCACTTTGTCAGAGAAAAGATACTCTCAGGAGATATAGTTACAAAATTTTGAAGTCAAATGATCAGCTTGCAGATATGTTCATCAAGTCTCTCACATGACCTCGTATTAATTAGATTTGTAACAAGCTAGGTGCATATGATTTGTATGCACCAGCTTGAGAAGGAGTGTTAGAATAGGAATAAGTATTTCTTATTTAGAATAGGAATTAGAATAGGAATTCTAGTTGGAAAAGGTTTCCAATGTAGTGTAGAAATAGGGTCTTCATGTAACAATTTAGATGCGCAATTCAATAATATTTTCTCCAATATTTCTCATGGTTTCTAGAGCACAACTATTGATACACTTCCTTGATTGTATAAACTCCTTTCTGGTGTCAGTTGTCTGAAGATTAATGTGTCACTGTTGTGGTCTAGCAAGAAGGTCTACCAGATCATTCACTTTCCAATCATGCATATTCCTTCTAAATCTCAGATCCCAATTGATCCCTTCTCTATTAGCAGCAATAACATGATTGGGATCTTGAGCAATTCTAAACAGATATGGGAAATCCGCCTGAAGAGTGTTATTTCCAAAACATTTGTCTGTCCAAAATTTTAGGAGTAAACCATTGCCCAATTCAAAGTAAGCGTTCCAATCAAATGTACCCACAACATCCTAATACTCTTCCACAGTCCCAATCCTTAAGTAAGTTTAGTAACATTTGTGCACCATTGATTTCAGCCTTCCATGCTTAGCTATGATAACCTAGAACTTATGATGTGTCATTCATTATGCATGCTCTGGGTGTTATGGAAAGTGAAGAATAACACATTGATGGTGAAGAAAATCCAGTGCACCAGCTATAGTACTTTCTCCCAATCAGTTTTTGTTCTCATGGTAAGCAAGTGGATGTAAGTGATATGGACCAGATACAAGACCTTATCAATTCCCCATATATCCACAAAGAGGACTTCTGTAACTTTTACGCATTCTCATGGGGGGCAGATCAAAATTTTTGAGTTTACGAGTTCTGGGTTCTTGATAAAATGTATACATATTAAATGCATTTCTTAAAACAAACACGGGGTATTGGCCAAACCTATTCGGTTCTGCCAAACCCATAGTTAGAACTCTAGATCCGCCCCTAATTCTCATGACAATTTTCTTGGTGTTGGCAATTAATGAAGTACAGTATTCTACTAATTTGGTGTGTTGTTAATATTTTGATCAAAAAGAATATTAACTTAGTATGTTCTCTACTAAGCTAGGGTAAGGTTTGCGTAGACTTCTTTGCTTTGCACCGAATTGAACCACATGCTACCCTCCCCACTATACTGGATTCTATTGTTGTTTGTCTGTCAAAACCCTCTTCTTTTTTTATAACTGTGGTGTATGGGTTAGCTTGCACACACCTCGACTAATTCCCAAGATACTTGCTTCCTCCCACAAACAATAGATACCAAGTAACTCTGTCCACCAAGATTAGGAAGAACGGAAAGAAATCAAGGTTTTTGTCTCCACTAGGATTAGAACAAGAGAGTACATGATTCTCGACTTGCTTCATTGACCACTTGGGTGTCTATCAAACACCCTTTTTAAGGAACCCACATAGTTATTTCCCGAGCATGATTGTGTAGCAATTTAACAAATAGAAAAAAACATGCAAGTTCATGTCTGTTAGCAAATAGTAATTTACATAAAATCAACCTACAAGCATTAGAACATTAAATGTGGCCTGGCCTTCAGAAATATGGGTATCTATCTCTGACTGCATGTCTGGGTCTGCAAATACCAAAACATTCATCAAAACGAGTTGAAAGAGCACACAAGAAGCAAGAAGAGAAACATGTTATTATTCAAAGTGGACAACAGAATCACATGCTGACAGTGAAAGATAATTACCACATGTTATATTGTTTTGATCATTGGCAAAAAGCCTGACAAGCTCCCCCTGACAATAACAAAAATTAATACAAGATCTACAAGATAATATGCATTAAAAATTATTATACGAACACTTAAAACTAAGAACATATAGAAAACAACTAAGATCAATTAGAAGATCATCATTCTGTAATGACCGTCCCGTCATTACGAAAGTACAAAAAGAAATTGGGTGAAAAAAAAGGTAGTCGGTCCGGACCGATATAGCGAGATTGGGGTCTGATTGGGGCCACTATAACGGGGTAAATTGTTGTAAATCTAGGGAAAACCCCCCAAATCGCCAATTATCCCCCAAAAACCGTTTTGGAGAAGAAAAAGGCGACCTAGGGAAAATTTCAACAGTTTTTCATCAAAATATTCATAAAGGTCAGCAATCAAATCCTCTACTTTTGTAGTTTGATTACTAGATCTTAGAAAATATAATTATGGCCTTATGAATGATTTGAATTCATTCTAAGGTGGGGAAAATCAGGGTTTGTGAGGATTCTAGGGTGAAAATCAAGAGTGGTTACAAAGGGGTTTTGAGGAGGAGGAAGTCTGGGAGAGCATCACGTCTTTTGCAGTTGACAAGGCTCCAGGCCCATCAAAATTTTCAGGCCACAATGGGCAGATTCAGGCAAGATTCTGGCAAAATCATAATTTTCAGGCCACTGTGGGCAGATTCCGACAGCTTCCAATATTTTCAGACTACTGTAGCACTTCCGGCAGTTTCCGGCATACATACCACAGTCTATGTACAATAGACGAGGGAGAGAACGTTTTGGAAAACCTCAATCCAGGTGTAGTCATTGTCATAAACACACACTCGTGACATATTATATTTTGCATGGTCCACCACCCTGTTATGATCCTGTTGTTTTGAAGGAATATAGAGAGTTCCTTCGGTATCGTGCAAATAAACAAACGTCTCCACAAGCAGCTTCGGTTGCACAACCTTATGTTTCTGTTGCAGGTAATTCTTTTACTTGCACTCTTGGATCATGGGTAATAGACTCAGGAGCTTCTGATCATATCTTTGGTAATAAATCACTTGTCTGATATAGTTTATTCACAATCTCTTCCAGCTATTACTTTAGTCAATGGGATCCAAACAAAACCAAAAGGGGTTGGAAAAGCCAAACCCGTATCTTCTGTCACCCTAAGACTCTGTTCTTTATGTCCCTGGTTCTCCTTTTAATCTAGCATCGGTTAGTCGTTTGACGAAATCACTACATTGTAGCATAACTTTTTTTGATGATTTTTTTCTCATTCAGGATAGCAATACAGGACAGACGATTGGAACAGGGCATGAATCACAAGGCCTTTACTATATTACCTCTTTCTAATCCCTAAAGCATGCTCCGGTACAGATTCCCCAGATCTAATTCACAAACGTTTGGGACATCCAATTCTATCCAAACTGCAAAAGACGGTGTCTAGTTTGTCTAGTTTATCCACATTAGATTGTGAGTCGTGTCAACTTGGGAAACACACTCGTGCTACATTTTCACATAGTACTGAGAGTCGTTTAGAGTTTATTTTTTCATTAGTTCATTCTGATATTTGGGGTCCTAGTATAGTAAGTTCCACCTTAGGATTTCGTTATTTTGTTAGTTTTATTGATGATTATTCGAGATGCACTTAGGTTTTCTAAATGAAAGATCGTTCTGAGTTATGTTCTATATCCAAAGGTTTCTTTGCTGAAATACAAAATCAGTTTGGTGTTTCTATGCGTACTTCCCGTAGTGATAATGCCTTAGAATACTTATCATCCCATTTTCAGGATTTATTTCTCACCACGGAATTATTCACCAAACATCTTGTCCATACACTCAACAAAATGGTGCCGCAGAAATAACGAAGAGGCATCTCATAGAGATTGCTCGCACACTCCTTATTGAATCCCATGTTTTGCTGCATTTTTGGGGCGATGCAGCCCTTTCATCTTGTTTTTAATTAACAAAATGCCCTTTTCTTCTATTCAAAACCAGGTTCCATATTCCATCCTATCCCCCCTCGTGTCGTTGGGAGCAAATGCTTTGTTCATAATTTAGCCCCAGGGAAAGATAAATTAGCTCCTCGTTCCCTCAAATGTGTCTTTCTTGGTTACTCTGGGTTCAAAAAGGGTATCGTTGTTATTCACAATGTTACATTTTTTGAGTCACATCCTTATTATACATCTTCTGATCATCCTGATGTATCTATGGTCTTACCCATACCTCAAGTTTTACATGTGCCAACCTTTGAAGAATCTACTGTTACTTCTACATCTCCGGTTGTAGTGCCACCACTACTAACTTATCATCGTCGTCCACGTCCAGCCCTAGTCCCAGATAATTCATGTCATGCGCCAGACCCAGCTCCTACTGCGGACTTGCCTCCTCCTAGCCAACCACTTGCACTTCAAAAAGGTATACGATCCACTCGAAATAGTAACCCACATTATACCTTCTTAAGTTATCATCATCTATCATCACCTCATTATGCCTTTGTGTCGTCTTTGTCATTTATTTCCATCCCTAAAACTACAGGTGAGGCATTTTCTCATTCTGGATGGAGACAGGCTATGGTTGATGAGATGTCTGCTTTGCATAAAAGTGGTACTTGGGAGCTTGTCTCCCTTCCTGCAGGTAAATCTACGGTTGGTAGTCGTTGGGTTTACGCGGTCAAAATTGGCCCAGACGGTCAGGTTGATCGACTTAAGGCTCGCCTTGTTGCCAAAGTGTATACTCAGATATTTGGGCTAGATTATACTGACACTTCCGCTCCCGTGGCTAAAACAGCATATGTCCACCTTTTTCTATCTATGGTTGTCGTTCGTCATGGCCACTTCATCAGTTGGACATTAAGAATGTTTTTTTGCATGGTGATCTTGAGGAAGAAGTCTATATGGAGCAACCACTTGGTTTTGTTGCTTAGGGGGAGTCTAGTAGCCTTGTATGTCGATTGTGTAGGTCACTCTATAGTCTGAAATCTCCTCGAGCTTGGTTTGGGAAGTTCAGCACAGTACTTCAGCAGTTTGGCATGACTCGTAGTGGAGCTGATCACTCGGTCTTTTATCGGCATTATGCACAAAGTCGATGTATCTATTTGGTTGTTTACGTTGATGATATGTTATCACCGGTAATGATCAAGATGGTATCACTGATTTGAAGCAACATCTCTTTAAGCATTTCCAGACTAAAGACCTTGGCAAATTGAAGTATCTTCTAGGTATTGAGGTTGCTCAATCTAGTTTAGGTATAGTTATTTCATAACGCAAGTATGCCTTGGACATTCTTGAGGAGACAAGAATGATGGGATGTAGACTTATTGACACTCCTATGGATCCCAATGCTAAACTCCTTCCAGGACGAGGGGAGCCATTTAGTAATAATGAAAGGTATAGACGGCTAGCTGGAAAGTTGAATTATCTCACAGTGACTAGACCTAACATCTCTTTTCCTGTGAGTGTTGTAAGTCAGCTTATGACTTCCCCTAGTCAAAGTCATTGGGAAGCAGTGGTTCATATTCTGCGATATATAAAGTCAGCTCTTGGGAAAGGACTACTCTTTGAGGATCAAGGCCATGAGCATATCATTGGATATACAGACGCTGATTGGGCAGGATCACCCTCTGCTAGACTTTCAACATCCGGATATTGTGTTTTAGTGGGAGGCAATTTGGTGTCGTGGAAGAGTAAGAAACAGAATGTGGTTGCTCAATCTAGTGCGGAATCAGAATATCGAGCAATGGCGACAGCAACTTGTGAGCTAGTTTGGATCAAACAGTTACTGGGAGAACTAAAATTTGGCAAAATTGATCAGATGGAACTCGTATGTGATAATCAAGTGGCTCTTCATATCGCATCAAATCCAGTGTTTCATGCAAGGACTAAGCAAGATTGACTGTCACTTTGTTAAAGAAAAAATACTCTCAGGAGATATTGTTGCAAACTCCGTAAAGTCAAATGATCAGCTTGCAGATACCTTCACCAAGTCCCTCATAGGTCCTCGTATTAATTACATTTGTAACAAGCTAGGTACATATGATTTGTATGCACCAGCTTGAGAGGGAGTCTTAGAATAGAATAAGTATTTTTCTACTTGAAATAGGAATAGGAATAGGAATACGAATAAGAATAAGATTCCTAGTCGGAAAAGGACTCTAATGTAGTGTCTATAAATAGGATCTCAATGTAAATTTAGATACAGAATTCAATAATATGTTTTTCCCATATATTTCTCACAGAACTCATAGATGAGCATACGGACGGTCCAAAAAGGCAATTAAGGACGCCAGTCTAGATACCCTAGAAGGCAATCGACGGCTAGCTTAAAGACAATCTACTAGCCGCAAGTCAATCAACAGTCGTGGATTGGGTCACAGCTCATGTCAGCAGAACAGATCGTTATTTTTAGGATTCCAACTTTGTGGGTAACTATAAATACACATTTTAGGCTTCTTTTTAAAATAGTTGACAATTTAGTTTCGTTTAGCTTTAGTTTTTGTCGCACGTTTTTGGACAAGTTCCAAGGTTTTTCTCTTTATAGTTTCTTGAACGAAGAACATCATTATTTTAAATTTTTTGACAAAGGTAACAAAGAATATCGTTATTCTTTCAAGCTATTAATATTCGAAGTAAGTTTATAAATTCTTTTTTACTTATACTCTTGTTGTTTTACTTTCAGTATGAGTAGCCAAACTATCTATTGAGGTTGTGTGTTCTATGATATTACGGTTTTAAGATTTCCAACTTTTTCTCGTTCTTAATTAATTGGTTGGTGGTTGCAAACATTAACATACACCATAATATCTTAGTTTTGCTTAGGAAAGTCGATAAGGATTTGTTGCTCCTGGGAGAAATTGAGAGATGGTGCAGGAAATAAGTGTATATGGGTAAAAAAACAATTCCTATGCAATAGCTCGCAAACCATACAGGAAGATAACCCGCAAAAGGCAAGTCTAGTGCGACGAGCTCGACCTAAAAGGCAAACCACACAGGAGAGGACACCCGCACAAGGAAAGTCTGGTGGGATGAGCTCGACCCACTGTCGCTGGCAAAGGGGTTTCGAACTTGAGACCTCCAACATGGAAGTCCCAAGCCCAAACCACTGGGCCACCCCAAAGGGTGGAACTAAGAGGATATCTAGAACCTGAATATCTAAAATTGCATGAAAGTCGATAAGAAAAGTTTCTCATTGTGGGGACACAACCTTAGCATCTTCATATCATAAGCTTACAATCTTATTACTTACTGCAATCTTAACTTAGTTATACAAAATCTCGTAAACTTTACGGAATAGAAATCGACTCTTAATTTTGTATTCGTCCGAATAGTAATAAGTTTTCTCCCTATACCTTAGAGGATTCAACCCTGGGTTACTATATTTGCATACAACCGTGTTACATCACCTGAAGGTGTATCTTCAGCGTATCGAAAAACATCCCACATTAATACAGCACAATGGTATGCTCTTTATTGTTACAAGTATACTAGCATACCATAGATCAGATTTTCTTGTAACTAGATACAGTAAACTTGAAAATCATTTAGTGGTCCACAATCCTATGAAAGCGTGCTAGAATAGAATGTAAGAGGCAGCCCATGATTTTGGGTTAATAGCTTAGTGGAAGTATTTAATTTCAAATTGAAAGCCACTTGTAATTTGTGGACCAAGCAGTTTCAACAGTCAAATATTTTCTAGAGAGAGATATAGTATAGCAAAGAGGTTGCATGATTTCTCCACTTTAAGTTGGCAGCATACAACTTGCTTTTAGTATAAATAAAGTTGAAAAGATTTAAGGACAGAAGAGCAAGATCAACTACCTGATGTCCCTGATCATCCATTGGTATGCATTCGACAGCTATAAGCTTATCAATATCATCAGCAGTAACTACATATTCAGGATTTGTGGCACCTGAAGATAATGAAAGATGATAGTCGAGTAGGTGTTGAAGCTAAACAAGGATGGAGTTTAAGGCGATCTCTTTAATGATGTACAATAAGACACGTAAAATAAATAATAAAAACGAGGCATGAGAACCACTGCATAAAGGTTTAGACTTACCCTCAATATACTGCCTTGTACCATCAGGATAATGACGGACCCACTGACATTTGGAAATGTAAGATCGGAACAATATACTTTAGATATCAGTGGGCAAAGTTCCTTTTAGGAATTAAATTGCAAACTGAATAGCATTTAGACTCGCTACCTGGAACATGCAAAGAGAAGTTCCACGTACAGGAAACCCACAACCCAAAAGTTTACATCCTGGTTTAGCTTCTCCGATTATTTGAAATACTTCTATTCCAGGACTTTCCCCTGTGATAGGATTTAGCATTAGGATCCCTACAAGTTTATGTACCAACTTTAAAGACAGATAATTATATTACCTTCTGAACTAAAAGAACCACCAATATCATTTCCCACTGTAGGAGGATTATGACGGTTTTCATTGTTGCTCTCTTCAAATCTCTCATTCACCCCATTTATAGCAAACAAGTTATCTTTAGCGGGACCTGAAACATCCCTGCAGTGTCAAACTGTCAGAGCAAGAAAAAATTGTGAACTGCGGTAATAGAAAATACTCCAATCACAAACTCATCAACCCTCACTTAGCCATTGATCAACTAAAGTTCATCCCAGCCTGTCACTTCAACTATGGTCTTAAAGAGGGGTGTTGTATGGGTACTATTTAATACGTAGGGCTGAAGGAACTAGTACATGGATACCTCTAAATCCACATGCCGGTTTCTTTGGGCCAACCAGTTATTGAGAAATGCAGCAGAGAGTTATCACTTGCAAGAACGGGTTGTATATGAAAGTTCAATTAGCAATGTAAGAGAAGAACCTTCTTTTCCTTCTTATAATGTTAACGAGTGCAAGCCCTAATAGGGTGTCTATAGGGAGATTGCTAGGAAGGGATAGCATTCTTTTGAGAATTATCTGCTTCCTAGAAGATGATAGCAGAAAAATAGAATTTAGGAAACATCAATGTTAGATGTGCAGGCCATCAGGGTTTACAAAGAATGCTCATGACAAAAAAATGGACCAAATAACTTAATTTTTTTTTGACAAAATGACCAAATGACTTAATTCTTTCCATTGCTTTATTTCCTCTATCTAAAACTGGGGTGCATACTATAGTTTTGCAACATGGAGCAGTTGGCTTTTCATGTGATTACCAGTACCAGACTACCAGTTATCCATTTAAAATGAGTTACAATTTCAAGAAAAAAGGCCTGGAACTGGAAAGTGATCACTCTAATAAACCACATATTTTTTTTATCCTATTAGTTTTTTATTTATTTCCTTCCAGGTTGTTCTTGTGGGAGATGATATGAGGATGAGAAGGACAACCAACAAAAATGGCTGTTCAATTTGCTCATTTGCAGAAAAAACTTTTAGCACATCATGCACCAATGGACGGAAAAAAGGCTGCTGAACCCTACTTTTGTTGCTAAGAGAGGTGTTAATTGGATATGCATTAATCAATAAGTTATTTTTAAGGTGGTTTTTGGTAGGATGGAAGTTCTGGATATTGAGTTTAATGCCTGTTATCAGCATGGGTCCAAGGAGATATATATGATTCATAGTTTAATCCACTTTATAGAAGAACCCCTGTTATGGTCTTAAGGATGTTATCCTTGAATGACAGATCTTTGATACTGTACATCTATTTTGCATTAGGAGGACCATGATTACAAATGTAAAAACAGATCCCTTGTCCTTGTAAATGAACGTAGACAGTGATTGCCTAAGAAAGAGGATGTAAATGGTTTCATTCTTAGTCAAATCCTTGTTCGTCTATTAGCTTTCGGGTCTTATATTTGGCGCAGTGTAGAACAGTTTGGTACCGCAGAAGGCTCATAAACTTGAGTTCATCAATTCAAATCCTCTCCAACAACATGTTCTATTTCGATTAGCATATGAATCTTATAGTACAGACTAAGACGAAAACTGAAGTCTCTCAGAAAGAGACAAATTTAGACTTCTCCAAGTAAATGAAGACCCATCCTTCCAGATTCAAAGATGTCATTGTTCCACTCACATTGATCAGTTTTTTATCCCTGTGAAATATCCAAAATATTATACTCTCTCCGTCCCATTTCTTTGAAGGTATTAGAGTGGGCACGGTGAAAAGAGTTTTTATGCTACCAATGTGGCTTTAATCCCTAATAAGGTTGGCGCAGTAGAGTTAGGGACTTCAAGCCCGTTAGTCTCATAGCTTATGTTGCTCGGACTCTTCAGATATGCCCCCTGGTGCGTGTCGGATCTTCCAAATGTAGTGCATTTTTTGAGGATCTGACACAGGTGAAGCAACATTTTTGGAGTGTTCTAGCGACATATAAGGCATAGGCGGTGCGTACAAAGATTATTTCCAAGATGCTGATAGAGAGACTTAAGGTAATACACAAGAAGCTAGTCACCCAACAAATAGCCCCATACATCCATAAAGGTTGACAGGCTTCAATGGGAAATTAAAAATATGCTTATCATGGAAGACGAGTACAAGAATTAGTCCAAGAATTATGGCCAAAATTCAGCAAAGTGCCACATGTATTTCATGGTCTAAGTCCAAGAATAGGAAGATTGGCGCCACATGGGGCCCACGTTGAGGGACCCACATGGAAGGACCCAAGAGGAGCCCAAAAAGGGATGCATAACATGTGAGGAAAAAGTCCAACAAGAGTTAAATCATACGCCCAAAAATGGGCTGAAAACATACCAACAATTGGCAAGTAATTTTGGTAGCAAATTTGCCACATCTCTCTTATACTTATTACCGAGTTTTTGACATTAATTTCTATTTGTTTTCCTAGTTTGAAGTTCCCTAGTTTAAATGTTTCCAATTTGATTTTCATATTTATTATTTTCATAGAAGTAGGTTTAGAAACTCATGCTATTTGGGAAAGATTTCATCTATATATAGGGGTAGATTTTAATATTTTTAATTACAACATATTTTAATATTATTAGACAGGTTTCTCTTCTTTACACTTTGTGTGTCTTCGTGTGCGGTGACTTTGAATTTATCTTGCAACATTATCAGAAACATTCTTTAGGAGGAAAGATTATCTTTTAACTTGATATATTTGGTTTCTAGTAAAGTAAATTAAAGAAGGTAATTAGTGTCTCTAATTTCTTTGAAATAGGGATCTAGATCACCTTTTGATCTAAGTTCTTGAATTCACTCTATTAGTATTACCATTATCCAAGTTTATGAAGATCAAAAATGTGTGAAAGAAACAATGAAAATTTTGAAAGAGAAGAATGAGGGGAGTAAGGGGTGCATGTTGACATCCCAAGAGAGGAAAAAGGAGAGGTTGTATACTGTGGAGGGAATGGGATGTAAAGTGAGAATGTGAGATAAGAGGAAAAGAAAGGACATGACCAGGAGAGTAAAACGGAGAGGGATGATCGTGAAGTACAGAGACAAACAAGAGAGTTTGAGTGAGATTATTTTTTATTCTAACACTAAATTTCTACTTATTCTAGTTGTTCTCACTCTCGTGTAGGTACTCATGGGAAAATTTACATTGAAAACCCATCATTGGATGAACTTAATCCTAAGGTAGTCGAAACAAAACGTTCCATGTACATGTTGACGAGAAGGATAAAGGTAAAGAGAATTATTTTGGGCTTGTCCAAGATAGGAATCATGACAGGAAGTTCAAAAAGACAGTTGTGGATCTAACACCAATGAGCAAGGAAAAATGAGGTGATGTTGTTTCTTTGCTACATAAGATCAAGTACAGTATGTATAATTGGTTTATTCACATTCTTGGTAGTTCTACAACACCTGAAGTTTTTCTGTAGGTAATGAACTACAATTCTTATGTTGGTAACTTCATTAATTTTGAGGATGAAGAAATTTTGCCATAGTAAGTCATTCCATCCTAGCAGTGCGAATGCAAGCATTCTGTGATTTTAGTCCATACACAGCCAAAAAAAAAGAATTTCCACAGATATAGGGACATGGAAAGCAACATGAAACAACCATGAAAAGTTCGTCAATTTTGCAGCCTGACCTTTCAGTATTAGATGAGATTTCCAAATGACTCCCTATATTTGCTTGCTGATGCATCTCACGATTGAACAGCAAGCTTTCAGCTGGCAAATGTTTACTGGCTTGCACATCTCCTGATCCAGTTGCAGCTGCTTCATTATGTTGTCCATCAATGTACTGTTTAAAGGCTGGATATTCATTCATACCCTGAGAGAAGAAAACAAGACAATTCTTTTACCAAGAGGAAAGAAAAAAATGACTGCTTATTGTTGGAATAAGAAGCAAATCCATCTAAAAGATGAAACAGATTGTAAACAATACCATAGAACCACTTGGAAGTTGATTGTTTATGGAACTAGAATGAGGTGACTCCATATCAAAAGATCCACCTCTAGCATGATTAGTCACCATGGAATTTAATTGTGCAATTTTTGCCTGTTAACCAACATTGACTCATTGTCATTTTACTTAAAAATAGAATCTCCAGCATGTATGTTTTAAACTTCATAGCAGAAAAACAAAGTTAATAACCAAAGCAAGTTTTTCAGGTAAGTAGCAGTAAGGCATGCTTTTTTTTTATGACTGTGGTGCCCGGCCAGCTTTCGCACCTTGACTAATTTCACGGATACCTACCACCTCCCACCATCAGCAGGTACCAGGTAATTTTGTACACCAAGTCTAGGACCGACGGGAAGAATCTTTTAGTGTTTTTTGTCTCTACTGGGAATTGAACCTGAGACCTTATGGTTCTCAACCACTTCATTGACCCATACCCTTGGGTGCAGCACTAAGGCATCCTACCAAAAAATTTAAACCGAATAAAGCTCCCCCATTTACAAGAGCAGCTTTTAAAAGTGCTAGACCCAAAAGTTTATGGTATTTATCAGAAGGTGGTCTTAGATTTCAAAAGTTCAGTGTGGCTTCCAGTGTGCGGTCCCCATTAAGAAAGGATCTCGGCAAATATGAAGGTTTTTGTTGAAGAACTAGTTACACTTCTAATAATCTCATATGGAGACATGTATCTCTCTTATGGGGAAAGGATAACACACCACTACAGCAAATCATCTGTCATAGATAGCTAACAGGAAGTAACACAAAGATCAGTCATTTTACTGGGAAGGAATACATCAATATACCAAACTATCTGCCATAGATAGCAAATGGAAGGTAAACACAAAAGTCACTCACTTTATCAGGAAATGACATCATGGCAATGCAACAAACCGTCTCTGTCATACACTGCTGCTTAGTGCATTCTGCTTTGGCAAAAGAAGGATGTTGTGGATCCCTTTTAGTTAGAAATTTTTAAGACTGACTGAGTATTATTAGTTGGTATAATGGTGTTCTCTGCATGGGAACCTACATTAGCCTATATATCAATATATGCACAGGTTTTGCAGACGAACAGATTATATGCTAGGACATTCTTCTCACTGCTTCAGTTGAATGGTGAGCTCTGCATGCCTCCTATGGAAACTCCTCATTAGTTAATAGTTATCGCTTATTTTTATTCATTCATTATTTATTTATGTTGAGGATTAGCCAGTGAGCTAGTGTCATGTGCAATTCGATAGTTCTTCATACTTAGAGGCCTCATAGACATGTTTTAGCACCGGTTTTGTAGAGAGAAAGATGAAGTTGGAAAACCATATCTAGAGGTTGTTAGAATAAGAATAGGTATACTACACAATCCTACTTAGAATAGGAAAAGGAATAGGAATAGGAAAAGGAAATAGTATCCAACTTTTTAAAGGATCGTATTCCAGTGTCTGTAAATAGGGTCTTTGTATAATAATGTAGACACAAAATTCAATAATATTTTTCTCATATATTTCTCACATTGTATCAAGGCCTCAACGGACTTGGTAAGAGAATCAAAGATTTTCCCCGGTCGGTAGGTGGCTATTACCCATATATTGTTGCCTGTTTAGCCAACAATTATGTTAGCAAAAGTTCACCTTGTATCTTTCAAGTGACTTTCTCATATCTAATTTGTGTAGCACTGTGCCATCATTTTGATGATTACTTTCTTATATCTAACTTGCGTAGCACTGTGACATCTTTATGGTGACATCTTTTTCATATTTAATTTGTATAGCACCGTGCCATCTTTCCGGTCGCTACTTCTTCATATTTAATTTGTGTAGTAATATGTCATCTTTCTGGTGACTACTTTTTTTCATATCTAATTTATGTAGCACCGTGCATCATTCCGGTGACTATTTTCTCATATCTAATTTGAATAGCACTGTGACATCTTTCCGGTGAGTTATTTTTCATGTCTGACTTGCGTAGCACCGTTCTTTTTGGTGACAACTTTCTTATCTGTGTAGGGTCGTGCAATTATTCTGACCCACCAATATAGTTTTTTATTTATCAATAGGGTCTCATCATTCCGACCCATGATTTTATTTCATAGATTGTGACCACCTTTAGCCTTCAAATCTAATACTCTGATGTATGAGCATTTTCCAGCCAGTTTTTCAGTGATTTTCCTATTTAATTTCGGCTTATCTATTGATTCCAAAGGCGATCCATATACTTCATACCAGATTTTGAGCACTTTCAGGAGACCGTTGCATCATGAAGAACTCTATATGGAGCAACCACCTAATTTTGTTGCTCAGGCCAGTTACTTTTTTTTTTCGAGAAAAGGATAACTTAATATTCACACCAAACAATTCATCATCCAAAAAAATGATGAATTGGAAACTTACATAACCCAGGAGGGTATTTTTACAAGTTTTCTATAAAATCAACTAAATTTTCTATCTCCTCTACCAGTTTCTATTCACACCAAAAATACAAAAGGCTTATATGATTTATTCTAATATTTTGTAAGTTTCTGTTGCGACCATCAAAACACCTTCTTTCTTTCCGTAAGGTCTACCATATACTTTGATCGGATAGTTCTCCATCGATGCTCTTTTCTTCCTCTGTTCCCAATACCTTCCCAATTGCTTAGAAGTTCCATTGTTGTCTTAGGCATCACTCAATCAACTCCTAGCAGACACAAAAACATGTTCCATAAACTCATAGCTCATTGGCAAGCTTCAATACTGTAAAAAGCTTGCTCAGTTCATGCATTGTCCTAACCAAGATCACTGGAAGGTGGTTAAACGCTTGCTCAGGTAGCTCAATAAAACTTCCTCCTTGTAGTATTCAAGTGCCTAAGGAGCAAAGTCCAAGGTTGGTTGCTTATATTGACACTGACTGTGCAGGAGACCCTATTGATCACACCTCCACTACTGGTTAAGTGGTTTATCTTGGGAGCCCTTCTTGGTCCTCCAAGAAGTAGCGCTCAGCTTCACATTCTTCTACAGAGGCTGAATATCGTGTTGTAGCAGCTACTGCTACAGAAATTAATTGGCTAGACAATCTTTGTCAAGAACTTCAGTTTCCTCTCACTAAAATTCCCAAAATCATGTGTGACAATGTTAGTGCAACATACATTTGCCAGAACCCCGACATCCACAGCAAAATGAAACATATTGCGATTGATTCCACTTCGGGAACAAGTTCAGAACAACACTCTTGAAGTGAAACATTTACACTCTGCTAAGCAGGTTGCGGACATACTCACCAAGCCACTTCCGCGTGCTTCATTTGAACAAGTTTTCAACAAGTTGGGTGTTGTCAATGTCACCACCAACTTGCAGGGGCATAACAGCGAAACAGACCTATTGTAACTACTTTTTGTTATTTGTTCCTAGATCTTAGGGATCTTTTACTTCTTTTCTAATCATAGGACTTCGTTCATACAGAGAACAATTGAGACTTATTCTGATTGTAGTTAGGTATCATCCTTTATATACCCTATCATGTATCACAGAATAAACGACGATCATTCAATTAGCTATTCCTTTTTTGTCGAGCTCCCAGTAACAAGATTTCACTGTAAACACTCCCTTGTTGTGTAGTTTCCATCTAAGTTTGTCAGGCTTCGTGGATAAAGTAGGGTTTGAGTAGGGCACTTCCAGCAGATTGGCCACTTCTCCAATTTCCCAATCATTTAGTGCTCTTGTAAATACTAGGTCCCATCCTTGTTGGCTCCAAACATTGGATACTCTAGCATTCCATGTCAATTAGAAAAATCACTTATGGTCTGAAATTTCCAGCTTGTTTTGGAAAGTTCAACACTGTAATTTTATCACTCTTTGTTTGTCGGCATTATGCATCAAATTCAGTATTTCATCAGAAGACTAAGCAAATTGAGATTGACTGTCAATTTTGTGAAGTCGAGTTATCTGATATCTCACCAAGCCCCTCATCGGTATTTGTATTAATTACATTTGTAACACGTTAGGTACATACAATTTGTATGCACTAGCTTGAGGGGGAGTGTAAGAATAGGAATAGATATATACAATCCTTCATAGAATAGGAACACAAATAGGAATAGTACATAGTATCCTACTAGTTAAAGGATTATACTGTAGTGTCTATAAATAGGGTATTAGTGTAATAATGTAGACACAACAATTCAATAAATTTTAGGGTATTTGTGTAATAATGTAGACACAGCAATTCGATAAATTTTTTGAAACTTATAACAATTCAATATATTATCCTATATTTCTCACAGAGGCAATTTTAAGGACACGTAATATTATGTGGCAGCCAAATGGTTAAGCAAAAGATTTTGCGGCTGCGCGGTATAGTTTCCGAGGAGAAATTTCAATTGCAATAACTTGCCGCAAAAAAATCCGAAGTGTTATTTCTGCAAACTTTTTCTAGTTTTGTATTGGATTATAAATAGGTTCTTTCTTGTATTTTTTAGGTATCTTTGAATTAGAAAATTCTGGAAAGAGAATTCTGGTTACTTGGGATGTAAGCTACAGCGATTATGAAGGACTCCACCAAGCTTGTTTGTCATTCAACTTCAACTACTATCAAATATTCTTTACCCAATATGAGTTCTATCATAATTTCTTTTTTTATGCTTTATTATGAGTAGCTCGACTCATATCTAGGAGTGATCCAAATCTATTTTGTTTGATTAATGGGTGTTCAATTATTAGATTTATATTGATTAAGTCTATTATTTTCTAATTGAATCCATGCTTATACAAATTGTGTGGAAGTATAAACTTGATCACTCCCTACCACTTGATCTCACTCGAGGAAGTAGGTTTAAGTTAGGGTTTAATTCATTCAACGGATTGATCTAGTTACCTTGGGAATTGGTGTGTCGTCTTAATATAGATTGCTAGGAATAGTCAATCTCATCTCATATTTTCACAAGATTCATTCATAAATGCTTTCTCGGTAACTAAGAATAGCAACTAGGGACCCCATTAATGTAGGGATGTATTAGTGGATCATTACACTTGGACCATAATAATTTATTTTTTTTTGTGAGAAGGAATACCCGAAGCCGCTACCATTTGGGTGCGCAAAGGGTAAAAACCCCGTTCCTATGCAATAGGTCGCAAAGCACACAGAAGAGGTAATACGAACTAGACAAGCCCGGTGCGACGAGCTCAACCTAGAAGGTAAACTCCTCACTTTCACTGGCAAGTCGTTTAGAACTTGAGACTTCCAAATGGAAGTCCTACGCCCAAACCACTGGGTCATCCCTAAGGGTAGTTGGACCATAATAATTACCAAAATAAGTAGGCTAATTAGGCAAAAACCCATTAATTAGGCACGTAGAGGGGATGAAGAATCTAGGTTTTCCATAATTGAAGTAAATTACTAAAGTACTTCATTTAATATCCTCTAGTTTAATCATTAGTTTCCTTTTTCTTTTTCTTTTTTTTTTCTTTTTGAAACATTAAGGGGTCGTTTGTTGTGATGGATAAGAATAAATAGTCTTGGGAAAAAAAAATAGTCATGGGATAAAATTTTATTGTCTTGTTTGGTTGACATGTTTGGGATAACTTATCCCACTATTTATATCATAGTGATGGGATAAGTTATTCCATATGCATGGCGAGATAACTAATCCCGAGATAATTAATCTAGGGATAACTTGTTCCCAATAAACCGACTCCTAAGGGTATGTTGGTCACCTCCAAAAAGTTTCACAAAGAGGTAGGGCTCTAAATTTACAAAGCACCTATAAAATCTATAAGATCAACTACTTCTTGTATATAGTTCTCTTTACACCAAAAATATAGAGAAACTATACAATTTCATTTCAAATCATGAATGGAGTTAATTTTATCTACAAAGCATCTCTTTTTTACTTGATCTCACTTGAGGTAATTAAATCCTTCTTAAAACAAGATATTTGGCATTATACAAGACTCTAGTATATAGACTTAAACTTATCTACCTCGTACTCAATGTGGCTTATGACTTGGACATTCTCTAGGTATTGTGACAACCGTTTTTTTCTTTTAAGAGCTTGGTTGGGCATTATCACAATTGGTTGTCATTGTGGGAGCAATTGGTGACTTAGACATAGTCTATTACTTTTGTTGCATATTTTGGACCAATGTTTATTTTGTGCTCATGTGTTTTAAGTACAATGATTGCAAATTTAAATCCTTTTGGTATTTTTGCATAAGAAAATGTGATCCCGGTGAACTATGCAAATGTAATAGTCCCACGAAATTTGTACAGTGTCCAAGCGAAACGCTATCTCAAATGATCCTATACATTTAAGGTTATTTCCATTTTCCCTTGTGGAAAACATGGTTGAATGATCTACCTCCTAGGTCCATTTGAACTTGGGATGAGTTGCTTGAGAAGTCCTAATTGACACACTTGCTCTAATATCAGGTGAGAAATGAGAAAAGAAAATAGAGAATTGAAAGAAAACGCAAATGATTGTTTCTCTCAAGCTACTGATTTAAATAGTTAATGCGCAAGTGCTAAAATAGAAAAGAAGATTATCATTCTATATTTCTTCCACAAAAAAGTTAGTACACAAAAGCTTAAGCTTTGGTGACATTTTCCCTAATTTGCATGCGAAAATTTTAGGCCCATTAAATTAATTCACTTGCTACATGCTCAATAGATGCTCTTTTATATTTGCAAAAGTCAAGCCACGGTCGCACCCAAGGGTGTCGCCTAGTGGTCAATAAAGTGGTTGAGGGTCATGAGGTCTCAGGATCAAATCCCAGCAAAGGAAAAAAACACTAGGTGATTCTACTCATATGTTCGAGCCTAAGTGGACAGAGTTACCTGATACATGTTGGTGGGAGGTGGATGATACCCCGTGGAACTAGTTGAGGTATGCAAAACCTAGCCCTGACACCACGATCATCGAAAAAAAGCCATTGTGACAAAACTACCAAACGACGCATTAATGTGTCGCTAGAGGTGCATTTATTGCAATTAAGAAGTGTAATAAATGCATACACTTTGAAATCAAATTCACACACATCTAAAGATTTTTGAAGTGTATTTTTTTATCATCTTAACACAGTCAACCTTCTTTCCACAAAAAAAAGGGTAGGTACAACAGTACTGAGTACACATGTTAAAATGCAGCATTTCAAATAAGATTGAAATCTCTAAACAAGGAGAAACATGGCCCAACGTGTAAAATTTATACAAAGCTCAACCTAGCCTTTTAAGCAGTTGTAGCTTGTAGGTGATTGAGCTCCCATCCTCTCATGAGCCTCTTCAACCAAACTGCACTGATCAAACCTTACAAAGTTTGAACCTGGCTTGCTTATTCCTGAGTGAGTGGAGATGGAAAAGACGCTTAGTGCCATAAGGAAGTCGGAAGTTCACATTTGTCTTTGGAATCGAAACAACATCCTGGTAAATCCTATCTGTCCTTAACTTTCCCATCAATCATAACTTGCCATTGCATCAAGATAAGGATGACCTCATGGTATGTAAAAACATATTTCAACCTGTTCCTGATGATAGTAATCAATGTAATCATTCCCTTGATTTATGTGGACCAAAAGAAGGCTTGGGAGCAAAAGCACCTCCAAGCTTATCAAGCATCAATACTTCGGCCCATTGACTCTTCAAATGTTTCTTCAACCTTCTTGCCATTAAGGCTATGGACTATTAAAAAATGTCAACAGTTGCGTGTCATTCTCCAAAATTAGTGTATATTTGGAAATCGACACGGATTGGACAATCAAAAGTGAAGAGTCCACGCAACTTTGCATTTTTTTGGGAGAATCTGACATGGGTGCAGCATCGAAAGTAAAGACATTTAGGTATACAAAGCATTTTAACTCATCATATAAAACATTTAGGTTTGTGTTTGCTATGAAGGAAAATATTTTTCAATAATCCAATGATTGGTTGGTCAAAATGTTATAAAAGTTTCATTCCTTTTGAAAATGATAATTGGTATATGGGTTGTACGGCAACCATATTCACAAGTGAACTCAAGAAGATAACCTAATCTACATCTAATTTGACTCTAAACATCAAAATAGAATCAGTATCAAAACGGTAATAGACAATTCCACTTGATCTTTTGCACACAATTCTCTGTAACCTCAAAGCATCTGAAATTTCCTTCCTGATTGTTCACCAGATACTACAAAGGACAATTCTCCATCTACTATTATACTTTGTAGAGATTCTGCTTCCACCAAACACTGTAAAGCTTCTGTGATCTTACCAGGTATAATTCGGAATATGCCTTTATGATTAATGAAAATTCTCCAAAGTTGTTCCATTACCTAGCAGTGTAGAAATGGATGGCTAACTGTCTCAAGTTTAACTCCACATAAAAAGCATCTGGAACACATTGAGATCCCTCTTCTTATTAATTTGTTCTGGGTAAGGACAACTTCTTTTGTCAAAAGCCATTATCTCCTTCATTTCTCATTATGCACATGGTATCAGAGCCGAAGAGTGAGTCCCTCCTCTAAATTGTTCAATTCTTCCCTTCTTTGAGCTCCTTTTATTTGTGTCCAAAGAAAACCGAAGTCCAAATTAGGGAAATATTATACAGGCAAACCTATGGTTCAATTCTTTTCCAACTCCCCCTCCACTTCAATCTACTCCAGACAACTTTGACCAAATCTCTCGCTTGTTAATTAAGTTATTTCTAGTCATGCAAGCCAATTAATTTGTATTTCCTTTCTAGTGTATTTTCATAGATATATTAACTCAGGAACTGAGTACATAAAATAGTTCCTCAAACCTGAATTCGTGATGCTGGTCGTTCTTTGCATTTAAAGAATTCTGAATTTTGGAAAGCCTGCTTAAGTAAACATAGCACAATTTGCAAAACAAAAACAGTATTTGCTTTTTTTCATTTATATTAATCTGATAAGCTACTGAATAAAACATCCCACAGTTTGGCCCAAAAAAAACAGTATAAAGCATGATTGAAAAGGTTGCTCCGTATATACAAAATTGCAACTAATAAGGTTGTAAATGACAAAACCTTACATGTGAAGTTCTGATCTTCATCTCCAGTTGATCGTGCAAGTGCTGCAATACATGGAGAAAAATGTTGAATCGGAAGTGATACTCCAGGAAGGAAGACTACGTTGCAATATTCGTTGATGCTATAGGATTAGATTCGAAGTGGAAGGAAGAGGAGAAATTTGGTTAATTCAGACTAACAATAATGGTCCTTTGTATGTTGACTCTAAAGGAAGACACAAAGGATTCATAAAATTTCCTCAATGTCTAACTATGATGATCCTCTGAATATTGAAAATAGCATAATGACTACAAGGATAAAGGTTCCCTCAATTGGTTGTGACTAAGAAAAGTTGATTGATTCATCCATTTGTAGATTTTGCAACAACCAGACCTCCATAGTATAATAAACTCAATTAACTGAAAAAGTTCTAATAACATCAAACTCTGAACCAGGCAGATTCTAAGTAGAACAGAATTCAAAAAATTACAAATGATGTAAGTCTAATTTTCCTCAAAGCACGGAAAAGGTAACTGAAGATACAACATTCAGCCAGACCTTCAGATTAGTCGGGCATAAAAAGACCTCAAGCAATGACCCCCATCAACATATAGCAGTGCTACTAGCATGTCAAGCATGATTTACAGCAAAAGAATAGATAATGATGTTTTACAGAATGCTTTTGGGATTAGACATGTTTAAACGTTTATTGCATCTTTGCATACACGACTTAAAATTAATTTTCAGGATTTGAAAAATGATGACATTTTTGTGGGTAGCACTCTTGCCAAAGCAATGTTTTTCCGACCAAAGCAATGTGTCCAATACAAGTGTTGTGCCATATGCTTTACAGTTTTACTGAAGAACTGAACAAAGAAGAAGAAGAAACTCATAAGATACTAAAGATCCAAACAATATGCATGTAAATATTTAGATCAGTAAATATATGAAAAAACATACCGGACCTTTTAACTCCTCAGAGATTATTATATACCTCAAGGACTGTAAACAACATGATCTAGAGAGAGTCAGTACTTCTTACTAAAGCACTACCCTAATCCTTTGTAATCAATACCTTCACATTGTTGGTCAGATTAGAGGCACTGGCCACACGAGGAAAGACACCATATTCAGCCAATAATCCAATCATGGATGACATAAAAATATATTTGTCATCCTCCGTATCCTGAAAAAAGAATAAAACTTCCAATAAACGAGATCCTAGAGAAGATACAGATAGATGATACAACTACTATATCTCAATCACAAGCTAGCTGGGGGTGAGCAGTATATACAGTTCTCCCAAGAAATATATTTCTCACAGTGGCAACCAATATTGTGCAGTTACATCAAGAACCACAAGTAGAGAAATAATTTTTAAATATTGAAGCTTATATTCCCAATAAAAAAGGGACAAGAATTCACAGTCAACGTAGGTTGAATGCGACTCTACCAATACCTATCTCCTCTGATTTCTTACCTTTAACTCATTCACCAATCTTAAGTTTTCTTCAAGATCACCTTTCCTCCGAGTCAGTTCATTTGAGGCGGATATTATTGCTTCGTTCTGCTTCTCATCTAGTGCCTATGAGTGCAAAATAATAACTCTAAAATAATGTATAGAACAAAAATATTAAACAAGTAAATTCAGTCACAAGAAAGACAAACCATGCGTAGTTCAGAAAATTTCTTCTCAAGTCCATATTTCTCATTCAAGAGCTGTGATTCCTGATCCAACGGTGACAACAAAATGTTCTTAAGTTAAAAGTTGAACCATAAGTATATGAACTCTGAAGTGAAAGGCAAAAATGTGCAAAAGACCAAAGGGAAATGGCACACCCGAATACTGGCAAGAGCAATCTGTTCCCGAAGATATAGGATTTCTTCTTGTTGTGCTTTCGCACGTGAATACAGTTCCTGAACACAGATTTATACAGCAAATCAACGAACTGTAGTCTCCCTTCAAACTGAAAATTGTATTCTGTACAAATTTAGAGAAGCTACCATAACTTCAGGATCCTGAGAGTCATTGATGGTGTCATTTCCCTTCAAAATCTTCGGTAAAGAACTCATCCCAAAATTTTGCCTGCAACTGTGATGAATTAGTGGCCGTACACACTCGACCGAAAATTCCCACCATAATCTAGCTCATGGATTACCTGTTTGCCAAATCAGAGCTTTGCCCTTGAACTCTTACATCTTTTTGCCCATTAATAGAGCTAATAGGGGAATACATGTTAGACAACTATTTTCAGGAGAGGAAGTCAAATAAAAAGTAGTCAACTAGGTCCGACATCATCGACCAGTTCCTTGCATATCCCAACCTATTCTGATTCACAAAATGCTGAAGCACTTCCGCTCTTCCAGAAATAATAGCAAGATATAAAAGGCAGCAACTAAACTAAAGGAATACACAACTGATACATGTGATAGGTTGGGATAACGGTACTCACTGATACAGAGCCTTTTGGTCTTATAAAGCTATGCTGAAGGAATCTTCAACGAGTAAGAGTGATGGGGCTTGTGAGAAGTTTGAGCGTCCTAAATGTCTTCTATTTAGGCTAGCTTCCTCTTGGACCACGAGGTGATCAAGATCTGGAGTTACAGCTACCTCTTTCCTCCGATCGCCGCCGACCTTGTGAAGAAGACGAAGGAGGTGAAGTTAGTTTTGCCTATTTTATTATTTTTCATTTGAAGAAAGAAAGCAAAAAAAAGTTTAACTACCGCAGAAGTTTAAGGAAAACTGGCGCAAAGTAAAAGAATTACTCCTTATTAGTTAAAAAAACCTTCAAAAGAAAAATTCAGGCAAAATTATTTATATAATAATAAATATAAATTAGATTGAGAATCCCTTATTAATCACAACAAACCGAAATAGCAATTGGGTATGTTTACCTTTTTTTTAAAAAAATGTGGAAGAACGAGTCACCAAGGCTTTCAATCTCCTATTAATATGTAGGAACGAAAGAAAGAAGAAGTTCCTCAAGCGTTTTATTTTTCTACCAAATCAAATATAGGTTATTGCAAATTTTATTTATTATTATTAGTTTAACAATTTTTTTTGACTAATTCAAATTCATAGAAAGAAATAAATCGTGTGAATATAAAACTCCCTTCATTTCTCTTTTTTGACGAAAACTATTAAATATCTTCAAATTAAACAACAATTAAGGAGAATGATATTATTAAAAGGAAAATGATTAAATGTATTTGGTGTCATAGAAAATATTTATAAGATAACTTGATATTTTTTGCTGAAAATTATTTTATGTTTTTTTTTATTAGAGAGTAGAAAATGTTTTTTTCAAAAAAATATTGAAGATTGATTAAAAAATGGTAGCAAATTAAATAGGGTTCTTTAATGGAGTATTCAAATGTTTTATGTTTAATATTATGATGAGCTTTATAAATGGAGTATTCAAATGTTTTATGTTTAATATTATGATGAGCTTTATGTATATATACTAGTTTTGACGCACGTGCGTTGCACGTAAAAATCAAATCATGTCTCACATTATTTTTAAAAAATAATATGAATATTGCTAAATAAAAAATTAGGGACTCTTAAAATTTCTCAGTTACACCTTTTAAATAAACTTTCTACTTCCTTCCCCAATAATGCATTACTTTGTTATTATTATTTTGCATGTGTTTTTACTTTTGATCTAAGGGATAATGCACAAGTACTTTCTCAATCTGTGCCCGAAATCTCAGAGACACACTTATACTATACTAAGGTCCTATTACCCCCTGAACTTATTTTATTAATAATTTTCTATTCCTTTTCTGTCTACGTGGCACTATCTTGTGGGCCCAATGTTAATTGACTTTTTTCTTCAAACTAGTGTCACGTAGGCCGAAAATAAGTAGAAAAGTACTTATAAAATAAGTTCAGGGGGTAATAGGACCTCAGTATAGTATAAGTGTGTCTCTGGGATTTCGGACATAAGTTGAGGGGTACTTCTGCATTTTCCCTTGATATAATATAACATATAAAAATAATGATATAAAATATAGAAGATGTACTAAATTGGATGTTTTAGTTTAGTATTAGATTAATTTAATATTCATATTATGGAGTGTTTTAATTTTACTGAACTTTGAGATTGTCAACATTTTGTAAATAATACTTGAAGTTTTAAGAAGAGAAGAATAGAAAATATAAAAAATCGTAGTTAAAAATTGTGAGAAAACCCCTCCATTTATACTTAAAGTATTAGTATGTGCATATTGAATCTTATCATAGAAATATAAAAGATATACTAAATTGAGTGTTTTAAGAATAATAATAATTATTATTATTATTATTATTATATTTTTCTAAAATATAGTTTAAAATTTGATGAAGCCCTCTTTATATGGCCAACAAGGGTAGTGTACGAAAAACAACTTGTGGTGCCTCATCAAAAAGAAGTCACAACTCTTTAAAAAAGTCACAACCCTTCAGAAAGGTCAAAATTCATCAGATTAGTCATAACTCTTAGAAAAAGTCGCAAACCTTCGAAAAAGTCATAACTCTACGGAGTTGCAATCCTTCGAAAAAGTCACAACTTTTCAAAATGGTTGCAACCCTATAGAAAAGTCCCAACCCTTCAAAAAGGTGACAACTCATCAGAAAAGTTATAACTCTTCGAAAATGTCAAAACCCTTCAATGTGAAAAGTTATTTGTCATTAATATAATATAATACACATAAATAAATATAATGAAATATAAAATATTAGGTAATTTACCCGCGCTTTTGAACAATCTTTCCAATAATCATTGTTATAAGAAAAAATATGTAAATTTATGTAGGTTGTTAGCACATTTCTAGAAAAACTAAATAATTTGACATTATCTCATATCTCAAGAATTATAAATATATAATTAATGATTAAAAATATCTTGATATCTAATTATTTTTTATCTTTTACATATTGTATCATATTATATTTGATGATATAACCATCTTGTTAAAATTGAGTGATGTTTTTATGTCACGACCCAAATCCGGGCCGCGACTGGCACCCACACTTACCCTCCTATGTGAGCGAACCAACCAATCTAAACCTTATCATTTCGATGTAATATCAACATAAAGTAATGCGGAAGACTTAAACTCATTAATAAAATCAATAACTATTATTATTCCCAACATCTGGAAGTCATCATCACAAGAACATCTATAATCAAATTACTAAACTAAGAGTATTCTAAGAAGCTAAAAATACATAAGAAGCTAGTCCACGCCGAAAGTTCAAGGCATGGAGACTTGAAGAAGAAGATCCAGTCCAAGCTAGAAACATTAGCTCACCATGAATTTCCGATGTAGTAAGACTGGCTTGAATTACTGTTGAGTCGAAGATGACGGCACGTTTGCTGCACTCCACAAATAAACAAGAAGAAAACAATAAAAGTAGGGGTCAGTACAAAACACGGGTACTGAGTAGATATCATCGGCCAACTCAAAATAGAAAACAGTATGCATTAAGCAATATCATAAAATCAACTAATATCCTTAGCATGCAGCATTTACAGTTACCATAACCCTTGGTTACAACACCAAGCACATCAATGAGGACTCACACCTCCTCATCATACTCATTTGGGAATTTAGTTCATTAGATTGGATATATTAACGTATTTCAAGATTCATTATCTTTATTCCCCTCGTGTCGGTACGTGACACTCCGCTCCTCAATATACTATCCTGGTGTCAGAACGTGACACTCCGATCCTCATTCTATCCTGGTACCGGAACGTGGCACCTGATCCATATTCTATCCTGGTGTCGGAACGTGACACTCCGATCCTCATATACTATCCTGGTACCGGAACGTGGCACCCGATCCATATTCTATCCTGGTGTCGGAACGTGACCATACAAATAGAACATTCTGCTTAGTCAAGTTCGTCAATTGGGAAGCAATAGAAGAGAATCCCATGACAAATCGACGGTAGTAGCTAGCTAACCCAACAAAGCTCCTTATTTCTGACACATTAGTAGGTCTTACCCAATTCTTCACTGTCTCAATCTTAGAAGGATCCACCATCACTCCATCCTTAGAAACTACGTGCCCCAAGAAGGACACTGCATCTAGCCAAAACTCACACTTAGAAAACTTGGCATAAAGCTTTTTCTCCCTCAACATTTCCAATACCATTCTCAAATGCTCTTCATGTTCCTTCTTGCTCTTTGAGTATACCAATATATCATCAATAAATACGATCACGAAGAGGTCCAAATATGGCTTAAAAATCCCGTTCATCAAGCTCATGAACGCAGCAGGGGCATTCGTAAGACCAAAAGACATCACTACAAATTCGTAATGCACATACCTCGTTCGAAAAGCAGTCTTTGGCACATCCGTTGCCCGTATTTTTAATTGATGATAACCGGATCTCAAGTCAATCTTAGAGAAGACACAAGCACCTTGTAACTGATCGAACAAGTCATCAATGCGAGGAAGAGGATACTTGTTCTTTATGGTTACCTTGTTTAGTTGTCTGTAGTCTATACACATTCGAAAACTCCCATCCTTCTTCTTTACAAACAAAACCGGAGCACCCCAAGGAGATGCACTTGGTCTAATGAAGCCTTTGTTCAATAACTCTTGAAGTTGTGCCTTTAACTCTCTTAACTCTGCGGGAGCCATTCTATAAGGGGGTATAGAAATGGGGCGTGTGCCCGGTTCGAGATCGATACAGAAGTCAATATCCCTATCTGGTGGCATACCAGGAAGATCTGCAGGGAACACATCCAGAAACTCACGGACCACTGAAACCGACTCAATCGAAGGTACTTGGGTAGTGTCATCCTTGAGATGTGCCAAGAAAGATAAACACCCTTTACTAATCATTTTCTTAGCACGAAGAAAGGAGATGATACGAACCGGATTGGAAGTGTAGTCACCCTCCCAAACTAACGGATTTGTCCCAGGCTTGGCTAACGTCACCGTTTTAGCATTACAATCCAAAATTGCAAATTGCGGAGAAAGCCAAGTCATACCCAGAATTACATCAAAATCATCCATTTCTAAGATAACCAAATCTACATAAGTGTTGCTCCCCACAAAGTTCACCAAACAAGACCTATACACCTTTTCAACTACCACATACTCACCCACCGGAGTAGAAACACGAATAGGCATATCAAGTAATTCACAATGTAAAGTTAGACCATTAGCAAATGAGGAAGATACATAAGAAAATGTGGATCCAGGATCAAACAATACAGAATCCATGCAATCACAAACCAAAAGATTACCTGTGATGATAGCATCAGATGCCTCCGCTTCAGACCGCCCAGGGAAAGCATAACAATGGGCCCTACCGTTCGTCTGTCCATTGCCCCTACCATGTTGTGATGTAGTGGCTCCAGTTTGCCCATCACCTCGGCCGTTTTGGTGACCACCATTTCCTCGACCACCACGTCCTCCAGAATAACGGCCTCTGTCATGACCACCTCTACCTCTAACATTTGGAGGTTTGTAACTCTGTTTTGGACAATATCTCTTAATATGTCCAATCTCCCCACATCCATAGCACTCTCTGGGTTCATGCATAGGTCTCTCAGAGAAGTGTTGACGGGTCGGAGGTGGACCCCCAACTACAGTCTGTAGTGAAGACTGAATTGGTCGGACTGAGTAACTTCCCGAACCCTGTCCTCTAGTGTAAGCACCATTAAACTCACCTCCCTTTCGAAACCTTTTTGATGTCGATGTCGGGGTGAAGTCGTCTGGCTTCACTCCTTCCACTTCTATCACAAAGTCTACCACCTCTTGGAAGGATTTTGCCGTTGCCGCTATCTGTAAGGCCGAAATCCGCAATTCTGACCTCAACCCCTTCACAAACCGGCGAATTCGCTCTTGTGGACTGAAACACAGTTGGGTGGCATGCCGGGATAATGCACGAAACTTAGCCTCATATGCATTGCCCGACATCCTACCTTGCTCTAGGTTCAAGAACTCATCCCTTTTCCTATCCCTCAAAGTTCGGGGGATATACTTCTCCATAAACAAGCTAGAGAATGAGGCCCAAGTCATAGGTGGTGCCTCTGTTGGTTGACACTCAATATGTGACCGCCACCACATTTTGGCGTTCCCTTGAAACTGATAAGTCACAAACTCCACACCAAACCGTTCTACTATACCCATCTTGTGTAGTAGCTCGTGACAGTCAACCAGAAAATCATAAGCATCCTCTGATTCAGCACCCTTGAAGATCGGAGGTTTCAATTTCAAGAACTTACTGAAAAGTTCATGCTGATCATTTGTCATTATAGGCCCAGTAGTCAGACGTGGAAACGTGCCTATTTCCAATGGAACATCCATGCGGGGAGCCATAGTAGCCGCATGTTGTACCTCCGGAGCCTGAGGTGCTGGTGCAGAAAACACTAGGGGTGTCTGGCCCTGATCAGATAACCCGCTAAGATAAGCCAGAACCTGATTGATCATCTCTGGGTTAGGTTGGGGTGGCAATCCCTCATTCTGCACTTGTTCAGTTTCCCCATCCTCCCCTTCTCTTATTACTTCCTCAGTCGGTGGAGGAGTCACTGTCCTAGTATCAAATGGGCTAGGCGCTCGTCCTCTTCCCCTAGAGGACGTCCTTCCACGACCTCTACCACGGCCCCTTGCCACTGTTCTTCCTCGAGCCACAGCCCCAGTGGCTGGCTCAGTTGTTTCTTGTCTAGCCGGTGTTGGTGTTGGCGTAGTCGTTGCTCTAGTTCTAACCATCTGCGAAAGAGAGTGAAGATGGTCAGATACCAATTCGTATCGCCTAGATACCAATTGAGCTCAAGTAGTAGAACGAAAGAAAGAATGAAAGAGTGAAATTTTCCTAAAGTCTTATAGCCTCTCAAGGAAAAGTAAAGGCGTCCCCCTACCGTTCCTTAAGACTCTACTAGACCTGTTCTTGTGTGATGAGACCAACGAACCTAATGCTCTGATACCAAGTTTGTCACGACCCAAATCCGGGCCGCGACTGGCACCCACACTTACCCTCCTATGTGAGCGAACCAACAAATCTAAACCTTAACATTTCGATGTAATATCAACATAAAGTAATGCGGAAGACTTAAACTCATTAATAAAATCAATAACTATTATTATTCCCAAAATCTGGAAGCCATCATCACAAGAACATCTATAATCAAATTACTAAACTAAGAGTATTCTAAGAAGCTAAAAATACATAAGAAGCTAGTCCACGCCGGAAGTTCAAGGCATGGAGACTTGAAGAAGAAGATCCAGTCCAAGCTAGAAACATTAGCTAACCCTGAATTTTCGATGTAGTAAGACTGGCTTGAATTACTGTTGAGTCGAAGATGACGGCACGTTTGCTGCACTCCACAAATAAACAAGAAGAAAACAATAAAAGTAGGGGTCAGTACAAAACACGGGTACTGAGTAGATATCATCGGCCAACTCAAAATAGAAAACAGTATGAATTAAGCAATATCATAAAATCAACTAATATCCTTAGCATGCAGCATTTACAGTTACCATAACCCTTGGTTACAACACCAAGCACATCAATGAGGACTCACACCTCCTCATCATACTCATTTGGAAATTTAGTTCATTAGATTGGATATATTAACGTATTTCAAGATTCATTATCTTTATTCCCCTCGTGTCGGTACGTGACACTCCGCTCCTCAATATACTATCCTGGTGTCAGAACGTGACACTCCGATCCTCATTCTATC
The DNA here is from genome assembly GCF_036512215.1 of Solanum lycopersicum. NCBI lineage: Eukaryota > Viridiplantae > Streptophyta > Magnoliopsida > Solanales > Solanaceae > Solanum > Solanum lycopersicum. The sequence goes on from NC_090809.1 coordinate 20,723,034, forward strand.
CTGGTACCGGAACGTGGCACCTGATCCATATTCTATCCTGGTGTCGGAACGTGACACTCCGATCCTCATATACTATCCTGGTACCGGAACGTGGCACCCGATCCATATTCTATCCTGGTGTCGGAACGTGACACCCGATCCATATTCTATCCTGGTACCGAAACGTGGCACCCGATCCATATTCTATCCTGGTGTCGGAACGTGACACCCGATCCATATTCTATCCTGGTACCGGAACGTGGCACCCGATCCATATTCTATCCTGGTACCGGAACGTGGCACCCGATCCATATTCTATCCTGGTACCGGAACGTGGCACCCGATCCATATTCTATCCTGGTGTCGGAACGTGACACTCGATCCATATTCTATCCTGGTACCGGAATGTGGCACCCGATCCCCTAATCTCACCATTTTCGTTCATCAAGCCTTCTTTTATACCAAGGCATCATCATTAACAAAGTAGATTAGGGTTTCTTTTCAAGATTTGGGATTCAATAGCTTCATCATGCTTATTTATTCACAATTACATAATCACATCATTCATGCAAGCATACAATTAAGCATATAGAAGGTTTACAATACTACTAACACATATCATTCGCTATTAAGAGTTTACTACGAATAGCATGAAAACCATAACCTACCTCCACCGAAGAATTGAAATCAAGCAAGTTAATCCTCAAAGCTTTGTGTTTTTCCTCTCGTTCGACTTTCTCTCTCTTTCTCTTGTTCTTTCTATTTTCTTTATTCAAACCCTCTTTCTTTTACCCTAATTAGTATATAATTAAGAATAAAAGATGGCAATAATACCCCACTAATTAACTTAAGGTTACCTCTTTTAACCCCCAAGTAATTAGACTTATTAACATTAACCCACTAACTTTATAATTAAGGCAAGAATAGTCAAAAACGTCCCTTAAAACGTATCAAGAAATCCGACCCAGACTTGGATTGCGCAACCTGCGACGGCCCGTCGTGCCTGCGACGGTCCGTCCTGCAGGTCGTCGCAAGGGTCAGAGACTCAATTTCCACTGAATAATCTGTGATGGTCCGTCACGCCTGTGACGGTCCGTCCTGCCATTCCGTTACGAAGTTCAGAGAGTCGATTTTCAGTACCCAATTTCAGATTTTCTAAGTGTTTTGAAACGAGACCCTGCAACGGTCCGTCGTGCCCATGACGGTCCGTCGTTGGGTGCATCGCCTCAGCCTGTTTTTCCAGAATAAAATCTGCTGCTCAAAACGACTAAACAGGTCGTTACATTTTATTTAGCGACTAAACATCACTTTTTCTACTTTTTTGTACATTAAAAATAAGAATCTTATAATTTTATGGTTAGAATAACTCCTTGTGCGAAAAAGTTTATGTGAAAATTTTTTACAATCAATATTATTTATAAATAAGTTAAGACCGTTATTAATGTACACTACAACAACATTAATAATTTTTTTTGAGATAATCGACTTGTCTAAGGTCAAATGTTCACCACTTTTCATTATTATTACTTTGCTACTCTAACAAAAACTTATAGAAGGAGAAAAATAAATTTGAAACAACAACAAAATAATATTGTTGACCCTTATAGAAATTCATTCTTCATTAAACTGCGGAATGCCCTTCCGGAGTCAATGAAACTTTATGACGTTTTCAGGAATATTTACGTATGATTTTTGCATTATGAAAGTAAAAATATATCAAAATGTTGGATTCTAGACTAATGTTAAAGAAATATTCTCGAACATTAAAAAATTAAAAATGAGTCGAACCTAGATAATTCCAACGCTCAGTAATGACTTGGGACATGAATGACAATAAATCTACGTTAATCGAATATCTTTTGTAGTTTAAGATATTACTTTTATTTAGAGTAGGTTTTGTTTCATATTCTTCAAATTAATCTTGACGAAAATAATCATAACTTACAAAATAATATATTTAGAAGAGCGGAATGAGAAGGAAAAGAAAAAGAAAAATTTAGAATGATGAAATTCTTTATCATAGTAAGATTATATGCATACCAAACAAAAAATAATCAATACAATTATAAGGAGACAACAAAACAACGAGAAAAATATATATATTAAAAGGAGTAAACTATGGAATATTCAATGATGATAACAAATCATTTTAACCAGAAAAGTTCTTATATTTTGAAATAAGATACCTCAAAAAATTGACTAACACTTCAATCCTTAAAGTACTCATAATAGCCGGTGATAAAATTTAGTAAAAATAGATAACAACATAAAAACCAAAAAATATAGACATGCAGAGTTATTAACTCTCGGGGATTTTATGAAGAATACAAAATCGCATCCTTGTATGTGAAGGAATAATGTTGTTGATGAAGAAATCTAATATTTGTTAGTATTTTTTAAAATGTACCTTCAACAATTTCAATAGAGAAAACTTGCTTGAATATTCAATCAATATTTGTTATTTAATCTGTCCTAAACAATACTTATGACAATAACTTTGCATAACCATAAACAACAAAGTTTAAAGTATATACTCAAAAACAACAATTAATAAAATAAGCATAAGCTAGTGATTGTAAAAAATATAATAGGATATGCAATATTAGAATGAAACGGAATGAAAAAAATTGAGCCCACTAAATTGTCACGACCCAAAAATGGGTGTGATGGCACTCGTCTTATCCCACCAAGACAAGTCAGCCTAAAACCCAATATCTAACAAAGTGCGGAAGTAAATGACAATCCAACAACAATTTCTATTACGAAACCAAGTCATATTAATTTAATCCCAAAACCAGGTTGTCACGTGCACAAGCCTCTAATGTAAATATTAGGATTGAAACAAAATAGAAGTCTAAAATGAAGTTGTCTTTCAAGTAAAAACAAAGTCATAAACTGGAGTAGGAAAGTTTGCTGAGATGACAAGCAGCTACCTCACAATCCTCCACAAGATGCCTCGGAAACAAAGAGAATGGAAGGTATCAAAATCCGGGCTCGTAACCTACAAAAATTTGTAGAAGCAAGGGGTGAGTACCAAACCACGCGGTACCCAACAAGCAAACCCCTAAACACAAGTTAAGTGAACAAAATACGGGTACTCCTTACGCCCTATCTAAACCTCCACGCTACAGCCTAACAGTTTACCAAACACACCACTCAATAACCACACTCTATCAGTTTACACATTCTCAATAACAACTCAATATTCAACAGTCACAAGCTTCACAGAGAAACAATCACAAGATCAGCAAAACACATGTTCAAGTTCATCAATAAAAAAAATGTGCAATGCCATGAGATGCAATGTCAAATATCGTGATGCATGTCTTTCTTAACGATACACACCCGCTGTCTCTCAGTCCGGGACCCTTGGGGGACATATCTGTCCATGCATCTGTCGCGGCGCACGACACGACCCTCGATAATAGTAACCTTCGCGGCGCGCGATACGTCCCTCGAAATATGATATTCATCGCGGTGCGCGATACGACCCTCGAAAATAGTACATCCTCTTACCACAACCATGTCTCAGATACAATGCAAATGACATGCTCAAATGAAAAGGAGGAGATAACCATTTGATAACAAAGCACAATTTGCAACAAGAAATACAACACCAACAATTAAGCAACAAGTCTCCAAATAATTCTCAACATCACACAAGGAATTACACGAATTTTGTACGCTTAACAAGGGTTTAGAAATCCACTTGCCTCAACCACTCGAATAATCACTCTGGGACTTGAGCCTTCCCTTTCCGTTGAACTTCCAACTCAAAGCAATCTATTAAAACAAATGACCATAATAAAGATTTCAAAACTAACAACCTCATATTATTATGCTTCTAGTATATACCCAAAACTCACTCCAATCTATACTCACATTCCTAATCTTGATGTCAATTAATACTTCAACTCTCACACTTCTCAAATTCAAGCCTAAGGTTAAAACTACAACCTTAAAAGCTTTCATATAATATAATTCATTTGATATTTAATTACCTATCTCAATATATCAAAACTTGAATTATAATGTAATGATTATACAATTTTTGAAATCAAACCGAGTTATAAAATCAACACTTAAATCGCAACTAATATATGCTCGTGGAATAATTTTAGAAAGAATATTATCAGTGCATCTATTCAATAATCACATCCCCTAATCACTAGTCATAATTTTCCTAATACATAGTCCTAGTTCTTGTTAGCGGTAACCCATAAAACAATATTTATACATTGATTTGAAACACCAATTTTTGGAAAAACATTAAATATCAATTCACTACACCATAGATACTCCCTATAATTTAACATATTATTTTTTTGCTATCTAAAACTTACAAATTATTAGCTATCAATATGTCAAAAGATTTTCCACTCAAACTTATCCTCTAAAGACCAAATTCCAGTGAAGTGCATAATTTAAATATTCAATTAATTTCCTCCCATCAGAACTAACGCCATACACATAAGTCATTATATGAACAAGACATATTACTGGTTTACCTGATGAAGATCGTGTGGCTGCCTTCGGCGTCTACAGGTAAGGTTCTCCGACTCTTTTCTCTTTTTATGTCTTTTATTTAATTAATAAAATAATTATGTATTAAATGTGACAAACCCTAAATAATTTAATTCATTTTAACCCATGATTTATAAAGTATTATTAAATGATTACTTTAGTCCATTAACTATCGATTTATTTACTCAAGTTACACTGATATTTAAAATTTCAAAAAAATGACTTTCTGAGTCGTTACATTATCCACCACTAAAAATAATGTTCGTCCTCGAACATAGAGTAAAAGAAAGTACCTGATGCTTCAAAAAGTTGAGGATATCTGGCACGCATGTCAGATTCAGTTTCACAAGTTGCCTCTCCCACTGATCGGTGCTTCCATTGCACCTTCACTGAAGCAATCTCCTTGGTCCTAAGCTTTCGAACCTGCCTATCCAAAATAGCTATAGGCTCCTCCTCAAATGTCAAGTCTGGACCCAACTCCACGGAATCAAGTGAAAGCACATGAGATTCATCCGGAATATACTTCCGAAGCATAGAGACATGGAAAATAGGATGAACTGCCGACAAACTAGGTGGCAAGGCCAACTTATAGGCCACCTCTCTCACTCGGCTCAAAATCTCAAAAGGTCCAATGAACCTAGGGCTAAGCTTGCCCTTCTTTCCAAACCTCATCACACCCTTCATGGGTGATACTCGGAGCCAAACATGATCACCCTCCATAAACACCAAGGCTCTAACTCTCCGATCTGCATAACTCTTCTGTCGACTCTGAGCTGTCAATAATCTATACTGAATCATACGAACTTGCTCCATAGCATCTCTAAGCAAGTCTGTATCCAAAGAGTCCATCTCTGCCGAATCAAACCAACCAATCGGAGTCCTACACCGTCTTCCATACAACGCCTCAAATGGGGCCATCTGGATACTAGAGTGATAACTATTATTATAGGCAAACTCCGCTAATGGTAAATGTTGATCCCATCTAGCACCAAAATCGATCACACACGCTCGAAGCATATCTTCCAATACCTGAATGGTCCACTCAGATTGACCATCTGTTTGAGGGTGAAATGCCGTACTCATATCTAACTGAGTACCCAGACCATGTTGTAATGCCTTCCAGAAGTGAGAAGTAAATAGTGAACCTCGATCTGATATGATAGAAATAGGAACTCCATGTAGTCGCACAATCTGACTGATATATAGTTCGGCTAACTTTTCTGCTGTATACTTTACCCGAACCGGGATGAAGTGGGCAGACTTGGTCAGCCTATCAACAACAACCCAAATAGAGTCATAACCACCCACTGTGGTAGGCAAACCCACAACAAAGTCCATAGTAATCCTCTCCCACTTCCAAGTAGGAATAGGCATCCTCTGAGATACACCCCCGGGCCGCTGGTGCTCACACTTGACGTGCTGGCAAGTCAAACACCTCGAAACAAAGTCTGAAATATCTCTCTTCATCCCACACCACCAGTAATGCTGACTCAGATCATGATACATCTTCGCCGCTCCCGGATGGATAAAATACCGAGTACAATGGGCCTCCTCAAGAATCAATCTAATCAAATCGCCTGTCCTGGGCACACAAATTCTGCCTCCGATCCGCAAGACACCATCAGAATCAAGGACAGCCTCCTTAGCTTCCCCTCTCAATACTTTGTCTCGAATGAGACATAATTTTTCATCATCAAATTGGTGTGCACGGATTTGCTCGACTAAAGAAGACCGAGCCTCAATAAAAGCAATCATCCCATCACTCTCTTCTGAAATCTGCAAGCGGACAAGACTGTTAGCTAATATCTGCACATCTCTAGCCAATGGTCTCTCCATAATACTAAGCGCTGCAAGACTCCCCATGCTAGGAGTCTTCCTACTCAGAGCATCGGCCACAACATTGGCCTTTCCTGGATGATACAGAATGGTCACATCATAGTCCTTCAGCAACTCAAGCCATCTCCGTTGCCTCAAGTTCAAATCCCTCTAGCTAAAGATGTATTGAAGACTCCGATGATCAGTGAAGATCTCACAATGCACCCCATACAAATAATGACGCCATAACTTAAGTACAAATACCACAGCCGCCAACTCCAAATCATGAGTAGGGTAGTTTTTCTCATGGGATTTCAATTGCCTAGAAGCATAAGCAATCACTTTCCCCTTCTGCATCAACACACCACCCAAACCAACTCCTGAAGCATCACAATACACAGTAAAGTCTACACCTTCCTCAGGTAGAGTCAACACAGGAGCAGAAGTCAACAAAGTCTTGAGCTTTTGAAAGCTCTCCTCACACTCACCAGACCACTGAAAACTCACATCCTGTCGAGTCAATCTAGTCAATGGAGCTGCAATAGTAGAGAAACTCTGAACAAATCGTCGATAATAGCCTGCCAATCCCACAAAACTCCTAATCTCAGTAGGTGAAGTAGGTCGCGTCCAGCCTCTAACTGCCTCAATCTTGGCCGGATCTACTCTAATACCCTCCTTGGACACCACGTGTCCCAAGAATGTCACAGAAGTAAGCCAGAACTCGCACTTTGAGAACTTGGCATACAACTTCTCTTCTCTCAACCTCTGAAGTACAATCCTCAGGTGTCGGACATGGTCCTCCTCAGTCTTAGAGTAAACCAAGATGTCATCGATGAAAACAATCACAAAAGAATCAAGGTATGGTAGAAACACCCCATTCATCAACTCCATGAATGCTGCAGGGGCATTAGTCAATCCGAAGGACATCACTAGGAACTCATAATGCCCATACCGGGTCCGAAAAGCTGTCTTAGGGATATCTGATGCCCTAATCTTCAACTGATGATGCCCAGACCTCAAATCAATCTTAGAGAACAATGATGCTCCCTGTAACTGATCAAACAAGTCATCAATACGCGGAAGAGGATACTTATTCTTCACTGTTACCTTGTTCAACTGTCTGTAATCAATACACATTCTCATAGTCCCATCCTTCTTCTTCACAAACAATACAGGGGCACCCCAAGGTGACACACTAGGGCGAATAAAACCCTTACTCAATAAATCCTGCAACTGATCCTTCAATTCTTTCAACTCTGCTGGAGCCATACGGTATGGAGGGATAGAAATAGGCTTAGTGCCCGGCTCCAAATCAATAGCAAAATCGATATCCCTATCGGGAGGAACACCTGGAAGATCAGAAGGAAATACATCGAGAAACTCCTGAACCACGGGAACAGAGTCCATGGGAGGTGGTTCAACACTAGTATCCCGAATAAACGCTAAGTAAGACAAACACCCCCTCTCCACCAATCTCTTAGCACGGATAAAAGAGATGACCTTGCTAGGATAAGAACCACTAACACTCTTCCACTCAACCCTCGGAACACCAGGCATTGCTAAAGTCACAGTCTTAGCATTACAATCAAGGACAGCATGATAAGGAGAAAGACAATCCATACCCAAGATAACATCAAAGTCCACCATTCCCAGAATGATTAAGTCTACCCAAGTGTCATACCCAGCCAAAGAAACAAGACAGGATCGATACACTCGATCCACCACTAAGGGCTTACCCACGGGTGTAGAAACACGAATAGGTACAGTAATGCTATCACATATCATATCAAATTTAGCAGCAAAATACGTAGACACATAAGAGAATGTAGAACCTGGATCAAACAACACAGACGCAGGTCGATGGCATACTGGGATGATACCTGTAATAACTGCATCAGAGGTCTCCGCCTCAGGTCTCCCAGGGAAAGCATAGCAGTGGGCTCCTCGTCCACCTCCAGCCTGGGTGGTACCTCTACCCCCACTCTGCTGAGCTGCAACACCACTACTAGAAACTTTGTCACCTCTACCTGACTGAACTCTGCCACGACCTCTACCCTGTGGAGCCGGTGGTCTAGTCTGGAATGAAGAATTAGGTCGAGGACCACCACGACCCCTTTGAGAAGTACACTGCCGCATTAGATGATCGGGATCTCCATAAGTAAAACAAAATCTCTGACCTGGGAACTGTTGTGTGGACCCTGAAAACCCACTATAATTTCCTCGCCCTGTAAGTCGCTGTTGTGAATTGTACGAGCTCTTACCCGAGCTATAAGAACCCCTAGATGTCTGGCCACCCTCAAATGTCGGCATAGATGCATGAATAGGTCCCCGCTGCTGAAAAGAACCACTCACTCTCTGTGATCCCCTACCTCCAGATAAGGCACCATGAAACTGTCCTGATATACGGGCTTTTTTAGGGTCCCCAAACTCCTCTCTCTCCATCAATTCTGCCTCTTTGGCGGCGCTCACAATGGACTGAAAAGAAGTCCCCTCCCTAGATGTCCGAAACACAGCTGACCTGATAGAGAAAGTCAATCCCCTCACAAATCTGCGGATCCTCTCTGTCTCATTTGGAATAATGGACAACGCATGCCTAGACAACTGGCAAAAACGCGCCTCATACTCTGTAACCGATAAACCATCCTGTCTCAGACTCTCAAACCTCAAGCGACTCTCCTCTCTCACGCTCCATGGGATAAAACGATCTTGGAATGCACTAGCAAACTGCTCCCAAGTCACTGGAGGAGATCCAACTGGCAAAACCCCCGAATAAGTCCTCCACCAGTCTCTCGCTGGTCCACGAAGCTGGAGTGTAGCATATCTAACCCCATGTGACTCAGCTAATCCAACCACCTCTAGTAACGCTCGGCAAGTAGTTAGAAACTCATGAGCGTCCTCGCTCTTCCCACCCTGAAACTGAGGTGGGTCCATCTTTCGAAATCTCTCATACCTACGCTGCTCATCCTCTGTCAGAACAGCCATCGATGCAACTTGACCCCCAACTGCTGGTGCAATATCATTATGAACCGCGGGATCTACTGGTAGTTGCCCCACCGCATCCTAAGCAACCGGAGCTTGTTGCTGCTCTTGGGTCTGAGCCCCCTCTCTAGTACGAGAGTCATGTGGTGTGGTAGTTGCACCACCACCCTGAGAAAAGCTCTCTAGCACACTTAACACCCTCAATAGCGTATCCTGAAGCAAAGGTGTGACTACGGGATCTCGAGGAACCTGGTCCTCTCTGTCATCAATCTGAGGTTCGGTAGAGACCTCTCTAGCACTACCTCTCAATGGTGATGCTCCACGTCCACGACCTCTGGCTACTGTCGTACTACTAGCACGACCTCTAGCTCGAGATCTACCCCTACCCCAAGCTGGGGCCTCAACAACTGCCTCGGGAAGTGCCTCTCCTCTACCACCAGTAACATTAGTTCTAGTCCTCGTCATCTGTCAAAAGAGTATACAACAACTCAGTACTAAAGAAGGTGACTACGCACGATGAGAAAGAATGAACAAAAAGAAGTTTTCCTAGTAATCCTTGTAGCCTCTCAAAGATAAGTACAGACGTCTCCGTACTGATCCTTGAGACTCTACGTAGACTCGGCTTGTATACATGTGAGACCTATGAACCTGGGGCTCTGATACCATTTTGTCACGACCCAAAAATGGGTGTGATGGCACTCGTCTTATCCCACCAAGACAAGTCAGCCTAAAACCCAATATCTAACAAAGTGCGGAAGTAAATGACAATCCAACAACAATTTCTATTACGAAACCAAGTCATATTAATTTAATCCCAAAACAAGGTTGTCACGTGCACAAGCCTCTAATGTAAATATTAGGATTGAAACAAAATAGAAGTCTAAAATGAAGTTGCCTTTCAAGTAAAAACAAAGTCATAAACTGGAGTAGGAAAGTTCGCTGAGATGACAAGCAGCTACCTCACAATCCTCCACAAGATGCCTCGGAAACGAAGAGAATGGAAGGTATCAAAATCCGGGCTCGTAACCTACAAAAATTTGTAGAAGAAAGGGGTGAGTACCAAACCACACGGTACCCAACAAGCAAACCCCTAAACACAAGTTAAGTGAACAAAATACGGGTACTCCTTACGCCCTATCTAAACCTCCACGCTACAGCCTAACAGTTTACCAAACACACCACTCAATAACCACACTCTATCAGTTTACACATTCTCAATAACAACTCAATATTCAACAGTCACAAGCTTCACAGAGAAACAATCACAAGATCAGCAAAACACATGTTCAAGTTCATCAATAAAAAAAATGTGCAATGCCATGAGATGCAATGTCAAATATCGTGATGCATGTCTTTTTTAACGATACACACCCGCTGTCTCTCAGTCCGGGACCCTTGGGGGACATATCTGTCCATGCATCTGTCGCGGCGCACGACACGACCCTCGATAATAGTAACCTTCGCGGCGCGCGATACGTCCCTCGAAATATGATATCCATCGCGGCGCGCGATACGACCCTTGAAAATAGTACATCCTCTTACCACAACCATGTCTCAGATACAATGCAAATGACATGCTCAAATGAAAAGGAGGAGATAACCATTTGATAACAAAGCACAATTTGCAACAAGAAATACAACACCAACAATTAAGCAACAAGTCTCCAAATCATTCTCAACATCACACAAGGAAATACACGAATTTCGTTCGCTTAACAAGGGTTTAGAAATCCACTTGCCTCAACCACTTGAATAATCACTCTGGGACTTGAGCCTTCCCTTTCCGTTGAACTTCCAACTCAAAGTAATCTATTCAAAGAAATGACCATAATAAAGATTTCAAAACTAACAACCTCATATTATTATGCTTCTAGTATATACCCAAAACTCACTCCAATCTATACTCACGTTCCTAATCTTGATGTCAATTAATACTTCAACTCTCACACTTCTCAAATTCAAGCCTAAGGTTAAAACTACAACCTTAAAAGCTTTCATATAATATAATTCATTTGATATTTAATTACCTATCTCAATATATCAAAACTTGAATTATAATGTAATGATTATACAATTTTTGAAATCAAACCGAGTTATAAAATCAACACTTAAATCGCAACTAATATATGCTCGTGGAATAATTTTAGAAAGAATATTATCAGTGCATCTATTCAATAATCACATCCCCTAATCACTAATCATAATTTTCCTAAGACATAGTCCTAGTTCTTGTTAGCGGTAACCCATAAAACAATATTTATACATTGATTTGAAACACCAATTTTTGGAAAAACATTAAATATCAATTCACTACACCATAGATACTCCCTATAATTTAACCTAATATTATTATTTTTTTGCTATCTAAAACTTACAAATTATTAGCTATCAATATGTCAAAAGATTTTCCACTCAAACTTATCCTCTAAAGACCAAATTCCAGTGAAGTGCATAATTTAAATATTCAATTAATTTCCTCCCATCAGAACTAACGCCATACACATAAGTCATTATATGAACAAGACATATTACTGGTTTACCTGATGAAGATCGTGTGGCTGCCTTCGGCGTCTACAGGTAAGGTTCTCCGACTCTTTTCTCTTTTTATGTCTTTTATTTAATTAATAAAATAATTATGTATTAAATGTGACAAACCCTAAACAATTTAATTCATTTTAACCCATGATTTATAAAGTATTATTAAATGATTACTTTAGTCCATTAACTATCGATTTATTAACTCAAGTTACACTGATATTTAAAATTTCAAAAAAATGACTTTCTGAGTCGTTACATAAATGCACAGTGTAATCCTCTATTTATAGACAACAAAGGGTATTGTAAAGAAATGATTATTGTGTCTTATCAGAAAGGTCATAATTTTTTGAAAAAGTTACAACCATTTAGAACGGGCACAACATTTCATAAAAATCGCAACTCTTCATAAAAGTCATAGTATTTCATAAAAGTTGCAACTTTTCATAAAAGTCACAATTTATCATGAAAAAATTATAACTTTTCATGAAAGATGAATGTTAGTTTTGAAAATAAAATAAATTTAAAGAGAATCCTTGCTTGTGGTGGCATCACATAGGCGAGCCTAGGGTTCTCTTTTATATATATATATATATATATATATATATATATATATATATATATAAAAGATAGAAGATATAATAGATTTGGTGTCTTAAGTCTGGAGTATTATATTAATTTAACATTTAACTTATTAGTTTATTCTTTTAAGGCAATATAGATTAAAAAACTGACAGATATAGATTGATGTAATTTTATTTTGACATGAAATTTTAAAAATTAAAGAAGACTTTTAATTTAAGGATCATATGTAGAATATATAAAAAGATTTTTTTAACTATGTGGTCTTAAAGATGCGTCTTCGCCCCCAAGAAAAAAGAACATTCTAGATTAAAATGAATAAAATAAAAGTCCTACAAATAAATTGAAAACGAAAGAGTACTTATTAAATGTAGCTTCGATTCTTCAAACAAGTTTTTGATCAAATGCATTTTCTCGGTTAGTTTGATACTTTTCAAATTCTTAACACGAAGTTTTAGTTTGTGCAATAAAAAATCATTAAGTTTTTTTGTAAAGTAAGAGTTGCTGCAAAAGTATATTTGACGGCTATGAAAATTAGTGCATATTAGTTATCGTGATACTCTTCTAGTTTGAAGTTGAGTTATTTCATTGTCCTGTTGCATCAATTTTTATTGATCTGTCTATTTTACCCAAAAAAAATATTGTAATTAAAAGTACACAAAATAAATTGAAAATGAAAGAGGACTTATTAAATGTAGTTTGGATTCTTCAAACAAGTTATCAAATACCTTTTCTCCATTGGTTTGAGACTTTTCAGATTCTGAATATGAAGTTGTAATTTGTGCAACTGAAAATCATTTAACTTCTTGTCAAGTAAGAGTTGTTGCAAAAGTATATTTTATGGCTATGAAAATGAGTGCATATTAATTATCATGATGCTCTTGTCGTTTGAAGTTGAGTTATTTCATTCTCCTTGTTGCATCAATTTTTACTCATCTATCTAATTTGCCCACAAAAAAACAATGTAATTCCATAATCGGACAATTCTCTCAATCTTCCTTGTTATAAGTAGAAGAATAAAAAACTAACAAAATTCGTTGGTTAAAAGTGTGAGAACCCCCTCTATTTATAGACAACAAATGTTAAGTATAAAAAAATGTTTATCGTGTCTTTTCAGATAAGTCACTAACCTTCAGAAAAATCACGAATTTTCGAAAATATCATAACTCATCGAGAAAGTCACAACTCTATAAAAAAAAAAAGTCACAACCTTTTGGAAAAGTCACTACCCATCAATGTGAAAAAGGTGTATGCTTTTAATATAATATGGTGCATATAAATATAATATTATATATAGAATATATAGTAAATTCAATGTTTTAAGTTGGGGGTATTATAGTAATTCAATATTCATGTTAGGGAGTTCATGCTTTTAAGGTAGCGCGGGCGCGCGCGTGTGTGTATATATATATATATAAGCATTGACCCAAATGATGGAGTAGAGTTCAAAGCGAAAGATTCTGGACTAAAAGCATCAAAACATGTTGAATAAGAGGAGTTCATTGTGTGAGGATTGCATCACACATTGGACTTCGCACGGAGCCTTGGGCTAAACAAAATTCATAGATAAAAAAGATTCTTGCGATGGACTTGTGATGTACGGGAAAGAAGACAAGGTATCTTAGATAGATCTCGCAGCATAGGACTTTTGCTCCACAATGGGATTCACGTTGCATACCTTTATTTTACGGATCAGAGATCTGCAAACTCAAAGAAGTGCGTATCCAATTGGGATTAGGATCTGTTCTACCATTATAAGTAGATCATAGAGACGACATCTTTACGGTGACACTCTATCATTCGAATATAACTTTTGTCATTCTTTGATATGAACTACTCTAGAATTGTTCTTAGGTTTTAGCTATTGATTTTGCGGGTGATTATTATGGTACAAACAAGATACGAAAGTGAGATTTTGTGATTCGAGAGAGAATGGAATTAGAGTAAGGAGAAAAGAGAGAAATTAAAAAAGGAAAAAAGAAGTTAGGAGGTTTGAGGTTTAATCTTGAGTGAGAGAGATGAATATAGGAAATGGAGGTGTGGGGAATGTATATGGAAGAGGGTGAAGGTATTTTAGATGTTTGGGGATCGAGGAAAGCCATTCAAAATCCTTTTTTTCTCTTCCATGAATCAAAATTAAATATCTCTTCAACGAATTACGATCGATCAGTGGCACACCAATCACCTTCAATAAGACACTGATTCACCATAGACGCTAAAATTTCTTGCTAGTACATTGTTTTGTACTAGAGCTTAATCTTCTAATATACAATTTTCAACCGACGATTCATAGGTCAAGCACAGGTTCCTATAATTATTTCTCAGTTCACTATTGGAACTCCTCATTTAACTAGCATTGTACAATTTCTAACTAACATTCTTCCTATCTAGAGCTTATGGCCAATTATTATTATTATTATTATTATTATTATTGTTGTTGTTATTATTATTATTATTACTATTATTATTATTATTATTATTACTATTATTATTATTACTATTACTATTATTACTATTATTATTATTATTATATGAAACGTATTATAGTTATTTTTAAAGTTTTATCCTAAGTTTCGGCTGTATGGTAACCTTTTACTCAAGCATGGGAGATCATCTTAAACATTAATTGATAGCAGTTTTAACAAGGGTTTTAGGCTGCCCCTAACTTCAAACGGGGACTTACAAATACCACATGTTCGCTATCATTAATATTTAAAATTTTCCACCACCTTGAAACCAAGTCAAAACTTGTGATAAAAGAATAAAAAACTATAATATGAATGCATTATAACTTAGTTAGATCCAGATAGTAAATAAGAACATCATACAGATCTTAAGAAGTTAGCATAGATATGAAAATAACTTTAGCCGGCCATGGAGGCGGCAAACAAGGAAAGATAATAATAAGAAATAAAATAGTACCTTGAACAGAGATCTTTAAACCAAAGCTTTTAATATATCACACTAGAATATTTTTTATTTTTTTTTTACAATAGGGAGTGAAAGATGAAAACTTAAAACTAAACTTGGAAAGACTTAAAAACTTACAATTTGCAACCTGCCTCCTTACTTCTTAATGAGGCTTCTTATATAGACAATAAAAGTAAAGGGAGGGTCCTCATATGGGCCCTACATACTGTTTTAAACAGTTAAAAGATAAGATTTTCGATAAGATTTTAAATCTTATCTTTGCCTTTAAGGTTCTTCTTTATTGTGTATTCCTGTTCCTTCATAGATGATAGGAATTCTTCCACTTGTTGCAGCTGTCCTTCTAATAGCTCGCAATTTTGATCTACAGGCTGTTCATCAGCTGTATCGCTTTGACCACTTCTCATAGAAGTGTCTGATTTATCAAATTCTGCAATGTCTGTTAGCAAATTTCTTTTAATTTCGTCCAAATATTTATTTATTAACTCTTCTTTATTTCCTTCTTGGATTGAAATCCTTCTAGCAATATGCTTTACTGAACCTTCTGCCGAAATATCTTTTTGAGGAATTTCTTGATAAATTTTTATAGTGTTGCTGATCTGGTCCAGAAGTTCTTGTCCATATAATTTTCTTGTAGCTGGATCCTTTCGATTTAATTTGTCCCAGAAGTTTGTAAAATATTTCCTGTATAAGCAAGGGATGTTTTCTCCTAGGGTATAGCCCATTTCTGGAGTCCATTTATGGATCCAAGGAATTGAGAACTCTATAAAGAAATACATCTGATCTATTTTATCAATACATGAGACATGATCTTGTAAAAATAAGTTTGTAATAAAAGGAGAAACTTTTGCCCATTCCTTATAAAGAATAAAAAAGTTATCTGGTAAAATCTTTACCGTTGGTCCATGGAAAGACCACCAATTTAAAAACCAATTTGGTAAATCTTTAGAAAAAACCTTAGCACATATTTTTACAAACCAAGTGTGCTTTTGCTTATAATTATTATAATAAAAAACTTTGTTAAAAGCTTGGATATAATCCCAGTAGGTAAAACTCATATTTACCCCATTAACCATAACTTGTTTTTCTTGAAGAGTAGAGATTCCCCAATCTTCAGCTGATATAATCTGCTTGAAGGTTATTTTGGAGAAATTATAAATAGTATTATCAAAGTCAGAAAAGTGCTGAAATTCTGCACTTTTAGTATTACTAAGAATAGATTCATAGTAAGTTCGAGACTTATATGTCTCGCCAGGAAAATATAATCCTTTCGTGAGATATCTCTGGAGTATATTCCAGGGCTCATTTTTTCTTTGAATATCAATTTTCCAAAAGAAATATAATTTCTTTTTTGTCCGTTTCTTCTGGATTACTGACTGGGTCAGTTTCTTTGGCTATAGAAGCAAAAGTATGACTTTGCTCTTTTGTTTGCAGATATGCTTGGATTTGTTCATATAATGAACTTTCTTTTGGAATATCCTTAAGATTTAATGTAGTTGAAGCTGACGAAGAAGCTTCTCCAACCTTTGATTTAATCAAGGTTTTGTGACCATGTTGTATAACTGGATAAGAAGAGTCGTATGACGACCTTGTAGATTGGTAAGAGGATGATCTTCCTCTACCCCTGCTGCTTCTTCCTCCTCGGCCACGGATATGTGACCATAGAGGTTCATTACCTCCTGCCATCCTGAAAAGAAGAACAAATTTTAATAATTATCAAAATGTCCTTCAATATCATATTCCCAATTATCATCATTT